>NC_143500.1:36134642-36813928 GCF_051622355.1 Phaseolus vulgaris | reverse complement strand
TCAAAGAAGTTGTCAATCATATTTATGATTTTTGAAATTTTCTAAGAAATTGTATATGAAAGATACAAATTCTTTGTAAATGTTGCGCTGGTGCATTTTTAAGAAATCGTATTTTGATCATACAATTTTAATTAGCATATATATGTTGAAATCATACATGGAAAAAACAATTTTTATAAAATCTGTATAATGGAATTAATACCTGTTACAGTTAATGAAATATGTTAATGAAGATAAATATTTCTTATCTGATGTGGTGCATAAAATGAAACTTACAAAATCACAATGAAAAAAGGGAGGTTATGATGACCCTAATTAAAAATGAAAAACAGAAAAACAGAAAAAAATAAAATAAAATTATTTTGTACTTGTGTATTAAAAAGTAAAATACATGGTATATATATATAAAAAAAACTAAAACCTAGCTGAAAAAGAAAAGAAAAGTTGGGCCAAACAAATAAAGTCCAATAACTTAAAACAGAAAAACTAAATATGTTAACAATACTTATGCATAAATTCAATTGTATTAAATTATAGAACTCGTACTTATCATGTTCAGTTCAATAATTTTTATTTTTTTTTAAAACTTGTTAATTTTTTTAAATAATAATTTTTTTTAAGAAATTTAGTTGTGTTATTTTGATTGAAAAAAATGTATGAAAGTTAATAGTAGTGTAAATCTAAGTGCTACAAATAAATCGAACTAAAATTGATAAAGAATAAACCTTTTAAATTGAAGAAACCTAAATCATAAAATCACATCCTTAATCGTAAAACGTAAATCTCTAAACATAAATAAAAAAATATATCAAAATAAAATATATTAAACTCAAAATCTATATCCGAAATGATAAACTGAGGAACCCTAAAATCATAATGCTTAAATCTAAAACCTATAATCATTTTACTAATAATACTTCATAATTTTTAAAATATGTTGAAAAATATTATAAAAAATTGTTTAATTTGTAGTGAAATATTAATTATATTTATTTAGAGTGGTTTGTTATTAATATATGGGTATAATTTACTAAAATTAGTTTCAATTAAAAGATTGTTAATTTAATTCAAGAAATTTTCATATAGAATTTAAAATGAACCCGTATCTTTGATATACAATTTCTTTGAATGGTTGGTGATTTCTTTTAAACTGTTTCGTGCTTTGTCTAACTTTGAAATTAAAGAACAGTTTGCCTATTTAAAAAAAAATACTAAATTAAACACTAATTTAGGAAAAGAAGCAACTGATATAGCATTGAATTCAGTGAATTAGGTCTAAGAGTACTTTGAGGCAACGTACAATAGAAATGGTCCAAATCCAATAAAAAATAAAAAGTTTGATAAAAATCAATCGGTTTCTTTAATTTACTTTTGTGAATAACAAGTGATGTTGTGGATACTTTTTCTTACAAATATGCATGCTTGTCTCTGTCCCAACTAGCAAGAAAGAAAGAAAAGAAGAGCATGAGCATGCATTGCATGCTGGTTATCACTGAAAATGCAATGCTGGTTATCACTGAAAACCAAAAAGTACCATACACTTTTTGTTATCAAAAAGTGATTATCATCAACTTCCTATTTTATTTAGAAACAAGACAACTACAATCGAACACCCTTCAGCAGACACATAGGTTTGTTACCCAGAACTCTACACACCCACACTCACATTCCAACATGATTCCAACTTATTTCTTTAGAGGATTTCATTGAATGATTAATTTTAATCTTCTGTTTTTTAAAACTTTGTTTTAAGGAAATATATATAACTATGTCTCTCTTTAACTTTATTTTATTTCTCTTTAACTTCTTATTTTTCTTAATTAAATTATGTTAATAGTATTTGGAGTATTTGAATAAAAAGAAATTACTTAACTATTGATTTTAGTGAAGGTTATTTCACATCTTTTTTAATCATTGCGTAAGGACATTAAAAGCAAATACAAAAAATAGAGTCCAGAGGTATATCGTGACCGACAATGTAGGTAAGGAGGAAGGGACAACCCTTTTAAGTTTTAACAACTACACATGTATTAGGTTTTCCAAAGATTACAACAATGGTTCCTCAACCCAACGGGAATAGTACCAGACTCTGATGGCAAAGTAGTTCATTTGGCTTACTTTTATATTTATAAACATTTTATTCATGCATATGTTTAGCTTTATAAAAATTAAACTCTGATTTTTTTTTAATTTTAATCATATATAAACGTTAACATGAACTATTCTTTGTTATTAAATTTTTGTTAGTTGGTCACTTATTTTAATAAGAAGTAGAGTTTAGGTTTAACTTAACTTTATAAAACCGACTTATAAATGAAATTTGCATTTAATTATTGTTCTCGTCAAATCGGAGGTCGAGAGCTTGGAGGTGGTCCCAAAATGATTTTCTTGTAACCGCAACTTGGAATGTCTAAGAATGACAAAGAGATTAAAAGAGTTCCACCTGTTGACAATACTTTGACGCAATGAGAGCATAAAATATCAAGGTATAATATGTATTGCATATAATAATACTTGTCTTTATTTTTTGGGTTCATCCTCTATTTATAGATTTTCCATCAAAATAATACCACAGCAAATTTAAATAATAACAATCATATCTTTTATCTTCAGAATAAGGATGATAATGCGGAGCGGGCCATGCAGGTCGATCTGCAACCTGCTACTAAAAAGTGCGGGGCGTGTTCACTAATCTAGCACACTGACCCACTTAGGCTTGTTCCGCACAACCCGCAACCCGCTGCATAAATAAAAAATAATTATTATTTTATTTTTCTACAAAAAAAAAATCATACCTCACTCACATTATTATTGTAGTGTGACATTTATTTTATTTTAAAAAAATTAAATTTAATGTACCAAAATAAAATATATTTTATTTTAATCATCTAAAGAAGTTAATATTAAAAATAAGAGTGAATTTAGTTTTAAGTAAAATTTTACATTTAAAATTTGTTAATAAAAAATAATATAAAGAAGAAACTTCATTAAAATATTTTGTAGTAAAATTTTGATAAGATACTCTCATACATTTACATATAGAAGGAAAATATATGCAAAACAAAATTTTAATTATTTTTAATCAAATCTTCTAACAACCCTCATACTTGAATGTCTTTATATTTTTTATTTTAATTGAATGAATTAAAACAATGATGAAATTTTAATTTTTCAAAAGTAGAAATAGTTTTTTTATAATTAATGAAATTCTAATTTTAAAAAAATATATTTTTCCTACGCGACCTAGCCCGCAGACCCACAAACTACCTCTTACGCGGGATGAACCAGTGAAATGAGTTTGCACTCCTTATGCTGTCGGACAAATCCGACCCGCATTTTGCGGGCTACACGTGGGGCGAACCTATATGGGGCGGATCAACCCACATTGTCACCCCCTACTTCAGAATAATATCACAACATATTTAAATAATAACAATCATATTTTTTATTTTCATGCATCAATTTATGAGTTTATAAGGAATAAAAACAATTTGGATAAAAAATCTTTATCAATCAATATTTCATTATATCTCCATGTAACTAAAAGATAAAGAATCTATGATATGTTGCTAATACGTAACAATCATTTTTTCGATTAGCTCATATCGAGTTTATATCTGATTAAGATCATATCGGTCATTTTACCGAAATAACCCGAACAATAGAATTATATATGTACTTGTATAGTACCTGAATCTGGTTGTACAATTACTGACGTATTGGTCATTTGGTCGGGGTTGACCTGCAAAAGATACTTCGATGATCAAGTAAGTACTCAATATTCAGAGTATATTAGAAACTGATAAAAAAATGTACCTTACTCCTCAAGGAAATTTATTAAATTTATAGTATTTAGTCATGAGTCATCTGTTGTAGTGGACCCAATCTACCACATTAGCTTATTTTTAAGGAGATTTTTTGAGAGGTTATCCTGATTCTCAAGAATCTTTGCAACTGCTTTAACTATTATTTATTGTATGTCTTCGACTGGTTGATCATCAAGGCCAAGTAATCTGGCTCGTCCTATAAAAAGTTGTTATCACTATAGGTGACATTTATAATTTATTTTGATATGGAATTTTTGACTTTATATTATTTAATTCATGAAGTGGATAGAAATGTGAATGAAGCAAAAAAAAAAAAAACAGCTATCCCATAGGAGGAGGCATGAGAAGTGGGAAGAAGCCTTAATCTTGATAGATGAGTGGTAGAAGGAGCATTTTGGGCTCTGAAGTTAACCTACGTCATATGCAACTGCCAACCCCAATCAATGCTTTTTATTATCATTCAATAACCATTCAATTCATTTCACTTTATTTTTTGCTGCTTTTCCTGCAATCACACTCCTTAGGCATATGGAAGAGAGCAAAAGTATGTATGTGCAGACAAAAGAAGGTAGCTGGACTTGACCTAATTTTTATCATACTTGGACTTTTCTCACAACATTGCATTCAACACAAATGCACCTAAAAAGTGTAACTACAACACCATTCTCGCACTCTAGCTGTGAAATCTTTTCACAACATCGAAAAGCTGTTGCAGAGGTACCCAATCAGAGGGTGGGTTAGTAACTACACTTGTTCATTTATACATGCATGCTTTTGTTTTTAATTACTTTTTTATACTATAGACTGACTAAGACCTTAATCATTTTAGTCTTTGTCATTTTCAACTTTAACTAGTTTAAGTTTTAGTCAAATAATTTATGTAATTGTAGTTTAAATATGTTCTATTCCATCATTATATAGTTCAGAAAATGGAGTGCACTGGAACTCATCATTGATAATCAATATGTTAGGAGAGAGATAATTTGAACAATTGAGAAGGGTTTAAACACCATGAATACTTTAAATTTAAGTCTAAAGTTTCAACAGAAATAACTAAATTGTTTTTCTTTTAATGAAAAGTTCAAAAGTTTGAATATATACAAGGACTCTCCTTTTAACGTAATCTTTATCCGAACTCTTGTTTTGCTTTCACACACTAAGATACAAATTACTTTCCATAGTTTCCTCATCGTTACTAGAAATTCCATGCATGAATAGAAATATATTTGTAGTTTTATGAATTTTCTGTACCTTCTTTTTTCCTTCACTTAAAAACTAATTAAACAAATAAAGTAATTAACATACGAGAAGGAAATTATTTTTATTTCATACAAATAAAGTAATAGATTTATATATTGTGGTATGGTTATCTTTTATAACCTTTCAGACATATTTTTAAATAAAAAAAAATGCGAGTGTCATTTTATTAGAATATAAAATGAGTATCATTTATTGCAAATACAAGAGATGGATATTTATGTAAAAACTACAGCTAGTGTAAGTTTTTATTTTATTAAGAATTTAAAGAAGATGAATGCATTAAAGGATCCTAATATTAATTAGAGTGTCTTTCCTAATTATCAATTATTTCTCTTTATAGAAGGGAATAACCTTTATTTTATCTTTGTGTTATGATTCTAGTATTTAATATTGATTATTTTATTTCCTTCTTTACTACTTGTATATATTCAAACCATTTGTTTTGATTTGAATAATAAGAAAGAAGAGATATTCATTCTCATATCCTTTTGTCCTCAGTTTACTCTTTTGTTCATCTCTGTTCCCTTTTGTTCATCTATGTTCTATTTTGTAATATAGTATCAGAGTTATGATCATCAGAGCTCTGCTTGCTACATTTATTCATGGGTGAAGTTGATGATCCCTCACAAGATCTTAGTTCACCTTACCATGTTAGTTCATCAGATAATCCTTCCTTTCTTATTGTCCCTATTATTCTTGAGGGACCAAATTATCATCATTGGTCTCGTTCGTTTCAAATTAGCCTAATTTCAAAGAACAAAATAGGTTTCATTGATGGAACTATAGAAGCTCCCAATCGTACCAAATCATTGTTTCCAACATGGCAGAGAGCCAATATGTTGGTTGTTTCGTGGATTCTCAAGGCTGTTTCTCAATCCATCGCGCAGAGCATCATCTGTATGGACAATGCCTTTGACATATGGAATGATTTAAAGGAAATGTTCTCACAAGGAGACATGATTCGTATTTCTGATATCCAGGAGATGATTTCTTCTTTTAAACAAGGTGAGTTGATTGTTACAAACTATTTCACTCAGTTAAAAATTATTTGGAATGAACTTGATCTTTTCCGCCCGTTACCTGCTTCTTCATGTGCCTCTAAATGCAATACTCTTGTGAATGTTTCTAAATATAAAACACAAGACCAAATTATCAAATTTCTAAGGGGGCTAAATGATAATTATTCGACTGTGAGAACTCAAATTTTATTGATGGACCCTTTGCCATCCTTGAATAATGTTTGCTCTCTTGTTACACAACAAGAGAGGCAAACATTTGGTGATCAATTCAAGACAATGATTGCTACTAGAAAATGAGGTTATAAAAACAATGCTACAACCTATGGCAGAGGTGTTGGATACGGAAGAGGAAGCAATGGAAGAGGATATACTTCCAAAATTTGTAGTCATTGTGGAAGGACAGGGCATACCATTGATACATGCTATAAAAAGCATGACATACCATTGATACATGCTATAAAAAGCATGGCTTTCCACCCCATTTCAAGTTCAAAAATCAGAATAATGATCAGAGTCATACTAATGCAGTTTTTCAGAATACAAATTTCAATAATATTGAGCAGAATCATAAAGGTTCAAAGTCAGAAGTGGAGTCTCAACAAATTGGTTTTACTCCTGAGCAGTATCAAACATTGTTAGCTTTTTTACAACAGACCAAATCCAGTGGCAATACTTCTAATCAAGTCTCTATTATTCCCTCCAATCCCTCCAATCAAACAGGTAATAATTTTATTTCTTCTTTTAGTTCTTGGATTATTGATAGTGGTGCTACTGATCACATTTGTTCATCTTTAACTTATTTCACTTCATATCATCAAATTGATCCTATTTATGTCAAATTACCAAATGGAAATCAAGTCATTGCCAATTATTCTGGAAGTGTTTTTCTCAATCAAAATCATGTCATAGACAATGTTTTGTACATTCCTTGCTTCAATTTTAATCTTCTTTCCGTAGCAAAATTGATTGATAAACTATCTTGTGTTCTTACCTTTGACTCTAATGGTTGTCACATTCATGACAAAATAACAATGAAGATGATTGGAATCGCTAAGACGCAAGATAGACTTTATATACTCAGGATCCCATCTTACCAGAAATTTCAAATGAAACCCCTTGAATGTACACACACCATCAATACTGTTAATGTCAGTGCTAGTGATCTAGAAACCCTTTGGCATTTTCGATTAGGTCATATTTCAAATAAATGTATTGATGTTATCAAGAATAAATTTCCTTTTGTTAAATATAACAAATCTTTTGTTTGTGATGTTTGTCATTTTGCAAAGCAAAAAAAGACTTTCTTTTCCTATTAGTACATCTAAATCAAAAAAATATTTTGATTTGATTCATGTAGATGTTTGGGGACCATACTCAATACCATCAATTCATGGTTATAAATATTTTTTGACCATAGTTGATGACTATTCGAGGTACACATGAATTTTTCTTTTGAAACAAAAATATGAAGTTGTTAAGGTTTTGGAAGATTTTGTTATTTTTGTTCAAACACAGTTTGAGACAACAATAAAAATAATAAGAAGTGATAATGGAACTGAAATTTTGATGACTAATTTTTTTGTCAGTAAAGGAATAATACATCAAACATCATGTGTCAATACTCCACAACAAAATAGTATAGTTGAAAGGAAACATGATCATTTATTAGATGTAGCAAGAGTTCTTATGATACAATCTCATTTACCCAAGATTTATTGGTCATATTCTGTGATACATGTTGCGCATATTATAAACATGCTTCCCACACCTGTTTTAAACTATTCTTCTCCTCATGAAATACTTTTCAAAACTGATGCAAATTTTAATGGATTAAAGGTGTTTGGTTCTTTATGCTATGCTAGCACCTTGTCAACAAATAGAAGAAAATTTGATCCAATAGCATCAAAATGTGTTTTTATTGGTTTTCAATGGGGGACAAAAGGATATATTTTGTTGAATATTCAATCAAGAGAAATTTTTGTGTATAGGGATGTTGTCTTTTATGAACATGTTTTTCCATACCAAAGGGTTCAAGATACTAGCAATGAAACAAACAATCCCGACGTTAATGATCAAATTTTGTTTGCTGAAGATCAATTTGTCTTAAGTCAGCCATCACAAGCCATTCTTGCACCTTGTGATAATGTTGAAAATAGACATGATAATAATTGTGAGTCACAAATTGAGGTTTCAGAAGAAGATTGTTCCCATATAGACCAAAACCTCAATGAAAATCATGATATAGAACAAAGTTCTGAATCAGATCCATCTGTCTGAATGAGCACAAGAATAAAAAAATCACCTGAGTATTTAAAGGATTATCATTGTAATCTTAATGTTTCCAGTACATCTTCAAACGTTAAATATCCTTTGAATTCTGTTTTGTCTTATAACAATTTATCAGGTTTTTTGACCATGATGGGGTTATTTTTTTTTGTTTTTACCAAAATGGGTCCGTTTAAAAAAAATTACAAATTTAGGAAAGTCGTGCCAATTCGACACGACTTCATATGCAGAAGTCGTCCCAATTAGGCACGACTTCTGCCCTTTCATACTGAAGTCGTGCCAACTTGGCACAATTTCTGCCCTGTCTTAATGAAGTCGTGCCTACTTGACACGACTTCTGCCCTGTCATACTGAAGTCGTGCCAACTTGACACGACTTCTGCCACGTCAAAATAGGACCTTTAACGGTCGAATGGAATTAATTTTTTCCTATATGGTATTCTTAAAAATTAGGAAGAAAATTAACTTTATGCACAAAAAATCCCAACAAAATGCATAGATATCAAACTTCTAAATATTTCTTTTCCTCGAACTACTAAAAGGCAGTTAATTGATAAGGACGCAAGACTAATATAGTATGAGCAAGTAAGTTGGAGGAGTGACTATATCTTTAAATGATTTAATTGAATCCTAGATCTATTTAGTAGAAATAAAAGATAGAAAAAGTGTGTTTGTTGTGTACTCGGGCAAGAGCTATAAATCTATTATTGTGATAGAGATTAATGGAGACAATTTAACAAATTTGATCTTTGACATTTACATCTCTTTCAAATTTGTGACTAGGTCCAACTTGGTTGGTGGATCAGTTTTCAAATTTCTCAAACATGCTCACAAACACTAACAACCATACTCTTTTGTCAAACAATATTTGTTGTTAGAAGGCTTAACACAAGATAAAATAACTATCTTTAACATTTATGATATTTCCTTCTTTACGATCTTTCAGTTTCTCCTAACAAGTGGATTTTGGTATGTTTTGACATATGGATATTGATTCTTAGGTAGGTCTTGGATCTCACAAATTGGTATTGACTCTCTCGAACAAATTAGTTTCGATTCTTTCAGACAGGTGAATCTCGACTCTCTCACTTAGACATGTATACTTGTCAGGTGCTTTGATGATAAAGAAATAATTAATTAGATTAAGTAATAACCTCTAAAAAACACTCTCCTTACATTGTCAATCAAGTCACCTGTTTATATTGCTTTTTTATTAGGCTTTATCAACTTTATTGAGCTTTTACTTTTTATACTTTTACTAAGTGTATTCTTAATATTTGGGCTTAACCTTTGAAATTTAGTACAATATCAAAGTTATTTATTCTATTACCTTTTCCTATTTTATTAATCAAAATCCTCTGTTTCATTTTAATCACATGGTATTTTGATATTCAGGAGATAACGACCTCTCGATCTTTTGGTTAGACCTTTTGAATGTTTACCAGTGAGTTTTACCTGATAATACAATACCTTTAAATCAAGCACACTCATGGACAAATTTAACATATGTTATATGAATAAAAAGAAGAATGTAGCAGTACACACATGAAAACCAAATACAACAAAGACGAAGACAAGGTGGCTTACCTATTGTAGATAAGCGAGAATGATGAAAGTAAAACAAAGATCACTGACAAATGGAGATGAAGCACAAATGGGGACAAAGAGAAAACACAATGGCGAGGAAGAGACAAATTACAAGAGAAAAGGAAAAGGGAAAGTGAGCATAGACATGTCTGTTTTGTTTTATGAACTTGAAGAAATTTTTCAATTTATTTGTTATTAATTGAATTAACATAAAAACTTATTCTGATAAATTCATTTTTAATTCTTATAATAAATATTTATTATATTGATTAAATTAATAATTGATAAAATAAGTTTTACATAATTATATTATACTATCTTATTTATTATTGAAAATCTCACATTCACGAAAGATAAGACCAATTTATAATAACAAGGAGAGCCCAATCTTTATTTTACAAGAGTTTTTTTTATAAAGATTAGTTAAATTTAAACTCAATTCCTAATATTTATTATTATAAAAAAAAAAACTCTTAACTTCCTTGGTGGGTCCATAAACAAAACATGTGACTTCACATTTGAATATTGATCATTAAGAGCATTCAAAAATTGCATAGGATGATCTTCTCTTTTCTTTTGAATAATGACAACAAGAACACCACATGAACATTAAGCATTACACACGCAAACTGGGCTGGTCGAAAATTATCTAGTTCATCCCACATGATACAAAGGTTGATAAAGTATTATGTGATAGAAAGATCTCCTTGCTTCAAAGTAACAACATTAGTTTTTAACTTGAAAATACGAAACAAATTACACTGGAAATATTTGGATTTCAAATCATTCCAGACATCCTTTGCTTTGTGCATCAATAAGAGCGCTTCGACTAATTTGCTCGGAAAAAAATGCAAAATCCAAGGAACAACCATCTTGTTGCACCTTCACCAAACCAGATACATCAGATCATTTTTCTTAGGTTTAGACATAGTCTCATCCACGAATTCAAGCTTATTTTTTTACGCTTAAAACAGTTTCCATGGATCGATTCCAAGAATGATAATTGTTATCATAAAAAGCAGACAATACCAGACAATTAGTGGATTCTCACTATGATGAATATACATGCGAAACTAAAGTGTTTGAAAGTCTTCTGACATGGAAAAGAAAACAAAAGAAATAAAGAAAATAAAAGAATCAATAATGAATATCAAGTGATGACACAGTAAAACTCTTCCTAAAAGAAAATATTTTTTACTCTTGATACCATGATAGAAACTACGAAAGCAAAAGAAGAAATAAGAAGACGAAATATATTATTAATTAATGTATATACACGAGTAGAGAAAGACATTATATAAGAAAGATAAGATAAAAATCATCTACCCAAGTGAAAACAGTTTATCCCAAAATTAACCATCTAACGCTAAATAGATGATGACCGTCTAACCTAGAATAGATCGTCTAATATTAAGTAGACACTAACCAATTAATCCTATGTAGATCGTCTAACACTATATACTATCTAACACAACATTAAAAATAAACTGTCTAACCCAAAAAATAATAATAAAAATAATTGTTATAATAATTTTTCATTTATATTTTATTTTTATTACGATCAAACATCTTTAAGTTTTAAAGTTGAAATGTTGAAGAGTCAAATACTAAAAATATATTGTTATTTTACACACACGCCTCAACCACCGAGGAGAAAATGATTTGTGACCCTTTAATATGGAAATGTCACAGATTAATGGGCAAATGACTTTTACTTTATTAGCAATTCTAAGAATCTGAACAACCTTGACTCTATTAGGAGGTTTTCTACATATGGTCTACCAACTCTAGGTTAGTTCAATTATACATTTGATCCCACTACAAAATATGACTTCACTAGTTGTGCATTATAATACTAACATTTCTGTTAACAAAATGTCCCTTTTATCATAACAATTAATCTATGGAGTTATTTCTTATTTGAAGAAATATAATATGCATTTGTTTGTATAGTCAAAGACTATTTGTAATTATTGAGATTGTGCAACAGAAAAACCATGTTTATAATCCAACATAGTTCTCCCTCACAACTCTTTCTTCTTTCTTTGAATTATTGAGTGTTGCAGGAATCATAATTCTTTGGTGTTTAGAACCTTCACCCAGTAGCAGCACCCTTTTTGTGGCTACCTATTTCAAAGTTTAATTTGGAGTAGTAACATGTTTATAGATAACAATGAAACTTAAGGGATAATATAGAATGCAATGATTTTGATGTCATCATTGATAGCAAGAAGGACCACCACAAAAAAAGAGAGAGAATGAAACAAGGACCACAAAAGGATAATAATTGTTGGTGAACCATGGCCACTAATAGAAAATTCTTTATGGAACAGCAACACCAATAATAGCTGATAATTAATTACAATACCACTAATAGTTATTCCCCAATCGTACTTATACAGGGCATCCAAGCCTTTCCAATAGCTATGAACAAGATAATATTCCTTTTATATTTTTAATTTTTAATTCATGGAGATGCACAAATATTATATAAATAGGTTCTTTGTTACCTACTTCCAACGCTAAATTTCATTTCATTTTTAATCTTGTTTCCAACACAAGGCTGATCCAGCTGGAATAACCTAAATTTTTTGCTTTAGAAAAGCTTAGGGTATCAGCATACTTCTCATGGGATTACATAAATTATATTTTCATCATGATATTTACGTAACACTATCATGATTTTCAATACATTATTTCATTGTAATTCTATATATTTTATACAATTTTTTTTTATATAACCCTGTCATAATTTAAAATAATTTGTTCATGATGATCTTCAATAAAATAAAATAAAATGGTTACAGCTTTTAACATATGGTTGTTTATTCCATTGCAGAATTAAAATAAACAATCTGAATAGAGCGTAGCCGTTGTTGTAAAATATGAAATATAAAATGTTGCTTGAACTGTTGGGTTCAGAATAAAATTTTCCTCCTCTCTGTTTTATTATTATTAGTATTGGGAGTTGGGATACTAAGCACGTGGCACATTTATGATGCCGTTGAATTGTTACTTCTGTGCATGTAGAAGCCAAAAAAAAATACTGAAAAATAAAGAAATAGAAGTGGATCTGGAAAAAGACAACATAAAATGATGTTTATTATTTACATGCACCACACGTTTGAAGGTACTACTGTTTAATCTAATGATGGAAATCTTATATCTTCTTAATTGGCTAATTCTGATATTTTTGTGTCTTGAAATCTATATTTTGAGTAAAGAGTTAAAAAATTGATATTAATTATTGGAATATGTGAGATTTTATGTTAGATCTTTGAGTGAGGTTGGAGTCACCCTTTTTATAATTTTTTTTCTTACTATCATAAAATATACTTAGTTGAATTATCTATATCAGATTGATGATTTTACAAATATCTGCTAGATAATTCCACAAAAGTTTCTCATGGCCATAATCATGACAAAACAAAACTCCCATGAAGACAACTTTTAACATCCTCTTGTAGCTAACACTCAATGTCTCATCTTAGGATATATTAGAAATCAATAGACATTTATGATGAAACATCTCTTCCTCCTTGTTAAATATATGTAACAGTAACAGAATAGAGACCTATATATATATCTTTCAATTTTTTTTATAAGTGAGATCATAAAAAAGTAGAAACACAAAAATAAATTACACATAATGAAACACCATGTTCCCACTCAATTTCCTTCCTATGATAAGTTCTGCTCTCCTGAATAGACTATTAGACTAGTTATAATTTTAAAATTATTGTAAGATCAAAGTATAACTTCATCCCAATATTTAAATCTTATACTAAATAAATTATAAACCAGATTGTCCCAAATACCAGATAACTACATTTCATATTCAATATTTAAAATCAAATAACGTTACTTGAGTAATTAGTCTTAGTCCTGTAACAATTTATATTTATTCAGAGTAGGTGGATAAAAGAAAACAAAATCATGCACCTATGCACCATTATTTTTAATGCTTCTGCATGAAATACAAGAAAGCAAGATAAGAAGTTATTAATTTAAATCACACATTTTTTAGTTGTTCATTAAAAATCCTTATTGAAAAAGTAAGACCCAACAATACAGTAAATTTTTTAATTCTTTTTTAAATTACATCCCATAAAAAATAATAAAAATTGTAAAATAAAAAAAATAAAAAAATGAGAAAGAAACAAGGTTTTCCATCCCATCATTTGAAAGCATTGGTTGGTACCCATAATTTTTTATTTTGTCGGCGCTCTATGCTGCACCTCCTTATCTCTTCCACTCTTTTGTTTAGGCAACCGTCCTTCTCATTTAAACGGTACATAATTCACTTTTTCTCTTCCTTTTCTATCCACCATTCATACATGCCGTTTAAATATCATTTATATAGTCTGTTATTCCGTTGAGATCTTCCACTTTTACCCTCACTTTTTTTTTTTAATTCTTTTTTATTCCTTCATAATCTAAATTGCTCCTTATTTTCTAGATTAATTGAAATAGTGATAAGAAGTGATCTCTTACTTTTTTGGTCTATTTACATAACCATAAATTTGCTTAAAGCAGTAGTATCTTTTAAGTACTGTACCACATATAGAACAAACCAACAACATAGACCCTGATTGATGGCCATGCAATTTATACAACTTTTTAAATGCAGTAGAAAGCAAACATGGGCTGCATTATAAGGTAAACCAATTGCACAAGTGTGGTCTCAGATGGCAAAGGATCACTGCACAACATCATCATTGCAAAAAAATATAATATCTGAATAATTTTTTCCTCTCTCTTTAACAAAGTGAATGAATTTCATGTATGTATATATATATATATATATATATATATATATATATATATAATATAATGTACTTTCTGCCATGGTGTAATTTGATTGGCTAAGTAGATGGATAAGCTGTTGTAAATTTTAATTATAAATAAAAAAAAGTGTGTACTTTCTTTCAGCAGTAATTTTGTGGGGCAACTAATTGACTATAGTACCCCTTGTTGACCCTTATCATCTATTAACCCATGTGTGTTCCTTTCCACTGCCAACAACAAAATTTAACACTCCCACCAGTTATTCAGACTCAAGTATTGCATGGATAATTCAGTACACCTCTGTCAGAAAAAATAAATAAATTCATGTCTATACAAAATTGATGATATTATTTAACAAAAGGAGAGCAATATTTATAAACATAATTATTAAAAGTCTTAACATGTTGTTGAGTAATTCCTTAGTTCTTTAATATATGTATATAATGAAATACATATTTTACATCATTAATTAATTAAAACTATGAGAAATATAACTTTTAAGTAGTTTTCTAAACACAAGTGATTCACCCTTTTACATAGTAATCAGTTCTATTTCTACAAGGAAAAGTGACATACTAATCTGTAACATATGAGTGATAATAATATATATGAAAAATGTGTGGAAAAAGACAATGAATGGAGATGGAGAGAAATAGACAAGACATAGTTAAAATATTGTCCTAGAATGCAATGCCATGTCACACCTGAGCACTCCCTTTCATATGAGTATGATGTATGAATTTATGGTGCAGGTTAGTGATGGGATATGGTGTATGTGGATGCTACACTAACTGGGATGAACCACAGAATAAATGCACCCAGGCCTAACAGATACTGTTATATACTAACCTCATCCACCACCAGAAACCAATTCAATATGGGATACTTTTTTTTAGGTAAATATGCTGTTACTAAAATATCTTTTATTCACATTTTTATCTACCTACAAATCATGCTGTTTAATTTTATAAAAAATATTTTTTTTAAACAAGTTAAATTTATTTTTAATGTTTAATTATATTAAATAGTTAAAGAAATACGGTATATGTTAATCTTTTTCGAATAACAGGAGAAGGGTAGTTTGGTAAATTGCAAAGTTAGAGTATTCTAAATTCCAACCGAACCGAAGCTGAAATGTAAAAATGTCGCGAGTGAGTGAGAATCGCAATATCAATAGCAACAGAGCATGCAGCTGTTTTATTTATTTTATTTATTTATTTATATTATTTTTATCTAACAAACAAAGCAAACTCTTTTCTCTTTCTCTCACTCTTTTCTCTATACAACTTGGAAGCTTTCTCTCTCTAGAAGCAAGGTCTCCCTCCACCACTACCACCACCACCTCTACCTCCAATCTCCCTCTTATACACGCACAGAGAGACTGTGTCTGAGACTAATTTTTCTGTTAATGGATTCCTTTTCTCTTCTACAATTCCAAGCATCTATTTTCGGTATTTGTTATTCCATTCTCTCTCTCTCTTTTAATATTTTTGGTTCTCATAGTTTTTTTTCCCTTTAATCTATAATTTTTTGGTTTATGAACGGCGACCCATGATGCGGGTTGGATTTTGTGTTGTGCAGGTTCGATCAAGTTTTGGGCTTTTGGCGGTAATGTGGTGGTTGAGTGATTCCTTCTTGTTGCATATCTATGGCTACAGATTCGTCTTTTGAGGGTGAATTGCTTATTTGTCTCTCTGTTTCTTCTAATTTTCATGTATAGTGCTCACTTTTCTGTTCTGTTGAAACTGGGATGATTGAATTCTCTCAAGAATTCTCTATCTTTGCTATGTTCAGGCTCATGAGTTACTTTCCGCTTAATTTGACGATCCAGGTGTAGATTAATCTCTACGGTGGTATTTTAGCATTTTGGCTTCTCTTATTTTTCTGAGTTTTGATTTAATTTATCGTGATCTCTTCCTGTGTGCCTTTTCTGAATATTGGGTGCTGATTAGCTTTTGATTTTATTTTATTTTTTTAATTTTTAGTTCACCATAATAGAGGTGTTTATTTTATACCTGTTTTTGTTTCTATATTTGATTTGATTTTTGTTTTTATTTTTATTTTTCTTTCTGACTGTGTATTTGGGGTCGTAGAACTGGCTTCTTGAGAACTGCAAAATTCTTGATTGTATTGTCGTATAAGGAAGGAAGCATGGTTAGTAGCTTGTAATTTGGTATACGATGGGCCAGCTAATAAATTAGCGGTCTATGGGTTCTATATTAGGAGAATGGAGTCTCCAATAAAGGTCAAAGAAGATTATGTCTAACTGCTTAATTGTCTTACTTGACTAGTCCATTGCACGTTGTCTCCTATGTTTTAATTTCTTACCGTGTTTCAAATGGTTGTATGTCCCTGTGGTGCAAAGTCAACTGGTTCCAGTTGTATACCTTTCATTATGTTATTTGCTTTGGCCTTCTTTGTAATATTTTTGAAGTAGTCAATGTTTTATACTATAACAAAATTGAGGTCATAACTTGTCAGATAGCCTACTGATTTATTACGTATGTAAAAGATTATTGCAATAATAATTCCTTTATTCTCAAGAAATTTGAAAAGAAATAAATTATGATGACATGTCTAGCATGAGTACAAGTTATGGCTGGAGTCTTTGTGGATCTAGTCTTGTCTCTTTCACTGCTTGGAAGTTTTGATGTTGGAATATTTCCATGAATCTGTTGTGCAGATAATAATATATGTTTTCTTTTGCTTAACCTCAGGTCTTGCTCTTGATCCTTCCAAGTGCAGTAAATTGAGTATGGAGGAAAAAAGAGAACTTGTATATGAAGTATCTAAGTGGTCTCATGGTGCATCTGAGATGCTGCAGTCATGGAGCCGTCAAGAGATTTTGCAAATATTGTGTGCAGAAATGGGAAAAGAGAGAAAGTATACTGGGCTGACAAAGTTGAAAATTATAGAAAATCTTCTAAAAATTGTTTCTGAAAAGAAATCAGGGGGGCATGAAACTGCGACAGACCCTGAACCACATTCCTCTCCTGCATCTGGTCAGAAACCTGCTAAAAGGCAGAGAAAATCTGAGAATCCTTCTCAGTTACCTGTTCCTGTGACCAGCATTTCAGTCAATAATAGTAGTGATTCTGTTAATACTACATACTGCAAAAACTCAGCCTGCAAAGCTACCCTGAATCAAGCAGATGCATTTTGTAAAAGATGTTCATGCTGCATTTGTCATCAATATGATGACAACAAAGACCCTAGCCTGTGGTTAATATGTAGTTCTGAGAATCCATTTCCCGGTGTTTCTTGTGGCTTGTCATGCCACCTTGAGTGTGCTTTAAAACATAATGGTTCTGGAATTGGCAAAGATGGGGAGCGTCCCAAGCTTGATGGAGGCTTCTACTGTGTTGCTTGTGGGAAAGTAAATGATTTACTCGGGTAATCATACTTATGCTTTTCAATTTCTTAGATGACATCTTTATTGATTTTAAAATTTCTGCTTCTTTTTTCCCTCTCTTATCTTGGAGTGTTTTACTACACTTGCAAATAATTAATATGTAACGGGGTTTTAGAAGATGGTATTTAGTCAATTTTCTTGGAGTGTTTTGCTACACTTGCAAATAAATAATATGTAACAGGGTTCAGGAAGATTGTATTTAGTAATTTGCTGTTTGCAAAATGCATCAAAAACTTTCAAGATAGACAAAAATTGGGATAAAAAAAGTCAACTGAGTCATCACAGAATACCTTTCATGCTAAAGTTCACATCCTGTCCAACTATATAAAACGAGTCAATAATATAAGATGACGGTTGTCTCTTCGCATTTAAAAAAAAATCTTCCTCCCCTTTTGTTTTGCTGAGTTCATAAAGCTCTAGGTTGTGTATGTCAAGTTGGATCGTGGCTTTTAGTGCATAATCTGCTTTAAACATGCATAGGACTGATATTTCAAGAATAATCTTAGGCATGATCGGTTTTCTGAAAGAGAGAGATTGATTATTTGTTGAATGTTATTTTTGATTGCTTAGCTATGGTAAGACACTCTACTCAACATTATGGCAAAGACACTACTCTATCAAAATATGGTAAAGTTGTTTTTTTACTGTTGTGTATGTGCCAAATTACTCTTAGGATGAAATTTTGTCAATGTGTAAGGCTAGATGAATCTCATCTGGGCTTGTTTATCAAAATATATTAGATGCTGGAGAAAACAACTGATGGTAGCAAAGGATACTAGACGTGTAGATATACTCTGTTATCGTGTCTCGTTAAGCCAGAGACTTTTACAAGGAACTGAAAAGTATGACGAACTTTATAAAATTGTTGATGAAGCAGTGAAGAAACTTGAACCTGAAGTGGGCCCACTCACTGGCTCACCGGTGAAGATTGGTAGGGGAATTGTGAACAGGCTTTCTTCAGGGCCTGAGGTTCAGAAACAATGTGGTTTTGCTCTTGAATCGCTTGATTCACTGCTTTCGAAATGGATCTTGCCATCATCACCCAATCCAACAACTCAAGGTGAATTCTTCGTTGTTATTTTTTTCTCAATTTCCCTCGTGTATCTATATCATTGCAATTTCCCTTGTGATTTGTGTTATATATGGAACTAACTACTTTACGACTTCCATTTATTTTAACTTAACTTTTAGATCTTGTTTAGGTAATTGGTAAGACATTGAAACACTTGAGTTGAAAGAAGAAATAATTTTATAAGAATAAGATTTATGTTTGGGAATGGTCTCCCAAAAGTAATTTGGATAATTGTTGGCTGTAAGTTAGTTTACTTTTTGTGACCCAAAAACTATTTCTGGGGTCATCAGCCAAACACGAGACATGACTGACTTCATAGGTTATTTCTTTTGTTTATGAACTTCTATTGGCTTTTTTGTATCGAAGCACTTAACTATGGTATTGGATGCAAATGTTGTACAGTTATCAGTAGATTAATTTTTCTGTCCCTGGGTGTAGATTCTCGAATAATGTTATAAGATTGATCTCCGTGTGTACATCACATTTTCAGATGCACATTTTCTGGCTCCAAATATGGTGAGGTTTGAAGATGTCACTGCCACATCCCTCACTATTATTTTGGGTACCAAAGAACCCTCTGGTGAAAATATCGCGGCTTATACCATGTGGTATCGCAAAGCTGATGAAGTAGACTATCCCATGGACCCGACATGCACATCGTTGGTACCAAGTAGAAGGTTCAGTGTCAGGGGTCTACTTCCAGGTACAGAATACAGTTTCAAAGTTGTTTCAAATGATTCGAGGGAGTCAGGTGTGTGTGAAGTTCAAATCACAACAGAGCTTGGCGAGGATGAAGTCCCTAATTGCTCAGCAACAGAGAGAAGTCAAAGCCCAGTAACCAACTGTAGCAGCCTTTCCAATCCGTCATCAGTGGAAGATGAAACTAATAACTGCAATCCATATAGTGACCTGACTGATAACCGAGGAGGTCATTATCCTCCTTATCACAAGGAAAGCGACCAGCTTGCTTCTGGAAATTTATCTAATGATGCTGTTAACTGTTCCAATATAGATGTTGTGGGTCTTCCTCCTGATGCAGATTCTTTGTCAGACAAGCAGCATGCTGTAGGAATGACTGCCTCCATACCTAGTTCTGACGTGCTAAAGCTGGAAGACAAGCACTCGCCTGAGGAACAAGTGACTGAGGACATGAGCATTGACGATGGGTTGAATTCTCCAGTTCTAACGGGTAGGGAATGTGTGCCGTTGGTAGGTAGCTCGGAAGGAGGCTTGCCTAATACTCCCTGCAAGTTGGAAACACTTAAGGATGGAGCAGGAAGGATTGGAAGATCCAAGTCCAGTGCCAAAGATCAAGAAAATGGATCCGGGAAAAGGGAGGGCCCCCAGGATGGAAGCACATCCAAGAAGAGAAGCGGAGAAAGGCAAGATGAGGGCCGTGTCGCTAATGGCTTTTCGGAGCGTGATTTTGAGTATTATGTGAAGGTGATTAGATGGTTAGAGTGTGAAGGGCACATAGAGAAGAACTTCAGGCAGAAATTTCTGACTTGGTACAGCTTAAGAGCCACCCCTCAAGAAGTAAGGATTGTGAAAATATACATTGATACATTTCTCGAAGATCCAGCATCTCTTGCAGAGCAACTTGTGGACACCTTCTCAGAATGTATATCCAGCAAGAGAATATCAGTGGTGCCAGCGGGGTTCTGCATGAAGCTTTGGCATTGACCAGTTTTGTAGGTCCAGCTACTACTCCCAAGCTTCAAGCCCCTCTTGGCTTCTCACGCTGTAATTCTTTAGATTTTTAATTAATATTCTTCATTTAGACAGAGTTCAAATACATATATTTATAAATTATAATTTATTTCAACATTATCATTCATATTATCATGTAAGTAAGAATTTTAGATTTACTTTTATTACACAGTTACTATTTCAAATTCATTTTTTTTTTCACTTTGCAACTCGTCGTTGCTCTTTTTGGTGGGTAGCATTGAAGGATTTATGCTAAAATTGATATTTCTATAGGTGTAGTATTTTCAAGTGAGGCTCTAAATTGGTTAAAAGCTTTTGAATTTTACCAATTTGATTGTACAGGATATATTTTAGTGTTGACTAAGACATCGCTTAAATTAAGTGAACATGTTACTAATTGTAGGTAATCATTGGTAGAGTAATAGTTAGTAAATGTTGATGAGTTTGTCCATAAAGGCATGCAATTGCTTTAACTCTTCCGATTCTGCTTAAAGCATTTCACTGTCTTTGTTAGTTGAGTTCTGTTGTGAAGCATGCATGAAACTGTACAAGTTAGTAATGGCGTGTTTGACAAAACTTCCTGCAAGAATATCAATATCATGCTTTGTTGGGCCACCCTCGTCCGTGATTATTGCATGAATTGGTTAATGAAACACGAAATTTGATTTACCAATCTTTTTTGGTTGTTTCCCAAGGTATCTTCCAATTGATGACTGGAATCATCCTTTTCAAAACAAACATATTCACTGATTCAAAGATTTTTATACATGAAGTTAAGAATTGAATCTTTATCAAGTGCTATCTATCAACATTGTGTTGTGCCTTGTTGTTTTTGGATTTATTTGGTGCATGTTTGATTCATCATAATTGTATCTACTTGATCAGGGAATTGACATTTTTCTGTGAAGTAAAGAGCTTCACAAATGTGAAACTCAATACTTCTCTAGCTAGTGCCATTACATGTTGATGGAGATAACTTTAAATATGAACTTTTCAACTACATAAATAAATTTAGCAGCACAATTAATTCAAAACTTTAATGCAACACATGTTTGAAGACTTTTCTCATCTATACATTATATAACTTGTTCATTTCTAGTTAATATAAAATTCTAAACTAGTACTTGAACTCTGATAAATCGCATTAGCTGAAGTTTGTGCTTAATTATAGAAATGTCAATACTAGGACGAGAAGTACTGTTAAAAAAATCAAAACCTTTTATTATAAATCCGCAAATGTTTGACTCAAACAAGTGTTTACTCTTGTTTTGTACAATTCTTAATTTTGAACATTATGACGTTCTCTTTTTTTAAATTTCAACTAATGTTATTATGCCCACAAAATGAAGGATTGTAATAAGGCTTTTTTATATATGATGGTAAAAAAATAAGACTTACAGTTGTTTACATTGTGCAGTACTCAGTTTCTTTTTTGAACATTATTCTGTTCTAATTTTTAAATTTTCAAATAATGTTACTAAGTCCACGAAATAAGGGATTATAATGTAATTATTATAATTTGATGCAGTATGTTTTTTAATAGATCCATTTAATAAAATTAAGTAAACACTTAATTTAAAACTATATTTTCTTTGCATGCTTTTGTAAACCAAAGACCACAAAAACTGTATATGACTTTCTTCGGCGCCATACTTATTGTCCATTGCATGAAGAATGATAAAATGGAAATGATAGAAACAAATAATAATAAAACATTTAAATTTTAAATTTCAATAATTTATTATTTAAGAAAATAAAAAAATGAAAAAAAAAGAGGGCAAAGTTTGGCATGTGTCACCATCGTTGCATGGTTGATATTTTGAAAGAAAATGGTATGTTGATTATGTGAAATAAAACTGTAAAAGTAGAGAATTGGGAGTGTTGATGAAATCAAAGGTTTGAAGCCTAATTAAACTCTCCCTTCTCTTGTGTCCACCGTCTATCACATTATAGTTATAAACTGATACTACAGTTATTTAATATTTGCAGTAATCAAATTAACATTTTCATATTGGCTTTTATTTCTTTTTCAACTTCTTTCTCTTTCATCACTCACACTATGTTTATGTATAATATATCTAGATGGATCTGGCAAACACACTTATAGTTGCATACTGCAAACATAAGTGTTGAAGTTGAAGGTTGGATTTCAAACTTGAAACATACTCAACAAAATTATTTAGCATCGCAGTGTATTTCTTATCAACATGTGCTAGTTTGAATTAGATTAAATTTGGATTTTTCATATCAAATTTTGAAATAGAAAAGACGTGATTTAAAAAGAGAATCTGATAAAAATGATTAATCATTTAACAAATATTAATCATCAATAAAATAATAAATATTATGTACTAATGTTATGGTGGAAAGCAAAGGGATGTTTATTTTGAGAATTTTTTTAAAAGGCTAGTTAACTAAAATGTTGGACATGAAAATTATTGTCTTTTCATTTCTCTTCATTACATCAGTTTATGACATCAATAACTATTTTTCTCATTCTATCATTATTTTAATGCTTCAATAGTGTAAATGAAGTTTGGAGTTTCAAATAATGTTATCAAGTTCAATTTTCATCTAAATCTTTACTTTATCTGCAAAGTCACAATTGACAGGAAATGTTAAAAAAGAAAACACAAAAAGTTCATCTTAATTGAATTGTCTCACGTGGAACATTTATCTTTCAATATATAGTATGAATATAAATTCATAACTAAATTGAAATATACACTTTAGAAAAAAAAAATTGCACTTTCATATAAATATGACTTTTTACAGTAATTATTTTATGGATTATGTTCAGAATAATTTTTAATCGATGGAGTAAAAAATACTGTAACAATAAATAAAAAATAAACTCGTAATTTAAACATCTCTCGGTAGATAAAAATATAATATACAGTTGATAAGTCGAACATGTGCACAATGCTATGGATTGTGATTAGTCTCTATTGAAGAAAATTGGACAGAAATGAGGAGAGGGTATGATTTAGTGAAATTGACTTTGATTTGGTGCTAATGATAGTTTAGGCTAATGATAGTTTGAAGGTGGAAGGAGTTGGGGGTGATGAGAGAGAGGGGTGGGATTTTGAGATCCACATCAACCATAGGGGCAACAAAGTTTAGGGCAGAGTTATTAATAAACATCCACATCAATCAGAGCTCGCCCATGGATATAGGAGTAAAACGAATGGGTTAGAAGAGAGAGTTGACACACTCGCATATCCATTGATCATGCATTATATTGAAATCCAGAATCACTTAATAACATAAAGCATGTGCATCGCACGTGTTACGGCATGCAGCAAAAATCTAGATACCGCATGAAAATTTGACAAATTCTATGAATGCAACAGGTAAAAATAAACATGCCTAACACCAGTTACACAAGGTATCATCGAGCTGAAAGTAGCACGGTATATCATATGAACGACACAGGTAATTGGCCGAACGCTTACAAACTTTCATTTTGGGTCCCTCCCTCCTAGAATTTCTGGCTCCAATATTTCACACAATTGAACCACCACCAAAGGATATTACTCATCTGCAATCATCAAAATGCTCAGTCGTTGAGGCAAACCAAAATTTTTAGTAGTGAGAAGAAAGATATTTCATGCATACCCAAGAAGTAAACGGAGGAATCTGTGTTTTGCACTTTTTAAATGAAAATAAAAAAAAATGGCTGAATGAAGGGTTGCCTGATTGGTTAACTGAATGCCTATAACAAACAATATTGTAGAAATTTCTTAAGCAAAACAAGCAGCTACACGAACAGAATCTCTGTGACTGTGACTTGTAAAAGACATCCAACCAACACTGGCGTAAATAAACAAGAAAAATGCAGGGAAATTAACTTAAGATAATATGTTTCAAAGTTTAGAGACATCAATTATACAAACGAAGAATGTAAATTTTATCAGATACTAAAATAACTAGGAGCGCATGTTAATGTCAAGGGGTGACTTTTCCAAAACAAGGTTTTCTTAAAAGTGATAGTAAAGAACCATCAACCCTTGCCAATAATACTATTTCCAAATTCCAAGTTGCAATGACACCAAGGTTGTCAAAAACAAGCATTTACAAACTCATGGGAGCTTCGTAAATTCGACTAATACACTCATATTATAAACTCACAGGAGTTTAGTTCATAATATATATATATATATATATATATATATAAATACCTATAAAGAACATAATAATTAAACATTTTAATCTCATAATAAAACAAACTAGTATACATAAACAATAAATTAACTAAATCTAGTAGTAGACTACTTCTAAATAACTTCAACAATGCAGCCAAATCACAGTGAGGAAGAAATAGAACCAAATTGCAGTGGGGAAGGAACAAAGCCTAATCACAGAGAAGATCAATGAGGAAAAAATCGCAGAGGAAGATCGAAGAAGAGAAGCAACACCTTAAATTTGTCAACAGCAAAGAGAAGGGAAGCTGAGAAATGCAATAACAGAGAACCCTAATTGTAGGTCTTCTCCTTTCTCCTATTTTTGCAAAGCCAAACGACAAAGAGAGGAGTCGCTTCATTTAAAAACCACCCATAGCTAAACTTACCATCTCGGTCCTGAACTGCACTTGTGAGATTGGCCAAGTTCACCACGAGCTCACTGAGTTTACTAAAATATTACTCAGTAAACTAGAAAAGGGGTAATGAGCTCGTAAACTAGTGTGATCTAACAAGTTAAATTGCAAGTTATATAACCATGATTGACAAGGCTTATATCCCTTTCAAAAGATCCCATACTGACTAGCCTCTTTTGTTCTACAAAAGTAACACAAACAAAAGAACTGCACAGTCTAGCAGTGAGCTCAATTATATAATATCTGCTTTAGCAGAGCATATATATATAGTTATTATTGCTATTATATCCAATCAGAATTCAAAATTTATGTTATAAGCACCCAAGCATTTGGGAATCCCTTCCTTAAAAGGTAATTTTCAAGGGGGGAGAACAAAGCCACTTATGTACTTCACCAAGCATCTCATACAACTCAATGTAGGACTTGGCACCCTACAATACCCAAGTCCTAAAACCCTATAACGCCTAGAGTCTAACTAATAGTAGTAGTTGCAATCTCCCTGCAATATCCAATCTTAAACAAGGCTTCCAAAAAGACAGGGTTATTCTATAATGAGCCATAAATAACATACTACACATTCCCATGGTTCAAAATTCACAGCTTCCATCCACAGGCCTGTCAATTCTTTGATCAATTGCTATTAGCAAAATGCATTACTAAAATGATCAATCATCAACAGTAGCCAGGCCTAAGTTAGGAAAATTGTATCCAAGAAAAGCTAAACTGCTAGAAGTGTTTGGCTGAAAGAAGGGAGAGAAGCACATAAGGATGTGGAGAAGTGCCACCAGTCTACAAAACACATAGAAGAGAGAAGTAAGGTCAGAAGGTATGTAGGGGACAAATCTGTTATGGGAAGGGTATCTATGAATTCCAACAATCTGTTAGTGAATTGAAGCTTGGGTGTATTCTCATCTCTAGGGAATGTGTATATAAGAGAAGCCAGACAGCCAGAGGTGTTTGGCTGAAAGAAGGGAGAGAAGCACATAAGGATGTGGAGAAGTGAAAGTCTATAAGGCATATATAGGAAAGGGAATTAATGTGAGAAGGTATACAGGGGACAAATCTGTTATGGAAAGGGTGTCGATGAATTCCCAATTCTGTAAGTGAATTGAGGCTTGAGGAGAATTCTCATCTCTAGAGGATCATCCATTATTTGTTTTCCATTACCATACTAGAATCATGTAACACATTCAAATTTAATCATTGCTACCATGAGTGCAAGTGAGGGGAGTCACAGTCCCCCACATTGCATGTCCAAGTACTGCCTCACCTGCCTAAGCTACCTATGGCGCTTGGCTGCTTGCCTCCACACTAAATACTTGGCAGCATAGAAGTTCTGAATATAATACTAGTACTACAAAGATAATGTGATTTATACAAGAACCAAAAAAGGGAATTATAAGCTTCGTGATTACCACTGATGTGTCTTGGAACTTAGAAGAATAGATAGAATGGTAATTAATTTGCATTCTTCAGTCCTCACTTACTCGTGTCAAAATCTTCTCCCTGTGGTTTGTACATACGTCTAGCATCTGTCACTAGGATGCATGAACATTAAATCACCAACCAGCCTAACTTATAACAACTAAATAATTCCATGTGAGTTTAACATGAACTTAACAGTTTGTTTGTAGTGTAAAATTGGCGTGCATTTTGGAATATACATGAAAGCTATTACATGGAGCATCAACCTGGATTAGGAAACTCAGGTTGCAGATCCGAAACCAAACACACTAAAAAAAACACAAAAGACAACCTCTGAATTAAACACAATACTAGGGATATGTAATTGGTCCAAACATTTTTCTTTGGACAACCATTAAAAACCATGCCATCATATCGGTAGAGAGATTCAAACTACAAGAGTCTAATAAGAGTATATCAACATACTACTCTCACCTCTCACACTCCTCTATGATTACATCAATGTTTCCTACATAACATTAGTGAAATATGAAAATATAAATTCAAAAATTCACACTGCCGCAGGATAGTGAGTTTGTATAAAAGGGTACCACGTAAGCAAGGTGAGAGTAATTTACTTACTCTGAGGGTAAGCTTGATTGGAGAGTAACAGGGGTTAACTTTTAAGGGAGAAGAGTTTTACTAATTGCTGTGGGCATATTTGCTAAGGAAGAAAGGTGAGTAAACAATCACAGATATGAAACTCTCTAATTTTGGTGTAATGGTTACCATAGTCAGGAATAGGGTGAAAGAGAAGAAAACCGGGAAGTATTAGGACTTATCTATTGGGACTACTGAATCAATGTTAAAGATAAAACGATCTTTGACAAAACACGCTAGCATCACAAGTGAGCTATGCAACCAAAACAAAATTGAGCTAACCTCACGCTAAGCATAAGCACTAAACTGCAGAATGTATAACACACCAAGAATGACACACTCCATCAAACAACATGAATAACAGCTATCATCACAAATCCACACACAGAGTCGCTAATTTACTATTAATCATCACCGCCTGGAACACGAAACAATCCAAATTTCAATCATTGTTCAACTAAGCTAAATCCGAGTTTAATTCCTAGCGGCAATCATCAAATTCTAACATAACCTTAATATAGGGTTATTTGTTCCTGAAGGAAAGAAAATTGAACAGACCTGAAAAAATAAAAAAACCTAGCGATTCCTCTCAGCGGGCAATGGACGATTGAAGCCACCGCGGCGGTTCATGTACTGGCGCGGTTGGCGCTTGGTGACGGCTCTGACGCCGCTGACGTCAGCACCGGCAACCGGTTTCCCCTTGGTGGAGTCAAACCCGACGGGAATTCCTAGCATCTTCATCATCTCCAATTCGTCCTCGTCCCCCTCAGCTTCTCCTCCGTTATCCTTCTGCTTCTGCTGCTGCTCCATAGCGATACCGTCCACGAAGTCTGACACCGCTTTCTTTGTCTCCTTGTGCTCCTCCTCCGCTGACTCTCTCCGGTGGCGCTTCCTCGGCTGGTCAGGGGAAGGCGTCCGGTGGTGGCGCCGCCGGTGGGAGCGCTCACTCGGCGAGGGCGAGCGCGCATGGCGGGAGCGTCCACGGTCAGGAGAACGCGAACGAGATCTCTTGCTACGCACTCTGTCATCGCGATCGCGCTCATCCTTTTCTCGTTCTCGTTCTCGTTCTCGTTCGCGTTCGCGTTCACGGTCGCGGTCACGGTCGTCCTTGTCTCGCTCACGGTCGCGGTCGCCCTTGTCTCGCTCGCGGTCGCCCTTGTCTCGCTCGCGGTCGCCCTTGTCTCGCTCACGGTCGCGGTCGTCCTTGTCTCGTCTTCGTTTTCTTTCTCTGTCCCGAATTCGATCACGGTCACGGTCACGGTCACGTTCACGGTCAGTCATGGTGCAGAGAGGGGGCTGAGGTTCATGGTTGGCTCTGCCAAAACCCTATAATAAACAACCCCATGCTGCCTCTGGAGTACAAGGGATGCTACTTACTGGCTCCTACTTCACTCGGAGATACTTTTAAATTCACAAAAAGAAAAATTGCATTTATTAGTAGAAATGATAGGATGTAATACTAAAAGAATTGCTATCTTCTAAAATTTTAATTCTTTGATTAATACATGTTGAAATGTTAATCATTATTTATTTTTATTTAAATTAGGGACTAAGTTACTAAGTTCAACTGTTTTTTACGTCATTGCATCATTAAAGAGTTTTAAGTATTGGGAAATATATTCAAAGGATGTGGTGTATAAAAAAAAATTCCAAAATTCAAATGATTTAGTTGTTTATTGAGAGTTTGAAATTTTTATAAAAGAATATTATTCTTGTTAATTTTTTAAAGTTTTAAATTTTTATAAAAGAATATTATTTTTGTTAATTTTTCTAAACCTTTGAAAAGGTCATTATTGATGGACATATTTATTGATAAAATGGGACTTACTTTTACATAATGCTTAGACCTTAGGTCTCATTCACTATGTATTTTATCGGACACAGACCAATTCATAAGTTTGGGACGATACAGAGTCTTCCAACTTTGAGTCGAATTGGGCAAAAGGGCATTGACTCAAGGCTTAAAGAACATTCTAAGAATCTCATATTGAATGTCACACCCATGAGAGTCTTTAGAATTATATGGTCACGTCACTTCAGAATTTCGCACCTACTCAAATGCTCCATCCATGTGTAACGTTTTGCTTGGCGCATTGGACTTGGCGATTTTGAAACATCATTCCCCCTCTTATGTCGTTCCAAATGGTTTAAACGTAATGTTTTCACTACATTTTCCTCTTTCTTCACTTTGAGTTTCACTTCCTCTCAAATAAGTATTGTTCTTTCTTTTCACTTGTCACTTGTACTATTATGGATTTCCATTTTTGTTTCCAAAATTACCCTTTCATTTTTACCTCTCCTTTCTGGACTTGTTTTACCTCTGAAAATTGTATTCAATTTTTGCTTATTTTTTACTGGTTTTGTTTCGCTTTCGAGATTGTTTATGTTGGTCTTTTCTGACTTCTATGTGTGAGAGTTTGGATATAGGGTTCTTAATTTCCATCAATGACAACTTATGATGTGTCCTGACCCTGAGCAAAAGTGGAACATCTTAGAGAGACGTCAAAGCATACATCTTTAAAAAAGGTCAAGGCTTTTCCTAATTTTCAAGTGATTAGCAATATTGAGGAGAAAGACGTGGGAATTCAAGCTTGCGAACTGGATGAATCGATTTGCAATAATGAATTTGACAATGTAGAGAGTAGGTTTTGCTTTTTTATGATATCGTTTTTATTAAGTTCAATATTTGTCTTCCTTTAGATTCCTTTAAGAAGGAAGTACTCACAATTATCAACATTGCCCTATCCGGTCGCATCTTAACAGTTGGGCATTTCTTCATGCTTTTCATATGCACACACTTCAGCATAATTCTGACCTCAAACATGTTTTTTTTTCTAGTTTAAAATATCGTCTCGTTAGTTGTGGGCTTCGTTAAATAGTGTTAGCAGTCAAGGTCTCTTGACTTTTTTTTCAATTGTTCTATAAGTGATTCAAGGGTCCCTTTCTGAAACTTTGAACCCCTACTCATAACCTTATCCTATTGAAGGGTTTCCCTCTTTATTGGACACAAATTTCTCGCATTTACAATGCTCAAAAGGTGGAGAAACTTAAGTCATTCGAGCGTGAGAACTAAGAAATTGGAAAAGTTAAAGTTTATTTTTTATTCAACCATCCTATTAAAGATTGAATATTGAGTTGTAGATTTGAAAATCTACATCGGTATATAACTTATTCTTAAAATTTACTTCGTCTTATTATTTTCTAACTTTAACCTTAATACTTTACATTATAGATAATAAAATGACAATATATAAGAAGGAAATGGCCTACCATTTTAAGAAGATGAAGGCTTTAAAGGAGGCCAAAAACGCTATTGTCGTCATCACAATTGAAGGATTGACGCCCTTAGACTCCCAACTCAAAAGAAAAAGAGGAAAAAGTTCCAAGAAGATTGTTCTTATGCAAACAACTAATTCCAAATCGGATCGTTTGGGTCCTAAGGTGAAAATAATAGTTGGAGGGGACTGGAATCTGAGGTTTTCAGAGTTTTAAAGGAATTTTTGGGACCCCAATTTTTATCACTTTGCACATAATTGCACTCACAACTGTTGATGACTTTTTATGGCAAGTGGCGTTTGTCAGAAGTAATAATTGTCCCTAAGGACGGATATCGATCCCACAAGGAACAGTGAATTATCGAGTACAATATTCGCTAAATATAACAACATAACAAATAAAAAGAGTAGTTTAGAAGTGATTGTGTTGGCACTGATCAATAAGAAAACAAACAAAGAATTAGTTGCTTCAATTGGAAAAATAGGGATTAGGTTTCATCTCTCCCACTCTCATGTGTTTTGATAAGCATTTTAATATTGAGTTCTTTGATTGAAATTGATGTCCGTAGAAAATTCATTTATATCGATCTCTCGCATATAAAATCCTTAAGAATGTTTCCTAAATATCGATCCCTCGCATATTTATAAAAACAACTTAGAATCACAATCACACTCAGACGTTAATGGCAATTAACATTTCAAGTCTATCCCTAGCACTCAAATATGCTAAGTAATGATGTTTAGGTCCAAACCTAAAAATACCTCTCGGTCAGATTTAAGATTCTCAATTTGTCACGGAAAGTTAAAAGTAAAACAACAATACCAATAATCAATCAAGAACTTAATATTAATATATAAGATATCGCCTCAATACATAAGAGTTTGAACTGATTACTCCCAATCCGAAAGGGTAGAATTAGCTACGCATACTTCCAACACCTTCCATTCTCCCAATTGGGTTACAATTCACCCTATGGTGTTTTCCTCTCAATCTGGCACACTAGGGTTGAGCCTCTAGCCCTCTATTTATCCTAGTTTTCTAGGGTTAGGTTGCTTCTTGTGTCGCGCTAATAGGCTAAATGATAAAACATAAAAAAGACTCAATCTTTCTTTGCATCTTTTTCCATTTTGGAACCTTCCAGCTTTATCTTTTTAGCTCAAATTATGCTCCTTTATTTCAAATCTTCAATCTTCCCTATAAATATGCAATTAACACCAAATTTGGGAATAAAATGCTCTTATTCAAATAAAACTCATAAAAATGTAAAAAAGTATAAATTCATAAATTAGAGATTATTTTATATGTAAATTAGCAATAAATCCTCATAAGTGCCTATATTTTAATATGAAACATTACTGAAATTAGGCACTTATCAACTGCTAGGAAGGAGATGCGAAGATGTTGGAGAAACAAGACTTGTCATCACTCTACGAAGGCTTGCAAGGTTGTCTCCATAAAACATGGTTACCGCTCATTCAGTTAGTGACTAATCAAAGACTCTTTTGTTAACCAACGAAAAAAAAAAGCAAAGCAACTCGCAACCTCTCAGCAAGAAACGGATTGCCTTAGGGTCAAGGTCCTTGAAATAAATCAACTTTGTTCATGAGCAAATAGTGGGCAAAAGAAAAGGTTGCAATGTCCAATCTCTTCAAGGAAAAAGATTATGAGATCTTTTGCCTTAAAATAAGGAAAATGATATAGAAAAAATCTCCGCCTTTTGGGTTTCAAAAGAGAAAGAATGAAAGGTTATGGAAAAACTTTTGAAAGTGGGAATCACTACCTCCTTCAAAACGATATTTGAGATTGCTATTGACCAAGTTTGGGTCTTGCACCTTGATATTGATTTGTTGGTCACCAATCCTAGTAATGTGGTGGTAAACGGTCAACTAGTGGAAGATTAAGATTGGTTTATTTTTTTTACTTTATTAATATTCGTTTTATCTTACTAAGATTAGTTTTATTTTATTTCATTTTGTATTTATCTTCAAAGTATCTAAATCTTACTATATTTTGTGTGATCTTACTTGGTCATTTATAGTTTTATTTGTGTTCGGTTTTCTAGCGACCTTTTTCGATAATAACCATATTCCAAAGTTTATTTGGTTTTCTATAACTATCATTTTGATCACCAGACTTTCTGATTACTCTTACTATACCATTGAAATGAAACGAGTTTATAAATTAAGCTACCTTCCCCGATGAAACAAATTTAAGTTCGAAACGAGTTAACTAGTGATGATTGTAAAGTTATGAAAATGTTAATTATGTTGAAATATGGGAAAACTAAGTTCAAGAGGGGGTGAATTATACTTCTAAGATTTTTTTCGTAAATATTTTTATTTTACAACAATTCAGAAAGAATCTTAACAGATTGCTTTTCAAAACAATAGATTAATTTTTTAGTTAAAATATACTGATAAAAAAATGAATTTGTTTTATTCAAAAACAATTGATTAATCTTTTCAATACACAGATCTTAGAACAAAATCTTATGAACAAGAAGTACAATTTAAATATCTATTTTTTTAAAAAGAAACAAATATCTAGATTAATTTCAAAAAGTTATTTTGGAATTAACAAATTCTTTTTATGGTCAAGAATATTGAAAAGAAATTTATATAGATTATATGATAGGGTACAAATTTTAGGAGTATCAAATAGTGCTTTACGAAATCATTTGATTATATCAGAACTTATTAAAATGTCAATTGAAATTAATATTGATAATCATAACTAATACAAATTGATACAAATATATCAATATTCAATGTAACAACTAATAACAATTATCACAACAATTTCAGTTATTGTAGATAATCAATACATGTCTGAAAAAAACAAAAACAACATATTATCTTTGTAAAACAACATATTGATTATATTAGTACAAATTACTATGTAGACATATTCTAAAGCAGAGATAAGAACATATAAAAAAACACAAAAAATTTATACTGATTCATTCACAACAGAGTTACATTCAGTCTCACCTCATACCAAGTTGAATTTCACTAAAACAACACAATTTATTTACAAGAAATATAAAATTGTTTTTGAACACTACAAGAACAAAAATCACTCACTAGAACACCCTGTCATAACAGTGAAACCTACCAAGAAACCATACCTTGGTCACAATCTAATACAAAAATACAATGCAATATAGAAAGGAACAAGTTAACCTGCAAAGTGAATCAAGAAATACAACTAGATTCCTCAAATCCACAACAACAGTGGAATATCTTTGACCTCAACCTAGATGAAAAATTTGCTCCAAAAAACCTCAGAGATCTTTCAAAAACTATTTCTCACAAAACTTGAATCACAAAAGCTCTCATAGATGTAAAATTATAAACTATATTAGCAGCCTTTTTGTGAAACAATACAAACCCTTTTATAGAGATTTAACAAAAACGGATTTTATTAAAATGGTGTAGTTAAGTAAAATCAACATGTTAAAAACTCGAAGCAATTTGTTGACTTCACTTAAAGAAATGTAATATACATGAAAACTTATTTTTCTCAAATGGAAGAAACTCAAATTGAAAACATTTCTTAAGTTACATATTAAAACATGATTTTCAATATATAAAACGTATTTCAAAAAAAAAAACTAAAACTTTGAAGTATTTTCAGTCAATTGATTTAAAAGATAACAGATTGAAAAACTGTAACTTTCCATAAAACAATTTAAAAACTAGTTGAAAAACTTTTTAACCAGTTAAAATATTTGTTCTTAGATTCATCATCATTTTTTAAGGCAAAAGATAAATCAAGACAAAAAATAAAAATTAAACTACCTAGACACTTAAGGCAACAAGTCTTCAATATGGCTTCATCAAACATCAAAGTCGGATCCTGGTTAGTTTTCTCGATGATCGCAAGGTTATGAAAATGTTAGTTACTCTTCTCAACAATTGCAGAATCATCGTATTCCCTAAGAAATAAATTTAAGTTTGAAATGAGTTTATGATTTAAGTTATCTCTCTTAATGATTACAAAATGACCTAAGAAAGTGTTATAAAGTTACTCTTCTCAATGATTGTCCATCCATCGCATTACCTACGAAATAAATTTAAGTTTGAATCAAGTTTATGATTTAAGTTACTCTTGTGGCATAATGTTTGAACTTTGATTGAGCAAATTTTGTTATCAATCTTCAAATTTCCAACTGAGTTGGGGTTGATGTTGATCATAGTTAGTCTCCAGACAAGTTTTGGTTAATGTTGATCATAGTTAGTCTCCAGACAAGTTTTGGTTGATGTTGATCAAGGTGCTTTGATGTCTCCAAATCCAAGAGGAATGCTTGAAGACTTTGTTGTTGGTTTATGTGTGTCTAGTAGTCTTTGGATTGTTAATCCACTCTTTAAGATGATCCAAGGTTAATTGAACCTTAATCTTTTTTAAAAGATGAGTTTTCTAAAGAGTGTGAAATTTCAACCTGTTGAAATGTCGATTCAATCGATTATTTGACACTTAGTGACTTTTAAAATGAGTTTGAAAAACTTGAATTTGTTTTGAATTTGCTATCAAACTGATGGTTTATAGTATCATTCACACTCTCCTATACATTTGGTTGGCTACTCTGATTTCGATTTTATAGGGTGTAAGCTGGAAAGAAAAAGCACAAGTGGGACTTGTCACCTCCTTGGTTCAAGCCTAATATCTTGGCATAGCAAGAAGCAAGTTTGTGTGGCTCTTTCCACTACAAAAGCTGAATACATTGTTACTGGTAGTTGTTGTGCACGGATTCTATGGATCAAACAGCAGCTGGAAAATTATGGGATGAAGGTCAATAAGGTGTTTTTGCTATGTGACAACACTAGTGCTAGTAATCTCACCAAAAATCAGATTCAGCACTCAAGGACAAAGCATATAGAGATTTGCCACCACTTTATAAGAGATCATGTGAGAAATGGGGACTGTGATGTTCAGTTTATTGCAACTGAAAAACAACTTACATATATATTCACAAAGCCACTACCTAAGGACATGTTTTTCTTTATTAGAAATGAATTGAGTATTCTAGATTCTAAAAATCTTGCTTAATTATGTTTTTAATCCCTCCTTTTATTCTATTTGAGAAGACAAATAGGGGAAATTATCTGGTTTGAATGTGGCTTGTATGTTGATATATACGATTTAAATTTGTTTAGTATGCTGCTGCAGAAAACTCTGATTGTGCACCTCATTCACACTATTTTGCTGGTTTTCTTTATGAAAATCACTTGGTGAAAACTGGTTCATTGGTGCAAGGGAAACCTGGATATGATAAAATAGTTGTTTTACGCTCCTGGAAAAAATATCAGATTAATCTTTTGAAATCAGTTTTTCTCAAAGATTTATATCAAGCTTTGATTTGACTCGTTGATGACTTTTTACGGCAAGTGCACCGCGTTTGTCAAAAGTAATAATTGTCCCTAAGGACGGATATCGATCCCACAAGGAACAGTGAATTATCGAGTACAATAATCGCTAAATATAAAAACAGAACAATTAAAAGAGTTTTGAATTAATTGTGTTGGCACTGATCAATAAGAAAACAAACAAAGAATTAGTTGTTTCAATTGGAAAAATAAGGATTAGTTTCATCTCTCTTACTCTCAAGTATTTTGATTAGCATGTCAATATTAAGTTCTTTGATTGAAATTGATGCCCGTATAAAAATCATTTATATCAATTCCTCGCATATAAAATCCTTAAGAATGTCCCCTAACTATCGATCCCTCGCATAATTATAAGAACAACTTAGAACGAAGCTCAGACGTTTAATAGCAATTAACATTTCAAGTCTATTCCTAGCACTCAAATATGTTAAGTATTGTTGTTTAGGTCCGAACCCTAAAAATACCTCACGGTCAAATTTAAGATTCTCAATTTGTCACGAAAAATTAAAAGTAAAACAACAATAACAATAATCAATCAAGAACTGAATATTAATATATAAAATATCACCTCAGTACATAAGAGTTTGAGCAGATTACTCTCAATCCCAAAGGGTAGAATTAGCCACGCATACTTCTATCACCTTCCATTCTCCCAATTGGGTTACAATTCACTCTATGGTGTTTTCCTCTCAATCTGGCACACTAAGGTTGAGCCTCTAGCCCTCTATTTATCCTAGTTTTCTAGGGTTAGGTTGTTTCCTATGTCGCGCTAATGGGCTAAATGATAAAACATAAAAAAGGCCCAATCTTTTTTTGCATCTTTTTCCATTCTGGGACCTTCTATCTTTATCTTTTTAGCTCAAATCATTCATCTTTAATCCAAATCTTCAATCTTCCTTAGAAATCTGCAATTAACACCAAATTTGGGAATAAAATACTCTTATTCAAATAAAGATCATAAAAGATGTAAAAAGGTATAAATTCATAAATTAGGGATTATTTTATATGTAAATTAGCAATAAATCCTCATAAGTGTCTATATTTTAATATGAAATATTACTGAAATTAGACACTTATCACTCGTCTAAGAGTAGAATAAGACTGTTGTGTAGTTTTGAATTCAATCTGTATCAGGTGTGATAATTCCTTTTCTCTCTTTGATTTGTATTTCTGTAAAGAACTTTTGTTGCACAGAGTCAGAGGTTGTTCTGATATTTGGTGTGTTGTGAGTGTCAAAGGAAGTGTGTGTTCTTGAGGGGTTTAATATCACTTCTTTGGTGTGTGTGGTTTGTAATCTATTATTGATTGCATAGTGACATACCCAGTGGTTTCTGGGGACTGGATGTAGCTCTTGGTGTAAGAGTAAATCAGTATAAATTTGTTTGTGTGATTCTCCCTTTCCCTTATCTCACTTAAATCTCTTTTAACTTGTTTTTTTTATCAACTGCTGATAAAAACAATCGGTTGAATCGCATAAAAAACCGGTTAATTTTCTGGAAATCAACTAAAATAGTTTTGTATCTTGGATATCTTGTTTACTTTAGCTTTGATTCTTCATTGGTTTTCTTTCTACCTTCAATATTTGCGAAAAACATTTATAAACAATCCACCCTCCTCTTGTTTAAGGCCTACAATTCCAACAGATTTAACTGCTTTGACCATCTTATTGGAGTATAAAAAGGTTATTTTATGCTCTTATGCATTAACCAAGAAAGAGAGATTAATCAAAAATAGTTTTCAAGATTTTAAAAAGCTTTTGGATCATCTCAAGTGTGGAATAGGATTGGGTCTTATAATTCTGAACTTTAATCTTTGATTTACCTAGGTGTATTTTATTTTTTTCTTCTTTGAACATTGTATTTTTGTGTATTCTGGTGTGGTGCAGTTTCAGAAGGTGTTTCTGGAAACTGTGTGGTTTGCCAAAAGTGGTATGTGTTTTTGAGAGGTTTAAGATCATCACTTTTGGTGTGTGTTTTGTAATATAGGTTTGATTTCATAGTGAATTCTCAGTGGTTAGTTGGATGTAGCTATTGGTTAAGAGTAAACAACCAGTATAAACATCTTTTGTGAATCTCTTTATCCCTACACTCATTAAATTGTTTTATCTTTGCTTTTCAAATCTGTTGGTATAAACAATCAGTTGTTTCGTGAAAACAACTGGTTGATTTTCTAAAATCAAACTAAAAAAAAATTCTATTTGCCTGAATAGATTTTTAATTGATTAATTCTTCATAACTTTTTACTCTACCTTCAATACTTGTAAAAATCTTTCAAAAACAAACACCCCTCCCCTTTAGCCTCTAATTCTAACATATCATAGTTAGTCTCCAGTCAAGTTTTGGTCGATATTGATCATAGTCAGCCTCTAGCCAAGCTGGGGTCAATGATGATCACATCATTTATATGTCCTTTTTGGAAAGAAATTAGTAACACATAACTTCATTAAAGTAGGCAACCCCATTAAAAGTCCTTGAGAAAAAAAAAATATTTTTTTGAAAAAAAAACTCAAAGGAAAATAGTGTCTCTTTGTGTTTACATAAATTGAAATAAAAATGTAAACTTATTATGTATCAGGTATGAGCGATTAAACCTCATCCAAACATTTCTAACCTGTAGGCTTCATTCCCTATTACTTATCGTATTTCGTATAGTCCAACTTACTTTGGAGAGAGTTTGTTCTCTATCTGGTTAGGCTACACTCTTCGTAGTACGAGATCTGAGATCTGACACCTTAAAATGTTTTGGGATAACCTTGCTTCTATTTTTCATCTCCACACATCACTTTAAGGCTTTTTCTCTTGGCAATTCCCCAACTTCATCAATCATATCTAAGTTTGCTCAAATGTCTTTTTATGAGTTTGCATGAGAAAACTTTGCTACTAAGAGAGAAAGCTCATATATCTCGATCAATATCATTGCATAAGTTCCATAGATGAGCCCAAATGGTGTCTCTCATATTATCAATTGCAGATTCGTATGATAAAACCATAACACCTTTGAGACTTCATTTGCCCATCCACCCTTAGCTCCTTGAAATCTTATTTTCAAACCTCACAAGCTCGCCTTATTGGTTGTCTTAGGATGTTAATTCCTCATGGTTGAAAGGCCATGGACTGATCATAAAATGTAGGTCTTTGACTAAGACAATGTGCTAATTAACATGCTTCTTGCATTGCTCACACTTTCTTGTGTAGGTCATGCTTTCTTCTTTCAAAGTCGGCGTAATAACTTCCTATGTTAACTTTATGCGATAGTGTCCGTCTCCCTATATGACTTCCACACGTTCTTTTATATGGAGTTCTTTCAATACCCAATATGCCTGTAGAAGGATGAGACATTTGAGTAAAGATCGAGAATAATGTTGCCCAAAAAGATATTCGTCTAACTTCTTGGTTTTCTTGGGATCGTCTAACGCTACTCCATTTTCCAAGTATCTTACATAAAGTCTCATCCATGTGTCTCTTCCAATACTTACATGACCAAGACCTACTCACTTTTGAGTTCACATACTGTCATTCTAGACGCTTTAAATGTTGTTTTCATTTTTCCCCAAAAAAATCGATGTTCTCTTCGATTTTTTTAATTGAAGTTATCTTTGGTTGTTATGTTGTTTTAATCAAATTTTTTTTCATTGAAGAAGAAATCGATGTGCGCTTCTAATTATTATTTTTCTGGAATCGAATTTCATTTTGATTTTTTTTTTCTGTATTGTTGTTTTAAACTGATACATACCATTGATCACTTTCTTTCTACAATCATTTTTTCTTTAAATGGCTACAAGTTATGAAACTAAACAAAAAAGCTTCAAATTCCCCCTTTTATTTACCATACAGAGAAAAAGAAGGAGGCCCAAATATGTTTTATAATCAATTTCAATGACTTAATAGCACTCAAAATCACATCAACTTCAAATTGTAACCAATTTATAGCTCCCATCTCAAATTTTTTTAATCACTTCAATTGAAACTTTTTTTTTTATTTGCAAATTTGATGTCTGCATAAATTTCAACAATTAAAATTTTTACACTTCTTTCGATAATTGAAATCTCTAAATTTGAGAATACATTTCCATAAGGCTAGCCTTCTTCCAAGAATAATTTGTTATTTATGATAAAAAGTTAATTTTGCAACTTCAAGTAACTATTTTTCTCACATCAAGTAACTACTTACGTAAATTACTGATCCAATATATTTTGGATATTGTTTAGAGTGAAATTAAAATAATTTCAATAACACTTTTTTTTAAGTTAATCCCTGGTTTTAAAAATTGTACCCACAAGAACCCATAAATATTTTATCTAGTAGAACCATTTCACCAAAATGAATAAAAAGTTATTAAGCCATTGCCATCGATAAATTAGTGATCATATATAAAAATTCAACACGTTACTCATATTTTACGTCATTTTGTTTTTGATAAATTTTCATCAACAAACCTAATCTCACACGTCTTTATGAAAGGGTATAAGTACTTCCTCTAAGACATTTTATTTTTCACAGTAGATTTTTTCATAATGTGTCTCTATGTTCTTTTTCTATAAATTGGGTATTCAAAAATAATTTTTAAAAACATAAATATTATTTTGAAACATATGTAAATATCGAGATCATACAAAAACGTGTCAAAAAGAATTAAGATATGAAATAATAAAGATAGAAAACGTTAAAAGTAATAAAAGAAATAAGCAAAATGTATAAAGTAAATAACAATAAAGTGTCACAACTAAATTATTGAAACAAATAAAAAAAAGTAATGGAAAGAGATAAATATTCTAATATAAATTATTCAAATTAAATTATTAAGAATGTAGTAATTTCTCTACTTGTGAGCGTCTCCATAACTTCAGATTTATTATGAAGTATAATATTTATACAACACAAATTTTATCTAGCTATAACTTTCATTAATATTTACCATTGATAGTTTTGATATTCGATTTCTAATGTGAATAACATTTTCATATTTATTATTTTAAAAATATGATATTTAAGCATCTTGGTATTCTATAGACATTATTTCAATTGATAAAGCAAAATAACATCTACGTTACAATGTATTTTATTATAATTACTTAATAATTAGTGATAAAGATAAAAAATATAAAGTTTTACTTTAATACAAACTAAAATATATAAACATAAATATTAAAATATAAAATGTAAATAAACATATAGATGAAATAAAAAATTAAACTTTTTGATTTTTATTAGAATATGAACTTAGCCTAATTGAACATACTCTCATGATGTTGAGACATATCATCTCTCGTTATGGATAATCATGACTAACCTGATAAATCAATAAACTTTCATTAAAATAGAGTCTAAACGATAATACCTTAATCAAAAGTGGATTTTAAATCTAACTTAATCTTATAAAATCAATTTTTAAAATAGAATTTGTACTCATTTATATATTATTAAATATTCATATTTTAAAATTCATATAACATTTTCAACAATTTTTATATAAATTTATGAGTAGAATTGCTTCTATATATCCATCACATATGATTTCCACCGTTGGAACATAAAAAAAAAAAAAACAAAACAAAAAAAAACTAACTATGACGTGAACTAAAACAAAGATGGCACTAGCAATACATTACAAGTTTTATTGAGTAGTTCAGCAAATGAATGTTAGATTTTGTCTTAGATAAATCAATTGTGGATTCATGTTTTATATTTAATTTGATTTTTTTTTTTATTTGAAACATTACTTTTAGACTACAAACATATAACGAGCTATTTTGAATTAAAACATTAACGAAATCGTTATTGGAAGTGGTTGTAACTTCATTTTCTTTTAACGTGATCTTTCTTCTTATATTTTTATGATAAGTTATAGTACATATTATTATATGAGAGCTATGGCCAATTTGGCTTTGAATTAAATTTTCAATTATTTATAGAATGTCATAGTTAACATTGATGGCTACAAAATATAAGTAAATCAGTCCAAGGAATAAAAAAAACGTAGCCTTCCAGAAGCCACTTACAAATAATTTAGTTTTGACCTTTTCATCTTCATTATCCTTTTTTTTTTCTGACAGCGTAAAAGGTACAGCTGCAAATTAAAAATGAAGTAACGTATAATATACAGAACTCATGACAGAGGCTGCTTTGAAATCATTTTCTTAAAACTGTGATTATAATTTTTGTTTTGAGTTAATTATATTTTAATTCCTATAATTATATAGTACTCATACCTATAAAATTCTAAGAAGGCAATGACAAAAGCCATAAAAGAGTTCCGATTTTAAAAAAAATATATATAGAACTTATTCTGAATTATTTTGTAAAATTATATTTAAAATTCAAATCAGAGAAGTTAAAAGTTTCAGTTTTTAAATTTTATTTATATTAGCTCAATTAATTAAGTTAAGAGCTTATTTTCCACACTATCCAATTAAGAAAATGTGTCTTGCTAATGTTGGTAAATTTGCATCCCATACTTTTAAGGAGTGTTGTATGTCCATAAAAATTAAAATTGAAATTGAATATCTAATTCCACTTGTTCGTACTTAAAATGAACTTGTAGAATAATTAATAAAACGTTTAAAGTTACTTATAAAGGCAAATCTTCCAATGACTACTTGAGGGATATGTTATTTTGCATGTTGCAGTATTGATTTGCATAAGACCCACAAGTTATCATAAATACTTCCATTTTGCAATTGGTTTTAGTAAGCAACCTAATATTTCTTATTTAAGAATTTGTGGATGTTTGTATGTGTTTCACTTGCACCACCATGTTGATATGAATTTTCATCAATGATAAAATATTTTGAACCATCATCAATAAGAGATTTATTTACAACATAATTTGTTGATTGCCATTTTGATGAATCAATTCTACCAACATTTGAGGGGAGAAAAAACTGCTGAAAAAAATATTGGTGGAATCGAATTATCTCATTTTATTCCTCTTACAAAAGAATATGAACTAAAAGTTCAAATAATAATTTATTTGAAAAGATTAGCAACTAAATGATCAGTGTGCATCAGTTATACTAGACATCCCTTTAAAACAATCTAATAGTAAATTAGTCTTAAATTCGTATGAAGCTAATAATAATGAAACAAAAAATATAACAAGTGAAAAAGAAGAAGAATATAAATTTTGATATTACCTCATTTTGACAATAGTATAAAGACTAAATTACTCTTAACTAATATATGTATATAATTATGTAATGGGAACTTTGTAGACATATAGATTCTAAATTCTCCCAAGAAAAAGGAGTTAAAAACATGAAGATATGAAAATATCAAGTGATTCATTTAATAAGGTGAAAATTTTAAATAATTCATTGTAAATAAGTAATGATTTAGTTTAAAAAAACTTCCTAAAATTGTTAAAAAATTATATCTCAATAAATTATGTCTAGATAAAACAACATGAAACTAAAATAAGGCAATGGTGATAATGTTTTTGCATATAATATAATGACAAATATCATAAACCGACACTAAGAACAAATGTCTAGACACCTAATCTTAAAACTAGTCAGGTATGGATGAATTTTTATACAAATAAGAATGGTGAAATTGTTAGATGGAATTATGCTTTGATATTTAATTAGTTTGGTTGCATATGAAAGTTTAATTTTATATCTAATGAATTTGTCACAACCTACTTCTATGTCTCTATTGAAATTACTTTTATAAGATTTTTTTGAAATATTTAATTTGCTTAAGAATGCAAATTCTAGAAAGGATTGTTCAAACAGATTTAGTATTTAAATAAAAGTATTTTTGTATATCAAGAAGATACTTGCATAATGTTTCAAAAGTTATATATGGATGAATAACATTCATTGTGCACTCTAATGGTTCTAATATATCTATAGGTAGATAAATATATTTTAGATCTCAAGAAAAAAATTAAGAATTTCTTGGTCTCCAAGTATCATATCTCAATACTATTGGAACACTAATGTATTTTTTTAACTATATATGATCTGACATAATAATTTGTAAATTTATAAGCAAGACATAATTCTTAAACTACAATAAATTGAAATAGAATAAAACAAATAAATTGTGGTCTATTTCTAGGTAGAATGACAATAATCATATATGTCATATTACATGTATGGTTCAATTGAAAGAATGATATATTAAAAATGATACAAATAAAATATACTATTTTAAAAAAAAAAATTCTCTCATGATCTTATCAAAATTTTAACTATCTACTAATTAAATTCTAAAGTTTAGACACATATCTATCATATAATTTTATTAGGTTTTCATTTCTAATTTATTTAAAGTGTGTTTTAAACAATAATATTCAAGAGTTGATTAAACTTGATAGGTTTATTGAATATGCAAGAATTATGAAGAATATTTGAGTCAACTTGATATAGGTATAAATAATATTGAAACGAGATATGAAGAAATATGTACATATTTCTATCTATATAATGTTATTTTAAATTATTAAAATATTTTTGATTTGATTAGCATTTTATTTTAAAGTTTAAATAGTTAAATTTTTATTTATTGTTATTTAATATTCAAAAAATGTGTAATTTTTACATTATATATCTTTTATTTTTATATCATAACGGATGACTATGAACACAGGAATGAGTATGTTTATTATTAAATAAAAAAAATATAAATTTTATATTTATTAGATATCAGAAATAAAAAATGATAAAGTTTTATTTTAAAGATAAATAAGAGATTGGTAGTTTTGTAGAAGAAAGGTGAGTAAGGCCCCAACACTTAACTGTGCCTAAGGTTAGATGTTTGTTTGAACTTTTTTAACTCTCCAATCCAACAATACAGTTGGGTTGATACTGTGTCATTCTTCTGCCCATAAAACTGTTTTCAGTTGCAAATTTAGATACTTTCTGGCCTGCCCCTTTGACCAACAAAAGAAAAGTGGAAAATGAAAAACAAAACTGGTTGGCAGGGATGGATCAGATCAGATACAATACAAACAAAAGAAGAAGAAAAAAAAAAGACTTATAAAACAACAAACAAAAGTTTCTTGATTTTTTAAAATCATACCATCTTCTTCAGAGAGCTTAATTCTGAGTTAGATATCAGGTTGATTAATCCACAGTATCATTGAGAAATATCAGTAACATGATTTTAAATATATGTTTATAATACTAGTTTTAATATATTTGGTAAGATAGATTATAGAAGAAACATTAAAATGTCTGATTTTTATTTTTCTCTTTTTTTTCATCATTATTACTAACTGTGTATGCATGCATATTTGTTGATGAACTTATGAACAACTAAATGACACATTCAGAGAAATTAAACATCAGGTTAGTTTGTACTCAAATTAGTATATAACCATGTTAAGAATAAAATACAAAATTTACTATATGTAGTTTCTTCCCTATGATGTATAAATTTCAATATTTGTCAATCTGAATTAAAGTTGGTCTTATTCAAACAAAAAAGCTGTTTGTTAGAAAAAGTGTGCTTACTAACAGAGCATGCAGATTTGTGCATCGAATTGATTAACAGGTGGTCACAAACATTTCTTGCACAAGTCAGTTTCTGATATTTGTTAGTTATATTGATGAACACAAAAACCCAATATTGGGTACAACACTAAAGTGTAAAGCTGGTAAACCATATTTATTCACCCAACGTGCTTTCCAACACAATTAAGTTATTTTATTCAAATTTCATTATTTTATATCACTCCTTGTCTTCAGCCAATCATATTTTCACCACGTACCAAAGGCCATCTTATAAATGGAAACAAACAAATAAAAGACAGAATTCACATTTCTAATGTGCATTGATGTCATCCTAGTTTGTTCTTATTGTTCACATTTGAAGTATCTTATGTGATATGGATTTCTTATTATTTTCAATTTTGGGGTCTCTCAAATTTTTGTTTCTGGGACTAAAATAGACCAATTTTTTTGTTTTTGGGACTAAAATAGACAGATGCAAGTCACGTAGTAAAAGAAGTATGTGAAGCTCGTGAATAGAAAATAGCGTATCATACAGCATGCCTTGTAGTTTCTGTTAAAATTTTCATTGGAGATTGTTCATGTGCATTTAGCTAAGGAACTTTAATGGCTAAAAGTGACCACACAATCATGTTTACATATAAGTGGTTGGCCAGAAAAGGACTTTGTCGCTTCTAACATCATGGTAAAAGGAAAACCAAATATCATCATTTATTCACCATAGTGGTCCTGTGATGCTTATATATTTATACTATATAAGTGTTAGATATGTTCAAGCTCGTGATTGAATTAATGTCAAATTGAATATCACTGATAGTTTAAGATGACAATTCTCTCTAACTAGTTCAAATCAAAAATGCAGAAAAGAAAGAAATGAAAAATAAAAGTTATAAAGATTGGAATTGTAATGACAGAAAATGGAGAATCAATGCTTAAGAAAACTGTGCTATAGTTTATCTCAGTGATCAACTTCAAATTTAAGAAAATCATCTGCACAAAGTAACTTTTCATAGTATAAAATTATTCTGCAACCATGAAAAAGAGTGAGGGAGATAACATTACAATCTTTGATGGTCTCAAGATTGACCAAAGTTACTAGACATGCAACTAGTATGGGATATATCAATGCTTAGCTACTATTATTAATATTTATGGTGGAAACTTTTTGTTCTTTAGATGTTAATGTTTTCTTCAAAGTGCCTTCACTTGATTCTATAGCTTCTCTCGCTCTAACTGAGTCATGAGAATCTTTATTGATGAAATAAAAATAGCATCACCATATATATCATGTGCCTAAACCACTTAACAGAGAACAAAAAATGAATGCATCCATTTGTCTTGTAATAGTATTAAATTAAAATCACGGGTTCAAATAATTTAGTAAGGTTACCTATTGTATATATAAGATATGATCAATATCAAAAGGTATTGATTAGCTAATTGTGGTTGATGCTAAATAAATGGCATGTTGTTTTGTTACTTGAAAGGAGCACATGCATTGCCTAGATAGTACTTTATCCAGTGCTGTTATTAGCTAATGATGATTGTGTAGAATCTTTTAGTTTGGTGGTGGTGAGATTACTTTGATTATTCTGTAACACTGCTGGGTATAAGATAAGAAATTATCTGTGATTTAACTGCTTCACACGTCAAGGGATTAGGTGTTTATTCCACCACTGTTTAAATACACTCAATGAACTCAGGTTTTGCTGTTTAATTATGTTTCATCTTTATGAAGATGGCTTAATATATACACCAGAGGGTAAGAGTTCTTCATCCCAAAACAAAAACCTACAGCTTCTTCAAGTAGTATTAGTTTGGTTTTTGGATTAATAATTTGTCACATGCTCTTAAGTCCCGCCTAATTATGGACCATGGCACATGGAACCGTTACATTATCAACATCAATTTTCCAGCTTTGAAAAAAAAGCTAAAAACATCCAAATGCAAACAGTAATGAACTAACTCCTCTAGTAGAATTCAGTATAGGATGTAACCTACCTTTTGTGATTCTTCAATGTGATATAAGATTAACTTTGATCTTTAATTCACCTTAGATTAAATTCTACTTTTATCTTTACTGGTATGATTAAGAACAGTTCTTAAAGTTCTTGTAAAGAAACAAAATCTCTGCTTAGCATTCAACTCACCTTTCTGTTATAAAAGAAAAAAAAATTATTAGAAAACAGTGATGATATTCAAAAGCATGTATAATGTAGGATTTCATTTATGATGGACACAGAAGTCAATCTTTTTTTTAGTATATAAAGTGAATTTTACGTTTTAAATGACAACTAATTTCAATCACCTTTGGACTAATCTCAGTATAGCTGCCAATATCACAGAGATTTCTGAAAATGGAGTTATGGAGCGGTGATACAATAAATATGGCTTTTAACATAAACTTGTTCTGAAAATAATTTGACAATAATGAAAGCTACTTTTTCATTACAACTAGTTTTTCCATCATAAATGCAAAGTAGTTTACCTGAACCATTGCCTTAGTTGGATATGGCTATCTAGTGTAGCACCGATAGTAGCACACTCAGAAACTGACACATGGAACGAGGGTTCCCTCCAATTTTTCCTTTTTTTTTAATCTAAAAACATGAATTTATTAGAACTATTTATAAGGAAAATAAATGACAAGAAAAATATTTAATAAAATGAGAGGCGAAATTCCATTAGATGCACACTTACATTTCTTTGTTGTTTTATTATGTTATCCTTAACTAATTCTTAAGTTGAGTTTGAGAAATTATTTAAGAAATTCATTTTCATTACATCAGCAATTGAAGAAATAGTCATGGAACAGGCATGTCGAACTTCTAGATGGGATTAAGAATGACAAAGATATTCGATAAAGTTATGTTACAATTACATTGTGAAAGGCAGGGATCACTCCTGGTGGCAATTAATTAGGTGAATTAACAATATTGAAAGCAAGTTAAATAGAGAGGATGATAATAGGGCGAGGCTACCCTATAAGAACCAGAATTCCAACCCCTTTATTCAATCCTTATTTTTCTTTCTTTGTACCTTTCTCTCCACAGGTAAAGTTTTCTTGTCATTTGTATCTAGAAAACTTATCATAGCATACCATGGATGGTATTGGAGACAAAGCATTTAAGCTTTTCTAATGGTCCCTCCCTAGTACATGGCACTTCTTCACGCCACACCTTTCAACTAAGAAAACAAAACCTACGAGAGAGCGCTAATGGTCGTGTCTCTATGTTTGTGAAACCCGAACGCGCTCACTGTTTTCAATTGCTCTGCTCTGCATGAAACAGAGTACCCTGTTGGATTGTTCATTGCAATGAGGTATATTCGGAGCAACAGCTTCAAGAGGCTCTTCTCCTTTGGAAGACGAGGTTCAAGGGAACAAGTTCTGAGTCCTAAAGGTGGAGAAAGTCATGAGACTCTTCCGTATAAAGAAGAACCTTATGGAAGACCCTCTTGGAAGTGCTTCTCTTATGAAGACTTGTTTGTTGCCACAAATGGCTTCAGCTCAGGTAATTCAGGCTGGGTTTGAAAATTTAAGTGTGTTCTTTTTTTTTTTTTCTTTCTTTCTGTTAAACGTTTTTTGCTTCCTGTGGCAGAAAATTTGGTTGGAAAAGGAGGGTATGCGGAGGTTTACAAGGGAACAGTGAATGGGGGTGAGGAAATTGCTGTGAAGAGACTCACAAGAACTTCGAGGGATGAGAGAAAGGAGAAAGAGTTTTTGACAGAGATTGGTACAATTGGTCATGTGAACCATTCCAATGTGTTGCCTCTTCTGGGGTGTTGTATTGACAATGGCCTTTACCTTGTTTTTGAGCTATCTTCTAGAGGTTCTGTTGCATCACTTCTTCATGGTAATTATTAAACCAACATCAGCCAAAAACAAATCCTCTTCTTTCTCATAAAAATTGAAATTTTGGCAGCAAAAGAGTTGCATGCATTCTGGGTTACCAAAATAAAGATAAGGTTTTAATTTATGAGTGTGGTGGTTCTCTTTGTAGATGAAAAGTTGCCCCCTTTAGATTGGAAAACGAGGCACAAGATAGCTATTGGAACTGCACGCGGCCTCCACTACTTGCATAAGGGCTGCAAGAGGAGGATAATCCACCGGGACATTAAGGCGTCAAACATTTTGTTAACGAAGGATTTTGAGCCACAGGTCCTTTTTTAATCTGTATTATAGACACTTTTCCTATTTTAGTTGAATCAATATTTCAAACAGTGTTCTTTTTATGGGTTTATTTTTACCCCAAGTATTCATTGTTTATGATTGTGGCAGATATCTGATTTTGGACTAGCAAAATGGCTTCCATCTCAATGGACTCATCACTCCATTGCCCCAATAGAAGGGACATTTGGGTACTCAGCATCTCACAGACCCTTCAATGATAAGATGGATAGTATAGTTTAAAATATATGAATGGTTTGAAAATGGATATGTTTTCAATCTTTTTGCAGACATTTGGCCCCAGAGTACTACTTGCATGGAGTTGTGGATGAGAAGACAGATGTGTTTGCCTTTGGTGTGTTCTTGCTAGAAGTAATCTCAGGCAGAAAACCAGTAGATGGGTCACACCAAAGCTTACACAGCTGGGTAAGTAACCCCTCCTTTTTCCTTTGTGGACTTTGTTCTCTCTCATTATGAACTTGGCGTGTTCCATTGTTTGATCTAATGGTGACTTTTAACATTGGTTAAGTCATTAATTAAGGGTATTATTGGTTCAGTAGTTAACCATGTATTTTGAACAAATAGGCAAAACCAATTTTGAACAAGGGTGGGATTGAAGAGTTGGTAGATCCAAGGCTTGAAGGGGCTTATGATGTGACAGAGTTAAAAAGATTTGCCTTTGCTGCATCTCTTTGCATTCGGGCTTCTTCAACTTGGCGACCTACCATGACTGAGGTACCTTACACTTCCTTCTTCTGTTTCTTCTTTTGCAAAAACAATACATACATTAACAAAACATTTATAAAATTAACAAAACATTTATAAAAAAAGTTACTGTTGTTAATATTACAGTCTAAAATAACCTAACATGCACTCCATTATTAATTAAATTTCATTACAAATTAGAAAAATCAGAAATACAGTTTATTTAATGAAAAGCTTGGAGAATGCACTTTTTTATTTTTTCTAAAATAATAATAAAGCGTATATTTAAAAGAGCCTTTTCTTATTTTTAAAAAATTGTTCTTCTTTGTTTTTATCTCTTTATTTAGTCCTCTCTGGAACGTGGGTTAGCATTTACTAAAAAGAAGTGTATTTTTAATTAAATATGTTTAAAATATTTTATATTGTTTGTATATCTATATCTTTTGAAAAGGACAATAATCTTTTAAAAAATCATGTAATGTTTCTCTCAGAGTTAAAAAAATATTTCGTAAAAGTACTTTATAGGACTTATTTCCTCACAATAATAAAAAAAAGCTTAATGGATTTATAAGTTATTTCGTTAAATATATTAGAGATGTATATACGCTAATTTTACTATATACTAGTCTGTGTAATATTTTCAACTAAAATAATATATTAATTAATTAATATGGTTTAGTGATTAATCTACTCTTTTTTAAAAATATTGGTAATACAAATAAAAGGCTATATTAAAAGAGATAAAAAAAAATTAAAAAAATGTTAATATTTTAAAAAACAATCTCATTAAATAATAACTCTTTTTGAATCACTTTTGAATCTTGTGCAAGATAATTATTTACACTAGTAAGAAATATTTAATATACTATACTTTTAAATGTATGTTTTATATTATGTATAACAAAATAAATATTTTCAAAATACTTTTTATATTTAGTTTTCTCAACAACATCTTAAAGAGACTCCATAACATTTGAAAATAAATACATGTAAACAAAAAGAAAAGTATTATCTTGTTTAATCATTTTATTTTATTATGACTATTATTTCGTTCATGTAGTATTATTATTGTGTAGGGTTCATTAATAATTATTATTATTATTATTTGATAAGCAAATATTTTATTGTTTAATTTTCTCAACGGCTGAACATTATCTATTATTAGCATATGTGGCGTGTTCACCAATCCAATTATTATTGCTTTCTAGATTACTCCGTTTTCAAGTTACCAATAAACTATGCATATTAAGATCAATTTTCTGGCTTTAAAGTTCAAACAATCAATTAACCTAAATAAATATAATAATACCCTTTCCATTTATTTAATTAAGGTGGCTTTCATCGTCATTCTCCCATAGATTTCATCATAATTTTCTGGATGCCAATGGCCGCCATTTTCTTCCCATGCAAATTCATCAATCACTTGATGTTCTCTTCTACCTAATTTTATCCTTATGCTAGCACCACGACAGCACATATAATATATGCTAATTCATATGATATAAATGTGTAACACAAATCAATAAAACAATATATATATATATATATATATCACAAATTAAAAGACAAATTAAATGCGCAGTTCTATTAGGTTCAGTGTCACCCTTGGTGATGATTTGTACATTTATCCAACACACAGATGAAACACATTCAATTTATTATTGTGGGCCACTTGTTCTTAAGGTGAATCACGCACAAAGCAATAATGGTTGGCAGTATGCATGTAATTGTCAGAATTCAGAAAACTCTTTGCATAAATAATGTACTGTTTAATCGTGTGAAAATAAAGCATACTGACATCTAACTATCTATAATAAATTTATCAGCTCTTAAAATTGTGATGTATGATTAATTGGTTGATAGTGTAGAAATAGTGAGCTCATTAATCTTAATGAGATTTATTTATGAATTGACAGGTACTGGAGGTAATGGAAAAGGGAGAAAAAGATACAGAAAAGTGGAAAATGCCAGAGGAAGAAGAAGAAGAGGAGGAGGAGTTCTGGGGTTTTGAGGATCTTGAGTATGAATATGATAGCTCCTTTTCAATGTCATTACTTGATTCCATTGGAAGCACTACTTAGGAATCACTTGCCTCTTTCAATTGCTTGTATATATACAAATTTCATGGAGAGGAGTTCATGTGGCTATGCCACTCCTTCCTATCTAATCAATCTCTTGTAACATTTTTCTTTCAATCTATTTTTGTTTTTGTGGATGTGAAATATTGATTGTAATTGAATCCAATTATGTCGGCAACTCTTAGAGGAAAATGACACACCAAGGTTGTTCATGGACTAACCAATTTCAATCATATTATAGTTTTGTGAAACAAGGCATGGTGATTGGGTCCAAAAATGTCCACTCATTGCAACTTTTCTACATGATGTGACTTCACTATCAATAATATGAGGTTTAAACACTTTAGACAGAGACATTGGAAATAGATTGAGCATAAAATGATGGCTCATATTTTTTAAGCCAATATTTTACTCTTGAAGAAGAGGCCGTGATTTCAATTTATATCCTAATAAGCTTTTGGTCACTTATATATAAAGTGGTGAAATTTGCATTTTTATTTTACCTTTAATTAAAAAACAACATGCCCTGTAGCTGAGTAAGATGGTATGTGGTGAGATTTGCATTTTTAATAAGTTAGTATTCTTATTATCTTGGTGGTAGGTTTCATGGGATGATAGTGCTTTTACGTGTTGAAGGCGAGAGGCTATGCACAAAAAATGTTCTACCTTTAGAAACGTAAATAGAAAGAAACACAGAGAGAAGAACAGTTTGAAGAAAGTGATTAATTATGAGATGCCAACAAATTACTATTGTTTCCATTATAATCGTTGAATAGCAGCGTGTCAAGAGAAGGGAAGTCACGCAAAGCAATCACTTTCTAGCTGAGTTATTTAAATAGTTTATATAAATTGTTTCGGATATCATTGTTGACTTTTCTATGAATAAGAAGATTAATTTGTATTGTGTTGTAAACAAAGTGGACAAAAATTTTAAAAGTAAAAAATAGGAAAAATCAATTATTAATTAATGAATTTTATGTTATTTTGTTATTTTCTATTTGGATGTTGATTTTTCTTAACACTTAAATATTTTAGTAGTACATAGGTTTTGTAGTACGATGTAGTTTGTAAAAGATAAGATGGTTTAAAATATGAACTATACAAATAAATTATTTTCCATAGATGTTTCAACATGTGTAGGACTTGAAGGGGTGGACTAGTCTCCTTACACACCCATAAGTCCAACAATAAAAATATAAGTTATCCTTATTTCTTATCTACTTTCTCAATTTACTCGATCAGCTACCAAAATGATGAAACAGTTAATGAATCAATTTAATGCTATGTATATGTTGCACTTAAGGAATGAACAACTGGGCACAAGTAAGCCATGCTGAAAGAGAAAGTGACATTATTTAAGAAAATAAATAAATACATACATTTTCCTCTGGAAAGGGAGTAGGTGATCAGGACATGAAAACAGATGAGTTTTATCAATTTCTGACATGTTTCCAAAACCATTGGAACATTGTCCTGTCCAATTAAAATAATGTCATAATCTGTGATAGTCGTTTGCAGTATTGAATCTTTTTCATCCTCCCTTTGTACTTTCCTTTGTTCAATTTCGATATGCATCATATCCACACATTTATCAGCAAAGTACGTGGTCCTGCTATGAACTATGTACATCCCAAAAACGTTTTATTTTTATTAAAATGCCTGTGTGCAAGACATATTAAGGGGGAAATGCAATTAAAATACATTTGAAATTAAATTTTTATTTCTTCTTCAGTAACCAAAAATGGTTCGATATCAAATTATTTTCATTAAATACTCAAGGAGCAGGCTCCTCCCATAGAGCGAGGGAGATATTGTATAGGTTCATACCTCACCAACTAAAGATAGAATAACAAAATTACGTTAAAACGAATAAGCAATGAAGAGGGCAAAACCAGATTATCACTAATAATTTAGGATCACAATCCATAACATTTAGACCTAAGAATTAAGCACTGTAGCTTCTACAGCATTCGCTGCTATACCGTTGACAACGATTACAAGCTTACAAAATTGCTACCCTACAAACTACCATCATTCATTACTGTCAAAAATTTCTCCTCATCCAAGAACTTATAACTAAAGAATATATAAATTAAAAAGGTCATTCTAGCAAGGCAAAATGGGTATTGGAAGGGGGGGATCTCAGGCGTACCAAACCATCTAGGCAACAACTTAAAGCCGAAACCTTTTGTTGTCCCATCTTTTCCTGCATCAGCTTATCCCCCCATCATGTGAAAATGGCAAATTGCTAATGCCAGACCAACCTGCAGTGGGTAGAAGGTAGTGCTTGAACCAGTCTTGAAGGGCACGTACAAATATCTTTAAAGCCCGATCTTTATGTCTCTTGAGCTCTGCTGAGTGACGTCAAAGAAAAATATAATCCATTGATGGGTTTCATGTATGTAGTGTGTCATACTATACTGGTTGTCCTTTTCTCCAACAGGGACTCCAAAAATTCCGAGCACAATTTGGTGAGGGGAGGCAACGAATGCGATGATCCACTAAATATGCTCTCCCAGGGCCTCTCCGAAGCAGCAAATGAAATTGATGAAGCCATGTTCCTTTTCAAGTCAAACCTGGGTAGCTTTCCATAAATTGACGTGTATCCAGATTGTCCTGAAATTCAAAAACCATAAAATGCAATATATTTATGAAGGACTTTTTATCATACAACCTACGGTATTGCTAAAATGAACAAATAAAATGAAAGCCAGACGACAAAAAGAATGTGAAATTTGTTTAGCAATACAACCTATTCAATTCTTTCTTTCTGTATGGGACGTTTCCAATAATAGTGTTAGAGGTGTTAATTTCGGCTACATAATTAAACATGAATATTGAAGACCATTTCAAATAAAGCCAAGCTTAACCGTTCATTTTAATTCTATGGGCATGAATTGCTCCTCTCACTTTCGTCTTATGGGATAGAACTTGAACCTATAACTTTTTTCCTTCGTCCCTATACATGAAGCAGAGTAGTATAAACCCGAACAGAACAAAATAAAAGTCATCACACCTGTTTCTTCAAACACAAGATCATCCTGCGTAGTACTTAGCTCACGGGCTTCTTTGCCATATGGATGAAGGATGACATATTCACGATCTCCATTTATATATGCAAGCAGTTTCTGCGATGGTATCCCATCAGTAATTGCTGGTTCAGACGGCTCTCCTTTGAGAAAAGCAAGTGCCCCTCCCTTGGCCTGAATGAGATAAGCGAGACAGGAAGAACAATCAAAGCAATGTAAATCGTCAAGCATACTAGTTAATTCAGTCAGGCACTAAATGGAGATCAATTTTGGAAGAGATGTTTCTCAATACAATTCCTAAACAATCTGAATTATTATCCATTTCTATTCTTTGAAAGTTGTCATGCATACCTGAATATTGCCACCAAAGTGGGGGGAAAATAAAATTGAAAATTAGTTTCTAACTACATCTCAAAAAGCCAATTGCACAGACTGGTTTGCACTCGTTTCATTATTGTTCAGCAGTTAGCATGACATAGACCACGAGTTTGTCTCCAACAATCTTCTCCAGTATTTTTTTCGTCTCAGACCATCATATCCAAAATAATGGTATGGCACTGTTGTCTAGTTTTATCAAAGATTTGTTATGTTGACAACAGCACCAGAGGTATAGCATTGCAGATTTTGGCAGAATGGCAATTTGCCATCAATGGTGTAGCACATCTTGCCATTTTGCTTCGTGCAACCTAAAATAGCCATGGTGGATATGGCATACGATGATGGGTATTGGTGGCTTGAGATTGATTGAATTTTATACTTTTGGCTTTTTCAAAAAAATACCCAAATTTACAGATTTGTTCCAAACTCATTGCAGGTGACAGAAAATCAAGAACCCCAATTCTCTCCAGCCAGTGCGCATGACCCACTCTGTCAATGGTCAAGGGAGGCCCACTCCAGTACTCCTTCCAATGAGCACCATCATCTTCAATAAAGATGTATCAGTCTCTAATTATCTTAAGTACTGTTTTTAATCTTTTTTAATTGACGTTCCATTCGTTTCATTTATCTATTTCGTTTTTAGATTCACTTATTTCTATCCCTTTTGCACACTCCTGCTTCTAAAACTGTATTATCCACTTTCTCTTCTATTCTATTTAAGATTTTCATCATGTATTTCTTTCAGTTATATTTTCAAAGTTGGTCAGTCTGACAGTCTCAATACTTTTAGAATTCTAGTCTATAACTTCTAAGTGAGAATGAATTATATTTACTTTCTAGTTTCTGTTTCTACAATATAGCCCATTCTCGTCTACTAACACGCCTGTGGTATAGACCACTATTGTTTGTTATTTGTTCACAATAAAACCGCCAAAAGGCAGAGTAGATTTTTGCTCTTTCAATGACGAACCCCCATTTGCCAACAATAACACAGGTTTTGTTGGCAAAAGGAAAAATGGTGAAAACATTGATGCTATTCAGGGTAATAGGTTTCACTAAATCCCGCACTATAATAACCAATATTTGGTAAGGCGGGAATAAAATAAAATATATTTCTTCATTAAATAAAAATAAACTCACTGAGGGTAGTAGCAATGGGCATTTAAAACCCATTGTCAACTCTGATACTTTATAACTCTATTTTTGACCTGTAGTCAGAAAATTTCAGAGATGTAAAGGATTTGTACCTTGGTTACAGACCAGGAAGCCACAGGAACAGGATCTGTCACGTTGAAGAACAAGATAATCCCATCACCTTTAAATGTACAATCATTTGATTCAGGAAGAATAACAAGGACTGCAAAATACGACAAATCTATCGCAGAGGAGATAGCTGCAAGAATATGCATCATAATTCTGTCAGATCAACACTACTCCCATAACGTTCACATAAGTTCAGAAAGATAAAACAGTACACTAATATGGAAAGAAACAAAATCTTCAAACCTTCTATATGGAGTCTGTATGACCAAGATGCGGCTAACTTTGACATACTCCAAACAGATAGCTGGGGTTTTGAACCATGAGATACAGACAGAAGATAATCTGAGCTTCCAGCAAAGACAAGGCTCGTGATAGGCTAGGGAAAAATACAACAAATTAGAGATAAGGGGGAATGAGTAAGAGCAATAATTAATGAATCCCACAATATATAACCCAAAAGCAATATCATAGCCATGCACATTCAGATACAACAAAAGGAAATTATTTTGTCGCCTGTTTCTCATTCTTGGATAAAATATATTTTAGATTCGAAATATAAGGCTAAATTGGTTTTATTTCTTCAACATAAAATTATAGATCTTTCGTAAGTTTAATAATTTTTCAAAATGGTTCCTCATATCACTTATGGTGGCATGGCATGCATCAGATATGCCACCTTGGAATGGATGATATAACAAGATTGGCTGCATGTCACATCAACAGTGAATTATTATGGGGATTTTAAAAAATGAAAGGTCCAAAACTAAAAGTTTGACGACTAAAATGAAATTTATCCATACAATGAACAAAAATATATTTAAGCCTCTTTATTTTTCATTTTTCTTAGTTTACTGGTCCTGAATTTGATGTTTTGATGCATACTGCTAAATATAGACCAAATTGCAGGCTTTTCTGCCTCATACCAGGACTTAAATAGTTAAGAAATGTCAACAGTCATACACACAAGTGCTAACTAGCAAATAGTCAAATTATACACTTCACATATTGCATCAGCATGTTTATTTATAAACATATAACACGTTTACAATGTGTTTTAGTATCAAAATCATAATAATAATAATAATAATAGGGATGACCAGGGTTCAAGAAGGTCACCATTGGAGTTTCCCCTATAACAGCAACAAGGACATTATTATTAGGATCCCACAATGTAATAACAGTGTCTGCAGCAACAGCCAGCACAGAACCGTCAGCTGAAAAAGCGGCAGCTCTCATGGCTTTATTTCTGCAGAGGCATGATGTATCCACATCATAAAAATCAGTTAGTTGTGTAATCAACTTAATTTCAAACAGAAGCAAACAACACCTAAATCATATTGTGATTATCCATCTGAAGAATATAATTATGTTCTTAATTTTGCAAATAAGTAACCCTCTTGAAGTGCTGCCAAGGGGCTAAATTATAACATAAGTTACATAACACAATACTTCAAGTGGAAAAACCAAAAAAGTAATAAAACAGCTGCTCACAATTAAGGCATTCAGCAAGGAATCTCGGGAATACTTCACGCAACTATTAATCATCTTTATAGTACTTAAAAAAAATGTAGGAGAAAGATTTTTTGTTCTTATCTGATATCCATAACCTGTGACCAGTCCATTATTTAAATGATAACTAATATGTTCAATAATGTTTTCCCCTTTATTACAAATTTAGAGTTCATCAGGATAACTAACATTTTAGTTGGTTTTTTCTTTAACGTCTATAATCTAAACAAACAAATATTAGTTAATTCTAACATAGTACAATTACATACTTGTATGACCCAACAGCATGACACATCCAACCAGAATTCTGAAGCTTCTGGCCTTTGTTCTCAATTTCTTCCTTGCAGACCCATACCTAAAACATGTAGAAGAAAACTAAATAAGCACCAGAAACTAATCCTAAGCATGCATAACAAATTATCCATAATGACCTTGAAATCTCCACCATAGGAAGAGCTGACAGCCATGCGACGAGTGGGATGGAAAGCAACAGCAGAAATATTGGCATCCCTATCAATAAGTAGATGTGTCAACTTCACTCTAATATAACTAAAGGGACTAGCCGCTCAAAATTCAGCATGAAAAGGTAGAAGTGCAGTTATAGAATAGTTTATAAAGTAGTTTTAAAAAATCAATCACAACATTAAAACAACTGAATGCACCATACTATTACATTATGAGGACCCACTTATATAACCATAATACAGCTTTAAGGTTTTTAATTTTTCTCAATAAGAAAATCTGTGGACAAACCTATGAGGTTCATAAATAAGGGTGGATACTGAAAATCTCTGGTTATCATCCAACTCCCAAAACTTCAAACAAACAAGACCTCCTATTCCGTCTTCAGGAAGTTTGACTTCAACTGTACCCATCAAAGAGCCATCAACAGACAGCTCCACCAAGCTAACCACCAGCTGTAACCACAATATTCTTTAACAGATTAATCATCAATCAAATGCTTTGTAAGTTGAGACAAAATGTGACAATAAGATTGTGGATTTATCAAATCAAATTAGAAGAAATATATGTAACTAGCACATACCGTGACCTCATCAACTGGTTGATGGTTTCTTTCACATACTTGAACCTGCAGAAAAACAAATTCAAACATTATACATTTACATGGCTAATTTAAAAAGAAAAATCAAAATAAAAAGGTACTACCTCATAAAGTCCCCGATTGGCAAACAAGCTGTAGAATTGGATGCGATAGTTTTCTGTTTGTACAGCCACGGAGCCAGAACTGCAGTCAAAGGAAACTCGGTTGGAAAGACCTTCACATATATCTTGAGACAACAAAGGGGGCTGCCAAAAAAAAAGTAAAGTTATATATCCAGGACCAGCAAATGCAAGCACATGGATAAATACTACAAAATTTACATAAATGCAAGTTGTTCTAACCAAATTTATTTTAGAAAGAAAAGATGCTCTAGCATAGAAGCTTTTATACTTTCTCAATAAAAGATTATAAAGACAACTTAAAAGAGATAAAAAGGTGAATTGTATTCTTGAAAAAACAAGTAAAAGAAATAGGATCCAGCTATATATAGCCAAGAAAAAAGAAAACTAACAAACTAGCAAGCACACCTTTCATAACAAAGTAACTGACTATAATTAAGAGACAAATAACCAAGGTTATCAGACTCAAAAGTTTACATAGACTCGTGGGAGGTCTGTATACTCGACTCGTAAACCCGACTCGTAGACTCGTAAGAATGTATTTCATATAAAAATTTAATAAAAAAATATTCATGATACCAATTCCACAATATTAAAATAAATAAATTCATACCCTAACAAGTTCATTAAGACTTTAACTTCTTCTGGAATAGAAACACAAGGTTCAGAATCTTAACCAGTCCCAGCAAAATGATGTTTTAAATATGAAAATGTGTCATTCTTTGAACAGTAATTATATTTAACTTTTTTTCGGTTATCCAAAAACATTTTTATTTCTTGGTGGAAGTGATGAAGACGTAGCAACACTTTCAGACATCATATCTGCTAAACTCAATCAATAATAAAGTAATTATTTTAACTTTATTTTTCTGTCACACTAAAAAAAAACAAATCACTTAATTCCCGAAACCCCTCCTGAAACTCCCAAATTGCTTTTTAATTTATGCATGAATCCCAAACAAAATCATGAAACCTAGCTGTGACACAGAACCAAAGAATCTAACTGAAAACGAAGGTAGAACGCAACGGCAGTGCTAGGCAAGGCGACCCAATGTGAAACAACAGCGAGCAACAAGGTGACGGTGAGACCTTAAATGAAACACGAACAAACTCAGGTACAAAACAAAATAAATTTGAAATCGTTCACTCGGCTTGAGACTCGCGGGTTTGACCGATTCTACCGAGTTTGATTCAAGTTTTGCTGAAAAACGACTTTGTTCACAAGTTAACTCTTGACTCAATAGTAAACTCTTAAACTCGGACGAGTTAGCGAGTAAACTCGCGAGTTTGATAACCTTGCATATAACAACATTCTGATTCATAGTACACAAATGAATCAAGAATACACACTACTCGAATACTCAGAATAGTTTGATGGAGAAATAAATTGAAAAATTCACCTCACCAAAATCAAATATTGACTTAAAACTAGCCATGCTGTTTCAATCTTACAAGCCTATATCTAGGAGAAATTTAAGATGGTGATCATTTAACTTTCCAATTAACAATAATTTCTAAAATGATGGCATAGGAATGATATTAGCACATGGTGAGCAGAAAAATACAAATACAAAGAGAACAACTATAGGAACCAACCTTGATACCAGAAATAGACTTTATTATTTCCATTGAAGGCATTTTCAATATATGGATTTGATTATCTGCACAAGATAACTGCAGACCTTTAATTAGTTAAACAACGTAAAAAAGACTAGTTGTCAGGACAGACCAAGAGACATCTAATTCTATATGTTCAACTAAATATTAGTAATCCTTACTGAGGAGAGGGATGATTCAGGAGAATCTACAAAATAAAGAAGTGGAGACCCAATTCTTGGTAAAGATTTCTTGTTTCCTGTGTCTAACTGCCAAAGCATAAGAACCCCTTCCTTCCCACCTGATATCAAATGAAGCCATATAAACAATAATTATATTGCCTGAAATGCATAAGAGAGTTCGAACACTCGTATTACCCAGTTCAATGACTCCTTTCATTTACTTCAGCCAATATTATTTACCTGAGTAGAAGTAGGCTCCATCTGAAGAGAAAGACAAATGACTCACTCCAGAAGAGTGCCAATGCCAAGTGCAACACGATTCAGCATCATCATTTTCCCTTACCCCGGGCTTATCATCATTATCTGCTGGTCTTCTATTCACTAATCCACTACTGTTCGTGAATTTCTGAGCTCCAAATCCTCTCCAAATTAAAATTCTTCCAGTTACATCACCAGCAGCCACAATTCTCTCTGTAGGATGGAATGCAATAACTGTAAAGGTCTTTGTATGATGCAAGGTAATCTTCTTAGACACAGCAGAATCAGAATCCATTTTAGGAACTTTCCATATATGAAGTTTCCGCTTGTCTTTTATACCCAAAAAATTTCCCGAGGGACTAATGGTTAAAGATTCTGGTTGTTCGGTCTGTCAAAAAGTGAGAGAACATGCATTTACTTAAGCAACAAGAAATAATAATAATAATAATAATAATTAAAGTGCATTCTCATATATATTGACTGACGACATCTGAGGATGAACCAATGAACAGAAATCATTTCTGATTCGAGGGCACATTAGTACAAGTAGACATTGTTTAGGAAATCACAACTTCCAAGGGCTTTCAACTACAAGGTTACTGAATAACAAATATAAAATAAAGTTTGACTGTCTCATTTAGATTGAGTTTTTCACAGCTCAACCTTTCATAAAGCAAACATTCATTCTTTAAAAAAATTACCTCTCTCAATATTAGGTTGCTAACAGAATGAAAGTTGGTCAAATTACACTTCCTGATCTGTCCAAAAAGTGGCTTGGGCCGATTGTCCTGTGTATTTCTACTCTCAACAGACACGTAAGCAATAACATTGGGCGACGACTTGGCGTCTTTTTCTTCCCTCGTGGACAATACAGAAGGCACCACCTGAATAGGATATACAATGTATCAAAACTAAACACTATGTTTCCGTTTCTGCATTCAAATTCTGAATAGGCAATAAGAATTAACAAATGAATATGTTACCAAGGAGAAAATGGGAAGGCGAAGGTCAAGAATCCTTAGGCATTCGGGAACGGGGTAGTCCCATTGGCGAATGGTTCCGTCGACAGAGGCAGTCCAACAGCAGCATAGCAACGAGGCGGTGGTGGGGACCACAACGACGGCGGTGACGAGGGCGGTGTGGCCTTGGAGTGAGGAAACAAGTGAGCCAGTGGTGGTGCTGAAGACGGAGACGGAGGTGCCGCTGCAAACGAGAAGGCGCTTCCCATCCTTTGAAAAAGCTGGAGCGGAAGAAACGTAGTTTAACCCTCCGCTTATCATGCTGCCGAAACGCTGCGTTCTGGGCGCTGCAAGTGGAACTGTGAGGGAGAAGGAAGAAAAGCGAAGGGAAGGTAGAAGAAGAGAAGAGAGACACACCACACTCTTATTAGGGTTTTTGCGCCCTGATTCCGATTTTAAGCAGGGTTTTAATTCATAGACCTTGCCTCTCCTATGTTTATTCTCTCTTATATATCATCTATAAATAAATTATTTTGTTTCTTTTTTTTTCATATGCATCATCTATATATATTATATTTTTTATTTTTTTATTTTTTTTAATAATTATCATCTATAAATAAATTATGTTTGAAAATATTCCTAAGTATATAAACATTTTTAATACCTTTTTTATCTAAAATAATATATACTTAACTAATATTTTTTAATTAAGAAGGGAATAGTTGAATTCAGAAAATTCAAGTATTATCTAGTATCTGGTTTAATCAATTTATTGAGTAATAATTATTGATATTTTTTAAATGCTTTTTTAACTTTACAGAGAATGTATTTTTTATTCAATTCTTTCACTTTATTACCAGGCACTTGGATATATTGAAAAGGAATTATTTCAACTTAATCAACAATCTCAAATTCGAGTTTTGGACTATAAATACTCTAATGAAAAAGTTTATCATCTTAATTGTTTATGTCAACTAATTGATTATCTCAAAATTATAAACACCAATAAACTAATATTGTTTGAAAGAATATTCTAAGAAATGAATTGTGATTTTTTTAGAGAATTTAAAATATTTTGTGGTAAAAATATGTTTCTAAGATTTTATAAATAAAATAAAATTCTGAATATTAACAGAAATATTTATTACTTAAAATAATAAATTCTATATTTCACAACAAAATTCAAACAAATTAAAAAAGTTTTTTTTTCTTTCTCCTTTTCACATTTCTTAGGTTATTGAAAAAAAAATTACACTTGGCCTAAGCCTCATCTATTGAAGTAATGCGACATGAAACATAACTGAAACTAATGTTGAAAACTTCTATGTACTATTACAACCTTAGATACATCGATACTGTACTTTAAATCCATGGAACAAGTTATGTTTGTTTTAAGCTATCCACACTAGTTTTTACTATCAGTGCACATCCAAACATACTTCATCATAGTTCAACTTCTCTAAATAGTTTATATTTCTACATAAGTACTATTTTTTATGATTTTTTGGTTGTTGGTTCATTTTAGTATATTAACTTGGAAAGGTCACTTTTTCTATATAGTTTATATTTTTACATGAGTACTATTTTTTTATGATTTTTGGGTTGTTGATTCATTTTAGTACATTAACTTATAATCATATTAAAAAAAACATCTCATTTAGAATGAGAAGAAAAAAATACTAATTTTGTCTTGATATTGAGTTGACTTTCTAAAGAAATGTGAAGCAAACTAATTGTATTTGGATTATTAAAATGGATTTTGGTTATAATTAATAATAAATGAGAAAAAAAACAATTGTATCAAATGTTGGAAATAACAAAACTAACTACCATTCACTCAATGCATGAGAAATTAACCCACTGAAATCACTCCAAAGAGTAATAAATGGCCAAATTAACAATCAATTTGCACAACAAAACTTAGTGAAATTATGCATATATGGAAAAATCAACAAGTCAATAATAAACTAAAATTGAGTAGGATTTTTCCATGGATTTTGTATAAAATTTATAGTATTGTATAATATATATATATATATATATATATATATTTAAGTTTGTACAATCAATTAATATATGGGTTTTCCTTTTTTAAACACTTTTAGATTTTTCCATTTAGAATTTTAGTTTCTCTTTAGTCTCTATAATTCTTTGCTATCTTTCTTCCACATTTAGAACACTTTCACATTCAACAATTTAATTCAGTTATTCTTACTTTTCAATTTTTAATTGATTCAATATTCACTACAAGTTGCAATAGTAACAAAGTTAGAAACTATTTTAGAAACTAAAAGAAATGTTTCTAAATTAGTTTATATTATTGATAAATAGTTTTTAATTTAGTATCTAATTAGCAATCAATGTTTTTGCTACTAAATTTAGAAACTAAATAATTGGTAGTTAAAATATTGGTTCCTAATTAGATAACAATTTAGAAACTATTTAACAATAATAAAAACTAATTTAGAAACCAACATTTTTTTTAGTTTCTAAAATAATTTTTAATTTATTTATTATTGTAACTAATTATTTTGGTCTCTAAAAATTAATTTCTAATTCATGAATTTATAGTGATTAATTAACTATATGTTTTGAGTGTTCTCTAGTTTAACTAGTTTAAAGATATTTGACTTAACTTTGAACATCTTTAACTCAACTATAATATATACTCAAACTAACAGAAATTTAGAAATCAATCAAATTGTTCATTTATTTTAAATAAATATTTGGATTCTGAGCTTGAAAGATTTATGTACCGTGAGGTACTCAAATCTCAATAACTTATCAACCCAAGTTACTATTTACAAGTTTTTCATTATATGTGAATATTTTAAATATTTAAAAAAGATATATTAATTTTTTAAATATTTTGATTATTATTATTATTTTATTGTTCTTTACTTAATTATTATAAAGTTAAAAAAGAAATTGAATATATCTCATATTTATATTATTGTTATCATTTTGATCTCTTATTAACTTAGGGTCAAAGATCTTCTACATTGAAATATCATACATAAAAACTCATTTATAGGAATTTCACAATTCATATTTAGTAACTCATTAAACACTCAAAATCTTCTTGGAGACATTAAACACTCAAAATCTTCTTGGAGACCTAAAAATAAACTACTAGCTAAAAAAGCAGTTTGACTAAATCTAAAGAAATGTTAAGCATGTTTACCATCTCATTTTCTTAATACTTATCTCCCAAACAACATTGCTCCAGAAATCTCATAAATCAATCTCACTTGACATAAAAGGCACACACCAAAACATTCATTTATAAGTAAATTAAGTTAAAAAATAGTTAAAATTGAACTAAAATATCATTTTAATCACATTGTGAATGTGAACTATTTTTTTTCAACAATTAAATTAATTTAGTTATTTGAATCACATTCACATTACAAAGTGTTAGTGGAATAGCTGATGTGCCCTTATAAGACCGTCACTTGCCAAGACACTACTTCCCAATTCTTCTTGCGAGAAGGTCAACAACACGTAAATGATGTATAATAAATACAATAACAGTGAATAATACTGTGTGGTAAATGTTGTCCTATTTATAACATTTTACTGAATTTTTACTAATGTTGTTTAGGTGGTTAATCATAGATAATGACATTCCAAATGACCTATCATCTAGGTGATGTGTTGTTCATGGGGTAATGTTAGGTGACTGACATTTTGGGTGACCAACATCATCTAGGTGTTTCCTGTACACAAACTATGAGAGGAGGTAATGAAAGTTGATCACTATTTTCATCATCTCAAATTCACACTTTTTTATAAAAAAAACTATATCTAATAAACTAATGTAAGTATCAAAGTCTTAGGTAAAGAAGCACACCATTAATAAAAAATTGAGCTTCTTATCAAAGTAAATAAAAAAAAAGTTCATTTTTACGAATTAATATATTGAATTACATTCTTAATATTTAAACAATTTTTGTACCTTACATTAGAAACTTATATTTAATTTACTAACTAAAAACTACATTTAAAACTCATCTAAAACATGACCTCAAGAACAAATAAAAAAAAGTTGAACTGAGACTACTTTACTTTAGTTTTTAATAAAAATAATTGAACTTTTTTTATATATTATTTCATTTCAATTAATTATCTCTCAACTTTAATTTTTTAATGTCCCTTATTCCGGATACCCACCTCCAACCTCAAGACTTACCTCTACTCTAACTATTTATTAATCCAATTATGTTTACAACAATTTTGACAACATAATCCAGCATTTTCATGACTAAGATTCTCTACACCCAGGATCCCAACTTTATGATTTTAAAACGGTGATATGAAAATTAGTTAACTACTGATAACTAACGATTTTTTTCAATAAATAATAATCAGTATTGCTTGCATAGGGTTTTCGCAGAGTTTACTCCGAATAGGACAAACAAAATGCTTAGGAGAGAACCCCAAAACATGACCCAGGCTGCAATACAAAAACAAAAACATTTGCCCCAGAAAACAACTTGGTAATTAGATTACAGGTAATAGAGACTGTCCAATCAGACTCAACTGGCAGCAGTTGGAAAATAACCATTGAATCATATCAATGGATATAGATCGAATAACTTTGACATATCCGACCCATTCATTCTACTCAACATGTAAATACAAAGGTATAAATATACTCAAAGCAAGTGTCTTCACACCTCACTTTGGAATAATCCTGCATAATGATACCAGTCATCAAGTTAAAAGGATTATGCATACAATTCAAGGATAAATAAATTACCAAAAACAAAGGTAGGACTACTTACCACCAAACTCTATTCAAGTCAAACACTCTGTACTTTGCTCGATACCTCTTTCATTTTGGTGTCTCCTTTTTCCTACAGTCAAAATCTCTATTTTTTAGAAGTGAAAAGAAAAACTCACACGTGTACTCACATTTCTTATTGTGCAAGTCAGATGAGAATTCAATTATGCTATTGCAACAATGAGTCATACTGAAACATGTTTATATTAGCTTTGACAGTAGCTTCTACATTAACTTACACAAAAAAAACATGTGGTCAAAAGGCAGACTTAATTGCGTTAAATGCCTTTTATCTTTGACAAACTCAAACCCAAGACCCCTCTAAATTTTTTGTCTATCAAATATCACAGTGAAGTACGAAATACATGATATGATAAATAGCAATCATCCCAAAATACTGAAAACCCCACGCAACATCGTAAAAGAGAAGGTAGGCCTCTTGTAAGATTAAATCTCATGCAACTCCATTAATTTTATTTTTTTTGCATAATATCCCTCTCCCTGGCAAGTCAATGCAGGACCCATAATACTGATGCTCTCCGATGCTCAAACACAACTTAACAATACCAACTAATAGCTATATGAAATTTATTTTTTACCACAAGCGAGGACAGAACTTATACTTACTTTTAAGATTAAACATACTTCCTGAAATAAGATTGTGCAACTGTTCAAGCATTGCTGATGCTTATAAATAATTTAAAAGCGAGATACATGGTACCATACTAGGACATGGCACACAACTAATTAACCCCCACATCTACTTGATATATCAGAAGTCCAGCAAGAAAAGGTTCTTGTTGAAATAAAAGTCCAATAAAAGGAATATAAACTTAACACAAGTGAAGTATGATATCAATATAACAGTTCAAATCATAATTACCTTATACACAATACTCTTCAGTGTGGGTACAGACAGGTACCTGGTCAGGTGTCTGGTATGCAGTAAGTTACTGTGTCAAATATATGACATGTGGGGGATACACTTAGTCTGTACATTTGGGTTTGCAACAATTTTATACTTGCATTAGATAATGTGATATTTGTTGTCAATCATAATGGCTTAACATTAACATGTTCACGATTTATTTTAGTTATTAGTATAACACTTTTTTTTAGAAAAAGTGAAATCCTTTGGACTGTTAAACTCATGAACAAAATCCAATTGAGGAATAACTAACCATTTCTTACAGTTTTACAATTTTCACCATTTATTATTGCAACTACAGCCACATTTGGTCTCCCTAGGCCACTCTGAAGTGGAATCATCAGTTTTTTTCAAGGCAAGTGGAATCATCACAGTGATTGAGAGACAGTACATTTTCATTCTCCTCATCTTGCTGCCTCGTCCTTTTAGTAGGTGTAGGTGATATTCAGATTTACAGGATATGGAATCCTGATCACTGCATACACCTTCTCCTCTTCTTTCTCTTTCTCATCCTTCTACATCAGTGTTTTCCATCAACCCGAAATGTCAAACTAGCAAATCCCAAACCCAAAAGTGTCCATTGGAGGCTAGGCCACCCTACATCATCTGCCTCAGCTTTGGCTCAACATGATTAATGTACCAAATTGGAAATTAGAGCAACCCAATTCACAAAAGAACCATGAATAGGTAGCCATGAACCGATTTGTGGTTCTTAGATGGAACCACCAAATTTGGTGGTAACATTGGTCCAAATTAAACTACGAAAGGACATTAAAACAAGCAAAAGAATATCCAATAATAAAAGGACACAAACACTAATGTTGCATATACTAGTATCGGTCAATTGCTTACCATTCCCTTGCTCTCATAATAATCATCAAGAGCCCATTGATATTTTGACTGATTTAATCCAAACCAACGTGCCACATGGTCATCCAAACTTGAGTGAGCTGTAAAAGGAAAAGGAATGGATATTGTAACATAATAGTAGTGGTTCTCAGAATAAACAAGATAATGAAAAGCCTCAATCAAAGACCTATGCATTATAGGATCTGAAATCAAAATAAAAAGGGCGGCAATACACGCTCAATCATATATTTTTTGCAATGCAAAACATCAGAAATAGACAGTGCACTACCTCAACCAGACTGAAGCAACACACACATAGGAACAATCAATTAGAGCCATTTACTTATTTGACTAGAATAAGGAAAACGTGATATGCAGAATTTCCATAAAATGCTCAGGCACAGTTTCCACTGCCCCTGGCCGTTGTTCAAATTACTTAATCCAGACATGTTTATTTTCACTTCAGCAAACCAGAGAAGTGGAAAACAAAGGACCCACCCATTGTTATCTCCAATCACTGTGTAACCAAGTTACCAAATACTCCAGTTTTCTTACAACCCAACAAATACACATTTTATAAAACCAAACTTACACAGGCAGAACATAACAATGGTTTGTATTTTATGTTTGTTATATTTCAAAGAATAAAAGAACACGGCATGAGTTTAAAAAGTGAAAAGTTTGGTCAGTGGAATCAAACTGAATACGTAGATAGAACAAAATATCAGTACAACTAATGTTACAAATCACGATAGATGCTAAGATGTACCCATTTCAATAGAGTTTGGTGCAGGGCTGTACCATGTTTTTGCAGCAATAGATCTATTTTCATGTAAATTCTATAGATATTTTCATACAAAAAATCTATGGCTATAAACATTAAAGAGCTGGATGCACCTTCAACAGCAAAGTGCATGTTAGACAGCAACTAACACACATATTCATTACTTCAAAAAAAAAAATGACTTCGAACCCAACTACATATCGCTATATTTGAGACTTACCTTCCTGCTTGCAACCACGTGACGAGAAGAGAGCGTATACATATCTCAGCGAACTAGAACCAAAATCTTAACAAAAAATAGAAGGAAAAGATGCGTTTGTCCAAAATAGTAAACAAAACACCAACAAGAATGCCAATACCCAAAAAGATTCCCACAAGACTAGGTCATGCAATATAATAATTCTGGAGTCACACGCATATATATAGTTCAGATATCAAATCAAGGTGTTTCTAAAAGTAGATAAAATTATGATTAAGCCATTTACAAAAAATAAACGTCATCCATCACAACAGTCACACACTTTAAACCACTCAATTAAAATTCCAAATAACCCAAAAACGGCTTTTAACTTACCAACTATAGGTCTTATCTATAGTTTTTATCTTAAATTTTATAAATGTTTGACACATTTTGTTTTCCGCGACACAGAATCTAATCTAACCTAAGAGTTTAAAAGGGCAAAGTGCGTACCGGTTTGAACCTTGGTAACGGCGTTTCTGAAGATGCCAAAAAGGGAATCGTCGGAATCGGAGAGGGGTTTGGGGGAAGGAACGGTTTTGGGAATCTGTGGCGGCGGAGGGGCGATCTTGGTGGTGGTAGCGGGGTCATCGGAGGGTTTGGGTGTGGACGGCGGCGTCATGAAAACAGTGTAAGGACCGATTTTTCCGATGGCAGGTGGCGGCGTAGATTCCGCGTTAATCGGCATTTTGGTCGGAGAGAGAGTGTGTGAAAGTAATGTTAACTGGAAGAGTGAGTGTTGTGTTGTGTTGTGTTGTGTGTGATATGTTGGATCTTTTGTCTTCCTACTACTTGCTGTACTTCACAACTTCTTTCTTTTCCATTCTTTTCTTTCTCTCAACTCAACATTTATTTATTTATTTTATTACTGTGTTGCATTAAAGCAATTAACTTTTTTATGATAAAGGGTTCATAAAGTGGAAATGTAATGAAAGAACTTCAGTGGCAATTTCTCTGTGCTTTTCAATTATAAACCTTTTATGAGATGCTTCTTGGGTAAACTTTTTATGGGGATTTCTCCATAGGTTTAATCTTACAATACCAAAAAAATTCAGAGCCATTGTAAAATTATAAACGATCTTACATGGGTAAGAATTAAATACATTTCTTTTCAATTAAGAAACTACCATGCAAATAAAAAGAGCTGTTATAATTTATCCTAAAACGTTTCCACAGTAAAATTGTTGTTGAATTATAAGAAATTATGAATATAAACATAAACACATGCTTTAATAAATTTTTTGTTGGATTGGTGGGTTCTTTTAATGTGAGTAGTTGTTTAATTTTTTAAAAATATTTACAAAGTAAAATTACAAAAAATTGTGTGTCTATTTTTATAATAATAAAATGAATTTATATTCAAATAATAGAAATAAATAAAATAATATTGTAATGACTTTTTTTATCTATTTTATTTTTCTTCTTTCATTATCTTGTATTCCATCACATATTCTATGCAAGAAAGAGATTGTGATAATTGACCAAGAAAAAATAAATATTATGTTAGTTTTTTTGTTTAAATTGTAAGAAAGGGCTATAATAGTATTTGAAACTTGTTCAGTTATTATATAATTGAAAATGATTAAGTTATGTATAAATAATTAATTGCATAGGTGGAAAGATAAAATGTATAATATAATAATAATAATATACACTACACTGATGATTACATAAAATCCTTTTTAATAGTTATGCATAAATCACGCATCAAGTTTCAAACAAATCATAATTGTGGGTAAACAATGTTATTGCTATTTAACTTCAGTTAATTTTACAGACAATAAGGTTGTTTCCAATAACTAGAGAAATGGATTAACAAAACTGCCATTTTAATGCTTATTTGAAAATGACTGATGATCTCTTATAAATTGCGTGGAATAACTTTAATGCTTATAAGCATCTATATCAACTCTTAAGTTTAAACATAAATTATCACTTAAATATTAATTATAAGATATTTTAATCACTTAATTTCTTTTAAATCAAAGCCCTTCTGTTTTCACAATTCAACAAAATTTATCAGATTAATTAACTTCCATTTTTAATTTTACGACTAAATATTATGTGCTTTGTAATAAACTTGAGATATACAGAAATAAATAAAAAAATTGGAATTCCAAAAATTAATGTTTTTTTTAAGAGTGTGTAGATTATGGGATTGAGATTAACTTGAAAATATAATTTTAAAATATTTTTTAAGTAGATTTGGAATAAAATACTAATTAAAATAATTTGATCAATGTACTTTGTAAAAAAAGAGAACGTGGAGAATTTGTGTAAAACGAATTTTAGCAAATCTTAATTTAAAAATAAAGAACTAATTGACTGAAAATTTTAAAAGCTGAAAGTGTACACATTGTGAAATTTGTACTTTTGGTGCAGTTTGGTATCAATCAAAATATACTACAAATTCAATTGAACTTATTTAGTACCTTTTTAAAAGTTTTTTTTCCAATTAAAAAAATATTTAAAATATCTCTTACAATATATTACAAAGAGTTTCTTACCTAATTCTGGAAAGAAAATATGTGCAGAAACTACACTCTGTCCACATGAGTATAAAATAAAAAACAAAAGCGGTGTATGAAATAGCCAAAGCACAATCTAAAAAAACAATATACAAATATTTTATGCACACACATATCTGTTCTACAATGTTGGTTTAGTCTTCCATATCTGTTTTATCACTGTAAGAATAGCAATAAGTATTTTCATCGTATTTTTACCATTAATATTCTGCTCAGGAAAAACAATTCTCGTTAATATGATTTTTATGTTGTTAATTAATAAAAAACCATGGTTTATATCATTTTAAAAATGTTAAATGTTAAGAAAAGTGTATGTGATTGAATACGGATGTAAGGCTTGTTCTTCCTGCACCCCACGTTTTTCTTCCTGCACCCCCACAATTTTAAATATTTCAACATTAACCTTGAGCAAAAATTTGAAAAGGGCAACGTTCAGCACTTCCATAGTCACTGCTCATCTTCATCCTTGGTTTTCAAGTGTTGTGGAGGTTCTTCATAATTGTTGGAAGCAAGGCGGAGGAGTACACAACGTTGCCGAAGTGTTGTATGGGTTATAGAGGTAAGAGTAAAGGTTTTTTTTAAGAAACACGGTGGTTATGGAAATTTCAGGATTATCGGATATCGGGATCCGGTAATACCTTCCAGATTCATGAATCCAGAATAAATGAAATAATGTGTTCCGGATGAGGGGGTGCTCCATAAGTAAAATGTCATAATATGTTGTTCTCCAGATTTCTGAATCCATAAGCTTAAATTTCATTACGGATGGGTTGATCCGGTACAGTATTTTGTGTTATGGATTCATGAATTCGGAATGCTTTACTTGCATTATGGAGTTATGAATCCGGAATTGTATTATGTTATGGTGCATTCCGGATTCATGAATCCGGAATGGTTTTTTTGTGTTATGGTGCATTTCGGATTCATGAATCCGGAATGGTTTTTTTGTGTTATGGATTCCTGAATCTGGAATAGTCTTTTTGAGTTATGGATTGTTGGATCCGGAATGATTTTTTTCACTTATGGATTCATGGATCCGGAATGCAATAATTTTGTTTTATTTTTTTTTATTTGTAGAAGCATGGACAGTAGTGAAGAATTTGAACAACAATTATATGATGGTGTGAATGTGTGGGATGATGATGATATTGAGAATTCATTATCTAAATCGAAGGGATATGAATGTACAGATGCGTTTACTACAGATGAGGTAAAGTTAAGTTTGTAAAGTATTTTTAAGTTGTTTGTTAATTAGTAAATAATTTGTTATGGTAACTTTTGTAGGTATTTCGTACTCGGGATGAACTCCTAAAGTGGGTTAGAAAAGTTGCGTTTGACATTGGTTTTTGTATTGTGATATTGAGATCGGATACTTCAACTGGCCAACGAGGAAGGAAAACATTTGTGTTATTAGGTTGTGATAGAAGAGGTCAATACAAACAATATAAGAAGGATTTACAGGTTATTGAGAGTGGAACTAGGAAATGTGGTTGTCCTTTCAGATTACGAGGGTATCCAGTAAAGAGTGGTGAAAGGTGGATATTGAAATTAATTTGTGGGTCTCATAATCATGAGTTGGCAAATATATTGGTTGGTCATCCATATGTTGGTAGGTTCACATGTAGTGAGAAGTCAATGCTTATGGACATGACAGACAGTTCGGTGAAGCCTACAAATATTTTGCTGACAATGAAAGAGCATAATGAGAAAAATGTGAGCACAATAAAGCAAGTTTATAATGCACGATATATGTACAAAAAATCAGTACGAGGTGATAGAACTGAAATGCAACAATTGATGATGTTACTTGAGCGTGATATGTATGTCCATTGGTTTAGGTTTGAAGAAGGGACAAATGTTGTGCAAGATTTATTTTGGACACACCCTGATTCAGTGAAGCTATTGAATGCCTTTAACATTGTATTGATGATGGACAGTACCTATAAAACTAATAGGTATAGAATGCCCTTGTTTGAAGTTGTTGGTGTAACCTCAACGGGATTGACCTTCAGTGCTGCATTTATGTTACTCGCATCATAACGTCATCATAACTTTGTATGGGCCCTTAAGAAGCTGAAAGGTTTGTTTTTTAGATTTGATTCATACCCGAAGGTTGTGGTTAGTGATAGAGATATTGCTCTAATGAATGCAATAAATGTTGTGTTTCCCGAAGCTGCTAATTTGTTATGTCGTTTTCACATTGATAAAAATGTTAAAGCTAAATGTAAAATGATTGTTCATCCAAAAGAGGCATGGGATCAAGTGATGGAATCTTGGGGAGCAATTGTTGATTGTGAAAATGTAGAGTCCTATGAACATCGTATTGAGGCATTTAATGTTGTTTGTTCACCATGGCCTATATTTACTGAATATGTGATTAGTACTTGGTTAAATCCACATAAAGAAAAGTTTGTTAAGGCTTGGACGGATGAAGTCATGCACTTAGGCAACACGACAAGTAATAGGGTTGAGGCTGCACATTGGAGTTTAAAGAGGATCCTTGAGACGTCAATGGGAGACTTATGCTTTTGTTGGGAATCCATTAATAAGATGATCATCTTGCAACATAATGCAATTAAATCTTCATTTGAAAAGAGTTTGCATGTAGTGAGTCATGTCTTCAATGTAACAAGATATAAGAAATTGATTGGCTTCGTATCGAAATATGCCTTGCAGTATGTTGCAGAAGAGAGTGATCGAGTTCAATATGGTTTAGATAAATCTCGTTGTGGGTGCACCATTAGATCTACTCATGGCCTTCCTTGTGCTTGTGAATTGGCTTCCTTTGGTGTGGGTAGCATACCATTGCAGTCAGTGCATCTCATTTGGACACGATTAAGCTTTTTAGATATTTCAAGTGATGATACTTCAGCAGAGTTGTTCATCCAACAAGAGTGGGCTGTCATCATGAATCGTTTCAAGGAGGTTGACATGGCTGGTAAGATTAACATCAAAGCCAAATTACGTGAGATTGCCTATCCAGATAACACATCTTTATGTCCACCAAGGGAGAAAGTCAAAACAAAAGGTGCACTAAAAGGGCGTCAGAGTAAATTTGGTAGATCAACGAAGCGAATTCCTTCTTACTTTGAACATGTTGATGCCATTCTTTCACAACATGATAGTTCATCTAGTTTGAAATGTAGCAAGGGATTTATTTCAGAGACTCCTCCGACCAAATCAATACCAATGCTACAACAATTTCCGGTGGAAATTCATCCTTACATTGTTGATATTGTTGATGTTAAGGTTGACGGTCATTGTGGCTATCGTGCGGTTGGTGCATTATTGGGTATGGGAGAGGAGTCATAGGCTATTGTACGCATGAACTTGCATAAAGAACTTTGTCAAGGGCGTCAAGAATATATTGATTTGTTTGGCGGGGATGAACGATTTGAATTTTTGAAAAATTCACTTCTAGTTGACCACATGGTAATTGTATTCATTCTAAATGATGTTATTAATTGTAAAAAGGTGTATAAGTGGATTAACTTGTTACATTTTATTCTGTTTGCAGATAAGTATAGATAAGTGGATGACAATACCAGATATGGGATACGTTATTGTAAATCGATATAATGTGATTGTTGTGTGTTTATCTCTTAAACAATCATTGACTATTTTTCCATTAAGATCCCAACCTCCAACAGATTTTAATCATCACCGCATCATCTGTATTGGACATGTTCATGGAAATCATTTTGTTCAGGTTTGTTAAACTTCATTATCAATGAATTTTAGGAATCATAGAAAAACATAATTAATGACATTGCTTACAATTTTTAACAGGTTTAGTTGCAAGAAGGTTGCCCGATTCCACCAACAGATATTTTATGGTCTACTCATTGTTATCCAATTGCCAAAATGTGGTGTTCATATTATACTAGTCGGATGCAAATGTTTACACAAATTATGTCCATTAGACGACATTTATAGTTGTAATTGCATTGATAAATGAATATGTTAACATTCTGACTATTATAAATGCGGAAGAAGAATTGTCTAATTTCATAACCAAAGTGTTCATTCATCAAATTCAAAAATAATTGTAAACTAAGTCTTTCTTCAGGAAATTAAAATACATAACAACAACTAAAATGATGATCATCATCAACGTCCGTGTCGTCGTCTGCGGACATACACAGACATGTCCTCAGTGGCTGATTGGGCTAGCATCAAGGCTGTCTGTGTCCCTTCCCATGCAGGTGAATCCTCGGTTAGATGACCATCATCTATAATCAACTGCAAGGTGGATGCTATTCTTCTACAAAGACCCTACAATTATAAACAAATTACATTAATTGCAATTGAGCATGTATTATTTAAATAAGCAAGTAATAAGTTCTTACCACTGCGGGATGCTCAGAGATAGTATCATTCCCGCCCTGACGTCATCCATAATGGGTAATCACCGGAGGTCGATCATCCTCAGCCATCTGGATGATATATGGGTGTGATATAGACCGGAACCACTCCAAATATGCAGGAACACGGGTTCCAACATCAGCTGCTAATACTACACCCTGTACGAGGTTAGCATTATAATCTAACCATCGATGGTCGATATCAGATGTGGATGGATCGCCATGATGAACGGTGGTTGGGTGACTAGGGATACACTGTATATATCCAAACTGTCTGAGTACACGTTCAGGGAAATGCATCTGCCTACAAACCCTCAACCGAATGTACCCGGAAAATAATGAAATCCACTCAAAAGGACGCACCGCTCTATGCTCTTCATAGGGTATCCATTGAACAACACCAACACAAAGGCTATCTAATTGCATCCGAACTGAGGCAAGTGTGGACAACCTACTCCCGACCACATATTTCATACACCGCGGCTCATCCTCAACATAGGCATCCCGAAGCTGTCGGTGTCCAATACTCGGAAAGTGCTCATATATACATGATGAAAATAGCGTGACATACCCAGCTAACTGTCTAGTATTTGCATAGGAACCATCTCCCAACTGCTCATACATGTGGGTCAAAGTAGCTGCTGCCCACGAGTATCCTCCGGTGTGCCTTAAATCTACAAATAATCCCAAGTAGGATACACTAACCGACGTAGCACTCTTATCTGCAAAGATGGTGCAACCTACTAGGTGTAGCAAATATGCCCGTGCAGCAACAGTCCATTGTCTCCTGGTACATGCGTCCTCATACATCTCCCTCAACCAGCTTAGACGCACATGTCCACCCCGACAATGACGAGTCTCAGCAGCTACTACTCCCCGATCTACACGAAGTGAATCAACAAGCAAATCGGTCGTCGTAGTTGTATTCAAGCTCGGATACGTGTAGAATTGCCCCATAATTGGGTGGTGCAACAAATTCGACACATCATCCAATGTGATGGTCAACTCACCTACAAGCAGATGAAATGAATTTGTCTCTGGGTGCCACCTTTCTACAAAGGCACACAACAGTCCTTTGTCTATCGTGTCATAGCTTGCCCCAATAAGTGCAGCTAAACCTGACAACTCCACTGCAGGTAGTATCCGAGGATGAGGAGCACCCATCTTACTCATTTTTCGGCCATGAGACACCGATTTTAACTCTACTCGATCCTAATTTAACCAACCAAAATCATATACAATTTAATGAATGAAAGTCATATCAAATTAACAATGAACAAGTATAATATTACAACATATTTACTTACCACACCATTCAATAATTGCATGGCCACATGGTCTTCATAACCTGTCAATAGTGTCCCATCCCGTGGACCTTCAGGATAACCTTCACCTTCTATTTCAGGTACGTCTTCATCCTCCACCTCCATTTGGGGTTCAACTTCTTCAAGTTCAACATCAACATCTTCTGCATCTTCATGTTCAACATGTTCTTCATCTTCATTAACATGTCTTCTTCTTCTTCTTCTTCTTCTTCTTCTAACAGAGGCTGTGGGACGTAGACGATCACCTTGTGAACCTCCTCCCCTAGTCTTCACCATTTCTGTTCAATTACACCATTCAAGTTAGATTCAGCTTATATTCATAAACCTGCAGAAATTTGCATGTGGTACCCTGCACTAACAGTGTACATGTCATCTAATTATAATCTTTTATAAAGTATACCTGAACATTTGATGAACCTTTCCTTGGTTTCCGAAAATGCTTAGCTATTTTTAGAGGTAAAGGAGAAGTTCCAAGCAAAAAAAAAAACGAAGCAAAAAAATAGAGGAATAGTAAGCAGAGGTCTACTGAGTTTTGCTACATATAAACACTACCGGATTCCTAAATCCGGACTACTACCGGATCAACAAATCCGGAAAGGTCACGAATCCTCACATCTGGGAAACTAACGGATCCACAAATCCAGGAAAGTACCGGATCCCCAAATTCGAAAATCTACCGGATTCTGTGATTTGGAACGTGAAATAACATTTACAGAAACAACAATCCATGAAAAAAACGGATATCAAAATCTGGAACACATGAATGTACTTACCTTTATGAATGAGAGATGGATGAGATTTGGAAGAAGAAGCTATTGCAAAACCGAGATTCAATGTGTGTTGCGCCGCTGAAGAATACGCTGTGCTATCGAAGAAGACGATCTCCACGCACAAATGGCAACCATTTTAAGTTTTTAGGGTTTTATTACATTAAGGGTAATTTTGGAATTTCAAAAATTTTAAAGGGTAATTTTGTCTTTGCACAAGAGTGTGGGGGTGCAGGAAGAAAAATGTGGGGATGCAGGAAGAAACTGCCCGGATGGAAAGTTATTTTATATCATTTTGGGCCTTGGCCCTCTCGGGCACTTCGCCTTAGTGCCGATCCATTAAAAAAAAACCGACAAATTCTCCTTGCATCTCCATTCCTTCTTCAGCTTCTTCTTTCTGCACCCCCACGTTTTTCTTCCTGCACCCCCAAAATTTTAAAAATTCCAACATTACCCTTGACCTAAAATTTGAAAAGGGCACCGTTCTGCATTTCCACAATCACTAATCATCTTTATCCTTAGGTATCAACTGCAATGTCAAATTTAAATAAAGTTTACTACAAAACACTACAAAACCTAGTATAATTGTTGACCCAAACACTAAATAAAGTTTAAATATAATACCAAGAAAAACACAACAAAACATTGACCCAATATAATTGTTGTTTACTAATTTGAGTAACACAAGCACAAAGAGCAACTCATTATTTCGGACACATCAATCCAATACAATACCGGATCCATAAATTCGGAAGCTTATCGGATCCATAAATTTGGAAGCTTACCGGATCCCGAAATCCAGAACATTCCCAGAATCAGAAATTCGAGATTTTACCAGATCCATAAGTTCGGAATGTGAAAAAATGATTACGGAAACATAAATCCATGGAAAAAACGGATTTGTAAATCCGAAAAACAAAGAAATTTACTTACTTCTTTGTGAAGAGCACTCTAGATCACCAAAAAGGAATGTGTGAGATTGAAAGAAGAATGTTGTGGAGGTGCCGCTGCTATGTTGTTGTGGGAGAGGAAGAAAAACGCTGCGCAAATGAGAAAATCAACGCTGCCTTCATTTTAGGGTTTTTTCATATTAGGGATATGTTTGGAATTTTGAAAACTAATAAGGGTGATTTCGTCTTTGTATAAGAGTGTGGGTTGCAGGAAGAAAAAAGTGGGGGTGCAGAAAGAAACTGCCTCCTTCTTTTTATATTTTCAATTTTTTTTTTTAAATTTCAACCCAACACACTTGTAAAATCTATAAATAATCTTAGAATAGTAGTGGTATAAGTTAAATGGCATCTGAATATTTTATTATTAAAATAAAAAAATTATAAATAGAAAATTAAGGTTTCATTTTAAAAGAATCATCATCTCTCTAAAACTTATATTTTCCTTTTATCTTTCTTTTTTATAAGATTATGACCTTCTCGTTTATGAATTTTGACGATCGGAGTTCGTCATTAGACTCCTGAAGTGAATATGAAGTTGTTAGGTTTGTCTCAGTATAGGTGTTGCATGTGACTCTTTTAACTTCAGAATTAGTCTATGTTAGCTCAGAGTTCTAATGATATAGTTAATTTTTTTTTTTATCAGGACTTTGTGGTGCAGGTTAAGCTACTATTGAGCTTTTAATATATTGGGAGCTCTTAGTAAGCATTTTCTCAAGTTCAAGTAAGGGAAGTTAGTTTTAAATTTCCAATATAATTCTATAATAGAAGATTTGGATGTGGGGGTGACGTGGTCACCAGTCTCAAAATTTTATTGCAAAATTGCTTGTTTTTTGATATATTAGAATTTGATTGAGATTAGAATGTGAGATTGTAGATATGGTAGATGTTATAAAATTATATTATTTTTTATTGGAATAAGTAAATAAATGTATTTAAATAGTTTGATGAATCATTTAAAGGATAATGTTGTTGAGTATTGGTTGTTTCATTTTGATTTAGAGTAATTATTCAACTCTAATAGGGAATTTGTCACTTTGATTTAGTATATGAGGTGCTTTTGTGTCCATTTTTGCTCAAACGAGATGTGATATTGTTAAAGCAAAAATGGGATAAATTTTGAGGTACTTTCTGGTTCATTTTCACTTAAACGATTGTTCAAGCGAAAATGGGGTAATTTATGACTTACTTTATGGTCCATTTTCACTCCAACGATATGTGATTTCGTTCAAACGAAAATGGAGAAATTTTGGAGTGCTTGTTATAAGTGTCTAATTTCATTAATATTTCATATTAAAATATAAACACTTATGATGATTTATTGCTAATTTACATATAAAATAATTCCTAATTTATGAATTTATACATTTTTACATTTTTATGAGTTTTATTTGAATAAGAGCATTTTATTCCCAAATTTGGTGTTAATTGCAGATTTGTAGGGAGGATTGAAGATTTGGAATAAAGGAGAATAATTTGAGCTAAAAAGAGAAAGCTGGAAGGTCCTAAAATGGGAAAAAGATGCAAAGGAAGATTAGGTCTTTTTATGTTTTATCATTTAGCCCATTAGCGTGTGACACAGGAAGCAACCTAACCCTAGAAAACTAGGATAAATAGAGGGCTACATGCTCAACCCTAGGGTGTCAAATTGAGAGGAAAACACCATAAAGTGAATTGTAACTAAATTGGAAGAATGGAAGGTGCTAGAAGTATGCATGCTAATTCTACCCTTTTGAATTGAGAGTAATCTGCTCAAACTCGATATATTAATATTTAGTTTTAATTATTGATATTGTTGTTTTAATTTTAACTTTCCGTGACAAATTGAGAATCTTAAATCTGACCGAGAGGTATTTTTAGGTTTCAGACCTAAGCATCAATACTTAACATATTTGAGTGCTAGGAATAGAGTTGTTTTTAAAAATATGCGAGTGATCGATATTTAGGAAACATTATTAAGGATTTTATATGCGAGAAATCGATATAAATGAATTTTCTACGGGCATCAATTTCAATCAAAGAACTCAATATTAGCATGCTAATCAAAATACATGAGAGTGGGGGAGATGAAACTTAATCCCTATTTTTCCAATAGAAACAACGAATTTTTTTGTTTGTTTTCTTATTGATCAGTGCCAACACCATCACTTCTAAACTCTTTTTATTGTTTTGTTGTTATATTTTTATTGTTTTGTTGTTATATGTAGTGAATATTGTACTTGATAATTCACTGTTTCTTGTGGGATCGATATCCGTCTTTAGGGACAATTATTACTTTTGACAAATGCAGTGCACTTGCCGTAAAATGTCATCAACTTGCTGATTCATTTTCGTTCCAACGATTTTTGTCGCTCAAGCCAGTTTTCTTTAAAAAAAAACTTAAACTGAATTTTTATAATTATTTTTAAAATATTAATTTATTTATATTTTATAGATTTTACTTATAACTATAGTAGTTAGGATCGTTCGAATCATAAGATTTGACTTCCGATTCAAATCAAAACTTGACTTTATCAATTCAAATCGGGAGATGAATAGGTTTTTTTAGTGGGAATCGTGACATGAATCCAGTGAATTGTGCAATTATCGATTCTATTTTGTTATTTTTAATTTTAGCAAATTTCTCGATTCTATTTTGTTATTTCTAATTCAAGCAAATTCTGGAAAAATCCCAAAAAAGAGATAAAAGACCATGATTCATTTAATTTTTTTAAAAAAAATCCAGAAAGAAAATACATAGTTGTATAAAGATAAATGTGTACCAAAAAAAAAACCTTAATCAAAATATTTAATTTCTTTCGAAAAATCCCAAAACCGTCATAGAGAGGGATAATCAATTTGCTTATAAATTAAGTAGAGAAGAAGAAGAAAAACGAGGAACACGAAAAATATAAATTTACCGTCAGCGGAGCAAGTGAGAAGAAAACATCAGAGAAGAGAAAAGGGGGGTCACGGCAAAAGAAAAAAAAAAGACCATCAGAATAAATTCGAAGAAGAAAAATTTATTTGGTAAAGTAATTATTGAACTAAGTTTTTAATATTTGAACCACACCTAACCTAATTTGAACTATTTTTTAAAAGGCTGAACCATCTTTTAGAAAAGTTGAACCATCTTTCAGAAAATGACCCACCTTTTAGAAAAGCCAAACCATTTTATTATTTTATATTATTATATTTTTTTAAAAAAACTGTATTTTAAAATAAAAATTGTTTATGTTATTTTTACTTTTTTTATAAATAATTATTCAAGTTATTTTATTTTATTTTTTATATAAAATTATTTCAGTACTTTTTATATAATTTTTTTAAAAAAACTGTATTTTATTTTTACCTTTTTTAAATAATTATTTAATTTTATGTTTATTATATTTTTTTTAAAAACTGTATTTTAAAATAGAAATTGTTTATGTTATTTTTACTTTTTTATAAATAGTTATTTAAGTTTCTGTTTATTTTATTTTATTTTATTATATTTTTTTTTGAAAAATTTTTATTTTAAAATAAAAAAAATTTATGTTATTTTTACTTTTTTATAAATAATTTTTTCTTTTCTTTTATTATATTTTTTAAAAAAATCATTTTAAAATATAAACTGTTCATGTTATTTTTATTTTTTTGTAAATAATTATTTAAGTTTTTTTTTCTTTTTTTTATTATATTTTAAAAAAAATTGTATTTTAAAATAAAAATTGTTTATGTTATTTTTACTTTTTTTATATATAATTATTTAAGTTTTTGTTTCTTTTATTTTTTATATAAAATTATTTTAGTACTTATTTAATTTTATTATATAATTTAAAAAAAATCTCATATTTGTTTATTTATGTTACTTGTTTGACTTTGTTGGTAGAGAGAGACGATGAGTCAAGCAAAGCGAAACAGATTTTACATGGAATCATTGTGAGAGTATTCCCCCTCATAGACTTATAGTGAAGTGTAAATATTATTCACATACTTGTTGGGGTGGTGTTACAAGAATGAAATATCATCTTGCTGGTATAAAGAAAAATGTCATTGTGTGTATATCTGTTACAGATGATGTCAAAGACATGTTTATGAAGTTATTAGAAGATAAAGAAAAAGTCAAAGAAGCAAACTGTCTAGATTGTTTTGAAGAAGTGGATATCCAAAATAAGAAGGGGACATTGGAGTCATTTTCCAGGAAAGGAAAACAAAAAACCATGAATGAAATGTTTAAAGATATAGAGTTGGTCATTACGGACATTTGCAAATGCATATATGGTAATGCTTTACCATTTAATTTGGTAAGAAGTTTGTTATTTATTCAAATGTTAAAATATGTTGCTGAATATGGAAAATGGTCTAATACCTCCTACTTATCATGAAGTTAGGGTGTCTTATTTAAAAAATTCAATTGACAATATCCAAGCTAGTTTGGAGAAATATAAGGTTGAATGGGAGAAATGTGGGTGTACTTTGATGTGTGATGGTTAGACAGATGGAAAAGGAAGGTCTCTTACCAATTTTTTTGTGAATAGTCCAAGTGGAACAGTTTTCTTAAAATCTATTGATACTAGTAATGTGACCAAGGATGTCAAACAAAGGTTTGAACTATTAGATTCTATGGTAGAAGAAATTGGAGAGGATAATGTTGTGCAAGTTGTGATTGATGGTGCTTCTAATTTTGTGGCAGCAGGAAAAATGTTAGAGGAAAAGAGAACAAAATTATATTTGGTCTCCTTGTGTAGCCCAATGCCTTGATTTAATTTTTGAAGACATTGGTCAGCTCCCAGTATTTTATAATACCATTGCAAATGCCAAAAAGATCACAACTTTCATTTATAGACACACATGGGTTCTAAATTTATATAGAAAGTATTCCAAAGAAAAAGAATTAGCTCGATCAGTAGTCACGCGATTTCCAACGGCTTTTCTTACCTTACAATCCATAGCACAATAGAAAAATGTTATTTGAGGTATGTTTGTTTCACAAGAATGAACAACAAGTAATCATGCTAGTAAAAAATTAAGGTAAACAAGTGGTGAACATTTGTTTAAGTGATGATAGGTTCTTGAAATCCATCCAATATTGTTTTAAGTGTGTAACTCCACTTGTGAAAGTATTAAGACTTGTAGATGAAGACACAAAACTTGTTATTCCCTACATATATGAAGTTATGGATAAAGCTAAAGAACAAATAGCCTCAAATTTAAAGAATGAAGAATCTTGATACAAAAAGGTGTGGAAATAATTGATACTCGTTGGAATTTGCAATTATATAAGCATCTTCATGTTGTTGCTTACCATTTTAATCCTAAGTAAGTAACTATTATTAATTTATTATTACCTTAATAATTATTGCAAATTAATAATATTTTTTATTTCAATAATTTTTGTTTCTTTTGATCAAATTTTATTATGACAAAAATTTCAATGCAGACAGTGAAGTTTTATATGGTTTATATGAGACCATTGAAAAAATTATCCCAGATAGAAGGATTAGATTTCAACTTGATAAAGAACTTGACAAATTCAAAAGAGCACTAGGATTTTTTGGAAACATGGCAATAAATACTAGGGATAAGAAGCATTCTTTTTTTTTTTTGCCGGCATGGATAAGAAGCATTATGGTAAAGCATTTAATTAATCCTAAATAGTTTCATAAAAAACATAACAATTTGGATCACGATTTATTAATGTTAGCTTTTTGTTCGAAATTGCAGCTCTTTGCGGGAAAGTTATGGGGAAGAGGGTAAAGAGCTACAAAATCTAGTAATAAGAATTTTAAGTCTAACTTGTAATGCTACTGGGTGTGAAAGAAATTGGAACATATTTGATAAAGTGCATACTAAAAGAAGGAATCGCTTAGAACAACAAAGATTAAATGTTCTTGTCTTTGTTAAGTATAATCTTCAACTTGAGATGAGACAAAAGGTTAGAGAGAAAAAAAAAGGATACTTATGATCCTATATGTTTATCTGATATGGAATCAGATGCAGAGTGGATTATTGAAAAGGAAGATCCTTGCCTACCAAATGATGTTTCATGGATGGATGTAAATGAATCTTTTACTCTTGAAGAGGGGGCTCGAAGCAACAAAAGGAATAAAGGTCCAAGAAATTTAACTACTAAGGTTGATAGAAAGGGAAAATCTATCGGAATTGCAAATAATAATGAGATTGAAGATATAATTGAAGATTGATAAGTGCCAAATTTTAGTAATAATTCATATTAAAATATAGATACTTATGAATATTAATTGATAAAATAAGTATAAAATAACCTTTAATTTATGAAATTATACATTTTTAAATATTTTGCAATTTTAATTTAAATAAGAACAATTTATTCCCAATTTTTTGTGTTAATTACAAGATTATAGGGAATAATGGAGATAATTGGGCAAAAGGAAAATATACAAAGCTAAAAAGAGAAAGTTGGAATGCATCAAAACTCACTAAAGCTGCCCAAATTCACAAAAAGCCAAGATGCCACCAGTGGATCTTGTTCAAGCGAGTCATATCTCGCTTGAGCGAGATAGTGCCAGAGACATTGGGCTGGTTCGATGTTTTACTCACTTAAGCGAGCCAATTCTCACTTGAGCGAGAATCCACTTACCAATCAAATTAGGTTAAATTGCTTGAGGCACAACCCTAGTGTGCAAGATTGAGATAAAAACACCGTTGAGTAACTTGTAACCCAATTCGGAGAATAGAAGGTGTTAAAAGATGTATGACTAATTCTACCCTTTGGGATTGAGAGTAATTTGTTCAAACTCTTATGTATTGAGGTGATATCTGAATATAATATTATGTTCTTGATTGATTATTGATATTATTGTTTTGCTTCTAATTCTTTATCTAGAATCTTAAATATGTCTGGAAAGTATTTTTATGGTTCTGACCTAAACAATAATACTTAACATATTTGAGTGCTATGAATAAACTTGAAATGTTAATTGCTATCAACGTCTGATCTGAATTTTAAGTTGTTTTTATAAATATGCGATGAATCAATATTTAAGGAGTGTCTTAATAATTTCATATGCGATGAATCAATATAAATGATTTTTATATGAACATCAATATCAATCTAAGGGCATAATATTATCAAGACTAATCAAAATACAAAAGAGTGAGAAATATGAAACTCAATCCTTATTTTTCCAATTGAAGCAACAACTCTTCCAACAAACTTTTATTATTCTGTTTTATATTTAGTGATTTTTCTACTTGAATATTCAATTGTTCCTTGTGAATTCGATATCTGTCCTTAGTACTTCCGACGACGCGGTGCACTTGCTGTAAAGAGTCATCAAAGATGTGGAGGAAGAGGATGAAAATGAGCTTTGAGAGAATGTTGTATTAGAGGAAGAAGATGATCTAAGTGATCTTGATCTCAGAGATGATGAATGAAAGCATAAGATTAGGATGTAGGATTTAAATATAGAAAGTATTTTACATTATATTATGTTTTATGATTGTGTGAATTGAACATTTTGATTTTATAGATTGAACATTTATTCATATTGCTTATTTTTATTTAAAAATATATCATATTTTATTTATTATGTATATTACAATTCATAATAAGATTCGATTCACAATTAAAAAATAATTGAAAAATAATTCACGATTCAAATATCGATTCTATAACCATGCTTATAACTTATTTAAAATTTAGTTTTATGTATATTTAATTGAAAAATCCTTTAATTAGATTTTTGTTCTCGCCGAAATCGTGATTAATTACTCGTCACGATCAATTCAACGAAAACACTACAATTTTCTCTCATTTTCTTCCAAATGTCCTCCCCAAAAAACTTCATCCCCTTCTAGGGTGTGTCTTCCCTCTTTTATAATGCTCAGAAAACTTCATGAATGCCACCTACCCTTGTTTTTGTGGGCAGATTCCTTCTCGCATAATTTCGAGTATCTTTTACCTAGTCCTCTTTTACTCCACTATTTGAATAATATCTATCCATCACCGAACCCCCCATATTTCCCAAAGTGAGACGTTTATAAAATGATATTTGATTTGGCTTCTTACTGATCTAACTAAACACCATAGCATAATAGTCTCGGTCTTTGTTCCGAGTCGATTTAATTTCTTTAATATTGAATCGACCTAACCGGACGATACAATATTTATGTGAGTATTGGATGATATTTTGTGTGTTTTGAAATTTTAAGCTTTGGTACGACTTAATTGTGTGATTTTGGATATTGTGAGATGTAGAATATGGATTTTAATCAAAACATAGTATTTCCATGAAAGAAAATACCATGTTAAGATTATTTAGGATGTGCATTGATTAGGGATTCGTCTAGAAGGAGATATTCTGAATCTCCTGATTGGAGTCATATAAATGAAGATTATTAGGTTTTGAGAGTCAAAGGGGGTTCATATGATTTTGTCTATGTGTGAAATAAAATATGGTCTTTCAGGTCATATGAAATAACCTTATCATATTAGGGAATATGATATTGAGATTATTTATGCGCATATTTGTGTGGATTCACAGTGAGATAGTATGCAAGTGCAGATCTCTGAGTCTAAGTCAATGCGCGAGTCTTCCGGAAGTAGAGTCAAATATATGAGTATGTTGGTAAGTAGAAATCTGACATGAGAAATGTGAATAACGATTTATGATAGACACTTGATGGTTTGAGAAATTGTATGAGACTTAGTGACTTATGTTTGTTAAATTGAAATTGAAATTGAAATCATATAGAATTATTTTATAGCTAGTTTGTCCTATTGTTTGTTTGTGTTTTGTTTTCTTTATCTGTGATGATCGTGTATTTACATGGGAACAAATGAGGTTGTAGGTGATAGAACTCTTCAGTGAGTAGATGAAGGATGAAATGTTTTTTTTTTTAATGTTTTGCTTTAATTTTTTTTATAAATATTAATATCCTATGAAGAGGGATATATTTAGATATACAATATGATATAGTTATATATGTTTATATGTTAATTAGATATTGCTTGCATATTATTTTATTAAATATGGATAAAAATAGGGAAGTTACAACACTTATTAGTATATGTTAGGGTTTTTGTATTGGTGAAGGGTGTTATGACTTATTCTTCATTTTCAAGTGGTAGCCGATGGTGTTTGGTGGTTGTTGGCGGTGAACGTTGGTGATTGAGGTAAGTTTGAGATATTTTAGAGTTCTTTTTGTTTCTTTTGCGTATACCGAATTGTACAAACCATAACACCTCTAGTGTAATATGTACTATGGAATATTGTACAATTCAGAAGGTAAACTCGAATCCGGAAGTGCCTTTCAAAATTTTCAATTCGTAACACATTTTGAACTTACAATCCAAATTGTACGGAAGACAATTATGGATTCGGGTTTACCTTTCAAATTGTAGAATCTGGAATACATATTATAGTAATGAGGTTCTATGGATTGTACAATTTAGAATATATTTCAAGATCCACGAATACCTTTTAGATTTTGTAATCCATAATGTCCTAAACCCTAAACCCTAAATCCTATTTTTTTAAAGAATAAAAAATATTCTGAATTGTATAATGCAGAAGATATTTCGGGATCCAAAAGTACTTCATGAATTCTACAATATGAGAGACGTAAATAGAAGAAAAAAAAATACATTTTCAGATTGTAAAATCCCAAATGTATTTTTTTAAGGACAAAATGATCTTTTATCTTACCTATAAAGGTGCAGTAGAAGCTATGAGGTGCAGGAAGAATCAGACTTAAAAAAACACTTGGCCCAAAATAAAGCCCACCGTAGGAATGTACAAAAAAGTTATAATCAGACAAAAATGCATGAATAAAAATACTGATGAGTAGTTTAGCAAGTCATAAATATTTAAAATATGATAAAAAAAAATTAAAAACCTTCCATGATAACAACAAATAACATCTGTCGTGTTCACTTAAAAAAATACGTCTCTTAATTATTCTAAAAGGAAAAGAAATAAAAATGAGGAAGAGAAATCTTGACTCATCATTATCATTCACATGTCATGGTATGTAGTGTTTATTATTATTAAACAACTAAGAAAACAAGAAAGCGATATAATGAATTTTTCTCCTATCTTTCAATTTATCCAAATGAATATGGAATTCATTTTATCAATATATAATATAGTATTTTTTAATCTTAAATATTTTTCTAAAAAATAGAATAAAAAAATCTCATTCTCGAATAAAAATATAGAAAAACAAAATATTTATCTAAAAAGAGTAATTATGGAAAATAAAAATGAATTATCTTTTAAAATGTGAAAAAGTACTCATGCCATTATATTTAAAACACTCAAATAAAAATATTTTTTTTCAAATTAAATTATTTTATTTAAGTTATTTCGTCATGCAATTAGTTGGTATATCAGTTTTGAATTTTGAACTGTGAATATATTTTTTTTTCTATTTCTTCCATGTAACATCTTCTAATTTCTCTAAAAAAAAATAATATTTAAACTCCTCACTTTTTGTTAACCTCCAGATTTTCTCTAACTTCATATTTTAAGTAAGACACAATGTTTTTGGGAGAATAACAAGAAAGCGAAAGAAAGAGAAATGTCGTTTATGTTGTTCATATTTTTCTTCTCAAACTCAAACACGGTTCTTGTATCGAAATTCAAAAACTAAACTATTTTCTTTTTTTATGTGATTTTTCTTAACCCCAATCTCCTTAAGTTTTTTTTTTTTTTTAATATTGAATGCATTAATTTTCGAATTTTATTCTTGATAATAAACATTTAAAAAATTAGATTTTTTTTAACATGAAATAATTTTTGCTAATGTTGTTTTCTTTATTCTTTTGTTTTAATTTTGAAAGAATAATTTTATGTTATATGTGTACTTTTCTTAATGTGGTTATTTTCGTGAATTTTATGTACATGTACCAAAATAGGTATCAATATTCATCATATATTTTTTACAACTAAAAATTAGTACTTATAATAAATTCAACATTTAAATATTTTACTATAAATTAGAATAAAATTTTTCCAGGGAGAGGGAAAACTAAGGAAGGGTTTTATTCATTTAAGATTTTAAAATTCGAAACGCGAACCCAGTTTATGCAACGGTTTGAAATCTATAAGTAAACAAAGAATAATTATCTCCATTCAAGATTTTTATTCTGTGTCATTCACTACTTTCGATACACATATGTTGATTATTCACTGCTCAAATTCTTTGCTAATCGAATTTTAGTGTTTATAATGAATTAAAATATTATAATATAATTTAAAAAATAAGATATATATAAATTTATAATAAAATTAAAATGTTACTGTGTAAACTTATAATTACAATCCTTATTACAAAAAATTATATTAATTGAAACACAGCTAACATATAATTATATATAGTTTTAAAAAATAATTATTATAAAATTTATATTTTTTAATAAATACAAATATATCTATGTTAATGATATATTTGAAGTAAAATTAGAGAAAACATATAATTATCCTATGTTTATGAAATATTTGTTTTAACCATCATTTAAAAAAAAAATTATAGTTAGTTGCATATTTTAAAACGTTTAAAATTGGGAAAAGAAAATTCTTAAAGAATGAGTGGTTATATGGTCAGAAAATATTTACGACAAATTAGAAATAAATAAAAAATGATATTGAAAATTATCATTTAATTAATAAAATTTTATCAAGACTATATACATTACCGAGAATAAACTGTGCTGATAAAAAAAAAACGAGAATAAACTGTTCAATTATGCTAAACTTGAAAATTACACGTTACATTAAATTAGAAAATAAAAAACTTCAACGACATATGTGCACATAAAATAATAAAAAAAATATATAGACTGAAGGAGGTGTTAAAACAACTGTAATATATATAAGTTAAAGACAGGGAACAAATATGCAAAAAGAAAAAATTGAACCACCATTTATTTTCTAAGTTTGGGTGTTTGGAAAGGTAAAAACCAAAACAATAATTAAGAAGCAGCGGGAAAGAAACAGAAAATGGTAAGATCAAAATAATAGTTTTAGAATAAAATTCATATAATTAAAATGATATCTGAATATTTTATTATTAAAATGAAAAGAGTATATAAATAAAATTTTAGTTATTTAGGTTTTATTTCAAAAATTATCATCTCTCTTAAAAACTTTTTTTTTCTTTCCTTTACCTTCTTTTTAATATTCTAACATCCTTGGTCATTGAACTTTTGACAGTGAACTCTACTAGATTGTCTGATTAAAATCTCAGTTAGAGTAAGTTCATTTCGGCTCATTTTTCTTTGAGTTAGTTTTGATTAGGTTTGTTTTTATTTTAAGTTTGTATGCAATGCATTTATCTTCATAATTAGTCTTTGTCAGCTCAGAGTCTCAGTGATATAGTTAGATTTTTTTATCACGGGTGGTCGGTTTAAGCTATGCTTGAACTTTTGGTAGGTTTGGAATCCGTAGTGAGCACATGCTCAAACTCAGGTAAGGTAAGCTAGTTTTAATTTCAAATTGAACTCTGGGTTAGAAGATTTGAATGTGAGAGTGATGTGGTCACCAGTTCTAAATTTTGTTTGCGAGGTTGATTGTTTATGAGTAATGTACGATATTGCTTGGAATAAAATATGAATATGTTGATTTTGATATGGATGATTTATGGTATATGTTTTTGTTTGAATCTGAAAAAATGGTTGATTTGTATAGATATAATGTAAGTTGTTCTTGAAGTGAATGAGTTATTGAAATTGTTTTTGTTTGACTATGAATGATAAAATTATGCATATTTTTTGCATATCTCGCTCAAGCGAGATAATTCTTGCTCAAGTGATAATAAAATGAAAGATAAGGTGCTCTCGGGTTCATTTTCACTCAAGTAAGAAGGAAACTCGCTCAGGAAAAAATGGGGTAAATTCTGGGGGTGCTCTTGTGTTTAGTTTTGTTCAAACAAAAGGATTTTCCCTCAAGCCAGTAAAAAAAACTTAAAATTTTTATTTTGGCTTTTGAAAGCCTAGTTTATTATTGCTTATTTTTTTAAGTGAAATTTATAATTTTTGTTTAAAATTATGATTAAAGGAACTTAGCTATGTGTTTAAGTGAATTTTGAGATATATTTGGATTGTTTAGAAAGTTTAAAATATAATGTGATTGAATAGTGTATTGATGTTAAATGAAGTATGCAATGAGGTGAAAGTGTGATTAAAACATAGTATTTTCAGGCAAGGAAATACCGTGTTGAGATTGTTGTTAGGGTGTATTGATCTGTAAATGTCCCGTTAATGAGACGATCCTGACTCTATTGATATAATGAAATTACATAGCTAAAGTTATCCAATTTGTGAGAGTTGAAGGAGATTCATATGATTGTCTGTGGTTTGAAATATAATATGATATTTCATGTCATATGAATTGACCCTGTCATATGAGATCATGAGATGATGAGATATTGAGATGATTATGCGCATGACTTTGTGGATTCGCAACGAGTAGTGCAACATGTGCAAGTCTCTGGATGCTAATTTCAATACACGAATCTTTCGAAAGTAGAGTTAAGTGTCTATGTGTTGTGAGTCGGTAGAAGTATGACATGAAAAAAATGCACTATGAATTATGATAGACACTTGATGATTTTGTGAAAATGTATAAGAATTGATGGCTTTATGTTGATAGTTAAAGTTACATTTATATATTTATATTATAAATTTTAAAAATAGTTAGCTTATCATGTTGTTTGCATTGTGTTTTATTTTTTTAATATTTGATGATCATATATTTATATGGGAGTAGGTGTTAAAGTTCTTCAATAAATAAGTAAATGATGAAAATATTTTATTTTAAATATTTTGTTTTAATCTTATATAAATATTTAAAATCTGTAAAGAGATATATTTTGAACTATTATATATGAAAGAATTATATATATACATATGTTTATAAATATATTTTGATATTTTATGTATATTACAATTATTATAGATTTTAAAAATTAAAAATTTGTCATTTTACAAAATTGGTTCACTTAAAAGTATAAAAGTTGGGCATTTAAAAAAAAAAATTACTTAGACCAGAAAAAGATTTAAAAGTGAATTATAAATTAAAAATATTAGAAATTACAAAGTGTAGATGATTAGTTAACTAATATACACTATCTAGATAATGTAAAACTTAGATATAAGAACCATTATATTAGAAAATAAAAACCTTAATTTATATATAATAATAGAAAATACGTACGTGTTAAATATACTCTAATCAAATGATAATTGGTTGCACTAACTACATCTACTTTTATTAAGTCTTCATTCGAATGTAAAAAAACAAAATAGACTATATGGTTCACAATGACATAATATCAATAATTTCTTGAGTTTAGAAAAAAAACTAAAAAAAATTAATATAATATATTTATAACATATTGATAATATATTTGTATTTTTAAATTTTATTATAAAGTTATATGCTTTTACATGTATATTTAAAAAATATGGACACGCAGGTTAATGAAAAAAAGCAAAAGATAAGATAAATCTATGATAAATTAAAATATTAAATATAAATTCTAATAAATACAAAATATATAATAATAAAAATAAAAACACCACATTGTTAACTATAAAAATGTAAAATATATCTTTAATTTATAAATACAAAATATTACATATTGACTAGAAATATTTTCATTTTTGTTTAAAAATTATTTTTTAAGGGCCTATTTGGATTGGGAAAGGGATTTGTGAGGATGAGAGAGAGCTGATTTGTAAAGATTAAAGAGCGGATTTGTGAGGATGGTTTATTGAAATTTGTGAGTGATGATAGTTGAAAGGAAATTTATAATTTTTTTAAAAAGTGTAAAATGTAAGTTTACAAATTTACCCTTGTTATTAAAATAATTTAAATAATGAATTATGATATATATTTTTGTAGGTTTGAAGTACAATCAATTTTTTTTAGGTTTCAAGTACACAACTCCAACCACTCAAGATCTAACCTGAAAAGTAAGAGAAAATATAAATATAAATTTTTAAAAATTAAAAAAACCAACAAAAAAGAAACACAGTAATAGAATCAATTCTCTATGCAATTCAAATGCAAGGAGAATTGATTCTCAATGATACCAAAGAAAACAAAATCGATTGTGGATGTTTTATAAAGGCATGAGAATTGATTCTCTCATGAGTACAAAGTCTCCAAAATCAATTTTCATGACTAAAAGTTAAACAAGAATCAATTCTTCTTTCCATACAAAATCGATTTTCCTGTATGACAAAATCGATTTTCCTTCTCTACACATTGCATACAAGATCGATTTTACCTTTTCCAAAATTCTCTGATTCCTTGCACATGATCCAATCTGAGAAAATTGTGATGCATGCACATATTAGGGTAAGGGTATCAGCGTAAAAATGTATGGTCCTATATATAATCCTTTCAAATCCGCACATTTGTGTGAAGATGACAATTTGCTAGTTACCCGCTTCTCCATCCGCACAGACACCTTCAAAACAGTGGAAACAAACAAGGTAGTCACCCACTCACAAATCCTCGCTCTAACCTTATCCGCATAAGCAATATATCTTTATGTTTATTGCTTTCTTAATTTCCATGGTCAGAAAGCTGCCCAAGAATCAGATTTTAAAACTTTTTTTTGCATTATTGCACTGTTTTCCAACGTTAAAAGGAAAACCTCGTGTTGTCGCCTTCCAAAGCAAAACCTCCTTTTTCTCATTTATTAATTAACATTTTACGATATTTTTTGTTCTTTTATAATGTGTAACGATGAAGATAAGATAAGATACAGACCGAAGAAAATAAACACATGAAACGCTATAAACGAGGTTTCAGATTTGCGCAGAAGGAGTCTCCTTGCAAATTGCAATGTTGCCTTTCATGTTTAACACAACAGAAACTGACAACAAAACTTCCTAGTTTCTACTGTAACAGGTAACTTTTCCTTCATTTTCGCAAGAAACTTGCACATCCATTCTTTTTATTTGTTTTTCATATTAAAAAATTAAAATCACTTATAATTTGTCATTTTCTTTTCCATTCGTCAAAGATAATGAAGTGAACCAACAGAACACTATAAAATGTTGGCCATTGAAGAGGGTTGTCATTTTTAGTTTAGAGAAAGTTATTCACACGGAAGAAGAGTTTGGATGGAGAGGTTACGAACTTGTATTATTTGAACGCAATACGTTTTATATCCAATTTATTTTCTACTAAAATGCAAAAGGGTTCATAAATAAAAATCCATTAAAAGCATTAGTTTAGTTTGTTAGAAGGTAGAAATGTTTTTATTAAATAAGGGTAACCAACTCAAAATGATTTATTTCACAGTACTAAGATACCATGCATGAGGATAAAACTAAAAGTGTGAGGAGGTAGTTGGGGAAGTTAGACATTTATTTACTAAAACTGAAAAAAATGAAATATACCAAATTAATAGATTAAAGGACACTCAGTGATGGAATTGATTGTTGTAAGGGACGATCGACCCACACGCAATTAAACAAAGTGATAACGAAAGTTGAGAGAAGGACGAAGACTAAGTCATGGCGATGTTGGAGGATAGTAATTGAGTCTATCTTTATGTTCTTATTTCAGTCCATAATTATAATTCATATAAATTAATGAGATATTTTTCATTGTAAGGCCATGAGAAAAACATTAAATATAATTTATTTAAATTATTTAAGAAACATTATTATTTTTATATATTTTATTATAATCATTTTTGTTTTCAACTTTTCTATTACAAGACTACACTAATATAGCATTTTTTTTATTTACGTTATTTATTTATTTTATATTTTTCTGTTATTTTCTTAATTTTATCTTAAATAATAAAACCCATTGGTGCCTAAATTATAAAATTGTTTAAACAAGAGTTTAGTTGTAGTTTTATGGTAATCATTCCCTACCAAATCTTGGTGTATATACTATCACCAAAGTTAATAAATTTACCTTTTATAGTTTTCAATATAAAATAAAATTTAATTAAGTTTTAAGTTTTTCATAAATAAATTAATACTAAGATTAAAATTAAGTTTTAAGTTTCTCATAAATTTAAATAGTATTTTTAATTATTTTTTATTAATTTTTTTGATTTATTAAGTATTTAAATTTTCTATAATTTTTTTTTATGTATTGAGTATATATATATATATATATATATATATATATATATCAATTTGAATTTCTGTCATTTAATTTTTTTAATGGATGATCTGATTTTCTATTTTATCATGTTATTTTATTTGTATTTTGTAGTTAATGATATTTTTTTTTATAAATTTTAGACTATTTATGCATTTGTAATATAAAAATAGTTAGAATATTTTTTTTTATGTGAACAATTTCAATCATTCTTATATTACAAGTATTTTTTAGGGTTTAAAGTTTAGAGTGAGAAAAATTAATTTTGTGTTATAAAAAATATTTAATCTTATTTGTATTAAAACTATATTATAAATACTTTTTTAAATATATTTACTTATTCTTTTATATTAAATAAATTATATTAGCACAAAACATCACATTTATTAACAAACGAAAATAACGTCACCTATTTAACAAAAAATAAAAATAAAAATAGAAAATAATTTAACAAAAATAAATTAAATTAAATCTTAAAAGTATGATTCAGAAGTAAGTTAAAAAATCCTTAGATCTAGACTGTAGACAAAAAAAATGTTCACATCGAATCAAACACAACACGTTTTTATGTGACTCGAGATTGCAACGCTCTTGTTGTCGTTGGGTTGGTGAGATGGGGAATCCACATGGGACGCCACGTGGCATCTTAGTTGGTTCCATTGGAGAGTGACGTGTAAATGAATAGAGAGCGCGTTATAAAAATAAAAATATAAAAATATATGTTTTAGTACTCGGTAACGTTACCTTAACAACTCATATTTTCAATACAACTATATTAAAACTCTTATTATTTTAATATTTTTTATATTATTTAATTTCAAATTTATTATTTATTATATATATTTATTTATAAACTCATCACATTAAAAAATTCACATAAAAAATTATATATAACTTTAAAGTCCATACATGTCTAGTGTGGGTGTCGAATCCTCGTGATATCGACACTCGTATGACATTTGTAGGATATGTATAATGAAGTTTTCAATTCAAAAAGAAAAAATACATTAATTTTTTAAAAACTCAAATTTATTGTATAAATTTTTATTATGATTATAAAAATAAAAAATAAATCATTTTGAACCAGTTATAAAAAAATATTTTTCTACTTTAAAAAAAAATTACGTATTAATATATATATTCATAATTATATAATACATAAATTTATATCATCATATCCTTTATTTTAATTTTAAATATTATACGTATTTTTTTTTTCCGTGTTATGAATGTCCGTCTAAGCTGCTACTAAGTTGTCAAAGTATTTTCCTTTGTTTCTCTATCTCAAAATTACAGGGCAGCTGTGAGGGGAGGGAGAAGTGAAGTGTAGAGTGTGAAGTGTTTGTTTAGTTTGGGTTCATGTAAACCCAAAATCTCAAAATCCACCTTATTCAACATATACATGGATTCGGTGCTTCTCCGATCTCTGCCTCATGCTTCCTCTCTCACCACTGGTATTTGTTTATCCATCTCTGCTTCCCTTCTTCTTTCTCTTTAACATCTAACACCACCAACCATTGGTAATGGCAGCTGCAGATTTCTGCAGGACTAGACATTGTGCTGCCATCTCCCATGCAAGTAAGTTTGATAATCAGATACGCCTCATTCTTTTCTCCCAATTCTTCTTCTTCTTTTTCTTCTTATTATTGTAATTGTTATGGAAAACACCCGTGATTTCATAGTTTCTTAAAAAAAAAGAAATTAAATGAAATAGGAAGTCACTGTTGGACTTTGGGAATATTAGGTTTGGAAGTGTGAGTTATTTGTTGTCACTTCTATGTCATTGAGAAGTTAACTTTGGTGATAATAGTCTCAATCGGTTGAATCTCTTATGTCCATATATGTATTGAGAACCGTATTCGTCTTGGTACAGCAGTAAATAATTTTTCCTTTTTCAGAATTATAAACTCTCCCTGTACATGTTTTTGATTTTTCCTGAGAAATTATTTGTATTTTATGTTATGCATGGTCACTGCTACTAACATCCAACATTTGATGCTCTAGGTTCTTATGGGCCAAATGCTTCATGGAACAAAAGGAAAGTCCAAAATGAATATAATTGTTTGAGGCTTCGGAAGCCTAGTTTGGACCATCGTTACAAAGGCATCGGGGGAGGGTATACCTTTCAAAAATATAGCATAAAATTTGTTGTGAAAGCCACCTCAGAAAAATCTTTTGGGTCTGAATCTCAAGCTTTTGATCCAAAAAGCGTTTTGGACTCTGTTAAGAATTCCTTGGATGCTTTCTACAGGTTTTCCAGGCCACACACAGTTATTGGTACAGTTAAGTTCAGGCTTTTGTAAAATTACTCTTAGAACTATTCCTCGAATGCTTAATACAATGAATTTGCATTCTCGATAATTCTAATATTCTGAAGGTTTTAAAATGGCTGTATTTTTCTATGTTTGGACAGGCATTAAGCATAGTTTCTGTGTCTCTCCTTGCTGTTGAGAAAATATCAGACATATCTCCATTATTTTTTACTGGTGTGTTGGAGGTGAGATCCCAACCAAATATGCTGTGTCCCTTTAAATAGCCGATTGCTCCTCCCTTCTATCTTTTAACTTCTCTTATATGTTTCAGGCTGTGGTTGCTGCCTTGTTTATGAATATTTATATAGTTGGTTTGAATCAATTATCTGATGTTGAAATCGACAAGGTATGAAACTTATTAATAGAAATAAACAATTGACATGGCTCATGAATTATTTTTTTTCCAGTGTCTTCCAGGCTTCTCAATTTTTTCTGTAAAAGTAATGTATTTATTATATTGACAAAATTCCTGTCTGGTTTATCTAAAGTTGGATGGATATTCAGATACTTGCAGACTAAGTGCATACAAGAGTCTCTCTTCTCCCATGTACAATTTGAGCAGTTTATATAATATTGACCATTGAAATGTGGTTTATACATTATTTTGTTAAGCTTTGAATGTGGTTAAAAAATGCAACCTTTTCCATCTTCAAATATTTTAAGAGAACTACAATATGGATTGTGTTATTATTGATCCATGCTGTGTGTTATTCCAGATAAACAAGCCTTATCTTCCATTGGCATCTGGGGAATATTCCTTTGGAACTGGTGTTGCTATTGTTACATCCTTTTCAATTCTGGTACCATATAGATTCGTCCTTTTTTTCAATGATATTTGTCAAGATAAGATATGTTGACTGGGTGGAAGGAGGCTTATTGTTTTATTCTTTTCTACAGAGTTTCTGGCTTGGTTGGATAGTAGGTTCATGGCCATTATTTTGGGCTCTTTTCGTAAGTTTTGTGCTAGGGACAGCTTATTCAATCAATGTGAGTTATTTTGGATTGCGTTTAATCTCCCTTTCTCCCCACATATTATGAAAAGCATATTTAAGAGTTATGATATGTCTAAATTCTAATATCGTACCTGTTTTTGGTTCTGCACAGTACTTGCATTGTCAAATTACATGGCAATAAATGTCAAATAATATCCATTTCGTTTGTTTTATTTTCCTTTTGAAAAAATAATGCAAACTAATGGTAGGATTTTAGAGATGAAATTGGGTAGCACTGAGATTCGTATAGCAATTAATCAAATGGTAAATTAAGGGGTCAATAGCTGTTCTGTCTGATATTGATTTTTCTCATAAAAAATTAACTGCGTTTTTATTTGTAATTGAGTGCTGAGAACATATTTACGGATTTTGTCGGTTTGAAAAACTTCAGGTGCCTCTATTGAGATGGAAAAGATTTGCAGTCCTCGCAGCTATGTGCATCCTTGCTGTTCGGGCTGTAATAGTTCAACTTGCATTTTTCCTTCACATGCAGGTTATGTCCTATAGCTAACTGTTAATTTTAAAGACTTCTTGTTTTGAATTAACATGCATTAGCTTTTGTGTAATTAGCATCAATAAGTAATCTTTATCCCAATTTTTTATGTGTTGCTTTGTTGGATTCATGATAAACTACTTGGAACTGCCGTCAATATGAATTTATCCATCTTCACCATCTTGTTCTAGTGAGGCATATATTCTCTAATTACCTGTCATAAGTATTGAACTACGACAAAAGAAAAAAAATGAAAGGAATCAATGCATTTTCCCAACAATAGTGTTAGCAGCATGGTATCTGACTAGTATGTCAGAACTTTCCTTACAACAAATCAATATCCCTAGGAAGTTTGATGTTTTTGGTTGCTAATTCTTGTAATAATGTCCAGACTCACGTGTACAAGAGGTCACCTGTCTTTTCAAGACCACTGATTTTTGCTACTGCATTCATGAGCTTCTTCTCTGTAGTTATAGCACTGTTTAAGGTAAAGACCTTTAATTTCTTATGGAACGCGTTTGTTTTCACCTCAAATATTTTGTTCTGTGTCCTAAAGTAAAATGCTGGGTTTTTATACTTAGGATATACCTGACATTGAAGGGGATAAAGTATTTGGCATCCAATCTTTTTCAGTACGGTTAGGTCAGAAGCCGGTATGTTCTTCAAATATACCATCTCAGCAGAATTGGTTCATTCCTCTTATATCCCTTGTTTGATCCTAACTACTCTTTTTGCAGGTATTCTGGGCTTGTGTAACCCTCCTTGAAATAGCTTACGGAGTCGCCCTCCTGGTGGGAGCTTCATCTCCCTGTCTTTGGAGCAAAATTGGCACGGTATTTACTTATTAGCGATTACATGTATACACCTGCAGTTATGGGTGTGCTTGATCCTGCTTCCACTTAAGCATTTATATCTTTCGTCCCAGGGTGAGGGGGATGAGTTGTGATTTTGATTCGTTAGATATCAAGTTGGCATGAAGTTGATCATATACTTGCCTTCCTTATGCAGTATTTTTTTTGTATATTAGTGTCTAATATCAACATTTGGCAAACTTGCTTCCCATCTCGGACTGCAATTCTTTTACTGCATGTTGGATAATTAACATTGACCTTGTGACCCGGATGTCACAGGATCAAATCTTGAAGTAGCCTCTCCACTTGCAGAAGGGGTGAAGCTATTTCATCTACCCTCACCAGACCCCACTGGGTGGTCTTGTGCCTTTTGACAATTTTCTTCTGAATTACTAAACCGAGGGGCTCTTTCACGGTTGCAAATTCAGCATGTGCTGGAATAAGGAAATATATCTTTAGGATAGCTGTGTATGTTATTGTTGCACACTTCAAATTTTTAATCTTGTTATTAGTGTCAAAGGTAAAAATTTATCTTTAAAGGAGACAGGCACACTTTCAGAAGCAATCTTAGGTCTATTGTTGTTCAGAATGATACCAAGTGAATGTAAACTTTTTTACAATATCTGAATTTTTCTCTCTGCTAATGTGTTAGGGTCTGGGACACGCTGTTTTGTCTTCACTTCTCTGGTATCAAGCCAAATCTGTAGATTTGAAAAGCAAGGCTTCGATAACATCCTTCTATATGTTTATTTGGAAGGTAATTGCCAACCTTTCATCATTCTATGAGGTCGTTATTCAAAAGAAATAAGGAATAGCTATCTGATTACTTTTCCCGTTTTTAGAAATAATGATTGTTTGATTTCTATTATCTTCCAAATTCCAATTGAAATATATAACACCTGGGTACGTTACTACAGTGAAATTATTTCTGTCTAAATTGGTGAACATAATCAAGAAATTGGTCGAATTTTATCTTCTGGTGAAAATGCTCCTTTGTTCAAAGCACGTGACAATGGAGACATGAATTATTGCCAACTTATTTGTACATTTAATTTCAAATTGTTTTCTCAATCTTGTATTGATCTCGTTTTTCTTATTGCAGCTATTTTACGCAGAGTACTTACTCATTCCTTTTGTTAGATGAGGATGCAGAGGCATTGCTGTTGACTTTAGAACTAGTTTTCTTTAAATGGTACCTTTTACCCTGGCCAGCTTGCAGTCACTCCATTAGTTTTAAGTTTTTAATTGGCAATTTAAATGAATTTTCTGATGGAATTTTCAATTTTTTTACTATTAGAAAAGAAAAGAAAACTAAACCTTATGCATTTCACATTTCTTTTGTCTGTAAACATGATTCACTGGTATCCTAAAGTTTCAAAGAAATCTGGCAAAAATTGTTTCCCTCAATTTATTCTTTCTTTTTAAGGTTATGTCAATTTTATCAGAATTACCCACCTTTTGAATACAAGATGTTTCTAAGAGCTTTTTTCATTAAAATATACTCTCTTTTTTTCAATTATAGAAGTTCTGAAAAATATTCAAATCATTCTAACTTTATACTGTAAAAAAGGGTTCTTTGTTATTTGATATAAGATATACAACTTGATTATTCATAAATATTGACTTTATTTATGAGAATTATTATTTCATCAGTGATTTATTAAATTTTATGTAACACGTTTTAATCCTCGTGTGGAAAAAAAATCCTTCCATAAGAAAATCTTAAAAATAAAACTAAATAAGAGAAATTATTGTTGACTAGAATTCAGTCTGAGTAGTACAAAACATTTTTACTTTAGGTTATGTTTAGAGGATAATGAAGTTTATATTATATTAACTAAAAAATTGATTAGATAATTTTGTTTACTATTTAAGAAGAAATTAAAAAGATAAAATTAAAATAATTTTCAAATAATAGAAAAATTGTACTTTAACAACTTAAAGAGTTATATACAACACATGAGGTTTGTCAACTTAAAGAGTTATATAGAACATATATTAAGGATTGTAGGGTGTTTGTAGAAAAAAAAAGTGAATTCTCAATATAATGATTAGAAAAATATGCTCTAATTGAATCATGTTTATTTTTTATTTATTTAAAATAGTTATTCTAATTTATATTTAGAGGATAATAAAGATCATATTATAATAAATAAGAATAAGTTAGTTAAATAATTCTTTAAAAAAATAATAAGATATGAAAAAGAATTTTGAATTAAAATATTAATTCCACGTGGTTTATTAAATTTTAAAAATTATTTTTAAACTGAGATTGATCAAATCCAAGACTGAAATTTGACATGGTACGTGAAGATTCAAAATTTAAAATTTGTTTTAGATTAAAGTGAATTCTCAATATAATGATTAGAAAAATATGCTCTAATTGAATCATGTTTATTTTTTATTTATTTAAAATAGTTATTCTAATTTATATTTAGAGGATAATAAAGATCATATTATAATAAATAAGAATAAGTTAGTTAAATAATTCTTTAAAAAAATAATAAGATATGAAAAAGAATTTTGAATTAAAATATTAATTCCACGTGGTTTATTAAATTTTAAAAATTATTTTTAAACTGAGATTGATCAAATCCAAGACTGAAATTTGACATGGTACGTGAAGATTCAAAATTTAAAATTTGTTTTAGATTAAAACTAAGATTAGTTAAATTTGAAGAGATAGTTTTTTTTTAAAAAAAGGATACCATGTAAGAAAAGGCTGCAGGTTCCAAGAGGAAAAAAAAACAAAAAGCTTCTCATACAAGAGTGAGAATTTAGATTTATATTTAATTAGAGGGTATTATACAGGTAAAAAGTTTGCCGTGGAAACAATTTTTTACATCATCCAACATTTCAATTCTTGTTTTAACAAGTTATAAGTGAGTATAATCCTTGAATCTAGAGTGTTAGTTGAGTAGAAGGCAATTTGATTCCGACCTAATTAGTAACGATCAAAATGCTCTATGTAAATTTTAAATAGATGGGGAGTGTGCACTTAAAATGTATTTTGAAATATATTTCTGAATTTGAGAATATCTTTTTTGGAATATTTTTAAAAAATATGTTTTCAAATTTTTGTTTTTTTAGAATTCTTTTCTCATAATATTTTTTTATTTTGGAATTGTTTTTTCAGATGAGATTTTGGTTTTTAATTTCAAAAAATAAAATTTAATTTTGGATTTTCAATTTCAGAAAGAGGGGTAATTTTGGGATTTAAAAAATTGATTGGGTGAGGATTTTAAATCATTGGATGCAAGAAGTAATTGACTAAGTAGAATTGTTTGTAAAGTTATAAAAGCCAATGTTCGCCTTGCTTAAAAACCTAATGGTTGTTTCTTCCTGCACCTCCTCCATTGCTTCTTCTGACACTCCATAAGTAAGGTAAAAAAATCATTTTGTTATTAAAAAAACACATTCCAAATTTTACAATCTAAAAGTATAATTCTTTTTCTATTTACACCTTAGAATTTAAAATATATTTTCATTTTTTTTAAAAGAATACATTCCAAATTACAAAATCTAAAAATATTCTCATATATGAAAATATCTTATGGATTACATCATCCATAAATGTCTGAATTACATTATTTTTTTTAAAGACACTCAATACCTTTCAAATTTTATAATTGTAATTTTTCTGGATAATCCATTTTAAAATGAAAAATATCAATAGAATAAAGAGTAATTTTAATAATTTAAGAAGTACGGACTGTGACAATAAGTTATGGAGGTGGAGCAAGAAACAGATTGGGCCTAATTCTGACCCAGATTTTGGACAGCATCATTGAGATGAAACAGAGAAATAGTAATTTGTTTGGTAAAAAAGGTGGTGTGTATAGACATAAAATAAAAGTTTGTATTGGCATGCTCCATGATGCATAACTTCATAATTGGGAAGGAGAAAGAGCTCTTGACATGAGGTCCTACAAATCCAAATATGAATCAGAGTAATGAAGGAAAGAGTGCTTGAAAAATAAAATAGTAAATAAAAAACTGCGCATGCTTGTCTGAACACAAGAACAAGGTAATTGGTCTCATTTATCTTCTTTTTTTCTCTCCTTAATTTCTAAGTTGTGAGGTTGGTGCAGTTATTTCCTTCAAACAATTTTCAACTGACTTAGGAGGCCCCACATGATTGTCATGAGGGAAAAACAGTTTTAAAAAACTTATTAAATCAGTCTTCTTCATTTTGGGTGTGGTTGCTGTTTGACCAAACATTGGAAATGTTAGCAAGATCTTGGAAACTAAAACTTCATAAGCTACTTAATTGAATAAGAATATTTTAAAATATAAGTCCTAGACTAATTGAAATATAATTGGGTATACTTAGTTATTTGTTTTTTATTGATAAAAAATAAATATGCAATATGTAATTTTTTTTAAGCTTATTTTATTCAATACTTATATTAAATGAGACCAGATTATACAAATAATTTCTATTATAATTTTGATAACTTTATGTCATAAAGTTATATTTGATATTTTAATGAGAGTGAGAGATGTTAAGGTTTTTCAAATACACAAAGAACAAAATGGATAAGGGAGAAGGTTTAATTCGATGGTGATGATGATAGCAATGAAAAAAAAAACTAATATAACATCAAAGACTATGTGAAGTATCATTTGAAAAAACTATAAACTAGTAATTAAGTTCTTTTACTGTCTTATTTAAATGAATTTGTGGCTTAGTAAAATAAACTTTAACACTAACTTTAGTCAAACACACATTACATGGTTAGATGAAGGAAAATCATATTATAAAACTAAAAATGATGACCTTTTATTATTATTATTATTTTTTAAATCAGTCAAATGTATCTTTTCCTTGGTTTATGACATATTGGTCTGGTCCATTCTTACATTGGATCAACAAGTTATTTTTGTTAAATTTTAGCAAAATTAAAACGTAAATCTATTTTTTTTTAAAGTTTTTTAAGTTACATAAATTAAATTTTGTTTTAAACACAGTGATTTGAATAAAAGTTCTAAATATTTTATTGAAATAATATTATAATTTGTAATAATTATTATTATTTTAAAAAACTGATCTGCTCATAAACCTACCTAGTGATCGAGCATAAATAAACTAAACTAATAAAATTATTTTTTTGTTAGAATCAATAGATTATTATTATCTTTCAATCTAACCTAACTCGTTTTGTTAACTATCATTAGAGTGGATTTATTTGGTCAATTCTAGTGAGCGTTCCCCTTTAAATGTTAAAAAAAATGGTTCTCATTGTAATTGAATTGAGTTTAACCAATAATAGTATACCATTTGCTGCATTATCAAAATAATTCCTAAACTTAAAAATCTTGTGGACCCGATAATATATAATAATATTGATACCTAACTGTGTGTCAATGGATTGATCACATGAGTTGGGCAACAATTTTTTGCATTCCCACTTTTAAATTAAGAGAGCCATTTGAAGAAAGAAGAAGGTGGGGGCTAGGTAGTGTAACATCAACATGCCATGGCACTAAAGGACAACAAATAAAACAGGTCACTTCACAAAGTGCATACTATGAAAATCTCACTTTTACCAAATTCTTCAAAGTACTCTCTACTAATAAATAAATCAATCTATTAAGGGTTAGATATATTTTTTTATATGTATTATAATATTTTTTATATATACTATATTGATTTTTGTCTTTAATATAAATTTTAGACCATAGAAAAAAATTATTAAAATGAGTATTTTTTTAAACGTAACGAACTCATGAAATATTTTAATAAATGTATATCAAAATTTTATTTGTTACGTAAAAGAAAAAATTAGTAATGACTCATTTTAATGGTTTCTTAATATAATTATCTAGGAGGTTTTTAAATTTGAAATATAGAGTAAATCAACAATTTTACCCGTGAAAGTACATGTACACATATTTAACCCATATCCATTAATTAGTTCATTTCATTTTCATTAATTTCTTTAATTTTAAACAATTTCAACACAACTTCTTATAGCCAAACATTTTAAATATAGAATTAGATATTTATAGTTGGTGTGATAATAGTTAGATAACCAATAAAATGATAGATTAAATCTTGTCAAACTCTCATAATTATATTAAAAATAACTTCAAATTTAACTCAATGTTTTTATAGCAAACATATTTTTAAAGTAAGATTTTTACCAACTCATACAATATAATGTAATCTTATTTTTAATGGAGGTAGAATATGTAACAATACTAATATAATATATAATGTATACATAATGTGGAATCTTGGAAAATGAAAAGTGGGTGGTGAAATTACTCCAAAGGATGAAAGGTAGGCAGAGAGAAATGAGTGTGTACAGAATTAGATAAAATTGGTAATGGATATGTTTTGATCTTTAGGGGCAATAAGTCCCTATTTTCTTTGGTTTCTCTTGAAGTTAGGTCTAGAATGGTAAAGACAAAAATACAAAGAAAGTAGATTGGCACTTAAGAGTTAAGGGCAGAAGAAGAGGAGAATTATGGAGATGTGTAACTAAGAAAATAAAACAGAACATTTGGTATTGTTGTTGAGAAGAGGAGCAACCCATGTGTGGCTTCTGGCGTTCCCAATGGGTAATTGGTAGTAATTTTAAGGGACACTCAAAGGACACTCACCTCTCATTGCTAGATGCTCATTAAGATGATTGGACTTCAACCAACAAAATCATGCCTTTTGCTCACCACAAAACGCAACAAAAAAGTGCACATAAAGTACTACAATTACCAACAAAAATACTCCCTCACACTTGTACGGTTTTCAAACCAATACTTACACACTAATTTTTTAACTGTTGCTTCTCATGCCCATTCATTACTTTGCTTTCTTTAAAGAGTCAGATAATCTTAACTTCCATTACTCACAAAAATATTAGTTATTATTTTGACAAAAAAGTCTTTAAGAAGTGACTGGTGCTACAATAAGGGCATCTCTTATAGACCCCACATATTTATCTATACATTATTTTATTTAACAACATGTTGGATAAAAAAAAGTTAAATATATAATACGAAATAGATTTTGGTTCAAACTTTACACGTATGAAAATATTAAAGTAAATTTTTTATGTATAATGATTGCTAATTTTTTTTAAATTTATTGTTGTTTTGATTATAAATAAATTTATATGTCAAATTAATATATTTAAAAATTAAACATAATTTTATTTACTATACTTAAATTAAAAATAAACATTTAAAAATCTTTTGGACTTAGAATTGTTTTAAGTTTTTTAGATAGCTCCAAAATGATGCTTATGTGTATATTGAAGTGTTGTCATGTAATAGGAAGCATTATTTCATGCGCCAGTCTCGGAGATTTAGCAAGAGTCAATTTGTCTTTCACCAACCTACCAATAAATGTTTGTGCAACAGTGTTACTACTAGCTACAAGTTCATTTTTAAACGTGATTTTGGCTACAACTGATCGTCAAATTAATGGGGTCCAAATAAGCTTCAAGAATAAGGTTCTATACAAGGACTCACTTCATTGGCTTACCCTAATGCCACATGATTAGGCTATTTCGAAACATTCATGCATGCAGAGCCCACCAAAACAAAAAGCTTCAGTCTGACAGAATCATTACCAAATCATTTTTGTACATTTTTCTATGGTCATTTCGCTCTAATTTGTCACACTTATTTGGCTTCAGCAATGTTGGAACATGTGAAACAGATAATTCATTTTGTGTGTAAATTGAATTGAATTATCTTTGCCTTCTAATATACTTAGATGTGAGTCAATTGTGCATGGAGGTACTTATAATTTTATCCAAATAGAAAAAATGAGTCAAGACAAACATAATAAATATTTTTAGAAAGTTTCCCATAACTTAAAAATGTGTCAAGAGGAATATAGTTTTATGTTGTAATGTATGGTTTTATGTGCTAAGTCATTTAAAATAAAATAAAATAAAATATTATATTAGAGATTAAAAAAATTATATAAAATAATTTTATTATTTATAAATTTATAAATCCTGATTAAATATCAATTTTAAATTTTTTTATAAATAATAGAAACTAATATAAATATTATTTTTTATAATAAATAATATTTAATTTAATCAATAAAATAACTAATTATTTTTTATTTTTAAAAATAATTTTTATTTCAGATTTTTTTAGTGTTTGAATCCTAATTAAAATATTCAATTGTGTGTGCTGTATTTATAGTTTATTTTGTTTGCTATATAGTAATCTTCTTTAAGAGAAAATTTTACATGAGATTTTTATGTATGTTTTTCTTATTCTTAAGGATATATATTTATATAAGGGATCATCTGAAATAATCAATTTTCAGATAATTCAATCATTATAATAAATTGTCTCAAATTAATATAACATATTGACGTCCAATATTCAATGAAAAGGCTAAAGTCGTCCATAAAAAAAATTCCAAAGATTCACCAAATATTATAACTTTATAAAGCTAATTCAAATCCTTTTGATTGATGTCACAAATAGGTTTAGTTTATCTTTTTGACTAGAAAACCTTAAAGACCAACAAAAAGAGTAACTGTTTAGTTAAAGTTTTAGGAATGGGTTGGTGAATAAAAAAAAATAAAGTCTCTTATTATATATGCAAAAACAAAAATACAATTTATTGTCTATATTGTGACGGTCAACAAAAAACTGCCAAATGTTTGTCCTGCATTTTCTTTCTTGTTCCAGAAGTGAAGGTTTAAAACTACTTTTATGTTATCCTAAGGTGTATTTTAGATCATTTTTTATAACATAAAATTAACTTACGAATAAATAAATTTATAAGAAAACCTATATTCATAAACTAAATTTTAAATTGTAACAATTTATTCATTTTTTAAAATTTGTATGTTTTCATCATTGTTTGTTCCAGAAGTGGATTTCAATCTACTGTTATGTACCTTTCTTATAACTAAGGATTTCACACTGAAATTTTATTAAACAAAGAATTTGAAGAAGAAAGATTTTTAGGGTATTTATGCTCTGTTCTAGTGGATATTCCAAAAACTAAATGTGTCATTTAATAATCTCTCGTTTCTCACATAAATTATACCTGGACAACATAGTCAAATAACATCCTAAAATTCAATTAACAGCTACAGAGACTATATCAGAACACGTTCCAAAAATAAAATAAATAAATATTATCCATTTCAACATCGTGTAACTCATTTCTCAATAAAGTTAAAAAAAAGACATAATATGCTACATGTTGGTAAAAGTTTATCCCTTTAAGATATATAAGTTAAAATAATCAGATCTAAATCAATTTTAAAATTATTATTGAAAACAGATTTGGACCTACTTTAGCATACACAAATGCTATCAAACTCAGATAATATCAATAAATATATTTTAAAATACAAAATAATATATTTTAAAAAAATTTATTAATTTCTTTAACTGACTTGATTATTAGAATATAATTAAAATTATTCTGTCAAAAAGAAATGGAATACCGCAAGTTGTGGATTAATTTAACTTTATAAAAAACATATTTTTATATCCTGCAATAATGATATGAGAAACAATTATGTATATTATTTCAGGAGATTCCATGAAATAGTCAGTAAATGCATATGTTTTTATTTATTTTTATTAAACTATTACAAAATTAAATCAGTAATTTTTATTTGAATGTGAATTTTATTACATGTATTTAAATGAATATTTATTTTCGGTTTTAAAGTATTAATTTTTTAAGAATATGATACACTGATTAATACAAAATTAATTAATAAAAATAAAAATAAAAATACATGCAACTATTTGGTGTCTTTTTTTACAATGGTACTGACTAATTATTTTTATATGTTAGATATGTAAAATCAAAACATATGATAATAATATATATCTACGAATTTTATATATATATATATATGATTCTTACATATCATATATTTCACTATAATAGATTAAACAGTTACCTATATGTAAATAGTTTTTTCAATCACCTTTTCTCAATTCATTTTTTGTAATTTTTTTCTTCTCTCACTCTTTCTTGATAACCAACCTGAGACAATCTCATTTGCAAAGATAGAACCTTACTTCCTTTATGTTTCCAATCTTCATCATATTAAGTTTTCATCAAGTATCATAATATATATTCTCAACGGCTGTTCTCGGTGGCTATTCTCGACGGCTTGGAACACTGTTAACTACTCCAAGTTTTGAGATAAAATTTTGCAACCAATTAGTATGAAATGTGACCTTAAAACATGCCACAAATTCAACCTCTATAGTGGATGGAGTAATGACGGACTCTTTCACACTTTTTCAATAAATCACTCATCCGACTAAAAAATACACATAACAAAATATAGACTTTCTTGTATCCATATAACTAGCAAAATCTGAATTTGTATATCCAATCACCTTAAGATGATCAAATCTCTTATAAGTAAGCATGTGATTCTTTCTCCCTTGTATCTTAAGACTTTCTCTGGGAAAATTGAGATTGAGGTTCATCTTTCTTACTCTTTTATATTTTGAATAGCATAGTAATATTCTATCATTTGATTGATGTTGATGTTCATATAAAATTCATTTACATCGATTTTTCACATATAAAAAATTATTAAAAGAGTCTCTTAAATATTGATTCCTCGTATATTTATAAAAAAATACTCAGCATTATGATTTAGATGTTGATAGCAATTAACATTTCAAATTTATTCCTAACATTCAAATATATTAAGCATTATGATTACAAATAAAATGACAATATCGATCATCAATCAAAAGAAAAATATTACATTTAAATATCACCTCATACCTAAAAGTTTGAACATATTGCTCCCAACCAATCCTAAAGGATAGAATTAGCCACTCATGTTGGCCATTACAAACATGTGAAGCAAGAAAACAAAATCCATGATGTTTCTCCTTGATGGTTGTTTCCTAGAGGGCTTTCTATCATCTTTTATTCTCCCAATTGATGTTTAAGGTTGTGTCTCACGTCTCATATTTAACTTAGTTCGGTTTGGGCCAAAAGACTTCTCGTTTGGGCGTGATTGGGCTTGCCTAGGCGAGTTGGACGAAAACATGTCCAACGTCACTGTAGTGATCTCGCCTAGGCGAGATAGGGCTTGCTTGGACGAGATCCTTTCGGAGCTTTTGACTTGGGCAAGTACTACAACGATTCAACTTTCCCTTTTTATCTTTGTTTATTCTCTTTTTTTCCTTTCATCTTCATTCTTCCCTAGGATCCTGAAATTAATACAAATTTAGAAATAAATAGTTATTAAAATTATAATCACAAAATATGTAAAAAGGTTTAAATTCATAAATTAGACGTTATATTATAGTTATTTTATCAATTAATATCCATAAGTGTCTGTATTTTAATATGAAATATTACTGAAATATGACACTTAACCATTTTCCACAAATCTCATAAATTCTCTTATACTCTCAGTTCTGGAAAGAAAAAACTTAATATTACTTGCTATGCTCATTCACATCAACATTATGCTAAGTTTGATTGACCTTTTCTGAGTTATGTAATGAGCTTTCTCTTCAATGCTACTAGCATCAGTAATAACAAGTTTTTCAACTTCAAAGGTTAAATCAAGATCCAACACACCTAAGTAAAATTGGACTTGTTCACTCCCATCAGAAAAATTCAATCAATTAAATATTGGTATAGACTTAGCATGCGAATGTAAACACACGTGAACTAATACTTTAATCAACACGTCCTCACTTTGACGATTACATATATATATATATATATATATTATTCTGACATCAGGTCCAAGAGATAACATCGCTATGGTCAATAAATGTTTCACATAACTTATGATTCGAGATCAAAGACAATTTAAATGTATCTTTCTCCCTTAAGCCTCCAATATGTCTTTTAAAGACAAAATTGTGATGAAGTTTCGAGTTTCAAAGCGAACAATATCTCGAATGAGGTCAGAACACACACACACACATATATATATATATACAAATAAATAGGTTTTTATAAATTACATATATACCTAATACACACAAAAATTTTAATTTATTAAGATTTAAATAACTTATAAGTTGTTGTTAGAAAACTGGATACAAAAACCAAATAAAAAACACCTTCACAAAAACTATACTATATTATTACCATAAACTGCTCTATAAACATCTCTCATCCTGTTATTCATTCATCAAATTAATTAATTAAACATATGTTCATATACAAATATAGATATAACTAAGGATATTTACCAAGGAATATCTACCGACACTTTCAGAAGACTCATATTAGGCAAGTTTTATCAAAGACTTAATAATTTACCATTTAAGCATACTTGAATTTCATGGGTTCAAGTTAAGTTAAGACATCCAACTTTCAGAACTTATGGTTCCAGATGTACAATAAACTCTCATTTAAATTTTCACAACCATAAGTGGTTTTAATACATATGATTCAACACTTAGTGAAATTATGATAGCTCTTTCATAGGTTCTACTAATAATACACAAATGCACACAAGGTCAATATATTTTTCTCATTATGTGACTAAAGCAATTATAATTCAGCAAACATATATGATGTACTTATTCATCCAAATATATCATTTAAATTCATATATATACACAAACAACATTAATCAAAGAACATCTTTAAATGTTTGAATCCATTATATACACATATGCATAACATTTATCAACATAAGAACATATAAACTTTATCATATGAACATCACTTTAGTGAACTCAATAATTAAAGATAAATTTAATTTGTTAGATTTTTACCTTAAGAGAAAATTATATTTTAGTCTGACCAACAAATTAGGCCAAGAGTCTCGCTTGGATTTTTTCTTGAGTGAGAATCTCCCACATAAAGCAGAAATTGACCTGTGAGAAATTATTAGTTTTGCTTAGTATTTTTGCTTGCACAAAAATATTAGAAAACTAAAACATCATACGTCCAAAATTAACATTCTATCCGATTAGATTTTCAAACATAGTAAGTTCATTTTGGTCCTGAAGATCCTTTATTCTCTGTTTTTCCTTGAGATTTAGTCATCAATCTTGGTGGGGTCAGCTGAGAAGAATAATCCTCTCAAATTATTCTACTATATACTGAATTTCTATTATGTTTGGATAACTTGCATTAGGTCCTTAAATCTTGAAGTTTATCTAAACTCAAAGGATAAAATTCTAGAGGTTGCTTGGAAAACAAACAATTAAGGTAAGGGAAGTTAACTTTAACTTTCAATAGTACCCCAGGTTAGAAGATCTGAATGTGGAGGGGACGTGGTCTTAAGTTTCAGTTTCTCTTGAAGGGATGTTATTTGATAAAATTATTTGATTTTATGTTGTTTGAACATGTATAAATATTAGATTTTGATATTTTCAAAGTTAAATATTGTTTTTTATGTTGGAAAGGTTCTTATATGTTATGAATTCTTAAATGTTATGTGATTGAATGATATGTATTATATATGAATGATGAAAATTGTATGAACATACATTTGGGATAATGTATGGGTTGTGGTTTGATGGTACATTAAGTATGAAAAGCCTATGTTTAACATAGATCCTCTAGCTTCACTGATGATCTAAGTCATATAGACTAAGATATCAGGTGGTGAGAAGCTGATGAGGGAGTTCATACACACTTGGTCTCACTGTAACACTCAGTATTGGATGTTTGAACTTACCATGATCCTTGATGTATGGATTAGAGGTTAGTCTTTGGTAGGGGCATACTTAATGAGTCTTCTAGAAGACGATGGATTCACGTGTTGTGAGTATAATTGAAATGAAATCAAAGTGATATGGATTGAAATGAAATCCAATGATTGTGATTGAAAATAGATTCATGTGTGTTCTATATGAATGATGTAATTGGTATTGAAAGTTTATATGACAACATTTAAAGAAATGTTTATAATTGATTAGTCTGATTGGTTCTTTTTTATCATGAATTAAGTATGTTATGAAATTTCTTTTCATTAGCTTGCCCTTGCTTTTTTTTGTTGTGTTGTGAACTGCGATGACTGTACTACGTACACAAGCAAATGATCATACAAGTGTCAGAGAGTTTAGAGGGCTTTAGAATGTTGTGTTGAAACTTATATTGTAAATATTTGTATTTCTATAAGGTTTAATCATGTATTAGAAATGTCTTGAAAAACTTTAAGCTTGTATAGAAATATGTAAAATTTGTATTGTAATAGTTAGATGTATTTTTGGAATATTACAAACATTTTAAACATGTTCCATCTAACTTATTCTTAACTAATTAAACTTCATTAAACATAATAGTATATCGCTTTTGCAAGTCATAACATGCGTATAATTTCAAACTCAAAAAAAACTTTTTCTAACTCCAAATGGTTACCAAAAACCAAGTTTAACCAACAACTATATGCAATATACATTTCAACATAATATCTTACTTTAACTTCCATAAACAATATATTAAGTTGATCAGAACATAGTTTCTAACATCCTCAAAATTGTACTATACAACTATTTCAATTTAAAATTTAAAAAATCTAATCTTACTCAGCATCACTAGTTTAACCAGAATCTAACAACTTTTAAATTTCACAATTCTCAACTTGAATTCAATGTAATCAAATTAAAAAAGTTTCAACCAAAACAACATAATTCCAACTTCCATGTACACCTATTATACTTGACATTACATATATGCCTAAACATAAAATTTATTGGTAACTTTTATTCTCCTCTCTACAAGTATCACTACGAGGGACTTTGGTCTTTAAAAGGATAAAAAAAAATCTATCTTATGAGAACTAAAGAAGACATAACTATTTTAGTGAAATGATAATTTTTTTATAAAATGAAGTTTGGATAATTAAGTTATACAAAGAAAGACTCTAATCTCTATTTGATGTGGGATCTCCAACACACCCCCTCACGTCGAGAGTGATAACAGCTCATGCGTGGGATAACATATTATGGATGGTCCGATAGTGGGTGGCCTGATAAACCCAACAAATACTCGCTAGGATAGGCTCGAAATGGCTCTGATACCATATTACGAAGTGACTTTTAAGCCTAACTCAACCACATAAAACCGACTCATGAGGTTTGTATCCACTTATATACAATGAAATGCTCTAATCTCTAGTCGATGTGGGATCTCCAACAAAACGCTACTAGATTATATAGTCAAGATAAAAAAATCATTTAAAAGAAAAGATATGTCAGCGATGATTTAGAAAGTTTAAAACAATAAAAAGTTTTAGATAAATAATAAATAAATTTAGGGTTAAATATATTTTTCGGGTCTCTGTAGTATAACACGAAATTAGTTTTCATCAATGGTTTAAACTTTAGACCATGCATTTACTTGTAGTATGAAAATGATTGGAATGTGTCATTGCGTATTACAATACACGAACGAAAAATATATTTAACCCATAAATTTATTTTATTATATATAATATTTATAATTTTTTTTATATTATATAACACTTATAACTTTAAAACAACAAGATATTTACTTTTATCCTATCTTAAATCTTCTAATATAAACTTATAAAAATCCATTATAAACTAAAAAAAAAAATCAACAACATACACCTTAAGAAGACATTCTATAGTCATTATTAACCTGTGTTTTTAAAAGGATAATATAAACGATTATGTTGGGATCCTTCTGTAATTTGTCATAATTAAATGGAATGATCTAACCGATCTATTAAACTCCTTTTGTGATCATTGTTTTAAAATACAGATATAGTTTATGAAAAGTTAAATATAAAGTATTAAAAATCATTACTAAAGATGTGATGTTTTATTTTTTATTTAATAATATACTGTTCAAAATATTTTTTTTCCTATCAGTTACGCATATATAATTTCTTTCATGTCTGGTATATCATGTATAATTTTTTCATTTAAAAAATAATTTAGCTAAATTCAATAATTGTCATCATACATGTCATAACACCAGATTTAACATGACAATCTTTTACCATGATGAAGACTTTGCACACCATATTCAACTTTTTATAACACAATTTTTATACAGCTTAGCTTTTTATGTTACTTTTTGTTCATCATCTCACTATTTATGTGAGTTTTTGAAGAGGAAAATATGTAAGACGAAATTATTATATTTCTTATTTTGACGGGCTATATGCATATATCATAAGAAAAAAATATTTCTTAAAACATGTATAATTGTGAGATATACTCATATAATAGAAATAACGTCTTAGTAAGAAAAAAGAAACTATAACCGACTAATAGGATGAGAATTAAAAAAAATATCTGTTACAATGTATGATGAGCATTATCTAAATTATTCTGTTTTAAATCCTTTGACAACTAAATTCCAATATTTCGCAATCATATTTTTTTTTAAAGTTAGTAAATGTTTTCTCCTATTTTTAATTATGAAATCCATAGTTATATTATTATCATTATAAATTAAATTCATATTAATATTATATTTAAATGTTTAAATTAGCGTAATTATATTTTTTAAACAATATTGGTAATCTTTATCAAAATAAGATTTAACGGGAAAGATAGTAACGGAAATATATAGAATTGAATTTATATATCAAAATTTAAAATCCGAAAAAAACTTATATCAGGTATTTATGATCGGTTTAGATGAAATTTTAGGAAAAAATAAAATCATAATTTTTACTTGTTCAGATTATTTTTTGAAAAACTAAACCAATAGATTAATAGTAAAAGTTGATTTGGTTGAAATTAATTAGATTCAGTTATATAATACAAGAAAATCATGAAAAAAAAATTATTTTTAAAAATCAAAATAATTAGTTACACTATTAACTAAATTAGAGAATATTTTAGAAACTAATAAAAATTTTGGTTTCTAAATTAATTTTTATTATGATTAAATAGTTTTTAAATTGGTATTTAATTAGAAAGGTTTTACCGACCAAATTTATAAACTAAATAATTGGTAGTTAAAACATTAATTGTTAATTAGATAACAATTTAAAAACTATTTAACAATAATAGAAACTAATTTAGAAACCAATTTTTTTTAGTTTCTAAAATGGTATCTAATTTAGTTACTATGACAACTAATTATTTTGGTATCTGAAAATTGGTTTCTATTTCATTATTTTCTTGTAGTGTATACAAATTTGTTTTGAAAAAATATTCTATTGAAATTTTTTTCTCCTAGTTAATAACACTTTTTTTTATTGTATTTTACTTATATAAACCAACTAATAACAAAAAAATTAAAAAAAATTACATAATTATATCATAAAAAAAAACTTCATATATAATAATAATAATAATAATTAATAAAAAAATATTATTAGTTTGGATTGAATTTATCCATCATGATATATTGATTTAGTTCGGATTATATTTAACTAATTTAAAATTTTAAACAAAGTTAATTGAATTTATTTTAATTATAAAATTAGTTAAATAAAACAGAGAGATCGTCAACAAATAGTTTATCTAAAAATAATTTCAAGCCATGTTGACACCATATATAGTTGAATTTAATTTTGCTGATATATTTTTTTAGAAAGAGTGAATTTGGTATCTAAATTCTTGACTCTGAAAAATAATAAAGTAAAAATAATAAAAAGGTCAGGATTGTTCTCCTAAAGTTGAAGATGACCGTTAAATCAAATCAATCCAATAAAAAATAATAATAGTGCATTAATATTATAGAATAATTTTATTATCATTACTAAATGCAAATAAAAATTAATTTAATTAGATTTTTTAGATTCAATCATTTATCTAATTTTGGGAGAATGTTATTTTGTTTCTCTTCTTATCTTTACTTATTTTTTTTTAAACTCACTAATATCACTTTTGAGAGTTTTTTTTTTTCACATAGGTTTAGTCTAGTTCCATATTTTTATTTTTATTTTAACTTTTTTTTATGTGATGTACCACAAGTTTTATATATAGTTTATCTAAAAAATAGTATAATATATATCTTCTAATTGATATGATATTTTAAGATTTATAATTTAAATCAAATAAATTTAAAATAAAAAATAGTATTTAAAAAAATTTAAATAAAATCTTTAGCATTTTGGATAATTTATGTTATTTAATAATATTATTATATAAGGAGACATTTTTTAACTTCGGTGTTAAATAATTCTAATTTTTAATAAAATATATAACCAAATAATCTTCTAACCTAAAATTTAGAGTCTAACTCCCCATTCTAATAATAATAATAACTCTATAAATAATAATAATGATATATTTTTTCAACTCTTATTCCTACAGACTTATTTATTTTTAATTTTTTTAATTTATAATATTTTAATATAGTATACACAAATTTCCGTGTCTTTACGCTAATATTCTATAACATGTATATAGACTTTTCCAATTTTTGTACACAAAGTTCATCTTTTGAAACTACACAAGGAATTTTCTACTTATATAATCAAGTCAATCTAATATAAATTGTTATGGAGTCTAGTAAAAAATAGTCTCTTTATCATGTGTAAATATTACACATCAATCTTTATCGAAAGAAACTATGTAAACACTATCGCATAATTGACTTATAATATATATATATATATATATATATATATATATATATATATATGTAAATTATATTTAAGTCTTTTAACATAAACACATCTTTACAAAAATATCAACTCTAAAAATCTTTTCCTTTCTCATGTGTCCCAAAGCCATTTTGTGTCACTTCATGTCTAAGAAACTATATTTTGTACTTATTATATATCGTAAACATCTACTCTCTAAGACTCGCCTTAGTCTTTGACTTCTTCCTATAAAATACATATATGCAATAAAAATTATAAGTTATTTCATAGATACAAATTATTTATTATTTGAAACGATGACTAATAGCAGTAATATAAAGACTTCTCCGTCACCATAATTTATTTCATAGATAAAGTAGTATATAAGATTTGAATAGTGAATTATTTAAAAGTGATAAATAACTGTTGTTTATCTAAACCATGTTAAATTTATAATATATTTATAGAGACAATTAATTAATGCGTTGTTTTTAGAATTTATTGGGTCACTTTTTAATTTCTTATATAGTTCAAATTAAAAATATTTAATATTATAAATTGAAGTAATTAATGCTTTATTGCATGATGCTATGTAAATATTACACACATTGAAAATGGTAAAAATATAAAATTAAATGTTACTTGAGAAATTAAAAAAAAAAATTGTAAAAATAAATATAAATTAAATTTGATTAATATGTATTGCATCAAGTCATTTAACTGAAATGACTTGTTGAAATAAATAAAAAATATACAAATTTTAAAAAATAAATAACAGTACCAAGAAATTTAATAAAAAATAATTATTTAAAGACGTCTCAAATTATAATTATATAATAATGTATTTTTTTATCTAAAAAGCACAATTTTATTAATATTATTAAATTTATTTAGTTATATAATTTTATATTTACTAACTAGTTTGCCAAACACTTTTAACCAAATAATATAAATTATTTGCTCAAAATTTAGAAGTTAAAAACTTTTGAATTACAAGCTAGTTTATCACCTAATTTTGCTAAACAAGATCTTAATATTCTTGTCTGTACTCAAACAATCTAAACTTTCAAATATGGTGCTAAAACAAGTTTCTTTTCCATAAAAAGGTCTAAATTAATTTCTGTTTGTTGTAGTTAAGGTATTATTAGTAAAAGCTGATTTACTTGTTATTTTAATTTTTCATAAATAATATTTTTGACAGATAATTTTATGGGACACACTTCTAGAATATTAAATGTAAACATTTTTTCAACAGTCTTTAGTTTGAATGGCGAAGTTCAGACGTTGAGTGACTATAAAAAGTTGGGTAAACCTTTTCTCCTTTTGAGTGTTGACTACTTTAATGCCAAGTTGCAAAGGTGGGGTTGGAAACAAGGGTTATATTTCTTCCTACCAAACCCCAGACTCAAATTGCACAAAGATAAAGGCTGAAAAAAATGCTCACTCAAAGCTTTTCTAAGTAAAAAACAAATCAATGAAATGGTGGGTTGAATTTAAGATGCTCCTTTTTTCCTATTTTCCACCAGATTTTTTTTCCTTTTACATGGATTGTAAATTAGGAAGAACTTAAGTATATTATTGTAAATATCTTGTATTATTTTAATTTTAAAAATTACATGATTATAAGAAAATAATAATGCTGTTGATTAACAATTAAACATATATAATCTTACATTTTGTAAGAACTTAGTTATATTTTAAGATAATTTAACTGAATAAGGAATAAACAAATTGTAAATAGATGATGACATTGAAATTTGTATTTATTTATAATTTTATTTTTCTAAATTTTTTTGTAATTATCATTGCTCTATTGAATTATAGTTTTAAAGAGACAAATTATAATGTATTTTTTTTAGAATACAAGAATAAACTTTTATCTAATAAACATCTTACATTTAAGTAAGACTATATTTAGTTATATTAAATGAAATGGTTGGTGATGATTGAATGATTAAATATATCTATATGGAGAATGTTATATGTATATCTTAAAGGTTTGAGATGTATGTTGTTATTAGAATTTTCATTATTTTTTTTATTTTCTAAAAATTGAGAGTCTTAAACTTAATATTATTCAATTGGTATTTCACTACGAAGTGATGAAATTAGATCTTACAATGTGTTTGTTTCAAACGACGGAAAAAATGGAAAAGAAGAAATGTGAAAAAATAAAACTCTAAAACATGAAAAATAATGTTGTTTTTGTAACTTTTTTACAAAGATTTCCAAAAAATTCGAAAAAAATAATGTTTAACAATATAATCAATTATAAATAACAACATATTTGATTATCTATAACAATGTAATTTATTATATCGTATACTATATATAATTGATTATATTTTTCACTTCTCCATTCTCTATTGTTTATAAAACTCGGATTTGTAAGACAATTTCTTTATTTTCGATAAAAATGCATTTTAGTTTCCTTCATTTATAAACTATAAACAAACATGGATGATGGCATTGTTACTTTATTTTATGATTTTTTCTTCTAAAAACATAATCAATTATATGTAAGTAAAGTTTTTATATTATATGTTATATAAATGAGACAATTCTCATCTTACAAACTTTATTAGAATCATTTAGAGTCCATCATATCCATAAATTTTACCTTTGACTATGAAATATGAATGTCCCAAACTGTCATTGTTACTCCAATCCCGAAGGTCAATACAATTGGATTAGAATCATATGGTGCTACTTTTCAGTCACTTTCCGGTCTCTTTCCCTTGAATCCAAATAACCTCATTTTTTCACTTTCTTTCCATTCATTTCTCTTGATTTTTTAGTCCCCTTTTAATCCAAACCTACCATTAATATTGTTGACAACTTGTCTTTTAGAGTCAATTATAAAATATGAGTAACAACATTTCACATTTGATCAAGTGAAGGACTCCATTGGATTCTTAGAGATCCACATGTATCATAAGATAATGAAAGAAAAAATGATGTAGAAAAAGTTATTCAAAATGATAAAAAGAACTGTCATGAATATGAAGAACAATGTCAGAATAGCAGGATGGAACAATGTCAAAATAGCAGGATGGAACACCCTAAATATTTACTAACTATTATGTTGTGAACCCGACAGAGGATCTATACAAGATATATAGTATTTTAAAATATTTTTTTATAAACACATAATACTTATATAAATACAATATATTTACAAGAGAAGTACAATATAACGTTTATGATCTTCTAGATGCTCCTGTACGTGTATTTGTATATGCTTGTATACGTTGTACAATCATTGCAGCTCACCAAACAAACAAGACATGTAAGTAAGCTATTGAAATAAATTTTCATGATAAGAAAAAATATATAAAAAAGACATTCCGATCAACATATCACAACCATTCAATCTTCTTCAAATACCAACGTAGAACAAAAATATATAAACCACACATGGATTTATATATTTAGGATATTCAACAAGCGAAATATCAATTGACACCTTTCAGAAGAGTCGTATTAAGTATGTCTTACCATATATTAAAATCTGATCCAATATCTAATACTTAAATTTACAAGCAAACTTAAGATAAATGATCAAGGTAAGTTCATTACAACTCAAGTTGTGTATCTGTATATGGGCATGGTGTGTAACATCTCCCATCAACTTCTTATAACTTGATATATTAATATATGTAACTTAGACCATTAGTAAAATTACGGTTCACACATGATGTGAAATGTATGACTTCAATTCATACAAATTCTATCATTCTCACTAATATTTTCATACAATATATCATTCAACAAATTCACAAATCTCATTGTTTAGAGAAATGAGAAAAAAAAAGAGTAAGAAAAAAAATGGTGAGTAGTTGTATAGTGATGTCTAACATGAAAACTTTTATTTAGAAAAAAAAAAGGTGAGTAGAATAAGATTTACAGATTACATAAGACCTTTAAAAAATGTTTTTTTAAAGTTTTTTTTTAAAATAAAAGTTTTCATGTTATGCATCACTATACAACTTAAGATCTCAGTTAGACTGACACATCAAGTAACAACAATCATTTGGCATCACAAGAAAAAAAGAAAAAAAGAAAAAAAATATAAAAATGATTTTTTTTTTTAAGTTTTATTATTGTACTTACATGTGTTTACCTCTAATACTGTAATATGTTAAACAAATTATTATTTTAGTTCATAAAATGTATATAATTTACATGTCTAGTTTAAATATGATTGTTAACTACAATTTATATTATAAACTACATTATTATTATTATTATAGGATTGTAGCTCAATACTAGAAAAAATTAAATTATTTATACATTTTTTATGAATTATCTTTGACAAAGTTATATTTATTAATAAAAAAGAAATAAATACATTATAATATATATTATTAATAGGTACAAGTCCTACTAAATATTATTTCTTTCATTATAAGGGAGAAACAAAATATACTTAATTCATTTAATGATTTTGAATTAACTTAAAAAGAAATAAGACACCTGGATTAATAATAATTTTTTATTAATTTGAAATAAATAAATCTTTTCTCTTTTTCAAATAACTTTTTTTTATGAAAGAAGGCATGATGAAAAACAAATGAAAAATCTCTCATACCTATCTCCTTTTATCCACAACACTTTGATGTGATGAGCTCGGGCAATGAGATGATGAGGGCAAGAGACTATGGACTTTAGCGCATCTGATTTGAATTCTGAACGTAGGGGACAGCACCGCCACCCATAACTATAGATGGAGATTGGAAGAAAGAACGGTGGGTGGAGGTATTACGTGGCATGAGAGGTTGAGATTATATGGTGTCATGTGTGACGTGATAGAGGTGGGCATACAGTATCCGGATGAGTTAAAGGAGTTGACCTAAAGTAATATGAAACCGAATTGTGAATACTTCTCATATGTGCCTCACGTACTCATTACTACACACATCGAAACTCTAAATACTCAGTGCTAACCGACAAACTCGTGGCTACCATTTTAAGAAAACTAATCAAAATTAATGAAATTTCTTTTTTCGATAAATAAAATTTATTGATAGCAGACTGGTACCAATAATAATTTTTTTTATTTATCATCTTATAAAAAATCATTTTTAAAAATAAATAATTTTAACTACTTTTATTTTCTGCTTAAAATAACATGTACAGGCGTATATATTTACCTTTTCCTACTATGGTAAAAAAAAATATAAAATAAAAATTACAAAAATTTTAATAAAATAAAAAGTATTATCAAAATTTATACTATGAAAAAAATACAAAAAATAATTTCATTATTTTTTTATTTATAATTTTATCATAAATAGTTCATTAAATTTAGAAGAGAAAAATGCAAAAATGCACATAAAAGAACAATTACAAAACCAAAAGAATAAAATTATAAGACTTTGTGTACATTGAAATATTTGTTAGAAAGATAAATTATAAATAATTCTATTTTATAACATTTTAATTTTAATTAATGTCATATTTTTATGGCATTAATAGCATGTGTTTTTTTTTTATTATTTTGCATGCTTAACAATAAAGTGTTTTAAAAAATCATATTAATATAATTTAATATAGTTAACTTATTTTCTTAATATTTATAAATTTAATTATTTTTTAATAAATAATGTAAATGAAATTGATTAATCCTTTAAATTACTTAGTTAATTTAATATTTCTTCTTAATATTATAAAAAAAATTCTTATAAAAATTGTAAGAAAAGAAAGAAGAAAATATAATTTAATTAATTTTAATATGACATATAAGTGAATTATAGAATAATTCATTAGAATTATTTTAAAAAAATAAAATAAAATAATAGAAGATAAAGTTTATGTATATATATATATATATATATATATATTTATGTTATAATGAGATTCGATACTAAAAAGGACAGTTAAGAAAATCTAAAAATATTAGAAAATATAAAATTTAGAGAATTAATTATTTAGATAAATGAATAAAAAAGTAGTTTTATTATATATATAACATTTTTAACTTTAAATCCCATCTCTTAATTTTTAGAAGGATGACAATGTTTACAAATATCTAAACAATGATAAAAACAAGTATATTTAATGCATATTTGCACATAAAAAGAAACATGCATTTTTATACTTGATAAATTAAAAAATTAAATATCAAACTAAAGTTATTGGTAAAAAATATTAATAATTGAAAAATTATTTAAAAGATGATTTTATAGTTTTATGAAATTAAATTTATTTTTGAATAGATTCATTTTTAAAACTTATGTTATGTAGTGTATTTTATTTGGAATTTGCTTTTATAAAAGATACATTTTATTTAAACTTGGTATGTAGTGTAATTTAATTAAATTTATTTTAAAAAAAATAATTTTTCTTTGTATCAGTATTTTATGATAAAATTTTATTTTGATTGTATTTTAAAATCAATTTTTTACTTGAGTTTATATTCTAAAAAATATTTTTATTTAAATTTTAAAAGAATAAATAGAAAAAAAGTTTTTTTTTTAATTTTTTTTTCCAAAATTATAACTGTTATTACAAAACACAATAGTTAATAAAGATGAGAATAAAAAAGAAGTTTAATGATACTATTTATGTGTTAAGTTATCATCCCTAAATCTTATAAGATCTATTGGAAAACAAATATGAAGAATGTTTGAAATAATGTATAAATTATACTATAAAACCTTGGCATGAAGATAGATCAAAATTAAACACAGACTCCTTTTATAAAATTTTCAGTTTAATCCTTCAAAATTTTCAATCTCTATTTTATTTTATGAAATTTTATTTTAAAAATCTGTTTAATAGTAAAACAATATATTAAACTCAATACAAAGATAAAACTAAAAGAAAAAAATAGTATGATTTTTAATTTTTGGGATTATATATATATATATATATATATATATATATATATATATATATATATATATATATATATAATGAGTGTGAATCACAGACTTCGAAAGAAAATCACAAAGTTGTTTCATGCATCACACATGGATGTCAAACAAAAGAAAATAAATAACAATGACACTAATACAGTACTCTTTTTTATTAAATACAATTCTATGTTTTTTACTATACTTCTAAAATATATATTTCAATGTTATTTATTTTTTAATAGGCATTTGGAGGACTTCCCTTATCCATGGTTTCCAAATCTAGTTTTTTTTTATCATTTATTTTTTTTCTTTCTCTTTCATCAATGAGTAAATAACATCTCTTTTATCTAGTTTAGATGTAGTTACCCTAATGTTTTACTTCTATGAGAATTTCGAAACTGAATACCATCATTTATATATAAAATTATGTTAATATATAATTATGTTTTCTAAATATTTTGTTTATAATTGAAAAATACTTTCATTGTTATTGTTGTCATGACTTAAGATAAAATCCTCAATAAATCATTTATCTAAAAATGGATCATGTTTTTCAATAATTTCTTCTTTATTAAGTTTTTAGAATGGAACAAATAGTTATTTAGAACTTTAACTGTTATACAGAGAGAAAAAAAAATTAATTTTTTTATACTAATCAATGACGTGTTAAGTATTATTTAGACTTGCATTAAGAAAATTAATTATATATTAACATAATTTTATACATTTGATTAGGATCAAAATTAATTTTAAAGTGATTTTTTGTCCGAATTACCAATATTAACAAATATTATTTTAAATTTTATTTGAATATTTTGAATCAAATTTATTTTGTTTATGTAATTATCAAGAGTGGATTTAACGTCTCTATATACTTATTTTCTATTATAATAATTAGCTGTTTTGATATACACATTAACAAATCAATAAAGTTACGCGTGCAGTATTTTTTCAATTTATTTTAATTAACTAAATTAAAAAAATACGTATAGTATTTTAATATTTGAAATAAAAATCATATGTATTATAATTTTTTTCTGAACGAAATAGATAATAGAAGTTAGAAATCACAAAATACCTTTCGGGGAAATTGAAAAAATTATAAGACCAAAAGTTAAAAGAAATTATTTGAAAGGAGTAACAAAAACTATTTATCACGTGTACATCGACTTTACTCAATTAGTAATTAATAATTTTATTTGGGTAACTAAACATTTTAATAAATTTTAATCAAACCAAGCCTAATAAGATTCACCATTGACCGTGATCTGACCGCAATTAAAAAAACATAGACTTAAACTTCTGTGTTTACCTTTAATTAATTAAAATACAAATTTTGTCATTATAAAATGTATTTTTTTGGTAGAATTTGTTTAATGTATTTTAATGCATCATAACAAGTATTATTTTGATGGTACAATGGAAAAAGTACCACTTTTTAATTATTCGTTCCCATTTTCTAATAATGTGACAAAATGTTCTGTCAATATATGGAGTTAAAAACATTAGTGAATGAGTATTTCAATTCATCATCTTATTAATTAATAATTTTGATTAATTTCTAAAACAATATGTAATTAATTTTGAATAATATACTTCTAAAAATCATAACATCTATGGTAATCCTTGATGAATTTATTTATTGTTAAATAATTATTGAAAAAATATTTTAATTAAAAAAAAAAACCGAAACATCTCCCTAGGCAATTAATAAAAGTTAGGGGTGTGATAGGAAATAATTGTTGAGATCTTTGGTAAATTTTCTTAATATGTTTACATATCCTAATCAGTATAAAATTTATATTCATAAAATAGTTGTATATATGTATATATTATATTATGTCAAGAAAATCTATCTCAATTGGTTAAATTTGTGAATTCTCTAATTAATATATATATATATATATATCGGTTAAATTTGTGAATTCTCATTTATATAATTAATTCTTACTGAACTTTTTATGATATTTATTATAAAAGTTAATAATTTTAGTTTTTTTATTGAATATGTTCATTTAATTATTAATATATGTTGATACAACTTTTGTGATAGGTATTACAAAAGTGATATAGTAAATTTATTTACTATAATGATAATTTATGATTAAAAATGTAGATTATTTACACATCTATTTTTTTATAATATATTTATTATGAATATTAACTGTAAAAGAGAAATTTGAGTAGATATTTATGCTTCCCCTTCCTAAGTTATTTTTTTACTGAAAAAATATATTAAATTAAAAATATTTAGAAAATGATAAGAAAAAGAGAAGATAAAATAGTGTGGTATGAAAACATAGGCTTAGAAAATAGGATTATTTTTATAGTGAGGGGTTTTGAAGTCCAAGGCGCATCAGCACGGTCAACATCATAATTGTGTGGGAGAAGTCTTAATTGTGATGCCCTCCTTGGGTGAGTTTTGGGTATAAAAGGCACACCACCCTTCTCTTCTCATTCTCATACCTTTCTCTTCTCTTGCTTCTCCCATTAGACTGAGTTTGGGTATAGCACCTTCATCCTCATTATTATCAGATCTCTCTCTCTTTTTCTCTCTTCTGCTCTGTTCCTCTTTCCTCTCAAACATGGCTGCTGACAAAGCAGCTATCACTCTCGACCAAATCAAGAACGAGACTGTTGATCTGGTATATCTTCTCACAAACCCTACTTTTTTTGTTTATGTTCTGCTGTTTTCTACTGTTTGTGTGCCAAAAGCTTTAAAAAGATCTCATTTTTTTTTTTTAATTTGGGGGCCTCTGCTGCTACCCTTTCCCTTTGAGGTTTCTTCGCAATGACAGCATAATGCTAAACGTACAATCAATTCTTTTGCCACACATTAATGCATTTTCTCTCTGTATTCATTTTCTTTTGTCATCCCCTTTTTTCCTGTGTTGTACAAGGTGTCTTTTGTTAATTAGGTTGCTTAGCACATGTCATTAGTATTCTCCGTTTTCTCATTTTACTTTAATTAACTATATTTTTCATTTCAAAAATTCCTTTTTTTGAAAAAATTGAATTTAATATACTTTTTAGAGATTAATTTAACAGAGAGGATATTTTTGCATATATATATTTAAAAAAAAAAATATTTGATTGAGGAGAAAAATTAGGGAATGAATTTGCAGAGGGCTATTTGTTTAGGTGAGGGAACATGCTCCTAAAGGGACATGGTACGATTCCTAAAAGCAACCCGCAATTATGGGATAAGGGATTCTATTTTTTTTTTCAGACAAAATCTCTCCACTTTTTCTGCTATCAAGCACGTGAATTTCGGATAATTTTATTAAGCAAAGATTATGCTGTTTCAAAATTATATTTATCTACAATTTTGTTGATCTTTAAACGTTTTATTCTCACCTTAAGTTTTTTAAAAGATAAAAAAAAAGACCATTTTAGTTTTTAAAAAATTATCGCCGATTTTAAAAAATTATCGCCGAATCTCGTGTCAGTTTTTGTGTGTGTATATTTTTCAGTGAATAATTTAATTAAGGAACCGTGTTTCCAGTATGTTACTCTAGGATAGTTTTTTTTTAAAGAAAAACATCATTTTATTTTTTAAACAGCTATATTACGGAATCTTGTGTCAGTATTTTTATATAACAACCTTTAAAATTTTGTAAAAGAAATATTTATATTTTTTAAAAATTCGTCCAAATTTATTCTAATTTAGTATCAAGTATTTCAGAGATTTAATATGATAATCCAGTGATGTTTTAAGTCTTTCAAAAGCTTACGTAATATAATTTTCTCATTATTTTGAAAGCTCAACCTTTTATTTTAATGGATCTAACGTGTCAGAGGCAAAAAAGATAAACTGCTCAACCTGCTCTGTAAGTCTACCCTTTTTGATATATTTTTTTTCCGTGTGTGTAAATAATAATTAATATGATAAATATACTTTAGATCTGAAAAAATTTCGATTTTAATTTGTATATTTTAAAAATTGATGAATTAATTTTTAATTTCTTAAAAATATATAGATTTAATTTTTTATTATAACAGTAGAAAACTGTCAGTAATATTGAATTTAAAAAAGAAAACACATATTTTTAAAGAACTGAATTTCTCAATTAAAAAAAGAAAAATACGGCATCAAAAACATATTTCTCACATTTAATTAGTCGATTAATTTATATGCCTATTACGTATTATCTGTCTCTTTCTATGCGGCGTGTGTGGTCGGAGGGAATTTTAAGTACTTTTCCGTGGTACTTCGGCTTTTTCATTTTTCTTTTGTGTACATTCAGACCCACCTGATTAACCGTAACTTTCACATTTATGATGCCACGATCCTTAGCCCTGACACACCAGGGTCCACAACTTTTATATTTATTTTATTTACAAGTACTACAAACCCCTTTTGCAATTTTCAACACGATCATTATAAAATATAAATTCAAATAAGGATGAAAAACTAAAATAAAAAAATTATTTAAAAGAAGATTTTTTTTATTATAGTTCAAAGTTATTTTTCACGTTAAAATCAACCAGTAATTTATTGTTTCTGGGCAGAGGAAGTTGGTTTCGTTGAAGTTGTTGTTGGTGAAATGTGAACAGAAATTGAATTGAATAATGTGGAAGGCGGTGCAAGGTGTTACACATGGAGGGATAGTTGTTCTGTCCTCTCTGACACAAGCACTTTCTTGGGCGGTGTTCAGTCAACTCTTTTGTGATTACTGCACCCTGTCATAAACCCAGCCACTGACTTTGGTCACAACCCCCTGTGCCCCGTTTGGCTCACTTTTTTTAATTAACCGTTCTTCGCTTCACGTTGCCAAATTTTGACATCAAAGTCAACGGAGAAACAACGAGTTGATTTTGAAATTATTAAAAACTAAATCTGTTTCTTGAGTATTTTGTAAAATATTACCTAACCAGAAGCACATACCTAAGCATGAATGGATAAAAACTAAATAATTGCGTTCATAAATCTTTGAAAAGCAAAAGCAAACAATTGCTAAATGGTATTCAAGAAGCGACTGAAACAGCATTTGTTGAGGTGGAGATGATGCATGTGGTGAATGTGCTAAGGAATCCGTTTTTCTAACATGGTTTGTTGATTCACAGGAACGTATTCCTATCGAGGAAGTGTTCCAGCAACTGAAATGTTCCAGAGAAGGATTGTCCGGGGACGAAGGAGCCAATCGGCTTCAAATATTTGGGCCAAACAAGCTAGAGGAGAAAAAGGTTCCTTTCATTACAACACATTTGGCTAATATGGTACATTTGTTAAATATAAATGCTGATCGGTGACAATTTTAATGATGTAGGAAAGCAAATTACTCAAGTTTCTTGGGTTCATGTGGAACCCTCTGTCATGGGTGATGGAAGCTGCAGCTATTATGGCAATTGCTCTTGCAAATGGGGATGGAAGACCCCCAGATTGGCAAGATTTTGTGGGTATTGTGTGCTTGCTGGTGATCAACTCCACCATAAGTTTCATTGAAGAAAATAATGCTGGTAATGCAGCTGCTGCTCTTATGGCTGGTCTTGCTCCTAAGACAAAGGTAACAAATTGAAGTTTATTGAGAATTCTCACTTCTCATTGTTTAAAAACAAAACTAAATGGTTATGAACTGTAATGTCTCTGTTTTACCATAAGGTTACATACTATTTTTGAACTGTTTGTGTAATTAGAAGAAGAAACAAGTTTAAGCATAGTGTCTGGCTAAATTTTCATTGTTGCAGGTTCTTAGAGATGGTAAATGGACTGAGCAAGAAGCTGCTATTCTAGTTCCTGGAGACATCATAAGCATCAAACTAGGTGATATTATTCCGGCTGATGCTCGACTTCTCGAGGGTGATCCTTTGAAGGTTGATCAATCCGCCTTGACTGGAGAGTCACTTCCTGCTACCAAGGGTCCTGGAGATGAAGTTTTCTCTGGATCAACTTGTAAGCAAGGTGAAATTGAAGCTGTTGTCATTGCAACTGGTGTCCACACATTTTTTGGGAAAGCAGCTCACCTGGTGGATAGTACCAACCAAGTTGGTCACTTCCAGAAAGTGCTTACTGCAATTGGAAACTTCTGTATTTGTTCCATTGCAATTGGTATGTTGGCTGAGATCATAGTCATGTACCCGATTCAGCACCGCAAGTACAGAGATGGAATTGACAACCTTCTGGTCCTCTTGATTGGAGGAATTCCCATTGCTATGCCCACTGTGCTGTCTGTGACAATGGCCATTGGTTCTCACAGGCTTTCTCAGCAGGGTGCTATAACGAAGAGAATGACAGCCATTGAAGAAATGGCCGGTATGGACGTCCTTTGCAGTGACAAGACAGGTACACTCACCCTTAACAAGTTGAGTGTTGACAAGAACTTGGTTGAGGTCTTTGCAAAGGGTGTTGACAAGGATCACGTGATCCTTCTTGCCGCAAGGGCTTCCAGGACTGAAAACCAGGATGCAATAGATGCTGCCATTGTTGGAATGCTTGCTGATCCAAAAGAGGTTTTAACTTGTCTCATTTGCATCAGTTCCTATACTTCAGTTAATTGTTAAAAAAATGTTGATGTGACGGCTTATGATGAACAAATTTGTGCTTTTGTAGGCAAGGGCTGGGGCAAGAGAAGTACATTTCTTACCCTTTAATCCTGTTGACAAGAGAACTGCTTTGACTTACATTGATGACGATGGAAATTGGCACCGTTCAAGCAAAGGTGCTCCTGAGCAGGTAATCTCATGACTCAATTTGTTCAGAAATGGTGAGATTTCTAGTTACTCCAATGATGATGCTAATGTAATTTATTTTGTGAGCAGATCATGACTCTGTGTAACCTCAGGGAAGATGCAAAGAAGAAGGTTCATAGTATTATTGACAAGTTTGCAGAAAGAGGGCTTCGTTCACTTGCTGTTGCTAGACAGGTTTTCATAGCATCTTCACGTTTGAAGTTTGTCTAGAAGATATGCATTTCTTTTTGCTAATCCCTCTCGGTCCTTCTATGCTACTTCTGCAGGAAGTTCCTGAGAAAACAAAAGAAAGCGCTGGCAGTGCATGGCAGTTTGTTGGTTTGTTGTCACTGTTCGACCCTCCCAGACATGACAGTGCTGAAACTATCCGTAGAGCTCTCCATCTTGGTGTAAATGTCAAGATGATTACTGGTAATTAATCTAACTCATTATCTCCCCCTAAGTATTTTTCCCGTCAAAGAGTCTCTTGAATGAAATGGTATTTATTGTCAAGAATGCTCAACTTAATGTCCTGTGTTCTGTCTGTTCTATTCCCAAGGGGATCAACTTGCCATAGCTAAGGAGACTGGACGAAGACTCGGGATGGGAACTAATATGTACCCATCTGCTTCCTTGCTTGGTCAAGACAAAGATGCAAGTATTGCTTCTCTTCCAGTAGAAGAGCTTATTGAGAAGGCAGATGGTTTTGCTGGAGTATTTCCAGGTTCACACTCGTTACCAGTTCACCCCGATGATTTTCTTTTCACCTTCTTTTCTTCTCCCGGATGTTATACATTGTCCTCACCACCCCCTATTCATTCCTGCAGAGCACAAGTATGAAATTGTCAAGAAGTTGCAAGATAGGAAACACATCTGTGGAATGACTGGAGATGGTGTCAATGACGCTCCTGCTTTGAAGAAGGCCGATATTGGAATCGCTGTTGCTGATGCAACTGATGCTGCTAGAGGTGCTTCTGATATTGTACTGACAGAACCTGGTTTGAGTGTTATCATTAGTGCCGTCTTAACTAGCAGGGCTATTTTCCAGAGAATGAAAAACTACACGGTTGGTTGCTGTCTGATTTCTTCATAAATATAATTTCTTTTGTGCTTGATGTTTCTAAATTAACGTTGTTTGCTTTATATTCTTTGTATTTCAGATATATGCAGTATCTATCACTATCCGCATAGTGGTAAGGGGATAGTAATGTTATGATTTTATGTAATTCGTCACGATAAAAAATGAGTGCATATCAATAAGTTTGGATTCTCTCTTGTTCTGATTGCAGTTTGGCTTCATGTTCATCGCATTGATCTGGAAGTTCGACTTCTCTCCTTTCATGGTTTTGATCATTGCCATTCTGAATGATGGTAAAGTTGTTAGGATTTTGGCAGATAATCTCCTGAATTAAACTTGATTTCTCTTCATTACTGTCCTGATTGACATGAGAGGTCTGACACACTTGTCAAACTATTAGGAACAATCATGACAATTTCAAAGGACAGAGTGAAGCCATCTCCCTTGCCTGATAGCTGGAAACTGCAAGAAATATTTGCTACTGGGGTTGTGCTTGGAAGTTACTTGGCACTGATGACTATCATATTCTTCTGGGCAATGAAAGAAACTGATTTCTTCCCTGTAAGAATTATTCAACACACATATGCTCAAGTATTTTTCTTGGATCAAACAAATAACATCCCCTTGATTGTTCTTGCAGGAAAAATTTGGAGTTAGACACCTGAATCATGATGAAATGATGTCTGCTTTGTATTTACAAGTCAGTATAGTCAGCCAGGCTCTGATATTTGTTACCCGTTCTCGAAGCTGGTCCTTTGTTGAACGCCCTGGAATGCTGTTAATTATCGCTTTCATGATTGCTCAGATGGTAAGCATGATGCTCCTTTTAATCTCCCAGAATTGTCTGTAGCCACGCTACCAGATCATCAATGAAACAATATTTTGACCAAGTTTTCTGTCTTGTTGCAGATTGCTACAATCATAGCAGTGTATGCTGACTGGAGCTTTGCAAAGGTGAAAGGAATTGGTTGGGGTTGGGCAGGAGTCATATGGCTTTACAGTATTGTCTTCTATTTTCCTCTTGACCTCATGAAGTTTGCCATCCGTTACATATTGAGTGGCAAGGCTTGGGTAAACCTCCTAGAAAACAAGGTATATATGTATTGGTTTGTTAGCTTTCTTTCTATAACGGTGAAAGCTTTCATGACAGTAATTTGAATTGGTTGTTTCAAAATCTGCCACAGACTGCCTTCACCACCAAGAAAGACTACGGTAGGGAGGAGAGGGAAGCTCAGTGGGCTCATGCTCAGAGGACCCTGCATGGACTTCAACCACCAGAAACTACTAGCATTTTCAATGAGAAGAACAGTTATAGAGAACTCTCAGAGATTGCGGAGCAGGCCATGAAAAGAGCTGAAGTTGCAAGGTAAGCCAACAATACCTTTGTGTCTTTGGACTTGTGAAATCTACAGAAAAATGAGTAACTAGACTATAGTGTAGAACTATTTTACACTAGACATTCAATCACAACTTGGTATGCATGGTAAGTAAATTGAATTTTATAATAATCAAAGGTCAATTTATACTAATAAAGCATAGAAATTAATCTCTATAAATTTTATGATTGTATAATCTCTGCGTCTTTATTACTAATTCATTATATTTACAGGCTTCGTGAGCTTCACACACTGAAAGGGCATGTTGAGTCTGTTGTGAAGCTGAAGGGTTTGGACATTGATAATATCCAGCAACACTACACAGTGTGAGACAAAACTGGAAAATTGTAGATAAGAATGTCTTTGTCTGTCATGTAGCTTTAGCAGTCTGTTTACCCTTCTCCATGTATTTCTGGTTCCTAGCTAAATGAACGTCTTTACCTTTTCTTTTATTCGTTGATAGAGACAAAGGAGTGTTAGTTTCTATTGTGCTTGCTTTTCCTTCTTCATTTCTCTTCTCTTTATTTCTGTTCTCACCAATTGCACTCTAATTATTGTGTCAATATTGGGATTTTCCAAAATATAAAATCATGAAACACTCCTCAGTGAAGATAATATATACCTATTTATATTAAATTTTTCATGAAAAATTTAACGCAATTTTCTTTCTAGACGATTTAAAATTTATTTAAAACTATTAATAAATCTTTCATGAAAAATTTATCATAATTTTCTTTCTAGGCAAAAACAATTTTTTTTGAATGAAATTCATTAGCAAACATTGAGAGTCTCAAGCCTTTTTTTTTTTGGAAATTTATCATAATTTTCTTTCTAAACAAAGTAAACAATTTTTTTAATCAAATTCATTAGCAAACAATGAGACTTTTCAAGCCTTTTTTTTGGACAAATTTTCTAGTACTTTTTAGAGAAAAAACTATTTTAACATTCTGCTATATATTATTTTTAAATTATTGTTTCTGTAAAACTAAATTTTTAGAATCCAATTTATAAATCAATAGAAGTTTGTATATGTATTTATCTCTTAACTAATTAAACGCATTTTAAGGATAAAGTATAGTCTGAGTTTGAAAGTGAACACATGGAATGAAATGATCCTAACCATGTCCAATTGATTTAAAATGGTCAGAATACTGACACCACTCTAGTTCCTTAGCCTTGATTGGGAAACTTTTTCTTGTACAACCATAACCATCCTATGAGTTTAGTTCATCCTTCTTTAATTAACTAAAGTTCCTTTATATATATATATATATATATATATCTTTCTTCTTTGACTCACTAAAGTTCCTTTATATACATACTCTTTTCTTAACTCAATTAAATCCTTTTTTTTAACTCTTTAAAATTCCTTTTAAAGGTAAAACTACAACTGTTATAAAACCAAATTTTACTCAAAAGTGGAATATATATACAAATTACAGAAGAAGAAACTAAATCAAATGCATTTGCCAAATATATTGTTGGTATAGTATATATTTAATATATAAGGTATATCCATGAAAATCATGAATTAATATTATGTCTAACTTGAGCATAAATTTATGCCTTAGTTTTGCATTGTTGCCAAGAGAAATGTCTCATGTACCAATATTAAGAAATAATTAACTTATATTATTACAATATTTTTGGGTAGTAATCATGTTATCATCAACTTATATTGTTATTAAGAATTTTAAAGAGTGAACTTTGGGTTCATATTGTTTTAAAATGTATTTTTATTTTATACTTTTATTATGTAAAAAAATGAAATTTGGATTGAATTTGTTAAGTTATACCATATATATATATATAATATTTTGAATTTTTTTAACGTTGAACTAGTAACCATTTTACTCATTAATTCAATATTTTTAATGATTACTTTTTCGAAAATTTAATTTATAAAAATGCTAAATGTCAACAAAGGTTTCAAGTGTAAATACATATATGTTCCTTTAAATTGTATAGGACATTGGTGAACATGATAAATATTTCTAGACGAGGTTTGGTGTAATTAGAAAGATTGGTCTTCCACAGATATAGAAATGCATTGCAATTATATATTGGCATATGAGTGTTGTGGATAGTATATGAATTCATGAAAGTGTAGTTATTGAGTGCATAAAGAGATTTCTAATAAGAATATATACATTATTTGGTATTGAATTCATCACTAAGAGATCTAACAATTAAGACATTGAATGACTATTCCAAGTAGGAGACATAATTTTTTAGGTATGTCAAGTTTCATCATTCATTATATGTACTAGAAATAGAAAAATTATCTAGTAGCTTGGAAATAACACTTTTGTCGAAGTGATAATGAAAAACCTAGGATCAAGTTTGAAGTTCTGATATGATCACAAAGACTTATGTATTTGACATATTTTTTTTACTAATTTAAGTTCAAATAATGGTATTAGTAGATTAGTATGCTTAACACACTAAATGTGTTTAATGAGGTTTTGTCTCCAATTCATAATAAATAAATTCTAAAATCATATGGGGTAACTAACAAATGGTATTTTATCTAAAATGGACAACACTTGTAAAAACCATTCCATATCACACTAAAAAAATAAGTTAATAATAACTATTTTTTATTTCATTTAATTTTATTGAAAAAATATAATATAACTAGCCAACTTGAACCACAAACCAATTTTGTGAATTTAAATTAAACATAAATCTATTTACTATAAATCAGAATTATTTATTGTATATTCCATCCAAACAAAATCTATTAAATTTATTGTATCATCTTCTATTAGGTTTTTATTAGATTATCTGCTAATATTTAATCTTTGCTAAATATATTTATTTCTTAAGATGAATATGTAAGTTGAAAAATAAAAATATAGAGATAACATCTAATGACCAGTAACTCATTACCTTTTTTAAAAAAAAAAATAGTTTACTTTTATGAAATATATGCATTCTCTTCCTCCTATCCCCTTGAGTTATTAAAATCAGTAATAATAAAGTAATATAAAGTTCATAAAGTAAGTATGTTTAAATTTATCTGTGAGGAAATGACAAGCAAGTTTGAAGTTTTTATAAATAGTTTTAAAAGGAAAAATACTAATTTATTTATATTTTATAAAAATAATAAACAAATTTACAAATTATAAAAAATGACTTAATGTATCATTACAATCTACATGTAATAAATTTGACCCAGAAAGTTGTGAGAATTAAATTAATAAAATTGTGAATTAGAAAAAAAGCGTGATTGAAGTTTTGATTGAATTTTTCTGTGTTAGTACATCTAACTCTACATGTGAAACCATTGATGTTACAATTTATTTGGTGTTGACATGCATAATTTGCTGTGCATTAAATGAAGTCATAAGGATAATTAGGTTTCACCTGCTTGTCCTATTGACTAGTCAACCAGTTGCATTGCGGCTACTTTGGTGGTTGTGTTTGGTTTAGCCAAGCATGCACATGTCTTCTATGTTCTGCATTAAAATTTATTTGTTTATTTTATTTATGCAATACAATAATTATGAAATTTCATTACCTAATAACAAATCAAAGGAGCAAACAAAATTGAAAAGATATGATCAATGCTTGTACACTGACATGGTTTTTATAGCTGCAGCAACTTTGTAGACTTACTACTGCAGCAACGCTGCATAAATTCTGCAATGCAGCAGTGCTGCATAATCTAACTTTTCTGTCCAATGTTTTGCACATACAACTTTTGTTAATACTGTTTGATGAATAAATTGTGTAACATATTTTGTTTAAAAGTTAAATAATTTTTTTTGAATATACATATCTACTAAATAAACGTTCAATCAATAAGATTTTATACCAAAAACGTAAATATTTGAAACTGTGCAATAACTCTATTTGTCTCTACTTTTCATATATATCTAAGATCTATTTTTTCTTAAATAAATTCGATCAAATTAAATTTTGCAAAGATTTTTTTATCATGTTATGAAGATATCTAAATACTTTTGTAAAGAGAAACATTTTGAATGAATAAATGAAATGAAACATGATAATAAATGAAACAACTTTTAGGTTCTTTACCTACCTAATTATATATTAATTTAGAAATTACTTTTTTATTAATAAAAAATTACTTTAAATACTAATAATATGTATAATTTGTAAAATGTATATAATTTAGTTAATATAATAATTATTTAGTTTTTATCTTTAAAATTAATTTTATCTAATTTCTTATAGTATACATTGCAACATATTTATAATTAATAATATTTTCTTAAGAAAATTTGTATATGTATAATTTTTTTCAAAGATCTCTTAAATATATGTATAATTTAGTTTTTGTGTCTTATTAATCTATCTTAAAACTATTAATTGTGAAAAAAAATTAGTATGAATTATATAGCATTGAGAGGAATGTATCTGATAGGGTTAAAGCAGTGAGAAACATAAGATTGGGATTGGGTGAGTGAAAAGGGTCCCCAGAAAGAAATGTTGGTGGGCCTGAAATGTAACGCGAATTCCCCACTCATGACAACCCTACCTCCGTTTCTCACTTATTTAAGGACGCACACATGCGGATATTGCCACTTCAACCATCTTCATTTCCATTCCTTCCCTAATCAACCTCATTCTCATGTCCTTTTCAATCTCCTCCGCCAAATATACCATCTAATGCGCTGTTATTACCACATAATTTTCTTCACCTTTCATTTTCAAACTTTCTCTGCAAATCAACATTTCCTAAACAAAACAAAACTACTTCCTATAATAAAATTAATATCTGTAACCACAAAAATACCTCAAACACTCTGAAGGTGGAGCCGTACTGAGAAGTTTGTGAAGCAGAATGGGAGGGCGTGGATGAATTGGAGCCTATGCTTGGATTTTGGTTTGTGGTTTTAGATAGAATCTGCAGCAATGTTATAACTGTTCTCATTAAATATCTCAAACTCTATCTGCACCTCATCAAACTAAATGCTCCTGTGGTGTCCCTCAAAATCCAACCATATCTTCCAATTCTTTTTTTTTCCTTAACTTTTATACAATACGTACAATGCCACTACTTCATGCCATATTCAATTCAAACAACCATATTTAAATCATAAAAATCCTATATCCGATTTTATTGGCAGAAATTCTTAATTTGATGGTACCAAACTCTTCTCAACATTTGTTAACGCATTGACCCAAAACTTGTAAAAAGCATCTCATTTAAATAGTTAAACATAGACCATTTATTAATATATATATAATCACATTTATTTTCTAAACACACAAACAGTAATCTTGTGGTCGTTGCTAGATTTGGAATAGTAAGGACGAGGAAGCTGGAGTAGGTGTGAGTGAGATTAAGAACCAATGAGTCGCAAGAAGATTTTAAAAACACTTCTGTAGATTGATTGGATGTAGAATCAATCTATTTTTCCATGAGGGAAACCTTCTTTCGCATTCATTTTATTAGTATTTAGCTTCTTTATAGTATTAATTATACTATATATAGAAAATATAGTTTGGATAGTATATATCTAAACGAAGATAAGGAAGAATGTGCAAAGAAGAGAAGATAAGAACAAACGAAGATATGGACAAAGAAAAGTTAAGGAAAGATTTGATTGAATTGTATCTTATGTTAGGTGATAAGTCTTAGCTTATATACAACTTATATACAAGATGAAAAGAAAAGAAACTAAAGAACAAACACAGAAATATAAAAAACAGAAGAATAAGGAAACAACATCAAAGCAAACATCAAACACAACATATGATGAATCACTAATTAGATTAAGAGTTCTTAATGATTATCAGTTAAGAATTTATTTTAAGTTTCTGAGAGCCCTCCTAAAGCTGAGAGTAGATGTTGAACATTTCCAACTTAGAACATAATGTATGGAAGGTGGATGCCAACATAGCTCTGATTAAAATACTCGCATGTTACAAATTGGAACATATACAAAGGAGTTTAATTAATCCTTGATGAAGCTTTTCATGAACAATGTGACAATAAATTTCAATGTGTTTGGTGTGTTATGGAAAACTTGGTTGGAAGCAGTCTATATGGCTAGTTGATTATCACAATAAAGAATAACATGTTGAGAATGAAGAACACATGGATCTTTCATATTCATAAGATAGGAGAGTTATTGTAATATGCAACAATTCCATATTTTGCTTCTTTAGAAATGATTTATTATTTATTTGAGCATATAGAAACGATTTATTATTTCTTTGATCATCATTATATAGGAGAATAACTAAGGTAGATAATATAAGTAGTGATAAATCACCAACAGTCAGGACATCCAGTCCAATCAGAATCACTGAAGGCATTAAACTAAACATCATAGTTTGCAACAAGAAAAAAGTTTCTAGTTCTTTGTTTGAGATATCTTAAGGTCCAAAGAGAAACTTGATGGTGTGTTGTGGTTGGAGCAGCAACAAACTGGCTTAAAATATGGACAACATGAGTAATATCAGGATGCATATTTGTAAGATGTATTAGTCATCCAATAAGTCTTCGATAAGAAGAGGGATCACTAAGAGGTATTTCAATTGTGGAAGAAATGTGAGTGGAGAAGTTCATGGGTGTTGAAACAGGTCCAAGGTATATTTATGTTGACATAAAAGGATTTCTTTATTGATCCTTTCAACCTCAAGATCGAGAAAATATGTTAGATCTTCGAGATTCTTTATTTTGAAGACTTCTTCAAGCATTTTAATGATGTTGGTTATCTTTGTGATGTTGTTACCAACAATAGTAATGTCATATATATATATATATATATATATATATATATATATATATACTAGTAAAGTTGTTGAGTTGGACTCAATGAACTTTAACATTAATGAGTGATAAGCATAAGCTTTTTAACCATGTAAAAACAGAAAACTAGCTCATTCAATGTTGTAAAGATATTTGTGTAGGTAACATACTTGTTCTTTTCGTGTTTCATACTTAGGGAAGCTTCATGTAGACTTCGTCATGAAGATCTCCATGAAGGGAGATGCTGTTAACATCAAATTGTGTATTGGAGCTAAGGATAAAAGAAACCTGACAGTGGTTAACTTTGCAACTGGAGAAAATAAGCATCAATGAAATCTATTCCTTCTAATTGATTATATCCTTTTCACAATGAGACGAGCCTTGCATCTATCAATAGATCCATTTGCATTATACTTCACCTTGTATACCCACTTGTAACCAATAACAATTTTATATGTTAATAAAGAGAATTGTCCCAAGTGTTATTTTGTTTAGGAGCTTTGATTTTTTCATTGCCTTTATCTAGATATCATGTTTCGAGACATCTTCTTCGGTGGTTGGTTCTTTGTTGTTATCTTTAAATAGGATCACCCATTGAAAAGAAGGATAGAGTATGGTAAGAGATATAAAAGACTAAGTTGAATACCTTATTTTGTTGATAGGTATGGAGGATGCAAGAGACACTTGATAGTCTTGTAAGGTAAAAGTATTATTTTGGTAAATCGTCGAGAAGAGGAATGACTCATCTTATGTTTCATTATTAATAATTTCATCAACGACATTTTCTTCTTCAGGTAAATTATCAATAAAATCATCATGATGATCAAATCGTAAAGAGAAAGAAGGTTAAGGAGTTGTAGCAGTATCATGCAAAATATGAGATTGAGGACGTGATAACATTGTTTCTTGAAACATAAATGTTGTTAGTTTTCAGATTATATATAATATATCCTTTAGTATTAGGTCTAAAACCAAGATAGGAGTTGCACGAGTGTCAAGTTTCTTTCTATTATTAGTTACAGTGCCAAGATAACATAAACATTCTAACACACAAATGTTATTGAGATCACATTTTTTATCGTACAAATTTTCAAAATATATGAAATTTTTAAGAAGCAATATAGGTGTGTGATTTATTAAATGACGAACATATTTAACATTATAAAACCAAAATTGTGTGGAAACATGTGATTGAAACATTAAAACACGAGTGACATTCAAGATATGTTGATTTTTTCTTTCTACAATTCTATTTTTTTAGAGTGTTTCAAACAACTTATTTGATGAAGAATTTCTTGATAATTAAAAGTCTTTCATGGAAAATTTAGGCCTATTATTAGATCTTTTAATTTTTACATGTTTCTCAAATGGTTTTTTAACAAAAATAGTAAATTTGTAAGATGAGTATGAGTTTCATATTCATAAGATAAATCCATGTAAAACGAGAATAATAATCTATAATAATTAATAAGAAAATATCCATGACATTGAGACAGGTGAAGGTGCAGTTGACTCTAGAATGGGTGGTTGAATAAAGCACAAACTCTATTCGGTACCTGCAAAAATATCAAGGCGAAATAATATCTAAAAGATAAAGGATGGAGAGAAAAGTATGCACATAATTTATATTGATTCACCCACAACTTGGATTATGTTCAATCCTCTTAAACAACTCGCTTAAGAGTCTTTATCAACTCAAGTATTTTCCACATTTTCAGGTATACAAGTATTTTTCACCTCTCTATGTAACAAGTATTGAACACCTCTCCAAACTGCAAGTATTGAACACCTCTCCAGACAACAAGTCTTAATTTGTCCCTGAGACGAAGACCTCTCAACAAGTGAAAAAAAAACTCTCAACAAAGTTATATATGATATTAGATCTATTTTTACAAGATAACTCTTTAGCATTTATTATGAAAGGAAGAATTTGCAAAAATTTTATTATGAAAGGAAGAATGTGCAAAGAAGAAAAGATAATAACAAGCAAAGACATGAAAAAAAACTAAAAAAATGATTACTAAAAAAATGATTTAATTGAATTGTATCTTATGTTACCTAAGATGATAAACCTTGGCTTATATATGAGACAGAAAAAACAAAAATAGAAAAAAACATCACATGAAACATAACTACAGGATCACTTAATGATTATCCGTCGAATAATTTACTTTTAAGTTTATAAGAATATATGTATTTAATATCAACTTTAATATATATATATATATATATATATATATATTAAAAATAGAAGCTGATACATTACATGCATATTATAAGCGTGTTTGGGTTTAAAAAAAAAATAAACACACAATTTGGTTTTTCTGATACTTACTATATTCCCTTATAAATAAATTCCATTAAAGTGAAGAAAAGTAAAATATCTGATTAATGAGTGCTGGGTGAAGAAAATTTGATTAATGAGTATTAAATGAAAGTAAAAAGTATTTTTTAAGTGCAATGTTTTAATTGAAAAAAAAGTAGTGCAGTACTCTTTTTCCATGGAGAAGCCATTGACATAATTTTGTTGATATTAAAAAGATAGTCTTGGTGGGAAGTTACGAGGAGATACTTTTCCTTTCAGATTTACACGTTTATGAGGATATTTGGTTAGAAGTGGGTGTTGAGTGAGAAATACTACGTTGCTATTTGTCCATCCTCACAATTCAATCAATCAATGACGTACCCTCTGACAATTTCTGGAACCCGTTAATTGTGTATGACTCGTCAATGCAATCTCTCTTCCATACCAGTACCACCACCAACATTCACCTCAATTCAATCAATGTTAGTGCCTTATTTCTCTCCTAGCTACCATGGCTAATATTCATGCTTGCTTTTCAACTGACCCTACCCAACAAACACACACACATACCATACCATACCCTTACCTCTGTTTCTGCTTCAGGTATATATATTACCACTAACTTACTATAACAATTATTAACTACCACAATCCCAACCCTACCTTGCACTAATTACCTGAGTTCTCAGACTCTTCACATGCACACTTGTCCCACAAACTTCAAAGGGTGGTTGGCATTTAGTTTTACTTTAGACTTCCAATATATCTACTATTATAGGATCCTCTGAAACAATAAACCTAACTAACTCCTCATCTTCTACTTCTTCCTTTTCTCATTTTATCCTTTTACTTTCCTTTTAAATGGCCTACGATATTCTCTTATGACTACTCTCATAAGCAAGAAGGTCAAGGATTTTATCCATCATCAACCTTTTTGTTTTTTCTTTCTCTAATCAACACAACATTTTGGCTCTATTTATATGCACGAGACACAAATGATTTATAATATAATCATCCCATACTATAAGATAAGAATCTTGTTATATTATGACGAGAATAACAAATTTTAAGCATGCAATTAAGACTGAAATTGAGCAAAATAAATGATGAGGTAGCAGTAGCATTAAATAAGTATGTATATATAGGAATGTGATTGTATAGTGAAAAATGATTATTATTGTAAGATACGAGAAGAGAAGAGAAAAACTGATTGAGTTGAAGTGCTCCCTCCCACATAGGAGTAGGAGTAGGATGAGCTGGTTGATTTGAAATGAGGGGAAAAGGTTTTGTAATTAGGGAGAGGGTGGAGGAGCAAAGGGAAAGAGTACCAGTTAAAGAGGTGGAGTCATGTGAGGGCATTTATAGTGGGGTTTTGGTGTCTTTGTTTTCTAGTGCACATGGGAGAAGTCCGTTCTGTGGGCAGTTGTGGAAAGCAAGAAGCATGTGAGTCCATGTGCCATTCTAAATAAGTAGACCACTCCCAACATTTGCACACAAATCTTTCTGCTCTGTCACTCCCTCGCTATAATCACTCTCACTTTCTTCCTCTTCTTTCCGTGCTTCTGCTTCTGCTTCTCCTTCAATCTCCTTAATATCATTCCAACTATTTTGTTCGCACCCCATCTCAAGCCAACTTTGTTTAACTTCAGTTACTGAACCAATAAACCTTCATCAACTTCTTCAATCGTTAAGTTTACCTTCATTCAGCTCTACCATATATATATATATACACAGCTGACAACAACTCTTTTGCTTACTTTCTCACCGTGTCCTATTATTATTATTATTACTTTGCTTTGCCTTTGCTCCTTTGTCCTACTACTTCTTCCACTATCACCAACCATCTCTCTACATCCTCTTCTCTCTAATCCCTTTTGCTAGTTGCATATTTTTAGTCAACAAAAGGGTCTTTCTGTTCTGATTTCATCACCCCCACTTCTCTTGGTGCCAGCATTGTTGTCCTAGATAAATGGAAGGGCAAGTAGCTAAACGCAGACGTGTATACTCTGTGGAACCAAACCAAATAGTGAGATCTATATTTACTAGGAATTATTTGAACCATTTAGTTCCAGCGTTGGTGAAGATAAAGGAAAAGAGCTCTATAGAAGATAACAGCCATTGTGATATTAACAATGCTGTCAAGTATGAGGTGGACATGGCAATGGTGTTGTCAGCACAAGGTTTTGCATGGAGTAACGGCCTTAAAGTCAAGCTTCAAAACGATCATTTTCGTGTCAATGCAGCTAAAAGCAGTACGTTTCTTGAAAATGAGGATGGTGAAGGTTCACCAAAGGCTTGTGACAAAAATGAGGTTGTCCCAATGGAATTCTCTTCAAACCCTAGCTCGAAGTCTAAGGTAGAGGCTCTAGGGAGCAAGTCCAAGTGCAAGGAATTGTCAGAAATGGAACGGGATTTGGCCAGAGAAGATGATAATGAAGATGAGGACATCAACAAGCAGTTGAAGAGGCTGAGAAGGTTAATACCTGGAGGAGAAGAGATGTGTGATGAACAAATGGGTAAAGAGCTTGAGAGTTACATAAGCTGTTTGCAAATGCAGGTGAACGCTCTTCAGTTACTGCTGCCACAGACGCGTTAATTTAATGTGTATCTCTTGCATTTCCACAAATTTAGCCATAAACTATGTTCAATTCAACATATAATTAATTGTTCTTTATTTACTTTTGCTGCTGTTGTAATTTGAATATGATTATTGCACATATTTTTCAAAGAGCAATTAAAACACTTCATTTTTTTTAACACCTGGTTATCATTTATAATATTTTTTCTATTTTATCTCACTCATTATGTGTGAACTAGTATTTTTGGGTGTGGAAATATTATTTTTCTTTTTCAAACCTGTTGAGGACAGAAAAGAATGGGTACAAAAAGGTTCAAAGAAGTGGTGCAATTAACAAAAGTTGTTTCTATAATATTCCAAAGCAAAGAAGATATTTTGGTTTATAAATATTCTCCCTCTTCATCACATTCACACAGTAGGGAATGTAAGATGGATGAAAATGCAGTTTGGTTAATATTTGTGAGTTAAACAAGGGAGGTAGGTAAGTTGTTGATATTTATGATTTGTGTGTTAGCTATAGTTAATTTGAAAAAAGGTATTGTGTTGAATATTGATTATGGTGCTTTGGGCATTGTTTACGCATTCTACGAAGTGTCCTTTTAGGAGCAGCAAAGTCATGCATCATTAAGAGCTTTGGCAGCAGATAAAAAATGATGATACAACTGGCTTACTTTTTCATGAGCTGCTCAAGTGATCAACATTTTCTCAAGACTCTTATAAAGGAACAAACACGTACCATTAATACTCAAGTACTAGACATTTTTTTTCCATTACAAGACTGAGGGGTACTACACTTTGGATTTTGGGTTTTGCAAGCTACACATTTTTTAAGTTTTAACTCAAAGGATAGGAGAATCACATGCACATTCACCCCACTCAATTTATTATCACAAAGGTTTTGGATTCCAACCTAGTTATATAGAGAGAGGCATATCTTCAATCCGGAAAAAGAAAATAAAAAAGTTTTGATTAATTCAGCATTTAAATCATAAATGTAATTTTTGGTTTTTGTTTTTTCTTCCTTTTCATTCTCGTTATTGTGAGTTCTCTTAATTGCATTTCTGTATTTTCTCCTAGGAGACAATATATGAGAGGGAGGTCTGAAACGAAAAAAAAAAAAAGAGCAAATTTTTTTTTTTAATTAAAGAGATAAATAGTTGAAAAAATAAAGTTTAGAAAAAAATTATATTAATTGATTTCTTTATTGTATATATATAAATATAAAAACTAAATAATATTTATGAAAAAAATCAGCATTTATATCACTTTTATTTTCTCTTTAAAATTAAAGTCTCAACCATACGCTAGAGTTAATTAATGGATAATGGTGTTGACTTCCGTAATTAAAAAAAGAAAGGCCTTTTCATCTAAGGTTCCATTATTTGGACGTTTAAGATTCTGTAAGTTTATTATTTAATAAAATAAAATATACAATACTTGAGTATTTTTAATTCAAGTGAACTCTGCATTTTTTTTATGCCTTCCTACAAAATCTTAAATTATAATTAAATTTATTGGTAAAGAAATATTATTAGTTACTCCTTAACATGGTTATTAATTTTAGGAGACGTTTTTTTCACCTCATCTTACTTTATATTTGAAAATAAAAAAATAAAAAGAATATTTTTGTTAGAAGGTAAAGAAAAATAATTTTTTTACTATAATCTAATGTTGGGAACCACACATATTTTCATGTTTTAGACAATATTTCAATGAAGATTAAATCAACATCTAACATTCCTATTTTATTCTTCCTCAATTTTTTCAATTTTCAATTAGTTAAATTTTAAAAAAAAATTCTTCATAAAATTACTAAATACTAATAAAATGTATCCATAAAAAATAACCGTTCTAAGTACAATATTTGAGGAATGTGATTTCTGAAAATGCAAGATTATTAATTAGTTGGATGGAGTAGGAAAATATAATGGTTTTGCTTAAATTATTAATATGCTAATTAAATTCTATTAAATTAGTTAATAATTGAAAGAATAGTTAGTTAAAAATTTAAAATTATGCTACGAAATTAAAATCATTTATCATTTTAAAAGTGGTTGCTAAATATAAAAGAGTAAATCTTTATAAGTTACAAGTTTGGATAAAATTATAATTATATCAAAACAGTGTTTGAAAAACATTAACAAACCAGTGAGATAAATTTATTTATTAAACATGTATACTCAAGCAAAGCTATATTGGCACTTGAATGCATGTTAAGAAAAACTTAGCCTTATTTATTTCTTTCTAAAAAAGTTGATATTATTAAAGTAAATTTCTTCATAAAAGAAAAAGATATGTATAAAATGTCGACTATGGTGGTGAAGGAATTAGTGAACTTATAGATGACTTTTTGTGGGGATGAGGCTCGAATGATAGGAAAGCTTCGTGGAAAAAGGTTTGCGAGCCAAAGGAGGAAGGAGGGTTTGGAATGGTTGATATTAGACGGTTTAACATTACCTTGTTAGGAAAGTGGATTTTTGGTGTCTAAGGTACGAGAAGAAGGGTTTGTGGAGAGAAGTGTTGGAATCTAAGTATGGAGGTTGGAGGGATCTTCAGACTCAAAGGAATTGCATAACAGATTCACTTGGTGGCGGGATTTGAAGGAGATTTGGTCTTACGAGGGATGAAAACATAAGTTCGAGGACCATTTCACTTGATAAGTTGGAAACGGGAGGGTTATAAGGTTATGGATAGGGGTGACAAAGTGGGGCGGACCGTGTAGGCTGGCCTGCGGTAAAAAACACGGGGCAGGCTGATGTTTTCAACCCGCTGACCCGCATTAGCCCGTCCCACATAACCTGCAGCCTGTGCGGGCCAGCAGTGGGGCGGGCTGGCCCACTAGCCCGTAAAAAAAATAAAATTAATTGACTTGACAACAATGGTCCAGTAGGAGTGACAACTTTGAGTGAAAGAAATTAAGTTTTTACTCAAAACACAACGCAGTTACGCTATTCCAAAAAACGCACACAACACACGACGCACTCTCCTTTGCAGCTTCGTCGCTCGCTTCGCTTGCGACTCCGCGTGGCTTCGCCTGTAACTGCTGCTCCGCTACTGCTTCCACTCCTCCTCTACGTTCCAAAAAAAAAGCGGGTCATGAAAACCAGCTCGCATTTTGTGTGCGGTGCGGGTCGGCCCGCTTTGCCACTCATAGTTATGGAAGGACAAATTGTTGAAAAATATGATTCTTAAGGACAATTTTTCGAGGTTGTTCTCCATTTGCTCTAATAAGGAATCTCTCCTGTGGCAAGGAGGGGAGAGGGGTGATAATTCAGAGTAGTCTTGGAGGATTGAATGGAGAAGGAACTTGTTCAAATGGGGAAAAAATCAGGAACAACATCTGATGCATCTTTTGGGAGAGCAGAGGTTAAGGGTGAAAAAGGAGGATGTTTGGGTTTGGAAAGATGGGGAGATAAAGGTGTACACGGTCAAATCTGCATACAAATGCTTAAAGAAGAGATTCAAGCGAATGAGAAGGAGCTATTCGTGAGTTTTTGGAGGATTAAGGCATAACCATCAGCTCACATTACAACATGGAGGGTCTTGGAAGACAAAATATCGTCTAAAGAGAATTTGATGAGAAGGGGGATAGACATGATTAACAATATATGTACGGGAAGGAAGAAGAAACTTCATCTCACCTTTTTGTATAGAAGAGACAACCGTCAAGAAGAAACATCCTAAATATTCTTTTCTTGCATTCCATGTTTGTTTTTTTATCGGAAAATAATAAATAAATAAAAGGAGACACTTTAGGGGTATCTCAACCCTTTAACAAATACCAAAGTCTTTTAGCTAACTTAAACAACTATAGCACAATAGATAACAAGCTAAAGACACACTTCCAACACCTAAACTTTTCTGCATAAAACTCTAGTACAGGTACACAAAATGATATATTAAGAGTACAGAAAAGCACAACATACCCCTACCATACACCTCACGGACTTGACCAAAACCTCCTGCTGCGCAAGAACACAATAGTCACAATAATACATTCCTTAGGAATTATTGCACTCATCTTCCTCTCCTACTTCTCCCCTGCTCCAAACAGTATGCTCTATGTTCAAAACAACATTCTCAAAACAGTATCAAACCCCGTCTAACCTCAAGCCCATTCTAGACTTCTTGCTTCCAATCTTCCACACTTTCATCATCTTCCTTCACATCTATAGAGATGTATAGTTGATAACAAGACTTCCGGATGAGGTTTCAGATACCAATTTTCTCACCAAAGTTTGGTTTAATCGTAGTGATATGATTCCAATAGCAAGATATAGATGATTCTTTGACATTTTATGGAATCAACTTGAGTTGGAGATTGAATAGGCACTTTTGTAGAAATGGATCAATGTTCTATGTTTCAAGAACTCACCAAAACTTGCGCCAAACACCAAAACTCACATGGAAGTCCCATTTCTTGTCAATTGAACCGATTAAAAGATGTAAGAATGTAATTGAACCGATTAAATTGCATAACAATTGAATTGCACCGAACAAATCAATGGAAAATGAAGAAGAACCGATTAAATCCAGCAAAGGAGAAGATGAACCGAACAAAACAAGATTTAAAATAAAAGCACCGAACAGAAATGCAAGAAAAGAACCTAAGACATGTTTAGGAGTTCATATGATCACGAAAATGGAAGGAGAAGATGGAGAAGAGAAGAAAGAAGACTTATGTGGTTGTAGTTCTTGGTTGATGAACACGCCACTTGAAGTGTGAAAGCTCCAAGATAAGTGTGAATTGCCACCACTTGAGGGAACCAATGCTCTCAAGATGAGACTAGGAAGAAGAGAAGACAAGTTCTCACTACACTCAATCACCAATTTGGGAGAGTTTTGATACTACAAATTCCAATTCTGAATTTAGAAGGACCCAAGCCCTCCTTTTATAGGAGCAAGGGCCGGTGATGAAGCTTACAAAGCTTGCTCCACAAGCTAACCAAAAGTCTCTTTCAAGCTACTCACTTCTAACGCCTATAGTGAGGCATGAAGAGTCATCTTCTAGAAAATTCTAAACTATTGCCTAAGGATGCTTTACAAAAGAGGTATCTAATGTTTCCATCTAAGCACCTTCCTAAAAATTATTCTATATTTATTTACAAATTTATACAAAAGAAACTATAAAGAGAGATATTAATTGAAACCTATTCTTGAGTCTTCTTTTGGATTTAGGCTTGGTCCTCTCTTTATTTTAATTCTTCTCTAATATTTGAGAAGACTAGAAGGAATAACTTCAAATGTGTTGGTGAATGACCTCTTCCTCCATTGGTAAAAGCCTTTCTTATCTGTTCTTCATCATACTCCTCGAGTTGGAGAGAATTCGACCGCGAATTCTGAATCCCTGCATATAACAAAGTCAGTTTATTTTTACAATTAAAAGTTGAAGAAAAAGGCAAACATGACTTAGAAGTTGGAAGCAGTGGGAGTTCAGAAAATGAAGTCCTATAAACAGACCAAGTTGGAAAACTTTGTTTGGGAATGATGATATCTTTTGGAAAAAGTCCTCTTAAATGGTGAAAACCATTAGGAGGTATGAAAAAATCATCCCTAACATTCTTTAACCAAGTTGGTGTTGAAATAGGAACCTTGGGTAATGAAAAAGATAAAGAAGAAGAAGACCTTGTTGGTTCAACTTGAGGCATAGTACGAGTCAACATGATGGATTTAGTGGAGAAAGTGGTGTGACTCGGTTTAGTACTTACTTCTTTTTCTTTCTCATTTTCTCTTTCAGTTTTCATTTTTATTTGGTCCTCATGAACCTTTTTGGGAGATAGGGGTTTTAAGATAACCTTGCGCCCTTGGAAGGAAAAAGACATTGTATTGGATAGGCCATCATGTAAAACATGTCTATCATATTTCCAAGGCCTTCCTAAAAGAAAATGAGTTGCTTCCATGGGTACAACATCACATAAAACCTCATCTTTATACTTTCCTATTGCAAAGTTAATGAGGACTTGTTTGTTAACCATTATTTCACCTTTGGTACTTAACCATTGCAATTTATAAGGCTTGGTATGAGAGATAGTGGGTAAGGCTAACTTCTCCACAACTTTTGTACTAGCCACATTAGTGCAACTACCCCCATCAATAATCAAGGAACATAACTTGTTGTTGATAAGACAGCGGGTGTGAAAAATATTTTCCCTTTGGGTATCATTCAAAGATTTTGGAATTGTTCCCAACATACGTCTTATCATCAATAAGTCACCTTCACAAGGACTTTCGCTCTCAATCTCACTTGATGGCTTAGAAGGTGAAGAATGCCTAGATGAATTGGAATCATGCTCACTAACAACTACCCCATTATGCACAAACATATTCCTTTTAGAAGGACAATTAGAAGCAATGTGACCATAACCCATACATTTAAAGCATTTCTTACTAGACGATTTAATTGGTGATCTAGGCGTAGAAGTAGAAGGCTTAGATTCCTTAGGTGTGAAAGAAGAATCTTTAGAAGGAATTTTTGAAAAAGACTTTTTATTTTTCCAAGAGTTGTTGTAGTAACCATCATTGGGATCATTTTTAAAAGCATTTTTCTTTGCAAGTTGGGCTTCCACCTTCATTGCAAGATGAACCAAAGAACCCAAGGATGAATACTCTTGAAGCTCAACAATATCTTGAATATCCCTTCTTAGGCCACTTCCAAACCTAGCTATCATAGCTTCCTCACTTTCTTTCAAATTAACTTTAAGTAAAAACGTTTCTAACTCCTTAAAATAAGCATCCACACTTAGCGTGCCTTGTTGAAACCGTTGGAGCTTCAACATGAGGTCTTTCCTAAAGTGTGGTGGCACAAATCTAAGGCGCATGCGTTCCTTTAAAGTGTCCCAAGAGTCCACGTGAAGGCTCTTGTTATAGATAATGTCCTTTACAACACTATGCCACCATTTCATGGCATAATCAATGAATTCTAAGAAGGCTAGCTTAACCTTTTGGTCTTCTTTGACCTCATGGAAATCAAAAATTTGTTCACATTTAGCCTCCCAATCTAAGTACACATTTGGATCACTATCCCCATTAAAGCTAGGAATTTTCATAAAAGGAACTTGGGGCTTGGTCTCTTGATGATGTCTTTGATCACGGTGGTGGCTTCCCCCATTGGAAGGATGATGATGCCTCATTCTTCTAGTATCCTCTCCATTTCCGTGAGCATTTGAAGAGCTCTTGGAAGAATGCCGAGGAGAAATGTGTCTACTATGCAAAGAATGGGCAACTCCTTCTTGCTTCAATTCAATTTTGGCCAAACGTGCTTCTAATCTTTGCAATTCTTCATCCTTTTGAGCAAGAGCCTTTTTTGCTTCTTTTAACTCATTAAGAACATAAGCTCTATGAGTAGAGCGTGGCTTTGAAGATTCAACACTTGAATAGGTATCCATTAGAAAAGAAAAACAGCAAACACAAGAACAAACAATGTTAAGAAAACAAGGTTAGCAACAATTAGATCCAAATGTCGAAGTGAAGTGTCACTTAAAGCACTCCAAAGAAAGAATACTCCCCTTTACCAATCTGATCTTGAGGCCTTTAGTAACCTCAAATGAAAAATGTCAAAGCAGAAGCACTCTTATCTCAAAGCCAAATCACCACAAAACCAAAGAAACAATGAAGGACAAACAAGAAAAGGTATAAACAATAAAAGGCTATAACAAAAGGAATACAATATGTAGGACAAACTCAAAGATTAATGAAGAAAAGACAAGCAAGAAAATAAGGTACTCAATGAAAAATAAGGCACACAAAAGAGACCTAAAGAAAAGCACTAGAGTAGATGAATAAAACAAAAACAGAACTACTGGAAAAAAAAATTGTGCAAACTGTCCGTGATGTTTACAGATTTATCTGGAATGATATAAAGAGAACTGGATTATGAAATTGTAACCACAGAAATTTCAAGATCTTATCTCAATAATGGCACTGAAATTACTCAAAAAAAGTAAGCCAATTAATTGTGATAAATTTTCTAAAATCACTGCCAGATTACTGTATTTTTTTCGGCAGAATTACACACTGTTTGTATTTTATTTATCATTTTTTTTGTACTTTGAATTTTGAAGTACTTCCTTTTTCTACTTTTTTTTATAACACTTTGACGAACACAAATCCAGAATTTCAGAAATTTCCAGTAAGTAAATCAATTGCAATAAGGCGAAACAGTCAGCACATTTGCATGAAAAAAGAGGAATCCTAACAGGAATGAAAAACAGAATTAAGAACTAGCAAAGACATAATGGAAATGATGTGTAAGAACTTGTATAGGTCTAAAATACAAGTATGAACTCAATACTAAAAAGAAAATGCACCAAAGGAACAAGAAACAAACTCAGAAAACTGCATTACACAAAAGCAAGAAACAAAAAAATTACAACAAAAGGAACACAAGGAATTGATAACATTCTTGGAAAAACATGACTATGACAAAACTTATAAGGATTCAAAAATTAAAATGACACAAACATAATGTAATAGCAAAAGAAAAACAGCAAAAAAAACTCAAAAATATCCTAAAAACAGAAATGAAACAACAAGAATTGAAAGTTCTTGAATTAAAGAGCCTACAAACAACTCAAAACACAAACAACAAGAAACCTAAACTCATGATACCACATGATATGATTCCAATAGCAAGATAAAGATGATTCTTTGACATTTTATGGAATCAACTTGAGTTGGAGAATGAAGAGGCACTTTTATAGAAATGGATCAATGTTCTAGTTTCAAGAACTCACCAAAACTTGCGCCAAACACCAAAACTCACATGAAAGTCCCATTTCTTGTCAATTGAACCGATTAAAAGATGTAAGAATGTAATTGAACCGATTAAATTGCATAACAATTGAATTTCACCGAACAAATCAATGGAAAATGAAGAAGAACCGATTAAATCCAGCAAAGGAGAAGATGAACCGAACAAAACAAGATTTAAAACAAAAGCACCAAACAGAAATGCAAGAAAGGAACCTAAGACATGTTTAGGAGTTCATATGATCACGGAAATGGAAAGAGAAGATGGAGAAGAAAGAAGACCTATGTGGTTGTAGTTCTTGGTTGATGAACACGCCACTTGAAGTGTGAAAGCTCCAAGATAAGTGTGAATTGCCGCCACTTGAGGAAACCAATGCTCTCAAGATGAGACTAGGAAGAGGAGAAGGCAAGTTCTCACTACACTCAATCACCAATTTGGGAGAGTTTTGATACTACAAATTCCAATTCTGAATTTAGAAGGACCCAAGCCCTCCTTTTATAGGAGCAAGGGCCGGTGATGAAGCTTACAAAGCTTGCTCCACAAGCTAACCAAAAGTCTCTTTCAAGCTACTCACTTCTAACGCCTATAGTGAGGCATGAAGAGTCATCTTCTAGAAAATTCTAAACTATTGCCTAAGGATGCTTTACAAAAGAGGTATCTAATGTTTCCCTCTAAGCACCTTCCTAAAAACTATTCTATATTTATTTACAAATTTATACAAAAGAAACTATAAAGAGAGATATTAATTGAAATCTATTCTTGAGTCTTCTTTTGGCTTTAGGCTTGGTCCTCTATTTTTTTTTAATTCTTCTTTAATATTTGAGAAGACTAGAAGGAAGAACTTCAAATGTGTGGGTGAATGACCTCTTCCTCCATTGGTAAAAGCCTCTCTTATCTATTCTTCATCACGTAGGCCTTGAACTTATGAACTCGCCATTGTCTTCAATCTTCTCCATTTGGTACTATGTTAACTTGAATTCATATGGAAAGTAGAGAAAGTCATAAGGCCCTGATGATTCTCATCAATTGTAGCGAGCAACATCTTTGAGGAATACCAAAACAAGAGCATATTGTTCTTCTTATGGTTGTTGGTTCCTCTTTAAGCTACAAAGACTACAACCAATTGTGTTTCATGCTTGTAATGACCAACATGAGTGATTAATTCTACCATTTGGGGTTGGAAGTAATATGTTCAAACTCTTATGTGTTTAGGTGATTTTTAAACATAATATTATGTTCTTATGTCATTTTATTCTTAACGCTTGAATTATCATGATTTTGATCCTTATATTTGATTGGAAAGTACTTCTAAGTATCTGACATGATAATGCTTAATATATTTGAATGTTATGATTAAATTTAAAATGTTAATTACTATCAATATCTGCTCGTAACTACCTTAATAGTTTTATATGGGAGGAATGAATATAAATGAATTTTATATGAACATCAATATCAATAAAAAATAGAATATTATATGATTTTCAAAATACAAAAGAATAAGAATGATGAAACCTCAATCCCAATTTTCCCAATTGAATCACACAAATTTTTATTTTTCTTTATTTACATTTTTGTAATTCATCCTACACAACAAACTTTTATATATTACTTTTTATTTAATAAATATTATACTTAAAAATTTAACTATCTTTATAAATTTCGATATTCGTCATAAATTTATTATTTCAGATAATGCACTTACTCTCTTACTCTAAAATAGTTATCAATAGGCTTGTCAAAATACTTATTAAATGAGGAAAAAGATGTGGCTCATTCATTATTCACTATATTTAGAATAAAATATAGTAGTAAATATTAGCCAATACAATAAGCCTACATGTATTATAAAATCGTAACACAAATTTACTTTATTTTGGTTAGGAAGTCTAATAGAAAGAACTAATATTTCACAACGTCATAATTCAGATTTCTAATCACTCCTAAAATTATGCTTAATATCTAATAATGTTTTGAATAGGATTATATTTGTATAAAGACACTTGTGGAAAAGAACGTATATAGATTAAAGTTTATCATAAAAATATGATAATTAATGAATGTAACTCAGCTATTGTAGGAAAAATAAAGTTATCAGTATAAATATTGTGAAATTGTATAATAATACATATACTGCAGAAATAAGCAATTTTATATACTAATGCAAAAACTAGATGATAGTATAAGCATGTCAGATGTAGCTTTAGAATATAGTAATATAATATAATAATTACTGAATAATTATTATAGAAATGATACTAGCTAGAGATGGTTAAATAGGTTAATTTGTGCCAAATACGGAATGGGATAAACAATAATATTCCTTCTCTATTTTTAGCACAGACACTCATACGATACGAAGACAAAAATATGTATAATATTTTAAAAATAAGATACTGGGATACGAATCTATATATCATATAGTTATGAATTATATAAATTGACAATAAAAATTTATGTAAACTAAGTATGTTTCAGTTTTTTTAGCAGAAAAATATTTTTCATGGCTGGTTCAAAATGATTTGTTTCTTATTTTTAAAATCATAATAAAAACTTATACAATAAGTTTGAGTTTTTAGAAAATTAATGTATTTCTCCTTTTTAAAATTATGTTAGATATGTAGTAGAATTGTTAGAAATCTAACAAATATTTTTTGAATTTCACACTTCACCGATACATGTCGTACTAGAGTCGGTGTTCGATACCTGTGTTCGACACGGACACGCCATTTAAGAGGAGTGTCCGAACATCATTGTTCTTAACAAGCTAACCGGTTAGCATACTTTTTTATTCTTTTGTTACTTTTTTTTATTTTTTTATATCTTTAATATTTATATATATTACAAGTCTATTTAATAATGTAATATATGTTTTAAGTTTTTAATTGGGTAATTAATATTTTTAATTAAATAATTTAAAAGTATTATTATTTTCATATGTTAAATTATTCAATTATATTTAATAATTAGAAGTTAATTTGTAGCCGTTCATAATTAGAAGTTAATCATTGTTACTTGCAATTTATTTAACCTCTAACAATTAAAAGCTAAGACTATTATGTTCTATTTTATATGCAACATTCTAAGTGTGCATAAAATTTGTGTATTTGGGAAAAATAATATAAATGTTAGTTGGTAGTAATATACTCAAAACTTCAACTTAAGGATAATTTAGTGTCTTTAGACTGTATTAGATCTCGTTAGAGTCTTATCATTTAGATATACTTGACCTTTTGATATATGTCTGTGTCCTTTATTTATGTGAGATATATTTTTTACTTTCCTAATAATGTTATCAGTTTTTTTTAAACACCCTTATAAGTGACACTACAAAAAAAATCCGTATTCTCTATGGATTTTTACCCACGGATCTGAGTTTGTAGGTAAATTCAACATTACTTACGGATATAACATTACCTACGAACATTACTCACAGATTTTGAATCCGTAGGTAAATTCAGCATTACCTACAAACTATTACCCACGGATCTTATTACCAACCAACTTTTACCTACGAATCTCTATTACCTACCAACTTTTACCTACGGATCGCGATTACCTACCAACTATTACCCACAAATCTCTATTACCTACGAACTATCACCCACAAATCTCTATTATCTACCATCTATTATCATAATAATTATATAAATAATATTAAAAATATTAATATAATATGAAGAATTATAAAATCATAAATCATAATATTAATAATATTTAATAATATTAATAATGTTTAATAATATTTAATAATATTAATAATGTTTAATAATATTTAATAATATTAATAATATTTAATAATAGTTAATAATATTAATAATATTTAATAATATTTAATAATATTAATAATATTTAATAATATTAATAATATTTAATAATATTAATAATATTTAATAATATTAATAATATTTAATAATATTTAATAATATTAATAATATTTAATAATATTAATAATATTAATAATATTTAATAATATCAATAATATTTAACAATATTTAATAATATTCATAATATTAATAATATTCATAATATTTAATAATATTCATAATATTTAATAATATTCATAATATTTAATAATATTCATAATATTAATAATCTAGACCTATATATAAAGGGGATTCCCCTCTTAACTGCTCTTAATTTTTTTTTCTATTTTATCCTTATATTAATATTTAATTTTATTATTGTATTATGGTCATTGTGTCATTTCTTATTTCCCTCTTAACTGCTTTTTTTTTTCATTTTATCCTTACTTAATAATTTATTGTATTAATTTATTTTGGTTATTTGGACATTTTATAATTTCAAAAATTAATAAATTAATTTTAAAATTTATTTTATTTGTTATTATTTAACTGGAGAGTGGAGAGAGTGATTAGTTACTTTTCTATTTTAAAGATATTATTCTCTATTAAATAAAAAATTAAAAATATTTGTAATATTTTGTGTACCACTTTAGCGGGAGGGTGGAGATTTGTTACGTTACCTTTATTTATTTAAATTGATATTCTCTTTTATTAAAATGGTAAAATTTTAAAATTGATTTAAGAAACGGATTTTATGATTCTCCACTACACATAAACCACGTATCCTACTTCCCACTTTCTCTCTCATATAGGTACCTACTCCCCACTTTCTCTCTCCACTACACATAACACATTCTTTTTTTACCATACTTCTCACTTTCTTTTCTCTTTCCTTTTCACTTTCATGTAAATAAATAAATTCATTCATTCTCTTTGCCATATGTAACTTTTAATTACCGCTCTCCACTATTTTACTAACATACTCTTTAACAATATACTCTTTAACTTCTCATTTTAATGTTATTAAGAGAAATTGTTTTTAAAAAATAAAAAAAATACTAAAGAAAAGAGAAATAAAAAATGCAGATACACACTACTCTTTAATTGTATACTCTTTAACTTCTCATTTTTATTTTATTAAGAGAAATTGTTTTTAAAAAATAAAACAAATACTAAAGAGACATAAATAAAAAATGCGGATACACAGGGCACGTCAGTGCCTTTGTTCCCGCTAGTGTTAATAATATATAATATAATATTAATAATATTAATAATGTTAATATTAATAATATTAATATTATTAATAATAATATTAATAATACTATTAACATTATTAATAATATTAATAATATTAATATTAATAATATTACTAATATTAATAATATTTAATAATATTGATAATATTAATAATATTAATAATATTTAATAATATTAATAATATTTAACAATATTTAATAATATTAATAATATGTAATATTTAATAATAGTTAATAATACTAAGAAAATATAATAATTTTATGAATATTTATTAATACTAAGAATTTATAATAATATTAAGAATATTTAGGAATATTAAGAATATTTAATAATATTTAATAATAGTTAATAATACTAAGAAAATATAATAATTTTAAGAATATTTATTAATATTAAGAATTTATAATAATATTAAGAATATTTAGGAATATTAAGAATATTTAATAATATTAAAAATATTTAACAATATTAATAATAATGATGATATTAAATATATGAATAATGTTATTAATTTTTATTTTATTAATTATATTAATATTGATAATTATACTCATAAATATAATAATAATCATAACATGACAATAAAACTTGACTGGTGTAATGGTTAAAATTTCTATGGACATTCCTTAAGGGACTTAGCTTTGAGTCCCACGTGACATGTGAAAAGAGGTTTCTAGTAACTAAATTTTAACTTTCTTTATCTTATTCTATGAGATATATTATGATGAAGTATGCTATAATTATTTATTTATTTACTTTAATTTGTTTGAATGAAATTTTATTATTTTTTTAATTATTAAGATCTTGAAAGAATATTTTGGCATCTATGAGTATTTTATTTCTAAACTTTCAATTCTTTATTTCTATGAGTTTATTTAAAGAAATGATATACGTGAATTATTTTATTTTTTATTATCTATTGAATAATTATTTTTTTTAGAAAAATATTAAGAATTGAACTTTAAGTTTAATTCAATTTTATAAAGAGTCATCTAAAATTTATTATATGAAGAGTTTGTTGGACTTATAATCTTACTTGTTATTGGATCATCCATAAATATATATGTCTCATGCATGAGTTGAGAATCAATGAAAATATTTTAAAATGATAAAAATAAACAAAGAAAAGGAGAAAGAAAAAGAAATAAAAAAAAACTCTAAACTCAAAAAAAGAAAAAGAAAGGAATGTTGAATTATAACTAACGAGACTAAAGTTACATATTTAGTATTATCCTTGAAACCTCACATTCACATAAGAGATCAAAAGGAATTAAGAATGAAAAAGAGATTGAAAAAATGTGAAAGAGATTCATGACCGTGAAGTAAAAAAGAAATCATACTTCTAGAAACTTTTTTTAATTTCAACTTTTTAAGTTTTCAAGAATCGAAATTATTATTTGATGGATTAAGTTGAATTTTGTCAAATGAATTAATATTATCAAACTTTCTAATAGATTAAAATGAATTAATAAATATTTTATATCGTCTATTATAATGTAAACTAAAAACTTGTTCAATTTATTACTTAGAATGACTGGTCATTTTTTACGAAGAAAAGTTATTTATCAATATAGATAAATATTTCACATAATAAAATAATATTATTATTAAAAATAATATATGTAAGTATAACGTCCATCCATAATTTTCTATAAAAAGAAAATCTGAATTGATTTACTAGCAGCACTTAATTTCAATAATAATAATAATAATAATAGTTAAATCGCGTGGCAAGTGGAGAACCACGAAAAGGATTGGCATTGTTTTGATGCATATGGTTCAAAACAGAGAGAAAGTAAAATATGAGAAGATATAGTGAGTTTGGTTAGCGATTAAAAAGGTTGGTCGGAGCAAAGAAGACGAAAGCAGAATAATATTCACATATTAACATTCACATAATTGTTCTGTGATTCCAGAAATGTCCATCACCATACCCTCCTCACACCACACCTTTCTCACCAACGCTCTCACTCCATTAACCCACAACCCAAACTTCAGGGCAAGGACTGTTTCAATCCCTTCACTCAAAACCACTGCCCAACATCACCAACAACACCAATCTCCAAGGTACTTCAACTGCTCCCTATTTCATCTTGGAATTTCACTCAATTTCCAAACTATCAATTTCATAGCTTGAAATTTCATCACTTTAATGTGTGTGTTGTGTTAACAGGAAGAAGAATGAGAACAAGTTAGCAAAGTTAGCACTGATTGCAGTGGCCGCTGGGGTATTAACACTTGGGTCGGTTCAGGATGCATCTGCTGCCAAGACTGGTGGTAGAATTGGTGGCCAGGCCTTCAAATCATCAGCTCCACGCTCCTCACCAAGAATCAACAATTCCAGGTATGGACTAAATCATCACTGCTTATTTTCATTGCTGTCTCATAAATCCACTTTATTTGCTTGTGCTAGCTCATTTTTTCAACTTTTTCTTTTTGGCTCATCATATTCCTATAATTGTAACAAGGATGAAATCCATAAGGATGAAATCGTTAGTAATAGTCAAGCACACATATATGTTGATGAAGATCATATTATATAAATAAGTATATAACTAGCCTCATAAAGTTGAATTAGGATTCCACTTCTTAATACATGTTTTGGTTTGCTTGAGCAGTAATGTCTGAGATCTGTTGCCTTGTGAAAAATGTCATCAACACAAAGGTGTTAAGGTTAAAAAGCATTTTTTAGTGAACTACAAAATGGGACATTTTTTGTCTTGCATAGTATATGTACAAATATTAGAGGTAGCAAATTAATATCACGCTTGGATAAAATTCTTAGCAAGTATAAATAAATAAAAAAGGTAAAATGAATTATGCTTTCCTTATAAGATAGAATAAACTTCTGCACTATACTTTTACAGAACCTCTCCTATTTAATTTCTTCAAAGTTGATGTGATAAGCTGATTTTAATTTTTGGGAGAATTCCAATTCTTATATTCATTTTATCATCTTACTTTTTTTTTACAAGTGTTTACGGAAATTTCATCTGAACAAGACTTAATCTGATTTGGTAATGCTTATGTTTTGATTGGACAACATTTCTGTAGTAATTTTTTTTCCCTCTTTATGTTTTACCCCGAAAATTCTATCAGAAATTTATTTGAAGGCTTCCACCTAAAAATACCAAAAAGTTCAGTGCTGCACTGAAAGTACGCAGAATCCATTTTATTTAAGTTGCTATGTGATATTCATACCTGGAGTATCATTAGAGATCAAATTGAAAGAAAAGAAATGTCTTTTATTATTGGATGGATCATTGTTAGGAAATTTCATATATGTATGTAACTATGTAAACATGTAAGATTTCACCTGACATAATTTGGCAATGTTGTTTCTGAAATTTATGCCAATTGACAGGACCAATATCTATATCAATCCTGGAGTGGCACCTCCACTTGTTGGTGGTTATGGCTATGGCTATGGTTATGGTGTGCCATATGGTGGCTGGGGATGGTCTCCATTTTCATTCTTTGCACCAGGTCCCAGTGTAGCTGTAGGCGTTGGAGGTGGATTTGACACTCTTCTTCTGTTTATGTTTCTTGGTGCTGGTGCTGCAGTTGTGAGGAGATTCTTTGGGTCAAGAAATGAAGATGATGATGATGACTACTAGCTGTATAAAAGAATTTTAAAGGGAGTGTGAAATTAAGTCGATGTATAGAATAATGGCAGAGTGACCAATTCATTAGTTTGATGTATTTTGAGATACTGTATTTCAAAGCAAAGCAGTATTGTGCTTTCTAATGTATGGTTTACATGCTTGTTACACAGTATGTCATGAAGCAATACAGATGTATTATACTACATCATTCAAAGTTTTCATTTTCACTAATTTCAAAAGAATCAATAAAATATACAAGATTTTACAAATTCACTATTTTTTTAATCATTTAAAAAAAAAGTCCTTTTATGGATTTACCATTCTACTGGCAATGGTTTTCTAGGACACGTGATCCATTAGATCATATTGGTGCAAAAAAGTAAAAAAGTAAATATTAGAGATATAATATCGATTATAGATAAAAATAATTAATAATATAAGATTTTACAAATTCACTATTTTTTTAATTATTTAAAAAAAAAATCCTTTTATGGATTTATCATTCTACTGGCAATGGTTTTTTTAGGTCACGTGATCCATTAGATCATATTGGTGAAAAAAGTAAATATTAGAGATATATATCGACTAAAAATAAAAATAATTAATAATATATAATTGAATGTAAATCTTATTTTATAATTGATTTTATATAATTAAGTTAAGTTTGCTTATAAAAAAATTGAGTTTAACTTAAAATTTTATTTTTCTTAATATGGTATTAAAATATATTTAAAAAAAGTTTTTTACCATTTTACAAAATTGAATTATTCTTAAAATTCCTTTCTCTTAATAGTAAATATAGAGAACATCTTCCAAATCCATGAATTTATGTAAAAAAATTACTAGGTTGCCTTAGACTTAGACCACCACATGTTCTATGATCTTCATCAATTTCTAAGAGACAAATTTAACTTTTGAATTTAAAATAAAGTAGCTAATGATATTTAATCTCGTGTTGCAATAACTCTATAAATTAAGTAACTCAGGACTACTTTATAATTTTTCTTTTATAAATATAATATAGTAAGGAAAAATAGTGGTCAAGATGCTACTAATACTTTCATTTTTATTTCATATTTCATTTTTTTAGTTATTCATAACAATAAAATTTGTATCTCAAGAGGTTAACCCAATATTTTCTCATACATGATCAAATCTAAATCTAATAATATTATATTTAAATGAACAATTACGTAAAAGCAATTTAAGTAAAATCTAGTTAAAGCCGGTCATATTAACTAGAATCAGACTATTTACTTTTAATATTAGTAAATTTCAAGTTTCAATTTTGGACATATTCTGTGAAGTTTATTTTGGGGGTGTTTCTTCCTGCATCTCATCAAAGTTCTCCATGCACCCATTAAATAGGTAAAATGATTAAAATGTCTTATGTAATTTTCTCTTATTCTGGAAAATTCTTTTTGAAACATTCTGGAACGTATTATATATCTTTTGGAAATATTTCGAATATAATTTCTGAAAATTATTTTCCAAATATTGTGTTTCTTTCCAAAAATTGTTTTCCACAATATACTTCATGAATTTCGGAAAGGGATGTTCCAGAAGACTTTGGAAAAGATAATCCAGAAATATTTAAAAAAAGGATAAAATAGTATTTTTAGAAATTAATGACTTGCAGGAAGCGTTTTAATAGGGTGCAGGAAGAAACAACTTTGATGTATTAGGCCCATGACATAGCACCTTCTTTGGGCCATATATATAACTATCTAACTACTAAATTGGAATATCCAATTAAGATATTTTATAAAGGTTAAAAGCTATATGTGATACTTCTTTAAATAATTTCATATTAATATATAATGTAATTTTATAAAATATGAATAAACGTTGACTACTATAATAGTGTCAAAATTATTTAAAATTTGGTATACACATGTGACATGTAAGAAAATACTCAACTATGGCAATATTAAAATTTAATTATATGTTAAGAAGAAACTTGCACCTTAAACACAAATATTTTTCTTATGAAAAATAGAAAAAAAAAACTAAACCTATTTTTACTTAATTATAACAATAATACTGAATTGTTGGATTTTGAAAATATGATGTGAATAAAAATTATTGAGCAAAGTGACTGAAGCCATAATTTCTCTAAAAAATTGAGATAACTTGATGTTTACTCTATATACAATTAATGTAACCCTATGTTCACTTTATTGTAAGACTATTTGATATGAAGTGGTTTGTAATAAGCATTTGTTTAATTAACCATTAGAGTTGAGAATAACTGAGCAAGAGTTAGCGGTGGCGTGTTTATGGTGGTGGAGCACTTGGATTTCAACACAATAACACTGATTTTCATAACAATACTATAAACAAACAGTACATTCCCTCCACTTTTCTCTACTTTCTCGTATGTTTCACACTATCTTCTCAGAACAAAATATATATTTTAATTAAAATATCTTTTAGATAGTTAAAAAATCTAGATAGAGATTTTGGAAAAACAATTAAGAAATTATATCATAAAATAGTTTCTGAAAACTTTATCTATACGAATAACATGAAAGAAGAATTTTATAATATCTTTTCACTCGTCATAGAATGAAATTTTAAGTTTAAGTATCGAATCCACAAAATTAACATAATACCTGTTTAAGTAAGATTAAAATATAGTGAGTTAAGGTTAATAATAATTTAAATATATTTTTATTTAAGATGTTTATTAAAAACAAAACTGTAACAAAACTCAAAAACTCCAAAACAAAAGGATGTATCTCAACAAACTTGAGTCTAAACAATATTTTACATAACATTTATATATACATATAATATATATATATATACATACATATAATATATATATATATATATAATACATAAAATATTAAAATGAAGTTTAATTTTGTTTACTAATTAATATTTTTATGTGTAGACAACTCAAAAAAGTGACAGACAAAACAAAATTATTCAATTAAAATACTTAAATTTATCAGGATTTAAAATGATTTTAAAATAAATAAATAAAAGTAAATAGGTCGTATGATTATTTTTCATTTATCCATAAAAAATAAAAACATAGTAAATAATGATTTTGTTTATATATATATATATATATTTACTTTTAAATGTGATTTTAAGATTATTTTTTCTTCATATGATAAGAATTAAAAAAATAATAATTAAGTAAACCTATCTTAAATTCCTGAATAGATAAATAAGCAGAAATATTTTTTCTTTAAAGTTTTGTAGGTAATGTTTTTGTCTCGTGATTAATGTTAAAAAATGGAGAATGAGTATTATCATAAATAATAGGTAGGAAGGATGAGAAAATAAATAATATGAAGAAACATAAGAATAAGTTGGGAAGGAAGAGAAGAGAAGAGATAGTATTATTAATATAAAAGTAATAATGAAGAAAGAGAGTGGGAAGGCAATGGATCCAAAAGAAGAGAAGAGATAAGACTTCAAATTCCAAATGGGAAGATTCCTTTTGATCTTTAAATATCCATTTCGTTGTTTTTTCTCGTATCTTAATGGTGGAAACACACAAAATTAATTATCAGAATCTGATGCATTGAATGTGCCAATTTAATTGGATGCAATTGTTTTTTTGTCTATTATTAGAAAGAACAATTCTAAATATTTGTCTATTATTTGTTAAATATGAAATATTAATTTGCTTTATGTTTCTATTATATTTGTTTTTATTTAACAATTTTATAAAATGTCGGAAACTTTTAAAAGATATAATAATTCTGTTACTTTTTATCTTATTTTCTTTTAACGACTTTATCAATTACATCACTTTAAAGTATTAATTTAGATACTTAAAAAAATTAATAAATAAAAATTAATTTTAAGAGAAAAAATTAATTATTAAACTAAATTGAATACTATAGTTATTGATTATTTTTATTATTAATGAAAATTTATAAAATATTTTTTAAATTAGTTATAAGATTTTATGTTCTTAAAAAAAACTAATGTTATAATATAGAGTAGTTAATAGCTAAAATCTTGATAATTAATAGTTAGATATTAATTTATAAACTAATTTATAAATTTTTATTAATAATAAAAATTACTTTAAATATCAATAATTAATTATTTTGGTCTCTATTAGTTTATATTTAATATTTTTTTAATCAAAGTTAATTACTATAATTATTTTGTTCAAAATCTCATTAAAATTTGTAAAAAAATACAAAAAAATAAATTAACTTTTATTTAATCATTAAAATTATTTTTAATATTATTACACTATTAGTTGTCAATTTTTCTATAATATAAAATATGTAAATAAATGTGATATTTTCTTATCAATGAAGAAAATATAACACCTATAGTTATATTATCTAAAAAGGTATATCATATATATATATATAAAAATAAATATGTACATATTATTTACAACATCATCAAATAGTTTTAAAAAAAATATATCAAATAGTTTTAAAAAAAATATATCGGATTTTTAAATATACACATGCTAAAATAGAACATCAAAAGAAAAAAAAAAGACTCAATCAACTTAATATGAAGTTTTATTCCGTGCAACATTTTTTATTCCTCTATAACACACGATCATCACAAATTTTAAATAATCACAACAAGAAACCGGGTAAGCTAAATTTTTTTAAAAGATATCAACATGAATTTAAATTTCCATTCAAACAAGTTACAAACCTCAAACTTTCATACTTACATCTGGTACCGTTCACTAAAATAATAAAGTGTCTACAAATAACTCACATTCAATATCATGCTAGAAATCTATTGACATACATACAAAGACATTTGACTTTACTCCCGAGAAATACATACTTTACATTTGACTCAAAGATATGTACTTGTCATATTACATTTACTTCATTGTTCTCTCCACATAGCTACATAAACATAGGAACTAAGTCTTCTCATACAACAGGATAAATCCACATGACTTGTTAGACCAACTATCTTTTTCAAACCACAAATTCAGTCATATGAACCTCCTTTGACTCTCACTACCTGATAATTTTCATCTATATGTTTCCATTATATCACTAAAGTCAAGATATCTTTTTCTAGACTAATCTCTAATTCAATGTATATCCTAAACAATTTCAACATGGTATATCCTTTCTTGAAAATACTATGTCTTAATCACACAATCACAATTCACATGCGTAGACCCACATTCTCGTCCAACGAGTCTCAGGCTCGTCCAATGACGAAGTCCTAGGACCAAATTCGCCAGCGAATGTCAGGCTCAACCAACAACCAAACCATTGGGACCAATTTCTTCCAGCAAGAGTGGCTCACCCAGTGGCCAATGCTCTTAGGTTTTTTATTTCTTGAGTTTCGCTCTGCGAGAACATTACTCACCCAACGACCAAATCACTAGGACTATATTCACCTAGTGAGAGTGGCTTACCCAACTATCAATGCTCTCGAGTTTTCAAATTTACGAATTTCGTCCAACGAGCATATGTCTTGCTCAGTGAGTCTGATAATTTTGTATATTCTACAAAATTATGAGATTGGTCTAGGTGACTCAAGAGAGTTTTACATATTATTTTCTTACTTGTTTCCAAACTATTATTTTCAACTTGAGTCACTTGTTCCTATTAAAAGTTTTACCACTACTCAGGTACTCTAACACACAATTTAGACATTTCAAACTAACCAAAATTTCACATAAAAGAGTAAAGGATCATGATAAAATCATACACAAATCAATAATACCACAATTTCTTCAATATATCTAATTCATTTTCATCAAACTACACTAAACATAGTCTACTGACCTCAAACATCCAGCCATTTCATATCACCATTCAATTAAAAACACATTTTTTTCACTCAAAGGTTCAATCCCTGCAAGAAATTACAACAAAACAATCAAGTCACTTTCACAATCAGATCTTATAACCTAAGTATTATAGAAACTTAAGTCTAACCTCCCTTACCTGATTGAACGGTTAAGTACCAAAAAGGAGTTTTGACTCCTAAATGACACAAATATAACATAATATATACCACAAAATTTTGATCAATGATCTAAACACATCACAATAATCCTAAACTAACAAAAAATAATATTGTAACCACAAACACCACATGCAAAGCACGATTACCTATATAAAGAGGTAAACTCAAAATTGTCTCAAAGGAAATGAACAAATATGAATTTACTCTAATTAAAATTCTTATCAGACAACTTTATTTTATTTACTTTCAGAAGGTTAAAGATGATCTCTAATCGTCAATTTGATAAATAATGAAATGAATTTTTTAAAGAGAAAACATGGAAAAAAGAATATTTTTTTTTAAAAGAGAGGATAGTTATTTTAAAATAAAACTTGAATAATTTAGTTTTATATTTATATGAACTTTTCATTTTAATAGTAAAATATTTAAATACTATTTTAATTATATCACTTTTACTCTAAAACTATCTTTTTAAAGTTATTATATAAAATATTAATTTATTGTATTAAGAATATATTATCGCAATTAATACATTGTTTATAACAAAATCCTAATTTTTAATCACTTAAATTTGGTTAATGTTAACATCTTTATTTATTTATTTATTTATGTATTTATAAGTTTTTTCTAAGTTGAAAAAGGAAAAGAAAATAAAGAATTTAAAAGAATAAAAAGGTATAAATTAAAAAATATAACATCTATACCTAAATTTTTAATGTAGTTTTTTATAACAATTTTTTTTATTTCTTTTAAATATCAATAATCTATAATATATTATTTTGATACATACATTTTGTAATTTTTATTTTACCCATTTAATAATAATAATAATAATAATAATTATTATTATTCTCTTTCAATTTTATTTGTACTTTCTAAATTAATATAACACATCACATACTACTCATTATTTATGTAACTACTATTATCAAATTTTGTATTTTATAAAAAAAATATAGAGTCTATTTTCACTAATTTTAGCATTAAAATGTTTTGCTATTTCGGTCGCATTTTTTACATTGACGGTATTCCGTGGCTATTTCAGTCCCAAATTGTGATCACTTATTTTCAGTTTCTGAATTCGATAACTAAATTGTTATTTTCTTCTAGTGTTTTCTTAGATATTTGAATGCAATTAAAATTATTAAAATTTTAATTATAATTGACCATAAATATATTATTTGTTTAGCATAATGATTTTTCTGAATTGAGATTTTCGGCTAATTTATGTTAGGTTTCATTTGGTATATATCTTCTTTTTATTCTTCTAGTTTAACAAGTTGTAAAATTATTAATGAAAAGATACAAATAAGATTTATTTTACAATGATTTTATAATTGTTGAAAATTAATATTAATTACTATATTAAATAAATAGTTTAAATTATAATAATTAAATAAAAAGTTGAAATTATATAAATGTATATGTGGTTCTCAAGTTTTTCTAAAGGTTTTTTATTTATTGAGATTTTAGAATTATTTACATAAAAATGAATTTGATAATTTAATATACATTATGTAAAATGTAAAATGTAAATATATATTTCTTTTTGGAAAAAAATGAGATATGTTTTGTAATATCCCTCGAAGAGTTGCATTACTATTTCTCAATAAATAAACATATACAAATTAAAGTCTTTTCAAAATAAATTTCCCTCCTTCCTCGTGAAGAATTATAATATAAGCATCACAAGAAAAGAAATTAAACAAAACAGAAATTAATTTTTTCCCCTCATTTCAGCTATTATCTTTATTGAGATTTTACTGCTAAAATATTATATACTAACACACTATGATCATAATTTAAAAAATAATATACATATATCATAACAAAAATGTTAAATTCTTAGCCCATACTATACCTCATGTAATCAATGACCAACATCAATATCAAATATATCAAATGTACTTAGATTTTACTTCAAAAAAAAAACACATGCATTAACTTAAATTAAATATCTAAATATATGCACCTATCGCATTATCTGCACTAAGTTGACTCATATAACAAAACTATATAAAAAAAATGTATCAATTCATGTGACGGGATAAATTTCTATGACCTACTAGTACGAGTGAAAAACGGGTCACCTAAGGTTGGTCCGCTAAGGTTATACAAGCTGAAATTGGTAATCCACCTTGTCACAGGGTGGGTTGGCGAGTTGATCCGTCACTTTTCAATTTTTTATCAAATTTTTTCTTTTATTTCTATTATTTTGTTTGTTTCGGATCTATTTATTTTGTTATAGTCATTGATATCATTTTTTTGACAATAAAATTTAATATTCTAATAAAATAAGGTTTAATGCCTAATAAAATAAAGTAAATATCAACAATACTTCAATGAATTAAATGATGTATAAAAAATTGATGTAAATAAATTTCTATATAAAACATTGATCATCACCAATTTTAATTCCAAAAGCATGAGATTTCTCTCTAAAAGTATAAAAATAAAGAAGGGCGAGCTGACAGGTAACTCACCCCACCCCGCATGTGACTTGTTGGGTTGGCAGGTTAGGCGCGCTGGGCCTATACAGGCTGGCCGGTTCAAAATGTTGACTCGCCTCACCTAAATGAGGCGGGTTGGCGGGTCTATCAGTCAGGCCCGACCTACTATACCATCCCTACTTATTATACAAAGTTTTTTTTCACACTACAAACAGGTCATAAGAATTTTCTTCAACTTTCATCACTTGATATTTTTCTCTATGTAAATCTAATACCGGTAGAGACAAGAAATCTCCTTCAAAATCCCAAATTCAATACATAACCTAAACATTCAAACATAGTATTCCTTTTGCGAAAATAACTGTGTACACCACACCACATGTCATCCCACAACCTTATAACAACATATATTCCTATTCATAGACATTTCAATTAAATTTAAAACAACAATAAAATTCCAATTTATCATTAATCACATTATAGTAATATTCAAGGATAATATATTGATAAAGTATAACAATATAGTGAAATATAAACATTTTAGCATTTAGAAACATTAAAAATACGTTTTTCAAAGTTTTGAAAACAATGTCACACTTAACCACTAGTTTTCTCACTTAGTCAATTAAGCACATTTCTAAATTAATCCAACCACCATTTTGCTTGTTCAACCAAATGTTTGTTCGCCTAGTGAGCAAAATGGTCATCAAATGTCTAAACCTTTCAAATTTTCAAGTAAATGAATTTAACTAAACAATAAATTGCCGGCTCAACGAATTTACAAAAATTAGATTTATGTAGACTTTCATAATTGCATCAAATTGGTCTAAAAATTGGTTACTTCATTTATTATATAAATTAAGTAATTAATATCTAAATAAGAATATCTTGAATCAATTTGACCCACTTGCAACATTCTATATTTTCAACTACTAAACATACAATATATATATCTCACTTAGAATTTACTTACACAAACTTTATAATTTATCATGTCCATCACTTTCAACAATTTAACATCTCATTCATACAATATATTACTAATTAGTAATGTCTATAATAAATATTAACTATATTACAAACATAGAATTATTGCCACAAATATTTCAAAATCCACCTTCATAAATACTATCCATATCAAAATTCAAAACACTTTTGAATATTCTCAAACAAAATACAATCACTACACAAAACTTAATTGTGACCAAGTCACATCCACAATTTAGATCATCTACCCTAAAACTCTATCAAAATTATAACTAAAACTCTATCAAAATTATAACTAGTTTCCCTGACATTTGTTAATCAAGTTTAAGTGAAACACATACGCTCCTAAACTAATAGAGATTTAACTGATAAAGAAAAACTTACTTAAATACAACTTCTCATAAAAAAAAGTTCTATTCTCCATCAAAATCTCTATGACAGACTCAAATCTATGAAAAGATAACCATTATTTTAGAAATATAGAAAGACAAAGAAAACTATTTTAGAGAGAAGATACTTTTAATTATGAAGTAATATTTGAATTATTAAAATTTTCTATTTATAATTTTTTAACTTAAATAATAAAAATATTGATACTTCATCTTATTTAAACCACTTCCACTCTTAAATAAATCAATTGGGTTCGTTCTTTTTCGTATTTATTTGATTCTCAAAATATAAAATTTCCATCTTTATATATATATGATAGTTGGAAAGAAATATGAAAAAAATTAAGAAATCTTAGTTATGTCATACATAAGCAGTTAAAACTTAAATAATTTAAAGAATGACATCACTTAATTTTATTATTTTTTGATATATAGACAATTTTTTTAATTAGTGAAGATTCGAATAAGAGAAAAAGAGAGTATGAAACTCAATTGTTGTAGCAATAGAACAGATCCAAGAACTAATTAATGATATTGTGTACAAAGCATGAGATGTCCTTATTTAACCACTATTATATGAGATTAATAAAGTAGTGATGATGCTTATCGGATTCATGAACATGAAGCAATGAGGTAGCTCCTTTGGCCCGAATCAATTAGTGAAAAGGAAAATAGGGTTTAACCTAACATGATTGAATGGAAAGTTGAATCTGGAGTCAATTGCTTCCTAAATGAGCAAAGTAAAGGCATGTTAGTGAAGGCCCCTTGGAAAATGGCTAAGCAACAAATGACCCCAAAAGAGGTTAAATCACAGTGACCATTAGATCCTCTCCAATCCACTTTGAACTTAGAAACAACATGATAAGAGTACTAAGAAAGGAGAAGCATTTGCATGGTTGGGTTTCGTACACGCGTCACCACCGTACATCTTGGACCCCATATCTCACACAACATTTTCTGGCCATACCTTATCACAACCCATGTGTGAATGTGACATTCTTATGAATCTATGGATCATGACTGCACTTAATGTGGCAGCCATTCGTTGAAACCCAAGTAACTAATTTGAAGTGACCAATTATGTTTAAACTCAGTATTTTTAATACCCTGCTAGGGCCCACCTGATGAATCCTTAGTATGAAAATGTGCTCGAGATTGAGATCCTATACATTAAAGATTATATTATCTTGGGATAGTGTGCACCTTTAGTGTAACTTTTTCAACCATGTTCTTGTTATACTTGAGAAAGTAAATTAAAATTAAATTAATTACTTGATAGATATATACAGAGGGATGGGGACAAATAGAAGGCAGACAAGGACCCGCCTCTGGGTACGATAATGGCTAAATAGTTAAGACTTATTAATATACAAAATTGACACGACTTAAAGGTATGAAGAATGATGAGCTCATTTAGATAGAAGCCAAGAAAAGAAAAAAAAGAGAACAAAACAGCAATTTGGTGATGAGAAAGGCTTATGCGTGAAGCGACTATGTAGTTATTTGGATTTATCCCCAGAAAGGAATCTATATGGGTTTTTATGATAATGATTGATGGTAGATGATATGTAAGAATTGGATCATATTTACATCCAATTATTGTAAAAGGTTAAAATGCTTTGATTCATCTTGCATCTGATAATGGTCAAGATTGGTCAATGTGTTGGCATAGTAAAGTTAGAGTTATGGGAGAATCCAAATCCAGAATTGAAGTGAAATTAAAGGACATGTGGATAAGTGTGGTGGTGGGTCTGTTCTCTTAGACTTGTGCCTTGGTGGGGCTACAGCGCGTGCCTTTCCTCATCCAACTTCAAGGACACACTATTCTTTAATCATGCATTGCATATAACATATATATCTATATATATACACTTAGTATTTCTATCATTTTCTCATATATGCATCAGTTTATCTTCTTTAGTAATACCAAAATCAGGGTTTACTTGGAAGTTAGTAAAATAGACTACAAAAAAAAGGTAGCTTTAGTTACTTATGGGTAGGTCAGATGTTATTCGACTAAAACATCACAAAGGGAATAATGTTCAGCAATAAAGTTGGTGATTCACACAAAGGTCATGTGTGATATGATATTGTTCACTCCCACAACAACAAAAAAATAAGAAGAAAAAGGAAACGTAGACCTAACCAAACCACCAATAACAGAGTTTAAGGAGATGAATCATGATCTACGATAGTTTTAACAATTATAAGAATATTTTACATTGTGAGAAGACAGTAGGAAGAGAATAATTTTGTGTGTGTATATATTTAAAAAATAGAGTTTAAAGTTGAAGGAAAAAACTTTTTTTTATTGTGATGTGTTGACGTTGACAAAATGTTTTTGGAGAACAAAGTCATTTGAGTCAAGCTGGATATAAAACTCATCTTTGATTCTGACAACTTTCGATGTCCTCCACCAGTTTGTGTCTGCTAGCAGATCTTTCTGGTGGTGTAAAGAGAATAATAATAACAGATAATTTTAATAGAAAAGGGACAATATAATCACATAGGTAACAATGTAACTTCACTCTTCAACAAAATGGAAAGCAATCTCACATTTTTCAGTTTGGGCGTTTTGTAGAATTCACAACGTACTGTGAGGTCATGCTTTGGTATGTATTCTGAAGTTATTTATTTCCATGCTAATAATTAATCAGAAAATTTTGGTATATTTTTAAAATTGAGGCAAAAAAACTGCGATGGCGACCATTTTCTAAAATTTTGATTGATGTTTTCCCATTCAATCTCCTCCCAGACAAGATATGGGATTATGGGTCGTATGTTATTAATGTCACGCGTGTTGTTCATCTATTTGCCAAACCTATCTTTTCATTTATTGCTACACTATTTGAAACTATACAGCAATCAGACAGAAACTTAACAAATAAGAGACAAAGACATGAATGCCCATATATATAAGATGAAAGGAGATTTTAAGTAACAAAATCTATGGATTGCTAAATAATCAGACTCATGATTTGGACAAATATACACGTGTGTGGTTCTGATTTTTCATGATCAGAATTTTGAAAGCTAGGAAGCTTGTAAAGTTTAGGTGTGTGGTATTTCTTGCCCTTCAGCTTTTAGGGGAAAAGTCATACACCAGAGGTTTCTTATCGGAGTCTTAAGTCCTAACTATTTTCTTTGTTCACTTTAACGATAAGATCAGATTAGATAGATCATATGCTAATGTTTTTTTAATAACAAGAACACCAAGAATTAAAAAGTGACAATAAATGCATAGAATCATTAGATATTGTTAAACTCTGCCATTTTAAAGCTCTATATTAGTTGATACAATAACAACTATACAGGGTTGTTTGATGGGATAATATATTGTAGTATAGTTCTTTTTTGACAAAAGATCCACGTGTTTTAACAAGAAAATAATAAGTAATCTTTAAATGGTAGGACAACTACAGAAGAGGGGACATCTATGATGCATTATTAGGCCACTTTCTATTTACACTATTAAATGCATCTTTCTTCAAGGTATTAGTATACAATATCGTTATGACCAGACACATAAAAGTTATCAATGACTTCTTCATTTTCAATCCATGTATTATTATTTCTTGCTTTTTTCTTCCAGAGGAAATATAACAAAATGAGTGGAATTTAGCTTTTTGATGATGAAAATCAGAACCGCTTTTTGATAGTGATTTTATTATTAAGGAAATAAGACTTACCTAGTTTCCCCCCACCCAGAGACCATGTTGAAGACTGATCAGTTGATTTGATAAATCATATTTAGAGAGCAAGAAAAAAAATGTTGAGGATTTTTTGCCAGGAAGAAAAGAAAAATGTGTATGATGCTAGACTTCTCAATAGAACTGACGATTCAAATCCTTGGTACCAAGAGAAATGAAGTCATCCAACAACTGAAATTGGTTTCTGATGACAGAAGTATAATTGAATTTGAACCAAGAAAGTTTAAAGAGAAATAAGTCGTGGTGGTACAGTAACCAAGCACTAAGTTTCATTGCTCATGCATATCTTGATTAAGTTCTGCAAGACCTTGTCTGGAATATCTTGTTCACTGGCCTACATTGGCTCATGTTGAGTGTCATTTGTTTTTATTATTATACATCATTGTGGTCCCCCTTTCTTCTATATATCCTTTCCCACATTACAGTAAAGCAACTATATGTACAAAATACAATCAACTACAGTAAATGTTAGTATTATACAAATACAAAAATGTTTATATATTATAATATGAACATACATCTCTCTCTCTCTCTTTCTCTCTCTTTCTAAATATCACAAAGTCACTCATACTACACAAACAGACACATTGCTACTCCAGCTTTTCTCTTGCCTCCTTGCCTCACAGCCTGTCAAGCCTGAATTATTAAACTCATGATTACAGTTTTAAATTTGAGCTGTTATTGCTTTGTTGTTTCTTAGTAAAGGGTTGAATGGTTCTCATATGCCAAGAGATTTGATGCTGTCAATGAGCTTTCTCCTGATTCCCCAGGTGCTGCACTCTTTGGATTGATCCGTCCTTTGCCTTGGGAATGATTCAAGGAGACTCGTGACACAATTGGCCCTTTGTAATGTTAGAATTGGTCTTATTTCTAAGGCTCTTTTATGGGTATAAAAATGCTGGCATGAGAGAAGAACATGTTCAATGACCTTCATCACAGAAAGCTGCTATTTTGGTACTTCTTATTACAGGTACAGGTACTAGACAACAGCACAGAAATATGTTTCCACTAACTTGAATTACGTACAAAATCCTAATGAGTTTAGTTTTTGATATTTTCTTCATGTGTGGTCTCCAAACATGGTGTGAGAAGGTCTCATGTTGCAGTTCTGACTTCTGAGATTCAATGAGTATTTATTTCATCACGTTGAAGTCCGTTTCTTTTGTTAGTTTGAAATTTGCAATTGCCATGAAAATGATTTCAATTATCTAACCTTGGTGGTACATCAAAAGTTTCCAGAATAACATAAAAAGGAAAATAAGTTGACTCCTTTGCACATGTCCGTGGCATGTAAACTCCTCGTGTCGGTGTGATCTTTGAGTTTTAGTGAATTCTTTCTAGTTCCTATTTACCTTAGCTTCACTGTATATAAAGTTTGGGTGTTGTCTTTCGAATAGCTCAAGAGAGGGTAGCTTTAAAAGAAACAAGGATAAGTGGACACTTCTCGGAGGCCAGTGTCTAGGAGTAGGGGATGATAACCACTGTTATAGACCTTATGGCTAGTGATGCTTTCATCATACAATCACAGACCCACATATTAGTTGGTTTTACTGTTGCGTTGTTCATGTTACACGCTGCATCAGTGTCCCAGCAATGTTTGATTGCACGTTTGAACATTTCAATGCATAATTCTCTTGGTCCCCTCTTTCTCTCTCTCTCCACTTTTGGGTGCTAAAGTGATAGTCCCTATTTTGACAAATTACCTCACAACATAAACAAGAATCTTCCCTATATATTGCCTGCATTTGTGCACCAAAAAGGGCAGTGACAGAATCTTGCAGGATAATGTCAGCTTATCATGACTGGTCGATCCTGTTGAATTTTCATTTCAATTTCTTGCCATGTGTCTGGTATGGCTGCCTACAAATGTGGGTTTTTCAACAAGTCCAAAATTATGAGTTTGCAGTTTCAGCCAACCTTTGCCGTTTAGATATTAAATAAAATTCTCCAACCTCGGCATAATTGAATTTTGTCCCCACCTTCACATTTTAGCTTCAGAGATCATAACCGCATTGCTTAGCCTAAAAAGCAGAGAAAGGAACAAGACATGTTTTATTCATTATTACTTCTCTCAAGGATTTTCTCATTAAACGGAAATTTTCTAATTGTTGACTTGAGGCATTACCTTACACCTGCAAGGTGTGATAGAAAAAAGTTGAAAAAAATTAAACATCTTTTCTTTTTTCAGGCATGGGAACCAAAATTGAATATTCCATAAATCTTCTAGCAACCATAGTAGACAGCACCAACTTAGCTGTGGGTGGAGTGGATGTCTGGGAGCATTATCAGAACAAGAATCAAAGGACTGAAATCAGAAAACTGCAAGGTCCCATGGATAGGATGCTTGATAGAAACAATGTAGAGTCCATCAAAAAGACAATGCAGATGCATGAGGACATCTTCAAACACCAGGTATTCGGATGATGTTGTATGATTGCACTTTTCGTCTTAAAAATTACAAAATTCATGTTGCGACAAATGTTGCATTCCTTGACAACCATGATCATATGGTCAATCAAGTGACTTAGGCTTGAATTCATGAGCATTAGAGGTTGAAGGAGAGAGCCTTTTCATTTCAGTGGCATTTCTTTTTCTTTATCTTTGGAGGCAGCAACATTACATTTTGTGTGTAAATGGCAATACAATGATAGTGCTTTGAAACTGAACATACTGATGTCAAAATCAGTGTGTGATGAAGCCCTTCTTCCATGACATCTTATTTATGATCAATTTTCGTTACTCTGAACTTCATTTATTATTTATTACCAATTCCAAGAAGCCACTATGTGCGAAAGTGAAATATTGGTGCCAATACTGTTGAAAAAACATGAATCTCTAAGAAGTTGACAATTATGAGAATTTGGAATTTGCAGGTAAGAGAGCTACACCGGGTATACAGTGTGCAAAAGATGTTGATGGGTGAGCTCAAAAACGAAACTAGACAGCCGAAATTTTGGCACCACAGGAATGAGATTGATGTAAGCCATCCACATCTCATTAAACCGCAACATCAAACGACACAGATTTCACACAAGCCTGATTTCCATGTTCAAAATTTGAGAGAGGATCTTTGGTCAAGAGAAAAGATTAGAAGCTGGTCAGACACCATACAGATGCAAAGAGGTTTTGATCTTGAAAGGCCTGCTGAGGAGGACATTTTTTCTCAAGGGCGTGGCTTTGATGAAGGTGAGGCAGGGCCTAGCTCCCACACTGCATTTCAGAGTTGTAAACTAAGTACTAGTGGCTATGATGAAGAAATGGAAGTGGATTTGACACTAAGTATAGGTGGTAGTCAAGTTAATAAGAGTTCTCAATTACCTCATTTAGCATGCTCAAACTCAATCAGTGGGAAAACTAGGAAGCTGAATTCATCTGCCTCCTTCAAATCAGATAGAACAGGAGAATACAGTGACCCCACCACCCCAATGAGTAGCACCACTGTTACATTTACTCGGGAAGGAAAGGGGCCACATTGGCTTTCTCAAGGTCTAAAGCTTAAATAGCACTATAACTTGTTTGTATCCTTTCAACCTTACATGGACCACCGAATTGATATGGTTCATGCATTCAGATTCCTAGATTACTTTCTACTTTATTCCAATAATAAACAAACAGCTTATACACCCACTTCTGAGTGCCCTTTTGTATAGAGATAGTAGCTAATTTGCAGTGCTTCTAAAACTATTTTCGTTCTCAACATTCTAACCGAATTATGCTATTGTAAATGTTTAACTTCATACTGGATGCACTGAGTATTTAGTATAACATAATATGCATTCTCAATGCACTAATAAACTCAAAAAGGGATCAATAATTAAGAGCATCACATGGCAGTCTCATTATAAATGGCCATGATTCTGTCTCTTTCAAACAGAACAGTCACATTCTGCAGTTGGATTCATGATTTTGTCTGCTCAGAGAAGCTGTATCTTACGAAAGATAGCATGATTCTTATGTCTGTATCAGTTGGAAACTCTCTTAGTAGTGGTTTGATCTAAGTATGAGAGAGTCCTTATGAAATTACAACAGTATGCTTTTTTTATTGAAGAAATTAAAAGTGCTTACTCTCTTTTTGTGTGTATAGGTGGTGAAATTTTTTGGTAGAAATACTAGAGCAAGTTCCGCATGATGATGAAGTAAGTTTCACATTAAAAGAGAATAGACAAAGTTGGGAATTCATGAATGAAATGAACCATAAATTTACAGTTTTATGGTTTTAAATTGGGACGTTAGGTCAAGTCATATTCTCATAAGATCGAGTTAGTCCTTGAAGTCACGCTTGAAAGAGAACATACTGGAAATTCAATAAAGTTCATAAATGAGTTAGTAGGGTTGGGAATTTTGTGAGTGTAAATTATTAAAATTCAAGTGTGAATTCCAATTAAATGTGAGCAAATAAGCTTAATTTATTCGAGGCATGGCGTAAGATCTGATGTAGTGATTTCTCTTAAATTCCATTGCAATCAAATTTTGAAATACACTTTTTACCACTCTGATGTAAGATAAATTTTGAAATACACAAGGTTGAGTGATACTTTGGTTATTTCAATTTATCCATCAAAATTAACAATATTTTTTTTAGTTTCAATTAGTAAAAGAAGGAACTCTGTTTTTTTCTCTTAACAAATTATAACTGTCTTTCATTCTATGATTTGAATCTCAAAAACTAAGTTATGTGGGGTGAAATAATTGTGATGCCTAGTGGGTAGGTTGTAGTCTTCAGCATCTACTGGCCCTTCACTTCACATGCTCCATGCAATGAATTGAATTTTTTTTTCGTACCGATATGGGGCTCAGGCTGAGGTATGTCACTTTAAGCGACCACGACTACTTTTGTGCACTTATGTTAAAAAAAACAAATTACATACTTTTACTTTCTAACTCAAGTTATTATTTTTATTTATCTATTCATTATGTGGGAAGTAGAAACACTAATTCTTGGATGATGGAGGTTGATAAACTTTCAACTCACTAAAATATATTGAAATTAAATCAATAACAATAAATATAGTTTTATAAATATTAGAACTTTAGAAAATAATTATATTTTTATGTAAATATTTAAAAAAATCATGAAAAATGTAACAAATTCTTATTACGTTTCCACCACTTTTTATTTTTCCACGAAGAATAAAATAAATAAACTTAGATCATTTGAAAGAAGTTCAACAAGTTTTAAGCTATCTGTCATAGCCCTCATACACGTCCAGCACAATAGTACATTGCATCCAGAAGAACTACCTATTGCCTACTGCAAAACAGATGCATCAAAATGACATTATATTTGGATACATTCGTGAATCCCTCTCCCCTTCTCTCTGAAATTAAAGATTCACATTTGCACAAGGTTCTGGTTACAAGGTATCAATCTACAATTAATGTCCTTGTTGCCTAATCAAAACTTCTCCGAAGATTATGCTCAGTCAGTGAAAATGATTATGCTCTTATCAGTCTCAAATTGTGCATTTGATAATGAAGAAAGCCTCCAAAATATACTGTCCCAGAAGTGGTCATTGTAAGCAATTGAGAATATTTTGTGTGATCCCAACTACTTAAACCAACTTTCATGTTTATGGCATTGGCTGCACACACACAGCCACCCTTATGGAATTAATTCATTATCATGAATCTGCACCAGAACTGGTTCAATTTGTGTTCTGGTAGCATATTAGCCTCCAAAAAATAACTTGCAATAAGTCTATAACAAAGCAAACAAACACATACCATATTCCATATTGTTTTCTTTACTGTGACCAATTCGTAACATGGTTTCCTACCTACCCTAAAATCAAGTACTCCTAATAGCTTCCTATTTCAACAGTTTGATGCACAAAACCATATTGAAATACAATCAGAGTAAGAAAAAATTGATTTTGGATACAAGTTCCTAATTCAAGCCCAAACCTTCAGCTATACTAAACAAAAAATTTGTTCTACATCTGATTTTTCATTTTTGAAATATCACTGGGTTCCTTTGTTTTCATAGATTCCAAATCACCCCAACCCATACCCCTTTCCAGATCAGATTCCCTTTCAAATTAAGCTGATTTATACCAAACTAATTGAAATGTTCTTGTCATTTATTATGTGTTACATTATAAATGATACTTTCATAACTCTTAAAGTTATAAGTTTGAAATTAAATAATATAAAAATATTAAAATTCGTAATATATCATTACCTATTATAATACCCACCCAACTTTCACAAGAGTGTCATACCTTTTGTACTATCTTACAGTAAAAAAAACAGATGTTCTAAGGATTCAGTACTTTTTTAGCACACAGGACAAACTAGCTCTATTTGATGAACTACTCTCCTACATAGACTTTCTTTTGTAGCCAATCTCTATTTAAGAACCTTCCATGCAAAAATTGTTGCAGTGGACAAACCTTAATTTTCCATAGTTCTGAGTAACAACCTCCCCTTTCGTCCTGCGTTTCCACCACTTATTAGATCATTTTAGTAATTAGAATGAGTTTGTTTTATGAAGGAAAAAAAAGTACATCTTTGAATCAATAGTTGATCTTAAGAATTGAAGTTGAGATTATGCATTGAGTTACAACTTTCTCATACTTGAATGTAATTATTATTTTTTTCTTAATTTTACCAAGCTTTTCATTCTTTTAATTTTTTTTTTCATAATTGTATAAAAATATTTAACTTTACTATTTTTGTGGATACACCATATTATATGTTTTACACTATTTTTTCTCTCTTTAGGTTTGTGTCTTTTTATAGTTTTCCTGTTTTAAGAATTTTGGAAAGATACTGTGATTTAGATTTTGTTAACCGTTTCTCGGTTTTCAAGGTTTCAAAATTTTTTGATTTTGTTTTTCTTTATTTTGTGTGAGATTTGTTTCAAATTTTGTTTTTAAGATGTTATAAATTTTATTTTTCCATTCTTCGTCTCAGATTTTGTTTTTTTTATTTTAATTTAAAGAAACAACTTGAACTTTTACATATTTAATCAATTTGGAAAGTAGACACACATTTTTATGTTCATCATTTGACTATAGCAAGTTAAAATACATCCATTTATGTTAACATTTTTTATGGGTAAAAAACAAGACTCTAACTAATTCCTTTGTTATTCTTAATTTTTATTGAATAAATTGACTGAAATATGTTATTCCAATTATATTTTTTTCTATCTATAAATTCAAACTAAAAAATTTAGGACAAAATTTGTGAGACAAAACTTAAGACTTACTTTTACAATCAAATTTAATGATATTCATGTTATTCTTATCTTGGTTTACATAAATTAAAAATGTTTATATAATATACAAATATTTCTTAAAACACATAAAAGAATATATATATATATATATATATATATATATATACACTTTTTTGCTCTCCATTCCTAATTCTTAATCATAGATCTGGAATAAACTTTCTTGAAAGAGAAGAGAGGATAATCCACTCAACCTAGGAAACTTACATGGTTCTTGTTAAGTTTTTGTAGTAAGGAACACAATAGAGATATCAAACCTAAGTGGTCAGAGGTTTTAGTTTCCTTTTCTTTAGATTTTATGTCTGTGGAAGTCTTCAGATAGGATTCCTGAAGGTGGAAGTGGTGGTTATTGGAAGGATTCTTATGCATGCTAGCTTTGAATATAGGCTGAAATGACCAAAAAGAAATCAAGATTTACTTTAGGTGGAAGACTTTCTTGGAGTTTGATGACCTTCCTGATAGTACCACCTAAGATGAAGTTCTTTCACATTGAAAAAAGATACAAAAGCTTCTCAAAATACACCTCATATATTGATTACAAAGGTGAGATTTTCCTTAGCTCCCTTGTATAGGCTTGAGGTCGTGTACAAGCCTTGCCAAAACAAGGTGTGGGAATAGCTAACATCCATGGATAATACTTCTAGGATTTGCTATCCAAACCTTGGTTAGAATAATTACTTGGTATGAATTCATCCAAACAATGTCAAAAACATGTGTACAAGATGTGTATCGGTAGGCACCGGACGAACTTGACCGACCGACCGAAGCCACAATAAATGTGAGGCATGTATGACAACTAAAAGTGGTTAAGATACACCTCCGAAGAATAAGGAATGCGCGTTTAAAGAAGATATGTTCCCCGGGCATTTCGGAGCACGATTGACAGGACCTATCCACAACTACCCTGAGCCCAAGGAATAGAAAGCCCATTAGGCAATCCTATAAATATGTGCTCAAGCCAGAGAAAGGTACGTTTTTCAATCACTGACTAAACCACACTTAGAATCTCACACTTACTTGAGCGTCGGAGTGCCTTCGCAGGTACCCTCCCCCGCCCGACCGAAGGAGACACCAAGAAGGAGCGACCGACCGAAAGAGAAGAAGACCGACACGTCAGCAACTACACTACATCAACCGACCGTGCCTGGGCCCCATCTCTCCACTCAAGTACAATTGGCGCCCACCGTGGGGCCGAGACAAATCTTCAACTTTTTGAAGATATAATGGTTGTGACAAGAAACAACAACGACGCTATGGCAGAACAGATGACTATGATTCAAACCCTCCAAGCTCAGATGGAGGAACTGCGACAAAAGGGGATGGAAGACCATCGCCAACATGAAGAAGATAGATGCCGCCAAGAAGAAGAAATCGCCTTATTGAGAGAGCAGAATGCACGACTCCAGCAACAGGTCGATAATCCCGAACGAGAAGGCCAATCCCATATGGCCGACCGAACCGCCTCTCTCATACCTACACCGACCAATACCAATCCTGCTTCCAGAGCTGAAACAGTCGAACGAAAGTCCAGTAAAAGGGGTCATCCTTTTACAGACGAAATTATCACCACACCACTTCCTGACAAATGGAGAGGTCTCGCTATTAAACTCTATGACGGCTCGACCGACCCGGACGAGCATTTAAATGTGTACAAGACACAAATGACTTTGTATACCACAGATAATAATGTGTGGTGTAAAGTATTCCCCACGTCCCTTTAGGGAGAACCTCTCACTTGGTTTACAGAGCTGCCTCCGAACTCCATTGACGACTTTGACATCTTAGCTGTAAAATTCTCCACACAATATGCCACCAGCCGACCGCATCACATGTCCTCCATGTCTCTCCTAGCGGTACAACAAGAAAAAGGTGAATCTCTCAGAACTTTTCTAGATAGGTTCAACAAAGCATGTATGCACATCCGAGGACTCAAGCAGGAAGTTGCATTGCACCATTTGGTCTCGGCCATCTGGCCGAGCCGTTTTACTGAAAGTCTCATCAAGAAGCCGCCTCAAGACATGGAAGACCTTCGAACTCGAGCAACCAAATTCATGCAAATCGAAGAACACATCGATTACCACCAACGGTTCAAAACCGTCGGATCTGGAGTCCTCAAAGATCAAACCCCGAACAAAGAAAGAGAAGTCGAGACCGAACGAACTGTCCGAATCACTCCAAGATCCGACCGGAGCAGAGGAGGCCGAATCCCCAGGTTTAACAGTTATACCCCCTTAACTGTGCCGAGGGGACGAGCCCTAGATGAAGCACTACAAACAGACTTGATCCCGATATTGAAGCAATATCAAACGCCACCGAATGCAGACACCACTAAGCATTGCCAATACCATCGAAACTTCGGCCACACGACCGAAGGATGTCAGGCGTTGAAAGACAAAATCGAAGAGCTCATCCAGGCTGGTCATTTGAGACAGTTCGTTAAGAGGACAAGAAATTCAAGATCCCCACCATGGAGTACCGACCGTTCATCTCGTGGTGTTGACCGGTCATACCGTAACGATTACAAACGCCGAACCGACCATAACCAAGCTTCGCGGAAACGCAGTGGAAGCCCCGTTCGGCGTACACGCGCCCGCAGCACAAGTCCCGACCGAAACACCCGTCCTCGCCAACGAGTCCGCGAAGTCATCAACATGATTGCTGGACCCGTTAACTTGGGCGAACCGAACCACGAAGCAAATTATATAGCTGGAGGCTTTGCCGGTGGCGGGTGCTCAAATTCCGCCCGAAAGAAACATCTCAGGGACATCCAGTCCGCTCATGCTACCACAAGGAGGCGTCCACACATACCTCCGATCACCTTCACTGACGATGACTTTACAGCTATAGATCCAGCCCAGGACGACCCTATGGTAATCACTGTAGAAATTGACAAGTTCGCAATCGCCAAAACCTTGGTCGACCAAGGTAGCTCGGTCGACATATTATACTGGGAAATTTTCAAGAAAATGCGTATCCCAGAATCAGATATTCAACCATATAACGAACAAATTGTAGGGTTCTCAGGTGAACGGGTCGACACTAAGGGGTATATAGACTTATATACAACCTTTGGTGACGAAGACGGTCTCCACAAAACAATAAACGTACGATATCTACTGGTTAACGCCTAGACTTCCTACAACATCCTGCTCGGCCGACCGTCCATCAATAGATTAAAAGCCATTGTCTCCACCCCACACTTAGCCATGAAATTCCCTTTGGCCACTAACGACATTGCAACCATCCATGTCGATCAAAAAACCGCTAGAGAATGTTATGTCGCAAGTTTGAAAAGTGAGCCAACTCGACGACTCTACACAACCAATCCGGACGACCGAGTCCCACAAAAACGAGGACGATCCCCCACTCGGCGTTCCGGACGGCACATGTCTCGTCGTCAGATGATAGCCCTTGTTGACCTCGACCCTCGTATGGACGATCCCCGTATGGAAGCAGGAGAAGACTTGCATCCATTCCCACTTCGCGATGATCGCCACACTACGCACATTGGCACTTCGCTGAAGCCGGACGACCGAACGGCCATCGGAACGACACTCGTTAAAAATGCCGATCTATTCGCCTGGACGGTCGTGGATATGCCTGGCGTAGACCCACAGGTTATCACTCACCGACTATCACTGTATAAAGAAGCTAGGCCAATAGCTCAAAAGAAAAGACATGTAGGCGAGGAACGACGTCAAGCCGCACGTGACGAAGCAGATAAATTATTACAAGCTGGATTCATTCGGAAAGCCCATTACACCACATGGCTCGCCAACGTGGTTATGGTAAAGAAAGCAAACGGAAAATGGCGAATGTGTGTTGATTACACGGACCTCAATAAGGCATGTCCAAAAGACTCTTACCCTCTGCCTACCATCGATCGTCTCGTTGATGGAGCGGCCGGACATCACATCCTCAGTTTCCTTGACGCCTACTCAGGTTATAATCAAATCCAAATGCACCCGGCCGACCGAAAGAAGACAGCCTTCATGACTGATTCCAATAACTTCTACTATGAAGTTATGCCTTTCGGACTCAAAAATGTCGGGGCCACTTATCAAAGACTAATGGACCATGTATTCCACGACATGATCGGCAGGAATGTTGAAGTCTATGTTGATGACATTGTTGTCAAGTCCGACTCATGCAAACAACACATTGCTGACCTAAAAGAAGTTTTTCAGGCCCTCCGCCAACACCAGATGCGACTCAATCCTGACAAGTGTGCGTTCGGCGTCGAGGGAGGGAAGTTCTTAGGTTTTATGTTAACTCATAGAGGCATCGAAGCTAACCCCGAGAAATGTAAAGCTATCTCCGAAATGAGAAGTCCCAACTCCATTCAGGAAATTCAGAGACTTATCGGCCGACTCACTGCTCTATCCAGATTTGTTCCTAAACTTGCCGAACGAACGAGACCCATCGTCCGACTATTGAAAAAAGCATCCCGCTTTGAATGGTCGACCGAATGCGAAGAAATTTTCCTCCAATTGAAAACTTTTCTATCTTCCCCGCCGATCATCCAGAAACCGGACGTCCGAGAGCCCATTATAGTCTACCTCGCTGTTTCACACGAAGCCGTCAGTTCGGTCTTAGTGCAAGAAATTAATTTGGAAGAACGACCAGTTTATTTCGTCAGTCGCGCCCTCCATGGTGTCGAAATCCGATACCAAACGATCAAAAAAGTAGTTATGGCTCTCGTTATTACCGCCCGACGAATGCGGATGTATTTTCAAAATCATCGTATTATTGTTCGGACAAATTACCCCATCGTAAAAATTCTCACTAAACCAGATTTAGCCGGACGAATGATCGGATGGACGATAGAACTGTCCGAATTCCATATTCAGTACCAACCACGAGGGGCCATCAAGTCGCAAGCTCTTGCTGATTTCGCAGCCGAACTCACTCCTTCCTCAGCCGAGACTGAACACTCATCGTGGGTCCTATACGTGGATGGCTCCTCCAACGAAAGGTCGTGCGGCGCTGGAGTCGTTTTGGAAGGTCCCGACGAGATTGTCATCGAGCAAGCCCTAAAATTTGACTTCAAAACTTCAAACAATCAGGCCGAATATGAAGCCATTTTAGCCGGTCTACGCCTCGCTCAAGAATTGGAAATCACTAAGTTAATTTGTAAAAGTGATTCCAGGCTAGTCATCGGTCAACTTAATGACGAATATGAAGTCCGAGAAAGCTTTTTACAGCGATATTATCACTTAGTCAAACAGTCGATGAACACCTTTTCTGAAATTTCTATGCAGCACGTTCGACGCGATCACAATACTCGCGCGGACGCCCTGTCCCGGTTAGCAACCACGAAGTGTAAAGGAATGCATCGGTCGGTCATCCATGTTACGCTTGCACGCCCAAGCATCGATCTACAGGAATGCCTAACGACCGACGCGGAATCTACTTGGATTACCCCAATCAAGCAATATTTACTCGACGGCACATGTAGTCCTCTCGGCGAAAAAACCATGAAGCTGCAGGCCGCCCGTTTTGTCTTAATCGGCGACGACCTTTATCGCCAAGGTTATACCCAACCACTCTTTAAATGTTTGACACCAGACCAAGCTTCCTATGTCATTCAAGAGTTGCACGAAGGAATTTGCGGAACTCACTCCGGCGCACGGACAATGGCTGCCAAGGTATTCCGGGCCGGATACTACTGGCCGACCGTCCAGGGTGACTGCACCAATTTCGTCCAAAAATGTCTTAAATGCCAAGAGTTTGGCACTTTGTCCCATCAAAAGCCTGAGGAACTCCATTTTATGTTATCACCTTGGCCGTTCGTCCAATGGGGTATGGACATCATTGGTCCTTTCGACCCCGGTAAAGGCCAGTGTAAATTCTTACTAGTCGGCATTGATTACTTCACCAAGTGGATCGAAGCCGAGCCCCTGACTGCAATCACCGCCCGCAATGTTCAAAATTTCGTATGGAAAAATATCGTTTGCCGCTTCGGGCTTCCACAAATCATCATCACCGATAACGGTCGGCAATTCACCGACCGAACGTTAGCTGAATTTTACGAGAAGCTCCACATCAAACACATCGCTAGTTCTGTCGAACATCCGCAAACAAACGGACAAGTAGAAGCTGCAAACAAGGTCATTTTGAACGAACTGAAGAAACGTCTCGGCCCAGCAAAGGACAACTGGACTGAAGAACTCTTAGAAGTCTTATGGGCATATCGCTGTACTCCTCAGACGACTACACAAGAAACGCCGTACAGCCTAACGTATGGCACTGAAGCTATGATCCCCGTCGAGATTGGCGAACCCTCTCTCCGCCTGCAAACCCTTGATCTTGATCTAAACAAGGAAAGCCTCTCGGTCGGCCTCGATCTCATCAACGAACTTTGGGACAAATGTAGAATTAGAGAAGAAGCATGCAAAATTCGGGCGGCCAGACGATACAACTCCAAAGTTAAACCAAGATTGTTCCACAAAGGCGACTTAGTATGGCGAATGCGGAGCAGCGCTCGGAAGGAAGGAGGTAAGTTCTCTAGTAATTGGGAAGGACCTTTCCGCATAGCAGATACGGCAGCCGGTGGAGCCTATTACTTAGAACATTTATCTGGGAAAGACATACCGAGAACGTGGAATGCCACGCATCTCAAATTTTATTACAGTTGAACTTAATAAAAAGTGTACTCTTTCCTCGCTCGGTCGGTTTTTCCCTAAGGAGGGTTTACGACCGAGAAGGTTTTAACAAGGCACTATAAATTAAAATCAATCTCCTACTCCTTTTATTACTCCCAATTTATGCCTCGTCCGGCAACCGAATTAACATTACTTAAACGTAATCAGGGTTATTTATGCCTCGTTCGGCATCCGAATAAACATTACTTTAACGTAATAAGGATTATTTATGCCTCGTTCGGCATCTGAATTAAACCTAATCAGGGTTATTTAAGCCTCGTTCGGCATCCGAATAAACATTACTTTTACGTAATAAGGATTATTTATGCCTCGTTCGGCATCTGAATTAAACCTAATCAGGGTTATTTATGCCTCGTCCGGCATCCGGATTAACATTACTTTAACGTAATCAGGGTTATTTATGTCTCGTTCGGCATCCAAATTAACTTGTTACTTCAAAGTAATAAGGATTATTTATGCCTCGTCCGGCATCCGAATTAACTTATTACTTTAAAGAAAGTTATTTATGCCTCGTTCGGCATCCAAATTAACTTATTACTTTAAAGAAAATTATTTATGCCTCGTCCGACATCCGAATTAACATTACTTTAACGTAATCAGGGTTATTTATGCCTCGTTCGGCATCCAAATTAACTTGTTACTTCAAAGTAATAAGGATTATTTATGCCTCGTCCGGCATCCGAATTAACTTCTAACTTTAAAGAAAGTTATTTATGCCTCGTTTGACATCCAAATTAACTTATTACTTTAAAGAAAATTATTTATGCCTCGTTCGGCATACGCATTACCATTACTTTCACGTAGTCAAGCTTATTTACGCCTCGTTCGGCATCAGAATTCACTTATTTTGCAATTACTTATGCCTAGTTCGGCATCAGGATTAACTCGCATTGTTGCTAACGAAATCAACTACGTCTAGGCCGGCATCCAACTTAATAAAATCTACTTACAAGGTTCACAAATATCAATCCGGTCAATCAACAAATCCAAAATAAAACTATTGTACGACGCCCACATGCCGGGTCCAGCAGTTACCTATGGCATATTCATTAATTCTTCGAACGAGACGTCCGGTTGTGGTCCCGGAGTTTCCGCCTCAGCCTCTTCATTGATGTCGCCAGGATTGGTCGGCACTAGTTTTCCTTCGACCACCACTTTCTCAATGTCATAGCGGTCGTCCTCCAGTGGCGTACCGTGCAGACAAGCTACCTGTTGGATGCCCAACCGGAAGTACTCTTCGCTAATGCGAAGCATGAAGTCGTGACACTTGGCCACTTCCGCTTTTAAAGCCTCCTCCCGGCTCCTCCTTTCAGTTGCGCCTCAAGGCTCTTCGTGAGTTCCTCTTGCGCTTTTAAGGCCGTCTGCTTCTCTTCCAACTGGGCCTTCAACCTCTCGGCCTTCTCGGTCGACATATTCGTGGCTTGAGTAGCCTCGGTCACATCTTTCTTTAGCCGAGGTATGGTAACGGTCGTCACTCTCTCGAGCTCTTCGACCACCGTCCGGCTTGCCATAAGCGCCCGGCTTTGTAACTCCAATGTTTCCACCATCAGTTTAGTTGTAGGGATGGTGGCAAAAATTTCATTCTCTTCGGCGGTCAGCTCCGCCTGCAGGTGGGCAGCTATATCCATACCGACCGCCAACAGTGTTGGCTCAGAGTTTGTTCGGGATGGCCCAGCTCGGCCGTCCTGATTTTCTTTAGGAGGCCGACCCCTTTTCTTAGCAGCAGTCGAGGCCCCCGCCGCAGGAACCGTTGTAGACGGAACTGCCGCCAACACCCCGGTCGCGTCGACAAAAGCCGACTGAGCATCCCTACTCTGACGCAGCTTGTTCATATACTCATGTAAGGAAGCGTCCGCCCTACTCATGATTTCTGCAAAACACACAGGAATTAAACACTATTAATGGACTTATTCAACCAAACCAAATTTACAATCACATACCAATAAAATCCGCCCAGGGATCGGACGACACATATAACAAAATTATCTCCCTCGTAGGTAACTTGTGAGGGAGTTGGTCAAACACCACCATAACAGCCTTATCCAAAGCCGACAGGGCCGTACGGGAACTCGTGTTAAGCACAGTCGGATTCTGGGTCCAATGGAATGGAAACTTGGTAACATCATTGTTATAAAAATACTCTCGTCCGTCCGGCTCCACAAATATCTTGAAATATCGTTCCTTGAAGTTCTTGTAGGACGTGGTGTAAGCCGCAAAATGTACACACCCCGGACGGCTGGTTAACGACACCCAACTTACCGGGTTGAACGAATGAGTGTTATAATAAAATAAAAACACTTCCGCTCTGGGCGTCAAGTCAAAAAGTTGACACACCATTCGGAAGGCCTGCATGCACGCCCATGAGTTCGGATGAAGTTGGGTTGGAGCTAGATTCAGAAACCGTAGCACATCCATCGTGAACTCATCGAACGGCAACGTCACTTTCAAATCAACAAATAACGTACTATAAACATAAAAGAAATCTACCGGAGCGTTCTCCCTTCCATGACAGACACGGTCGGTATACCCACATATTTCGGCAATAAGAATATCTGAAGGTAAACCAGACCGCACGACAGGGGCCCTAGCTATCACTTTATCCAGGTCGTCTGGTGTCTTGAAAACAGTGGGTATATTCCTAACACTAATATCTACCCACTCATAACTCGGACCCACCGACCCACTCGTACTTTCGCCACTTCTGGACGATGACTCCCCACTCTCACTCGACTCCCTACTAGCTCTATTTGAAGAAAGTTGAGACATAACTAACCTTTCGTTCACAAATATACAGCTCGGTCGGCAACTATGTTTCGTACAGCGCAACAACTCGCAAAGTGGACTCGGCAATCGGAGCAACTCGGATGCCGAACTCAAGGAAACGTGGTCCTCCTACAACTGGGGCTGCTATTTATAGCATTTGCCTCTCACCCCCATCCGTTAGATCCCCTCTCGTCCTACGCCCCATATCAGCCGGAATTCGAAACGTCACTTAATCCACACCGCCAGATTCATCTCCGCCGTCTTCGACCAAAAGCAAACGTCCCATCACACCGTTACATTTAATGCCTGACACCTCAAAAAAAACAATCATTATGACTCTTCGGCATTTATTCACCTCGAGCCTGGGGGCAAGTGTATCGGTAGGCACCGGACGAACCTGGCCGACCGACCGAAGCCACAATAAATGTGAGGCATGTATGACAACTAAAAGTGGTTAAGATACACCTCCGAAGAATAAGGAATGCGCGTTTAAAGAAGATATGTTCCCCGGGCATTTCGGAGCACGATTGACAGGACCTATCCACAACTACCCTGAGCCCAAGGAATAGAAAGCCCATTAGGCAATCCTATAAATATGTGCTCAAGCCAGAGAAAGGTACGTTTTTCACTCACTGACTAAACCACACTTAGAATCTCACACTTACTTGAGCGTCGGAGTGCCTTCGCAGGTACCCTCCCCCGCTCGACCGAAGGAGACACCAAGAAGGAGCGACCGACCGAAAGAGAAGAAGACCGACACGTCAGCAACTACACTACATCAACCGACCGTGCCTGAGCCCCATCTCTCCACTCAGGTACAAGATAAGATTATTCTTAATAGTTTTCTTAGCCTGATGAAACTCCTCTTTTAACTCCTCTTTAACCTTATTTTTAGTCATCACTCTTTTAGAAACTCTTTTAGAAACTTCTTGTATGACTTTGACTTTAACCATATTCCTTGTTATGGTGTATTTCTTAATTCATTATTTCACAAGAAATGACGCTAACAATTTTTTTTTACAACTATGACGCACAAAAAAGTAAAACAGCATCTAAAGTTTGCTTTTTTAGAAGTGCAAACCCTTAAAATTTGTCCAAGGGAAAAGAGCAATGTAGAACTACCCTATTTAACCTAAAATACTATTATCCTCAGGTTATAATTGGATGAAAGGCAAAAGAAAAAAAAAGACAACAAGACAGTTTGTTTAAGTTTTTTTTTATAAGTAAAGAATCACTTTGTTTTAAAAGATAATCATTTTTTTGTTACAATGAAACATAAAAAATCTTAATAAGAAGTTATTTAAAACATTTTCTTTCATAAAAACAATTTTTTTTTATAAAATGATCTTTTTATCGTAAATAAACATAAATGAAGCTTTTTTAAAGTCTAAAAAATAATCACTAAACTATTTCATACTAGAATCACATTTTTTTAATCTTTAACAAATCAGTCAAATCTAAAGGGGTTCTACTTTATTGAAAAGAAAAAATTAAAAAAGAATTTATTCAATATTTGGGCTTGGGAACTCCATGAATTATTAATACAATAATGAATTATCAAATATACATAACTGCTACAAACTCAAGCCGTTGTAGACTAAAAAAAAACTCGTACAAACTCCAGGAAGGAATGATGATGATGATGAAGATGATAGTAGGTAGTTTTTCTAGTTGGGCCTGGTGCAATCAAACCTAATTTCACCTTGATTTCCAGTTTTAACACCAACCCTTCCCAACTTGGTAATGGCATCAACAAAAGCTTTCTGAAAAGCTCCTTCATTTGATGCAAACAAGTTGACTGTGGCCTTTGACCTTGCATCTGTAAACAGTACCTGATCAGAGGTGAAGAGACCCTTTCCTTGCTGCAGATTCTTAAAGTATTGGTTATCAAACTTCTGAGGCGATACAGGGTCCATGTCTATGGCGATTCTAGGATCGACCTTTAAGGGGCACATCTGTCTAAGCTGAAAAGCATATTGCAAATTTAGCGTTGGATCGATTCTGCCTCTGGGGCTGAAGTTGTAGATTCGTTTTGAGAAGCGGTTGCAGTGAGAGAACCCAATTGTGTGTGCACCTAACATTATAACATACACTATTCTTCAGGCTTTTCTTGTATTAAACTTAAATCAAACTATATCCAAGATTATTTAGTCAGAAGCACTTTTTTTTTTATGTCAGTGAAGAAAATACCTGATAATGCAATCATATCTATCTGAGACAGACCATTAACGTTGAACATGGAATTGAGCTGATCCAAATTGAATTCAGGGTGAGGAAGATGGCGTTGAACACTTGCAATGGTAGATATTCTACCATCACGCCTTCCCAATTCAACATCATAAGATGGCCCCCCTGCCTACAATGTTATGCACTTGTTACTATTACAAAATGCAATATCACACACTGTACATTCTTAATCTGCATGCATGGCTGGTGTTGGATCAAACGGTTTAGAGGTAAAGTAATAGAACTGTCAATAATTTCACGAAGAAAATGCAATCGTACCAAATTTACAACATCCCTAGTAGCCAGAGCGAGTATATCAGCACAAGAGACTTTGTTTCGGCACTTGGGGTCCTTATCAACAGCTGCCTTCGCTTTAATCACTGTGTCAAAGCCATCCCCTGCTAGAGATATGTCATCCGGGTGATCCTTTTCCGAGTTACTATTTGCAAGCATGATTGAACCATCACAACCCTGTGTGCACAACAACAAATTTGTTATCACCTTACATACAAAATAGTCAACAACAGTGAAAAAAGGTTTCCATTACAGTTTTCATAATTATTGATTTCAACTCCAAAGCTAGCTCATGAAGTTAGAATTTTCTTTTATTTATATGTTCATGCAAATTTCTTTGGCCATACACTAATATATTGTAAGATCTTGACACACTCTCTTCACACTGAAAATTAACATTTTGGGACACGAATTTTGCAGTATAAGTATATATATCTGCATGTGGCCTAATAAACCAAGAACAACCGATACAGAATAACTATATATAGTCTGATTTCACAAGAAAAATGTTCCTAAGTTGATAGCATAGACTAAATGTATAAAACATGTCCACAGTTTTGTGCAGGTTCCTGAATGCATGCACACATAACTTTGGTTTTATTAGTCAACAAACTGATGATTAAGAATTAGAGCTATATGCGAAATCAAACCAGGCTGAGTTAAGAAAACGATGAAAGTGATGAAGAAGGTGTACACACCCTCACAAAGCAATCATGGAAGAAGAGTCGAAGAGTAGCAGGAGCAGTCACAAAAGTCTGTTGGAACTTCTGTGCAACAGCAGAGCGTACCAACTGCTCCACATTGGGGCATACGTTTTTGTAGAAGCTACGAGTGAGTTGAGCTGAGCTTAGAGTGGTACTAGTCAAGAGAAGAAGCAAGGAGAAGAAGACAAAGTTAGGAGTTTCCATATTACTAACTCTTGTATTTTGCTTCTTCGATTTGGTTCCAACTTCTGTTATGTATCCACTTATATATACTCAACATGACCCCACTTTGAGCATGAACAACAAAAAAATATGTAGTTGATCATTAAATAATTAAATAAGAAGATAAATATATAATTGGAGAATGATTGATGAGAGAAACACAAATGTCTGTTTCATGGACAGTCTGGCCATTTGATATAAGTAACTGTGATACTGTTGTGAAAGAGAGGATGATGATGGAGGCGACATTGACTCTGAGAATGCTATAAAAACGGAGTCTAATTATAAGTTGCGTGAAGCATCTAAGGCTGTTATATATTATTATCATCAATTTTATAATGACAGTAAGGAATGGTAGGTGTGCACGACCAAGGATAAGCATGTTACTAGGGAAGAAAGAGTTTTTGTTTATGAACTGACATGGAAAACCTCTCCTTTTCTTTTATGTTATGTCAAAGAGTTCCTCAAACAATTTTTTGTTTTATTTACTAATCAGCAATAACAATCTTCATTACACAAACTGCTTAAATGAAAATCTAATTTTAATCGAAAAATGATGTTAAATACTTAAAGCAATGCAGCAGTTTTTGTTATCTTTATCTCTTGTCTTTCAAATGAAATCAGACTTAGATGTTAAATGCTGATTTAGTTTAAGAGAATGTCTAGTTTGTTGTCTGTGATTAGGACATAGCCAACTCAATTGCATGTGATCATATGCGTGTAGACTCATCTTTCCTAACAACTCCCTTTTCCTAAGGAAAAGATCCCTTCTTTCAAAGTTCAAACCAAGCAAACTTTTCCTTTTATCTATTGTTTATTTAAAACCAGCCAATCCCTATAGTTACATTTGTCAATCCCTGCAAAAAGCAACCATGTGCACTAAAAGCTTAATAACTCTACTTATGTTAATATCTGCAAAATACTGAACTTGTTTGTCAGTATATATGATCTCTTTATTATTATAGTTTTGTTCTTTCCTGCGTCATTATATTGTCAAAACATCATTTTTCTCTCTCTTTCTATTAATGTATTATTCACAACATAAAAAAAAATCTAATAACATGTCAAAGATAAGGTTAACTAAAAATAAAAACATTATAATATACAAAATCTCACCTTATAAATTATATTTAATTAACACACGTCAAAAGTGTATTTGAGATTACACATTACTTAATTAATTACTGTAGTTTTTTTTTTCTTTCTGTCATTATTGTATGCATAGGAAAATGAATGCCATGTCTAATTGCAAGATGCAAATAAGTGGCTTCAATTTTGTATATTATTTTCTAGTTGCGCTATTATTGTTTTCATTTTTCAACGTTATGGGGCTTATTCAATATTCAGTATGTAGTTTTCTTCCCCTCTTTCTTTCTTCCACGCTAGTATCATATTACATACATGTTTCGTGAGTTTCCTATATCAACGCCTGAATTTCTGTTTTAAAAACACCAACAAGTAAAATAGTAGCTAATAAAACCATTTTTGTTTTTTAAGTCAATTTTTCCAAGGCCCAAAATGCACCTCAATTTTGACCACTTAAGAGACGACTTTAAAAGATTTGTTTTTTTTTTGTCACGTACAATTTAATTCCTCGTTTTTATAATCTGACTTTTTAATTTTAACATTAATTTAAATACTTAGTACTAATAAGTACTCCTACCAGCTAGATTATATATTATTATGTGTCAAAGAAAGAAAGTAAAAGTGTTATTAAATTAAGGTTGAGTTTTTTTATCAGCATAAAAAAATAATTAATTGAGGTATTTTAAGGATATCTCTATCCTTATATAAGAAACTCAAATTACTTACAAACTCTCAAGAACATTATTAATCATAAAAGTAACCTGTGTTTTTTTTTATAACGGACCTCATACATACCAGTGGTTCAAGATATCAATCAGAATAAGAAAAACATGTTAGTATAACCTTTGCAGTTACCCACGATCAAACCTTCAGCTGAACTATCGTGAAGATTTCATTATGATCTATAATTCTATTCCTAAAAATCTTCTTATTCCTTTGTTTCCACAATTCTCCTACGACTGCTATCCACACACAGAACTAGATGTTATTGACAACTTCACTTTCCTTAATCATCTTGAATTGTGCGATGTGCTTTTTTGGTTCATGATGAACCGTCGATGCCACACCCATCCATTCATAGCATTTTGACCACACCAGCCAAGCTACCCTGCAAGTATAGGAAAGATGTGATGTTGTTTCCGCTTCCTCCCCACATATACTAAATATGCTATTCTCACTGATATCCCTCTCTTCACCAAATTTGCTTTAGTTGTTGTTTTGTCCTCAGCATGCAGTTAACTGAGCTGATGGTTTGGTCAAAGAGTTTCATTGGTAAAAACCTCTGGCTTGGCCTTGCCCGAACGATGTTTAAATTAGGCTACCAAATGGAATGCGGAAACTATCACAAAAAGTGCTTGAATTTGAAGATAGATATGGTTTATGTGACACTACAAGAAAAACGCGAATTAGATACAGATATATTCGTATGTAATTTTTGGCGCCATAAAATAAAATTAGCAATGAATGAGATTCGAAGTCAAGTTCCTTCAGCTACCAAAGAAAATTTAACCACTACACCAAGCAAATTCTTTAGTTTTATTATGATTTTTATTATACTTATTATTATTAATAATACTAACAATATTAATAATATTAATAATACTAACAATATTAATAATATTAATAATACTAACAATATTAATAATATTAATAATACTAACAATATTAATAATATTAATAATACTAACAATATTAATAATACTAACAATACTAACAATATTAATAATACTAACAATACTAATAATATTAATAATACTAACAATACTAACAATATTAATAATACTAACAATACTAACAATATTAATAATACTAACAATACTAACAATATTAATAATACTAACAATACTAACAATATTAATAATACTAACAATACTAACAATATTAATAATACTAACAATACTAACAATATTAATAATACTAACAATACTAACAATATTAATAATACTAACAATATTAATAATACTAACAATATTAATAATATTAATAATACTAACAATAATAATAATACTAACAATATTAATGATACTAACAATATTAACATATGAATCACATTTAATTTATCTATAATCTATTTGAATCTAAACATAATTTATTATATTATCTATTAGTATGAATCACATTTAATATATGTCATACTCATAGTCATCATATTACCTATTACATTAAAATCAACTATCATATTAATTATTATTTTACTATCATATTGACTTAATTAAGTTCATTATAGGTAGTTGGTTTTACTTGTGTGTTATAGTAAAGAATATTGTCAACAAACAATATTATCTTTTAACATAGAATGATGACTTTTACATTAACTATTAATTAAATCTCTAATACAGATTACTAGTTAGCATATCATTATAGTTTAAACTATATTAATTATTCCATAAATCTATGTAAAAAGTTGTTACTAAATAACCCTTTCTACTAATATATAAATCATAATGACAAAGTGATTAAATAATTTATAATTTAAAATATTTTAAAAATTATACATTATATCAATTTTAATCTATGTAAGTAAATATTTGAAAATAAGATTTTTTTTAACGAAAAAGAATAAAAAAAATTAAAGGAAACATTTTAAGGATATTTCAATCCTTATACAAGAATCTCAAATCAGAAAAGAAGTGTAAGATACAAGCACCTATATAGCCATCTAACAAAAACTTCACAACTACCTATAATAACCTATATTTGAAAATAAGATATCAAATAATTTTATATTAATATATATATATATATAATATGAAAGTAAATTTAAATTTAACCATGAGTTTTAAAAAATTAATGATTAAATAAAAAAAATATTAATCAATATATATGTATTTATAGCATTCAAGTTATATTAATATTATATAATTTCTTCCTTTTTCTCTCTATCTATCTATATCCGGATAAAAGTAATATTACTCAAGTCAAATAAAACTACTATACACACACAATAAATATCTAAAATGTATATTTATATCAAAATTAATATTAATAATATGAATATAATATTGATAATATGAATATAATATTAATAATATGAATATTAATACTAATAATATTAATAATAATACTAATAATATTAATAATAATACTAATAATATTAATAATATAAATATAATTTATTTTTTTATTATTATTATTATAAATTATATTAATATGTATAAATTATATTAATATGTATAAGTATAATAAAAATGATAATATGACCAAAGAACTTGTCTGGTCTAGTGGTCAATGCTTCTCCTGATTACTAGAAAGACTTGTGTTCGAATCCTTTCTGCTGCAGAGAGCTTTTGTTGTAGGCAACTGAAGCTTTGTTGTTAATAAAAATGGTGCATCGTTTTTTTGCCATCCAAAAAAAATAATTAATGAAATTAGATCAACAAAGGAGACATAGAATGTGGTTGTCAGAGTGTTTATGGTGTGTGCAAGATTTCACGTTTTTTCATAAAACTCGCAGTTCTAACATACATTATATACAAATTCCAGAGTCAAATATGTAAAGGTCATGGGTATTCCATACAATCGTTTAGTATTGCATCCACCTTAGGGTCTTACAAAACAACACATCAGTATAAGATGAACTTTCAATATGGGACGAAGGTATCTTTAATGGCTAATGAAGTGGTACCACAAAGTACCCCACAACACACATCTCTTTCCGTGATTTTTGCTCTTGGCTTTGACACAGACTATTTAGTTGGTTAGTTAAATTATATATTGTTTTTTGGTACATTTTCAATAAAAGATCACTATTATTGATTTCAGTAATGTTTTATGTAGATATAATTGGAATTCTTACTGGAGTTGGAACAAAATGCAAGTTTCGAAAGGAAGGAAGAATTAGCAAAATGAATGTCATCTCCATAGATTGTGATGGGCAATGTTCTAACTTCATTCCACCATTGTTTCCTTTTTTAAACTGACGTTGTAACATAGTTGTATTTTTAGAGTAGTTTTAGGATTCAATGAACGCTCTTGAAGAATTATGTAGATCAGTTAAATTCTTTCCTCTCTGTTGGGAAGTAGAGAATGTAGTTATAGTTATCCAATTTGCCAAAGTCAAGTTGTTCAGAGGTATCATTTTGGATCAATCAAAGTATTTTATTTCTACTTTTGATAATTAGGTTCGAATTATAATTTTTCTTACATGTTAATTTTTTATTATATAGACTATATTTATATTCAAAACTGTATTGATTTCACAAAAGTGGAATATAATGTACTGACTGAAGAAGTCTTACTGTTGAAAAAGAGGTACTTTACAAATATCATTATTTGTTGTGTAGAAAAGACATTTTTGCATGTATTCTAACGTAGTTTTAATGTAAAGGATGTTAGAAGTATGGATTCTCCATCACAGGGGCTAAGCCAACTATGTGAATCTTCAAAGCAAACTCCTGAAAATGAATTCCTTCAGACCACCATCAGAACCACCATAGCAAGGTTGAAGGATTGTAGAGAAATAAATGTCATTACATATTTTAAATTCTTGATCTATCTTTGGTTTTCACTGATTTTCACATTATATTTACACAAGTGAACACATTCATTGTTCTTGCAACTATAAAACACATTGTGGACGATGATGATTGGTGGTATACTGCCTGCATCTGTAATAAGGCAGTTTACCCCGACTTCAAAATGTTTTTGTGAGAAATGTAACAAGCACATAATGAAGGTCACACTTAGGTACACATTTTGAAATATTTGTTATTGATTTATTATTCAATATTGATAGCAGTTCAATACTGATATTGAATTTGTATGGCAGATATAAAGTGCAATTCCGTGTCATCGACGAGACTGATTCTACCACCTTCATTCTTTTTGACAGAGAAGCAAACTCACTTATGAGTAAATGATGTGCTGAAATTTAGGAAACTCATGATAAGGTTATCCTTGCACACCTTTAGATGCGAATTCTATATATAAGGATCTTGGTTAATTTGAATTTCATTGTGATTTTAGAATGGAAATATTCTCAAAGAATTTGCAGACATATTGGAGAAAAAGGTTTTGTTCAAGGTTGATTCAAAAACTGATAAAGGTTTCAGGTTTGAGCAAACCTTTAGAGTTAAAAAAAATTGTGTGGATGAAGACATCATTGAACGTTTCATTAGTGGCAAGAATAGGTAATTGGTAAGTTATGCTTTCATGTACCATGTCTGTAATATAAAATATTTGTTCACTACTGATTTGTTTAAATGTTCATTTGTTTGAGAAGGAATTGTATGATCAAGATGGAAAAAATGGCAAAGGAAAACTGGCTTTGACTGATGCTTCATGTGAGAACATCATATTGTTTAATTCTGATAGAGAATAATAGTAGTTGAAAAAATATTTATTTTAAACGTGTGTGTATTGAAACCGAATTTGTTGACCAAGTTTGGTAATGAATGCAATGAGTCTCAATCCCAAACTATGGATTTGAGCAATGACAATACTAGAATGACTCCACTTAAGAGACAACCTCTACCATTGATTGAAGTTGCATGGGAAAATCTGTCACTTAAAATATTTAAAAGAAATATAAAAATTGAAAAGTGAAGTGTAGTTTAAGGTTTATGTTCACATCTAAAATATTACATTCTTGAATTATGTAATATTGCAATACATTTGAACTATTATGCAGAATTATGTTTTTCGTTTAATATTTTCGTTTAATCTTAATTAGATTTAAATCAATTTAAATTAAGTATTATATATTATCCAACAAAAAATAGTAAAAATATATGAAAAGAAAAATAAAAGTAATCATGTGTCTTGATTTTTTAAAAATAGATAAAATAGATGTCTTCACTATTGTGATAGAATTTCTATCAAAGTTTTCCTATGTTCCTAATTTATGCTTCCTTCATAAATGGTCTTTCGTTTGTACAGTAAATTACCTTTTAGCTTATTTTTAGAGTTCTTTCATAATAAGTACAAATTAGCTAGTTTTTGTTTTATTTAGTTTTTTTTAGTATCTGTCTTGTGTAGTCCCCGTATACTTGGTATTTTTTATTTTTTTAATAAATTATTTTCATGTGATAACGATAGTTGAAATCTGGGATCACAAATTAAATGAGATATAAATTTTGTAACAATGTTAATAGTTTTTATATAAAAAAACAAGTGAATAAAACCTACCAGGCAAACATATAATATATTTATAAGTATAAGTTTATAATAAAAAAACAAGAGAATAAAATTAATAATATAGACAATTTTTTATTTCCTATCGTTGTCACTTTCGGTTGGAGATCCCACATCGATTAGAGATTAGAGTCTTTCATAGTATATAAGTGGGTGAAAACCTCACCTCATTGAGCTGGTTTTATGGGGTTAAGTTAGGTTTAAAGCCCACTTCTTAATATGATATCAGAGCCATATCAACCTTATCCTAACGAGTATTTGTTGGGTTTATCAAGCCGTTATCGGATCACCCATGGTGTTTAATGATATAAAAAGAAATAGTGAATTTTTTATCAATTAATTTAAATTATCTAATTAAAATTAAGTTGATCTTTTTTTTTCAAGTCATATTGTTATGTGTAAGGTTCTATCATCTCCCTTCTCTCTAAATTCTGATCTCCTCGCATCAGTTTGACGATCGGAGTCCGCCAATAGACTCCTAGCAGCAAAGACTACAAGGCTGCCCGATCAGAATCTCTGATAGGGTAGGTTCATTTTTGTTCTTCTTATTACAAAATAGAACAGAGATGAACAAAAGGAAACAGAGATAAACAAAAGAGTAAACTGAAGACAAAGGATATGAGAATGAATATCTCTTCTTTCTTATTATTCAAATCAAAACAATTATGGCTCTGATACCATGTTTCCTTTCAACTATACTATTTTGTTGTGGAGTATTGACGCATGATGTTTGATGTATTATTCCTTTACTGACAAAAAAACTAGTCATGACAAACTCAGTTCCATTATCACTTCTTATTATTTTTATTGTTGTCTCAAACTGTGTTTGAACAAAAATAACAAAATGTTCCAAAACCTTAACAACTTCAGATTTTTGTTTCAAAAGAAAAATCCATGTGTACCTCGAATAGTCATCAACTATGGTCAAGAAATATTTATGGCCATGAATTGATGGTATTGAGTATGGTCCCCAAATATCTACATGAATCAAATCAAAACATTTTTCCGATTTAGATGTACTAATAGGAAAAGAAAGTCTTTTTTGCTTTGCAAAATGACAAATATCACAAACAAAAGAGTTGTTATATTTAACAAAAGGAAATTTATTCTTGATAACATCAATACATTTATTTGAAATATGACTTAATCGAAAATGCCAAAGGGTTTCTAGATCACTAGCACTGACATTAACAGTATTGATGATGTGTGTAGATTCAAGGGGTTTAATTTAAAATTTATGGTAAGATGGGATCCTGAGTATATAAAGTCTATCTTGCATCTTAGCAGAACCAATTATTTTCAAGGAGTTTTTGTCTTGAATGTGACAACCATTAGAATCAAAGGTAAGAACACAAGATAGTCTATCAACCAATTTTGTTACTGAAAGAAGATTAAAAGTGAAGCAAGGAATATACAAAACATTGTCTATGACATGATTTTGATTGAGAAAAACACTTCCAGAATAATTGGCAATGACTTGATTTCCATTTGGTAATTTGACATAAATAGGATCAATTTGACGATACGAAGTGAAGTAAGTTAAGGATGAACAAATGTGATCTGTAGCACCACTATCAATAATCCAAGAACTAGAAGAAGAAATAGAATTATTACCAGTTTGTGTTGTCATGTTGGAAGGAATAACAGAGACTTGACTAGAAACATTGTCACTGGATTTGACCTATTGTAAAAGAGCTAACAATGTTTGATACTGCTCAGGAGTAAAACCAATTTGTTGAGACTCCACTTCTGACTTTGAACCTTCATGATTCTGCTCATTATTGTTAAAATTTGTATTGTGAAAGGCTGCATGACTTTGATGATGGTTCTGATTTTTAAATTTGAAATAAGGTGGAAAACCACGCTTTTTATAGCATGTATCAATGGTATGCCCTGTCTTTCCACAATAACTGCAAATTTCGGAAGTATATCCTCTTCCATAGCTTCCTCTTCCATATCCACCACCCATGCCATAGATCATAGCATTGTTATTATAACCTCCTTTGCTAGTAGCAATCATTGCCTTAGACTGATCACCAAAAACTTGTCTCTCTTGTTGTGTAATGAGAGAGTAAACTCTATTCAAGGATGAATTATCTGATAAACTAACATGGTAAGGTGAACAAAGATCTTGTGAGGGATCAACAATTTCACCCATAGATAAATGTAGCAACCAGAGCTCTAATCAGAGCTCTGATACCATATTACAAAATGATCCTGCCTGTTGACCAGAACACAAGAGCCTTGCCTCGTCAAATCTGGATCGACTTTGCACCGTGCTAGCTTCCGTCCTTCACCTTGATTCACCTCAAGAACCTGCAAAAGACAGAACGGCGCCGCTGCGGCCGATCGCGCTCCGACACCCAAGTCAGCGGCTGAACCACCAAAATACTAAGAGAAAACTAAGAACTTCAGGAACTGTGCAATGTTCTCTCTCAGCGTACTCAAGTTCTCGCAAGCGTAAAAGAAGTATTCTAAAACGCGCGTACCTCAGAAGTTCGTTAGGATCCCTTATATACCTGTGCGCTTTCTCTCTCCTGACAGTTACACATCTGGACACGTGGCTCGCATCCAGTTGTACACGTGTCACCATCTGGAGCATCCTTGACTTGAGCGTCACCTCTTACTCTTCAGGCTGTTCGACTAAGTTACTTATGCAGGAAGCAACTCAGCGCGTAGCTGCCTTGGAGCGCGATCTCTTCTGTGTGGCGAGTACGGGTGTCTTCATGCACACCTTCCTTGTGGTCTCGCCGGCCGCCATTATATTCTACTTTACCTGCTTCACTGTGCATGCTCGGGTAAGCTGCTCCCCGACCTCAACCTCTGGCCAGCTAGGGAATGACCATTTGACGACTTCATCCTTTGCTTCGAAATCCTGGAACAAGCTTTCTTGATCCTTCGGCGATGTCCTCCTCTCGGCGATCTCCGATCACCTTGTCGCCTGGGTTCACATCCGGCGACTACGACACAGACTTGGTGACCGCCGGTTTAGGTATGCTAGAGATCGGGGCACGCCAACTTAACGACTGGCGATCACACGAGCCCCCCGACTTCCTTCCCTTATGCCAGCCAGGTGTCCCGTTCAACACGCCTATATTATTGCTTGCTGCCACGTCATCAATTCCGACTACCTGGGCGGTACACAAAATAGAATAGAGATGAACAAAAGAGAACAAAGATGAACAAAAGAGTAAGCGGAAGACAAAGGATATGAGAATGAATATCTCTTCTTTCTTGTTATTCAAATCAAAACAAATGGTCTGAATATATACAAGTAGTACACTCATTCTAGGTTTAACTAAAGAGGAAAAGAATCAATAATTAAATAATAGAATCATAACACACAAGACAAAATAAAGGTTATTCACCTCTATAAAGAGAAACAACTGATAATTAGAAAAGACACCAAATTATTCTCCTCTATAAAGAGAAACAACTGATAATTAGAAAAGACACCCAATTAATATTAGGATCCTTCTATAACTCTGGTATCTGTATCCTTTAATATCCCGCCACAAGCTGGGGAGCAAATATTGATGAGACCCAGGTTGGAACAAATATTCTTAGAAGATTGAGGACTTAAAGCTTTGGTATAAATATCATCTAGTTGCTCTGTGGTGGAAATGGGAAGCAAATGGATGAGACCCTTCTTTAATTTTTCCCGGACCACGTGACAATCTATTTCTATATGTTTTGTACGCTCGTGAAACACTGGATTTGCTGCAATGTATCTTGCTGAATCATTATCACAGTATAAAAGAGATGGTTGCTCAAAAGGAACTTTGAAATCTTGAAGAAGATAAGTTAGCCATTGAATTTCACATGTAACAGTGGCCATTGCCCTATATTCAGCTTCACAAGAACTCTTTGATACTATTCCTTGCTTCTTTGACTTCCAAGATATGAGAGAATTTCCAAGATACACACTAAAACCAGTCACTGATTGTCTTGAATCACTACAGGTGACCCAATCACTATCACAAAAGGCTTTCAGATGAACAGAGGTAGTGGAAGAGAAAAATAGACCAAGACTTGGAGCCCCTTTGATATATCTGAGAATTCTAATCGCTGAATTATAGTGAACAATTGTAGGTTTAGCAAGAAATTGGGAAAGTTGTTGCACAGAAAATGTTATGTCAGGTCGGGTATTAGTGAGATACATAAGTCTTCCAATCAATCTTCTGTAGACTTGAATATCTGTGAAAGGAACACTTCCAGTAGAAGAAAATTTCTCATGATTATCAATAGGAGTGGGTGCAGGTTTGCAGGCTAAAAGACCTGCATATATTCCTGTCTTACTTCTTGCTACTTCTAGACCAAGAAAATATCTTAAATTCCCAAGATCTTTAATCTTGAATGTCTGATTCAAGGCTTGTTTGATTCGAGCAATCTCTTCTTTATCATTTCCTATCAATATTATATCATCCACATATACCAATAATGTTGTAAAAGATCCTTCAGAAGAATTAATGAACAAGGAATGATCATTCATAGATTGAGTATATCCCATAGAAAGCAAAAATGATGACAGTTTGGCAAACCATTCTCTGCTAGCTTGCTTAAGACCATATAAAGCCTTTTTTAATTTACAAACTTTTCCTGGTGGAATCGAAGTCAATCCAGGAGGAACAACCATGTATACATCTTCTTTCAAATCTCCATGTAAAAAGGCATTGTTTATGTCTAATTGTTTCAATTCCCAATTATAAATAGAAGCTAAAGAAAGAAGCAACCTTATGGTGGTCATCTTTGCTACTGGAGAGAAAGTAGCAAGGTAGTCAATGCCTTCTATTTGTGTATATCCCTTTGCCACTAACCTTGCTTTATACCTTTCAATTGTCCCATCAGCCTTATATTTTATTTTGAATACCCATTTGCAACCTATGGCAGCTTTGTTCTTAGGCAGAAGAGCAGTCTCCTAAGTTTGATTTGGCTCTAAAGCAGATATCTCACATTGTATAGCTTTTCTCCAACAGTCATGTTTCACAGCTTCAGAATAAGTGTTTGGCTCAACATGTGAAGAAAGAGACATAACAAAAGATTTGTAAGAAGGTGATAAATTGCTATAAGACAAAACAGAATTCAAAGGATATTTAACTCTTGAAGATGTACTGGAAACGTTAAGATTACAATGATAATCCTTTAAATACTCAGGTGATCTTTTTATTCTTGTGCTCATTCGGACAGATGGATCTGATTCAAAACTTTGTTCTATATCATGATTTTCATTGAGGTTTTGGTCTATATGGGAACAATCTACGTCTGAAACCTCAATTTGTGACTCACAATTATTATCACTGCTATTTTCAACATTATCACAAGGTGCAAGAATGACTTGTGATGGCTGACTTAAGACAGATTGATCTTCAGCAAACAAAATTTGATCATCAATATCAGGACTATTAGTTTCATTACTAGTATCTTGAACCCTTTGGTATGGAAAAACATGTTCATAAAAGACAACAACCCTAGACACAAAAATTTCTCTTGATTGAATATTCAACAAAATATATCCTTTTGTCCCCCGTTGAAAACCAATAAAAACACATTTTGATGCTCTTGGATCAAATTTTCTTCTATTTGTTGACAAGGTGCTAGCATAACATAAAGAACCAAACACTTTTAATCCATTAAAATTTGCATCAGTTTTGAAAAGCATTTCATGAGGAGAAGAATAGTTTAAAACAGGTGTGGGAAGCATGTTTATAATATGCGCAGCATGTATCACAGAATATGACCAATAAATTTTGGGTAAATGAGATTGTATCATAAGAGCTCTTGCTACATCTAATAAATGACCATGTTTCCTTTCAACTCTACTATTTTGTTGTGGAGTATTGACACATGATGTTTGATGTATTATTCCTTTACTGACAAAAAAATTAGTCATGAAAAATTCAGTTCCATTATCACTTCTTATTATTTTTATTGTTGTCTCAAACTGTGTTTGAACAAAAATAACAAAATTTTCCAAAACCTTAACAACTTCAGATTTTTGTTTCAAAAGAAAAATCCACGTGTACCTCGAATAGTCATCAACTATGGTCAAGAAATATTTATGACCATGAATTGATGGTATTTAGTATGGTCCCCAAACATCTACATGAATCAAATCAAAACATTTTTTTGATTTAGATGTACTAATAGGAAAAGAAAATCTTTTTTGCTTTGCAAAATGACAAACATCACAAACAAAAGATTTGTTATATTTAACAAAAGGAAATTTATTCTTGATAACATCAATACATTTATTTGAAATATGGCCTAATCGAAAATGCCAAAGGGTTTCTAGATCACTAGCACTGACATTAACAGTATTGATGGTGTGTGTACATTCAAGGGGTTTAATTTGAAATTTCTGGTAAGATGGGATCTTGAGTATATAAAGTCTATCTTGCGTCTTAGCAATTCCAATCATCTTCATTGTTATTTTGTTCTGAATGTGACAACCATTAGAGTCAAAGGTAAGAACACAAGATACTTTATCAATCAATTTTGCTACGGAAAGAAGATTAAAATTGAAGCAAGGAATGTACAAAACATTGTCTATGACATGATTTTGATTGAGAAAAACACTTCCAGAATAATTGGCAATGACTTGATTTCCATTTGGTAATTTGACATAAATAGGATCAATTTGATGATATGAAGTGAAATAAGTTAAGGATGAACAAATGTGATCAGTCGCACCACTATCAATAATCCAAGAACTAAAAGAAGAAATAAAATTGTTACCTGTTTGATTGGAGGGATTGGAGGGAATAATAGAGACTTGATTAGAAGCATTGCCACTGGATTTGGTTTGTTGTAAAAGAGCTAACAATGTTTGATACTGCTCAGGAGTAAAACCAATTTGTTGAGACTCTACTTCTGACTTTGAACCTTCATGATTCTGGTCATTATTATTGAAATTTGTATTCTAAAAAACTGCATTAGTATGACTCTGATCATGATTCTTATTTTTGAACTTGAAATGAGGTGGAAAGTCATGCTTTTTATAGCATGTATCAATGGTATGCCCTGTCCTTCCACAATGACTACAAATTTTAGAAGTATATCCTCTTCCATTGCTTCCTCTTCCGTATCCAGCACCTCTGTCATAGGTTGTAGCATTGTTTTTATAACCTCCTTTGCTAGTAGTAATCATTGCCTTGGATTGATCACCAAATATTTGTCTCTCTTGTTGTGTAACAAGAGAGCAAACTTTATTCAAGGATGGCAAAGGGTCCATCAAAAGAATTTGAGTTCTCACAGTCGAATAATTATCATTTAGCCCCCTTAGAAATTTGATAATCTGGTCTTGTGTTTTATATTTAGAAACATTCACAAGAGTATTGCATTTAGAGGCACATGAAGAAGCGGATAGCGGGCGGAAAAGATCAAGTTCATCCCAAAGAATTTTTAACTGAGTGAAATAGTTTGTAACAGACAACTCACCTTGTTTAAAAGAAGAAATCATCTCCTGGATATCAGAAATACGAATCATGTCTCCTTGTGAGAACCTTTCCTTTAAATCATTCCATATGTCAAAGGCATTGTCCATACAGATGATGCTCTGCGCGATGGATTGAGAAACAACCTTGAGAATCCACGAAACAACCAACATATTGGCTCTCTTCCATGTTGAAAATAATGATTTGGTACGATTGGTAGCTTCTATAGTTCCATCAATGAAACCTATTTTGTTCTTTGAAATTAGGCTCATTTGAAACGAACGAGACCAATGATGATAATTTGGTCCTTCAAGAGTAATAGGGACAATAAGAAAGGAAGGATTATCTGATGAACTAACATGGTAAGGTGAAGTAAGATCTTGTGAGGAATCATCAACTTCACCCATGAATAAATGTAGCAAGCAGAGCTCTGATGATCAGAGCTCTGATACCATATTACAAAATAGAACAGAGATGAACAAAAGGGAACAGAGATAAACAAAAGAGTAAACTAAAGACAAAGGATATGAGAATGAATATCTCTTCTTTCTTATTATTCAAATCAAAACAAATGGTTTGGATATATACAAGTAGTACACTCATTCTAGGGTTTAACTAAAGAAGGAAATAATCAATATTAAATACTACAATCATAACACAAAAATAAAATAAAGGTTATTCCTTTCTATAAAGAGAAATAACTGATAATTAGAAAAGACACCTAATTATTCTTCTCTATAAAGAGAAACAACTGATAATTAGAAAAGACTCCCAATTAATATTAGGATCCTTCTGTAACTCTGGTATCCGTATCCTTTAATACTTCTCTTTGAGTCAAATTTTGAATTTGTTAGGTTTGTATCAAACCTAGGTTTTTGCATGTGACTCTTTTAGTTTTAGGAGTAGTCTTTGTTAGTTCAGAGTCCTAGTGATATGGTTAGATTTTTTATCAGGGCTATGTGGTGCAGATTAATTATTTTTAAGTTTTTGGTAGATTTGGAGTTCCTAATTAGTATCTGCTTAAGGTAAGAGAAGTTAGTTTAAATTTTCAATAGAACCCTAGATTAAAAGATCTGGAAGTGGGGGTGGCGTGGTCACCAGTTCCAATTTTTGTGTGCAGGATTTCTTGTTTTGAGTAGATTGTAATTTGATTGAAAGTGAGAGTGTTGTGATTGAGAATTGGTGGTTTGATTTTAAATGATTTTGATTTAGAAATCATATATATATATAAAATGAATAAAATTTGTCTACATATCTCGCCCAAGCGGGATAATTCTCGCTCAAGCGAGAATAAAATGAAAAATGAGGTGCTCTCGGGTTCGTTTTCGTCTAAGGGAGGATAACTCTCGCTTAAGCGAGACCTAGGATGAAATTCTGGTTGCTCTTGGATTGAATCTCGCTCAAGCAAGAGAATTTTCGCTTGTCTCGCTCAAGCTAGACTATTTGTAAAAAAAACTTGAAATTTTTATTTAGGCTTTTGAAAGCCTAGTTTATTATTGCTTATTGTTTTTCAGTGAAAATTCTAAATTTTATTTAAAAAATATGATTAAAGGAATTTAGTTATGTGTTTAAATGAATTTTGAGATATACTTTGATTGTTTAGAAAAATTTAAAACATAATGTGATTGAATGGTATATTGATGTGTTACATGAGGTATGAGATGATGTGAATGTGTGATCAAGACATAGTATATTTAGGAAAGGAAATGTCGTGTTAAGATTGTAATATGGTGTATTTATTTGTGAGTGTCTTGTGGATGAGATGATCTTGACTCTACTAATATAATGAAATCATATGATGAAATTATTCAGTTGGTGAGAGTCGAAGGAGGTTCATTTAGCTAAGTCTGAGGTTTGAAAGAACTTATCAGAACAGATAAAATGAATTTACCCTATCATATGAGATGATGAGATATTGAGAGATGATTATGCGCATGACTCGCAGTGAGTAGTATGATAAGTGCAGGTCTCTAAAGGCTAATTTCAATACGCGAATCTTCCGGAACTAGAGTCAATTGTCTGAGTATGTGAGTCAATAATGTGGATAATAGATGTGATAGACACTTGATGACTGTACCGTCCCGTATCAGGGCGTTGACTAAGTCAAGGTCAACGACTGGAAAGTCAAAGTCAGCTCGAGGTGTCGCCCAGATGTAGAGACGCCAAGAGGAGGCGTCGCCTAGGCGAAGGCGTCGCCTAGGTGAAGGCGTCGCCCAGGTGAGGGCGTCGCCAGATTAAACAGTGTAAAAGCAAGGCAATCACGGTGTGGTTCCCCGATACCCATGGGTAGGAAAGACCATGGAGGGAGCGACGTCGTGGGAAAGCCTCAGGTCCCGATATCTCGGGAAAGTGATAAAGAGAAGAAAAAGGTGGCTCCAAGGCCATAGTGATAGTACCAGTAAAGGGCAGCCTGACTCGCGAAGTACCCCTGCCGCCCCAGAGACGCCTTCGGGACAGATACGACCCAAGAGGAAGGTCACGCCCAGGATAACCGGGTGCAGGGTGTGAGAGGAAGGCAGATACGCTCTCAGAGTAAGTGGCTAGATACTTGGGGGCATGAGTTGGCACCCAAAAAGCCACCCCTAGCGCAGTAGCACTCCCAAGCAGGAGGACCCACACGCAGAAACGTCCCTAGATGGGCAGAAACGCCCCCAGATGGGGTCAAGGCGTCGTGAGGCCCTCCACGTGTATGACAGCAATGCCGGAATAGAAACACCCTCAAGTCAGGTGCCAGGTAATTAAAGATATTCAATACAGTTTCCCTTTCTAGCATTCAGGTACTATTATGGCTCCCAAGCGTTTCAACGTCTTAAATGCGTTACGTTTCGTAATTAAGCGCTTTAATGAGTGCGTTACGTTTGAGTGTAAAAGCGCTTTAAGGCGCTTTAAATGCTGGGGCAGTTTAAATAGCGTTGAGAATGTCGGAAAAAGGGTTGGAACCTTTGGCAAACTTACGAGAAACTCTTTGGTTGCTTGCCCGTGCTTTAAGGTTACGTACAAGTGACTGGAGAATATTTTTGCCTAAAGGAGTCAATACACACACATATACACAGTCATTTCTTTTACCACCTTCAGAGTGCCACACGCGGTGCTCAGATACGTGGGTGGACAGTTTTTTGGTGTTTCATGCTGGCTGACTTGAGCGTCGGAGTGCAAACGGCCGCTAGGGCGCCTCTTTGTCCTCTTTTTTGCAGGAATTCACAGGCAATCAGTGGGAAGGAGTCCTTAGCTGACGGTTGAGGTCGCGCACGAAGACGTCCCGGTCAACCGGACGGAACATTTGGCGCCCACCGTGGGGCTCGATATAAAACATCAGTCCCATCACAAGTTCGAGAAAAATTTACCAAGTTACAGTAACGTTGAAGGAGGTTGGAGTGACAATGGCCCCCACCAGACGAAGAACAGCGCGCGCAGCCCCAGCAGACCTATCCATGCAGCAGGTCCTGGAAATAATGAGGGGGCTGCAACAGGACATGGCGGATTCAAAAATGGAGCAGGAGCGCATGCAGGCAAACCTTGACGCCTCGCATGAGCAGAACGAAGAGCTCCACCGTGTGAATGAGGAGTTGCGCCAGGGCCTGAGAAACGATAGGAGGCGGCCTGGGCATGACGAGACGGAGAACCATTCCCCACCAAGGGAGTTTTCCACTCCTTTCTCACAGGAGATCCTAGACGCAGCAATCCCGAACACGTTCGCGGGACCCAAGGTAATCTTCACTGGGATGGAGGACCCAGAGACGCACCTCGCGGCATTTCACACGCAGATGGTCCTGATAGGCGGTTCTGATGCTGCCAAGTGCAAGCTCTTCATGAGCACCCTGACCGGGATGGCTATGGACTGGTTCATTAGCCTCCCTGAAGGTCATATCACATCTTTCTGCCAGTTGTCGCGATTGTTCCGAGAACAGTACTTAGCCAACAAGGCCCCGCCGCCGGTCTCCTACGACCTGTTTGACGTGAAGCAGTATCAGGGAGAGACCCTGAAGGAGTATATCAATCGCTTCGGGGCCCAGGTCGTGAAGGTTGGCACAACAGAGGAGCCTATGATCGTGTACGCATTTGTGAAAGGCGTATGCCCCGGCCCCTTCGGAGAATCCATTATCCGCAATCGCCCTAGGACTTTCGCTGAATTACGGCGCAGGGCAGTAGAGCATATTGCTTCGGAAGGGGAGGTATGTGTGAAGCGCACCAGTGCCGTGCCCTCACGCCCGAGGGGACCGGCGCGAGCTCAACCCGTCAGAGTCAATGAGACCACGACGGGGAGAAAGAAGCCAGAGGCGAGACGCCCCTACGAGGCCAGAAAGCCCCAGCCCCGGGGCCCAACAGGAGGCGAACGCCCCGCCAGAGAAAGGGCAAGACCGGCGAGGTACAACTTCGTGGTTGAGTTGAAGGATTTGATCGCCGTGCCCAACATAGCCGAGAGGCTGAGGCGACCGGCGAAGACCGACAAGGTGTTAGGGCCCCGTAAAGACTCTTGGTGCGAATTCCACGAGGCTTTCGGGCACCAAATTGATAATTGCCTGTCGTTGGGCTACCAGCTAGATGAGCTGGTGAGAACTGGGTTTTTGAAAGATTATGTCGCGGAGTCCACTACGACCGCCACCCTGCCGCCGTCGGCGGATGAGCCAGTACACGAGATGCCGGTGCTTGGCGAGGTCCACACCATTGCTGGAGGTTTTTCCGACGGAGGACCCACCGCCTCCCAGCGGAAGAAATACGCGAGGGGGGTGAATTCAATTGAAGAGAGGCTCTCGGGGGAGTCCTGAGAGTCAGATATTGTGTTCACAAGAAGAGACCTCCAAGATGTGGTGCCCCATGACAACGATCCCGTTGTCATCTCGGTCGTCACGGCTGGAAGGAAGGTCCACAGAGTGCTTGTTGATCAAGGAAGCTCGGCAGATGTCATGTTTCTGTCAACCTTTAATAAATTACGGTTGTCCCCCGATCTGCTGAGTCCCTATACGGAATGTTTGTATGGGTTCGGGGATAACCATATAGAGGTCCGGGGGTACCTGAAGTTGAGGACTACGTTCACAGATGGAGAGGCCTCCCGAACAGAGAGCATTCGGTACCTCGTCGTGAACGCTAATTCTGCCTACAATATTTTGCTGGGCAGACCGGTGTTAAACCGTCTGAGTGCAATATCCTCCACTCGTCACATGAAGATGAAGCTACCGGACCTCAGTGGCCGGGTGATAGTCATCATATCAGACCAAGAGGAGGCGAGGAAATGCTACGAAAACAGCCTGAAGACGAAGAGAAGCGTTTTCATGGTGTACGAACGTCCGCCGAGCGCGGACGCAACAATGATCGAGGCGACGCCCGCTAGGCAAACGCTCGAAGAGGCCATAGCAGAAAGGGCGATGCCCGAAGCAGATGTGCCAATGGAGGAAGCACACGTGGAAGAGGCGGCGCCCGTAGAAGAAACGACGCCCGCCGATGATGATAATAGGGAGCAACCCGCGGCTAACATCCTAGAGAGGGAGATTGGCGGCAAAGCTTTCAAGTTAGGAAGCTCGCTAAGTCCAGAAGAACGGGAAGGGGTGGCGGAAGTGATTTCGCGCCACCTGGATGCCTTCGCATGGTCCGCCTCGGACATGCCGGGCATCGACCCCGATTTCCTGTGCCACCACCTCAGCATGGACGCCACGGTCCGCCCCGTGCGTCAGAGAAGGAGGAAGTTCAATGAGGAGCGGCAACAGGTGGTGAAAGATGAAACGCAGAAGCTGCTGAGTGCTGGCCACATTAGGGAGATTCAATACCCTGAGTGGCTCGCCAACGTCGTTTTGGTGAAGAAGGCAAACGGAAAATGGAGAATGTGCGTTGACTTCACGGACTTGAATAAGGCGTGCCCAAAGGATTCCTATCCGCTGCCCAGCATCGACGCCCTAGTGGACAGCGCGTCTGGCAGCAAAGTGTTAAGCTTCCTGGACGCCTTCTCAGGGTATAACCAAATCAAGATGCACCCCAGGGACGAGAGCAAGACTGCGTTCATGACTGAAACATGCAGTTATTGCTATAAGGTGATGCCCTTCGGGCTCAAAAATGCGGGCGCCACGTACCAGAGGTTAATGGACAAGGTCCTGGTGCCAATGCTCGGGAGGAACGTATACGCCTACGTAGACGACATGGTGGTGGCGTCGCAGAACAGGGTGCAGCACATGGCAGACTTGGAGGAATTGTTCAACACAATATCCAAATATCGCCTCAAGTTGAACCCCGAGAAGTGTGTTTTTGGGGTAGAGGCCGGTAAATTCTTGGGTTTTCTGCTCACCGAGAGGGGGATAGAGGCGAACCCCGACAAATGTGCGACTATTATCGCCATGCGGAGTCCGACATCGGTAAAGGAGGTTTAACAGTTGACAGGACGGATGGCGGCGCTCTCGAGGTTTGTCTCCGCCGGAGGAGAAAAGGGGCACCCGTACTTCCAGTACCTCAAGAGAAACAGTCGCTTTGCATGGACTGAGGAATGCGAAGCGGCTTTCGTTAAACTGAAGGATTACCTGGCGACGCCTCCGGTTCTCTGCAAACCGGTAACGGGCGTGCCCCTCCGTTTGTATTTTACTGTAACAGATAGGGCCATCAGTTCTGTGTTGGTACAAGAGCAGGACCAGAGTCAGAAGCCCATCTACTTTGTAAGCAAAGCCTTACAGGGAGCTGAGACAAGGTACCAGGCACTGGAGAAGGCGGCGCTGGCGGTAGTGTTCTCGGCTAGGAGGCTCCGTCATTACTTTCACAGTTTCACGGTGGTGGTAATGACCAACCTCCCCATACAGAAGGTGCTGCAGAAGCCCGATGTGGCAGGAAGAATGGTACGCTGGGCTGTGGAACTGTCAGAATTCGACATACAGTACGAGCCTAGAGGATCCATTAAAGGGCAGGTGTACGCGGATTTTGTAGCAGAACTTTCGCCCGGAGGTGAGCAAGAAGTGGAAGCGGGTTCACAGTGGCTGCTCTCGGTTGATGGCTCCTCAAACCAACAAGGGAGTGGTGCGGGAATAGTGCTGGAAGGACCCGACGGCATACTGATCGAGCAGGCCTTGCGTTTTGCCTTTAAGGCAAGTAACAATCAAGCAGAATATGAAGCCCTGATTGCAGGAATGCTCTTGGCCAAGGAGATGGGCGCACAGAATCTCCTAGTGAAGAGCGACTCCCAGTTGATTACGGGGCAGGTGTCGGGTGAGTTCCAGGCGAAGGACCCACAGATGGCGGCGTATCTAAAATACGTCCAGTTGTTGAGAGGGGCGTTCAACGCTCTTGAGTTGATACACGTCCCGAGGGAGCAGAATGCCAGAGCTGACCTGCTCGCAAAGCTGGCCAGCTCAGGCAAGGGGGTTAGACAGAGGACAGTGATCCAGGAGACCCTCAAAGCTCCGCGTCGATTCGTGGAAGACAACAGGGTGGATGTCCTCCAGATTTATGCATCAAGGGGAAGGCCGAGGAGTCACTCCTCTTTGACCCAAGATACGCAGAGGGCGCCCCGCATCAGTATATACGCGGGTGCGTCTGAGGAAGAGCAGATGCAGGTTTGTGTCCTGTCCACGGGAGACACCTGGATGACGCCCTATAAACGATACCTGGCGGATGGGGCCCTTCCAGTGGACCCTGAAGAGGGTAAGAAAATCAAAAGGAACGCCGCAAGATATACCTTGGTGGATGGGGTGCTGTTCAGACACGGTTTCACTCACCCTATCCTAACATGCGTCAGTGGCGATGAGTGCACCAGGATAATGGCGGAGCTGCATGAAGGCATCTGCGGAAGCCATGTAGGAGGAAGGTCCTTGGCCTCCAAGGTAATACGCGCAGGTTTCTTCTGGCCCACAGTGAAAGAGGACTGCGCACGGCACGCCCAGCGGTGTAAGCAATGTCAAAAGCACGCCGACTGGCACAAGGCGCCACCAGAAGAGTTGCGGTCCATATACAGCCCGTGGCCTTTCCACACATGGGGAATTGACATCCTGGGCCCTTTCCCACTAGCAATCAGGCAGATGAAGTATCTGGTCGTCGCCATCGAATACTTCACTAAGTGGATAGAGGCAGAGCCCGTGGCACAAATCACTGCGCATAAGGTGCAACATTTTGTGTGGAGAAACATCGTGTGTCGCTTTGGCGTACCCAGGCGCCTGATATCTGACAACGGAACCCAGTTCGCCAGTCAGCAGTTGAGAAATCTGTGCGCTGAAGTGGGAATCAAGCAAGTGTTCGCGTCGGTCGAGCACCCCCAGACCAATGGGCAAGTAGAGTCAGCAAATAGAGTCCTTCTGAGGGGGTTAAAAAGAAGGTTAGAGAAAGCCAAAGGGGCGTGGGCGGAAGAGGTGCCAAGGATTATATGGGCATACCACACCACGCCCCAATCCTCTACTATGGAGACGCCTTTCAGTTTGGTGTACGGGTCGGACGCGATGATTCCAGTAGAAATACACGAAAGCTCACCACGTTTTCAAAGCTTTGTGGTGGAGGAATCTAATGAGGAGAGGCGGGTAAACCTGGATCTGCTAGAAGAGGCCAGGGAAGAAGCTAGAATAAAAGCTGAAGCGATGAAGAGAAGAGTGGAGCGGCAATATAGCTCTAAAGTAAAGCCACGACAGTTTCAGGTGGGCGACCTGGTGATGAGGAAAGCTCACCCATACGAGTTGGAGAATAAGCTGTCTCCCAAGTGGACCGGGCCCTTCAGAGTTACTGAGGCTAAGGGCAACGGTTCGTACAACCTGGAGACTTTAGATGGAGGCCCTATCCCGCGCAGTTGGAATGCGGCCAACTTAAAATTTTATTTCAGTTGACCTATGTAAGCAACATGTAACAATTTAGTTGAAGGGGACGCTCTTTTTCCCTTTCGGGGGTTTTTTAACGAGGTCACCCTAATAAATGGAAAAACCAGTTGAGAAAAAGAAGTGTTTTGGTTTTCAGCCATTATTTTTCCTTGTTAGAAGTAATGTGATGCGCCGCTTAGGCCATGGCGTCGCCAAGGAAGAAGGCGTCGCCTAGGTCTTGGCGTCGCCCGGAAAGAAGACGCCGCCCAAGGGAAGGCATGCATCATTGGCGGAACGAGATGAAAGGAAGTTGCGCGGTATATGAGGCATATGCAAAGTAAAGTGGCGTTGTAAAGAATTATGATATTGGAAAATTGTTGTTACAAGCAATGTTCAGTACAAAATGCAAAAACACAAACAGGCCGCTTCTCAGCGCTCATCAGAGTCATCACTGGAGGAAGGCGAAGCCCCTTTCTCAGCCCGCAGCGCCCGGGTAAGTCGTGTCCTCTTTTCTTGGCTTATTTTCGAACCTGCACAAAGGGAACAGATGTATTAGAGACACCATGAAGGAAGACAAGCACAGTTAGAAGGGAACGAAGGCCGAAGTCGCCTAAGGCAGTGGTTCTTACTTATGTACTTCTCAAGAGTCCTAGCGTTGGACTCCAAGCTGATCACCGTAGCAGAGTCAAAGCCTCCCGCCTCAGCAAGAATCCGGCAAGCTATTTGATCACTTGGAGCCAGACTCTTGAGGGGTTTGGCTTTGAGGGCCTTTTCCTCTCTCACCCAGTACAGCGGAAACCCATCGAGGGCGTCGGGAACAAGATCAGTACAGCAGATCTTGAAGAACCGGCCTTTCCACCCCGTGAACGAGCTTTGGAAGGGTGTGAAGAGAACTCTTCCGGGAACATTGCTGAGAGTTACCCAGAGGTTGTGTCTCTGTCTCTTCACCTCAAAAAAGTGAAGAAAGAGGTCAACCGAGGGTGCACAACCCAGAAACCCAAAGAGGACATCGAAGGCTTTGACAAAGGCCCAGCTGTTGGGATATAACTGGGCTGGAGCCACGTTGATCTCCGTCAGCAGTTCCTTCTCGAACCGGGAGAAGGGTAAGCGCACCCCGATGGTCTTGAACACCACCTGGTAAAAGTAAAAGAAAGGGACCCCGTCGTTCGCTCGTCCGTCTCCACACACTGGCTCCCCAGAGTGCAAGGGAGCACAGCGATGTCGTCATCGTGCCTCCTCGCGAAGGCCCGATGGTCGTAAGAACACAACTCCCCTTTGTGTTCCCGTACGGCCCTGGTGGAGAGCAAGCATGAAAACTCATCAAGAAGTTCGCTCGAGGCCCAAGGGTACAAGTCTTGGGGACGGACCCTGGAGGAAGCATCGTGAGAAGACATTCTTTAACAAGATCAAGATGGCTGGAAATGCAAGAGTTGAGCGAGGGGAGCAATTAGAACAGCCCTTCGACAAAGAAGAAAGGGTGCAAGAAGAAAGAACGTAAGTAGGTTACGAAGAGTGAGAAAATGGTGAAGATAGTTTCAGAGCTTGAAGAGTTAAATAAAGCGGTTAGAGCGCCAAACGACGTGAATGGATGCACCGCACGATCGATACACGTGGCAGAAGATGAAAGGATGACTCTGGCACCACTGGTTTAAATCAGAAAATGTCCCGTCAACAGAATGTCCAAGGGTACGATCCGCCGTCGAAAATGAGTCAGGGGCATAGCAGGAGTCAGGTCTTGATGAACTGACCAAATGTCCCACAAACCATACAAGTAGCGCCACGTGGATCAGGTCGAATGACAGAAGGTCTCATCAGCTATACGAGGAGCGCCACGTGGATGGCACAGACAAAGCCTTGGGCTCTTCGCTGTTATCAAGTGTTGACCAAGGCAAGAGTTAAGGTCGATGACGAAGTAAAGGTGACGCCCGAGGCGTTGCCAGGAAAGACGTAAAGGGCGACGACAGACGAGAAGTCGCGGGCGTCGCCAACCCAAATACCGACTGGCGTTACCTCCCCGATACCCCCAGGTAGGAAAGACTGAGGAGGGAGAAGAAATCAGAGTAAAGCCAAGATTAGTTGCAGGCGTCGCCTCCCCGATACCCACAGGTAGGAAAGACCGTGGAGGGAGACGAGACCGTCAAACGCCAGCGAGTCACCGGCAGGGTGTTCCCCGATACCTATGGGCAGGAAAGACCATGGAGGGAACAAAAACCCCACAGCACTCAGCGTTTCAGACACCCGGGGACGATACGGTGCTACGTTAGCAGGCCTCTCCTTAGGCGTGGGCGCCGAGTGTTAAAAGATCAAAGAAAGAGCTTTTCGGTATCAGAGACGTCCCGTGGACGATACGGCGCCACTTAGTGAGCCTCTCCATGGGCGTAAGGGTTGGCGAGCGACCTTACCCCATCATACCAAACCGCCCAACGAAGTATGAGAAACGGGCAGAATACAGATAAAATAATTGAAGCGTATGAAGGGAAAAGATGAGAACGAGATCGCATAGGCGGAATCGTATGTGAAAAAGAAATAAGGACAACCATGCGAATGTCCCGAATCAGTAACAAGAGTGTGGATAGTTCAAAGAATTACAAGTTTTGGCAGATGAAATTAAAAAGCGAAGGTAAAGAATGAAGAGTTAAGCTTGAAGAGGAAGGTGGCGGATGAGGGGCAGCAGTTCAGTCGTTCAAATCCATGGGCACGACCTTCCCGTCGACTACGTGGTGTGTGGGGTCGCAGTTTGAAAGGTTGACGCCAGGATTCTCGCAGGACGCCTGGGACAGGGCCTCTTGGAACCCCTCCTCGAAGGTGCCCGCCATCTCCTGGATAAGGGACTTTTTCTCCTTCTCTAGCTCCTCAATGGCGGCGTCTCCAGAGACCACCTGCGAAGCCGGCTAACCTCGACCTGCAGTTTGTCGTAGTCAACTCGGAGAAGGTCCATAGCTTTGGCCTGCGTGGCCATTTCCTCCTCCATCCGTTCCACCTTGGCAGTTTGTTCACAGCAACGGTCCTTCAGGTCCTTTTGAGTTTCCGCGTCTGCTTTGACCAATTCCTGAAGACCCGCTACCTGTACTTGGAGAGCAACTTCACGAGCGTAGAAGTCAGCCTGGAGCTCCAAGGCCTCTGCCAGTCTCCTCTCAGCTTCTGCCCTGGACTCTTGTGCTTGTTTCAGAGAGGAACAATAAGCCTCGTTCTGGCGTCCCAGGGCCTTCATCTCCTCCTCCAGGGTGGTTGCTTTCGTTTCCAAGGCCTGAAGAGTTTGAGTTTGCAAGACAGCGTTTCTGGCCTGGGAGCGCCATTCAAGAGCCACCGCCAAGAAGGCCCCCAAATAGAAAGGCATACCTTCCCTTATATCAGTACCTTCTGGCATAGTCCCACCACTGAAACCCCTCATCAGGTGCATGATTGGAGGGGGAATGGCAATGAAGTCAGGGGTGGCAGCGTCGGGAGCCGGGGAAGCGGCGGCAGAGGAGGGGAAGATTCGGCACCTTCACCCCTTTCCTCTTGAAGAATCATAGGAAGGAGTGAGGTTGCGCTTGGAGGGTTGTCCATGAAGGGGTTCCCTCCCGGCGGCGGCGTCTCTACCAGAAGAGGAACCCGCGCGGATTTTCTCCTCCTGAAGGGTGCCACGCCCTCTGATTCCTCATCATCTGACAGAATCTCCAAAACCCTTTTTCCTTTGTCGAGAGGGGTTGGAGCTGGTGATGAGGCCGCAGCTAGGGGAACGGCGGCGATAGGCGGAGGAGAACTGGGAGTCGGGAGCACTTTGGCGCCAAGTGGAGACGCCGGAGATGGGCTAGAACAAGCTTCAGCGGTGACGGGAGGTGGCGGTGACGGAGCCGGTGGGAGAGCCGGATTGGCAGCAGGGCTGGAGGAGGCGCCTGCCTTGGCGGCAAGAGCCTCCTTCAGTGCTTTCGCCAACATTATTCTTTTGGAAGTGCCCATCACCGATCCTACATCAAGACAGGCCAAACAACAAGGATTAGCACTGGAGCGGTTATGTGGATTCACAATACAGGAAGAGATGTGAAATGCAAGTAACATTGTGCAGTGAAAAACGGTAATGCAGATAACCATAGCAACTAATACATCATAAATCGCCAAGAACAGATACCGAAGTATGTAGAAAGCCCATGGGCATTGAATTCGTTCGCGATGAGCTTGGCGGTATCAAAGACTATTCCCAATCCCGCCAAGGCTTTCAATATATCCCGGTCAGGCGGGGCAAGTTCGTCCAGAGCCAAGGGCTTCATAGTTATGGGCTTGTCTGTCCAGTACAGGGGAAAGCCCTCTAGAATAGTAGGATCGCGCTTGGTCGCGCGTACCTTGAAAAATTTTCCTTTCCAGCCTTTGAACGAATTCTGGAAGAGTGTCAGGATGATGCGCCCGGCGATGCCAGAAAAGCTCATCAAGAGACTTTTCCCTTGTTTCTTTACCTCGAAGAAGTGAAGAAAAACGTCCACAGAGGAGGGAACTCCTAGGTAGCCGCAGAGAATTTGGAACCCCCTCACAAAAGCCCAACTGTTGGGATGGAGTTGGGCAGGAGCAGTGTTTATCTCTGTCAATAGCTCTTTTTTGAAGGGAGTTAGGGGCAGACGCAGGCCCACCCTTTTTAACACCATCTGGTAGAGGAAGAAGAAAGCGCATCCCCCAGTATCCCGTGAGTCCGCGCAAACGGGTATCCCAGGTCGCACTCGGCTTACCAGGACTTGGGAGTCATGACTCTTGTGGAAAGCATTGAAGTTATAGAGGGCAGGGTCCCCCCTGTGGGCCTCCACGTCCTCAACGGAGTTCAGAAGGGAACATTCGTCCAGAAGTTCGTCGGGGGCCCAGTCATATTCGCCCTTATAATGAGATTTGGGGAGCGGGGGAGGCGCGGTGGTCTTGGTTTTTGCCATCAACACCAATGCTGAAGATCAAAAGAGAAAGAAAGGGTTCAGAGAAAAGGGGTTTGGAGAGAAGGAAAGGGGAAAATGGAAGAACCCTAGGAGCGCCCTACCCGCAAAAGAACGAAGGGAAACAAGAGGAAATAACGAAGCATACAAGCAACATCCAGAGAAATGCGGTAATATGGACAGTCCCAGGCAGTTCATACAGTAAAGAGAATCATCAAGGAGGGAAAAACCGTACCTTTGGAGGCAGTAGGAGAGCGCAGGAAGGAGAGAATCGCGATTGCAGAGAAAGGGGTTTTGAAGGCGATGAACAGTGCGGAATTGCAGAGTGAATGAATGTAACAGTAGAGTGAGCGCGGGGTTTGGGGTAACTTAAACGTTACATTTCGTAACCCAAGAAGCGCTAACTAAGGGCCGCAGGATCGGGCCACGCGTCAGAAGGTCGATTGCCCAGGGGAAGCGCAAAGGTCTCTAAAGGTGGGCCACGCGATGGGCCACGTGGTGCGAGATAAAGGGTAGCCCAAAAGGCGTAATCATCCCCATTGCAGGGAATGTCCAATCGGTCATTAAGAATACCCCTGTGGTTCAGATAATGTCGCGTCAGTAATTCAAAAATTTGCTGAGTCAGCAGAGAATGGCACGTCATCAGGAAGGCACGTGGATGGCGGGGGCAAGGCTTTAGTCTTTGCGCTGAAGACAAGTCTTCGGCTTAAGACTGGGGGGCTTGTGTACCGTCCCGTATCAGGGCGTTGACTAAGTCAAGGTCAACGACTGGAAAGTCAAAGTCAGCTCGAGGTGTCGCCCAGATGTAGAGACGCCAAGAGGAGGCGTCGCCTAGGCGAAGGCGTCGCCTAGGTGAAGGCGTCGCCCAGGTGAGGGCGTCGCCAGATTAAACAGTGTAAAAGCAAGGCAATCACGGTGTGGTTCCCCGATACCCATGGGTAGGAAAGACCATGGAGGGAGCGACGTCGTGGGAAAGCCTCAGGTCCCGATATCTCGAGAAAGTGATAAAGAGAAGAAAAAGGTGGCTCCAAGGCCATAGTGATAGTACCAGTAAAGGGCAGCCTGACTCGCGAAGTACCCCTGCCGCCCCAGAGACGCCTTCGGGACAGATACGACCCAAGAGGAAGGTCACGCCCAGGATAACCGGGTGCAGGGTGTGAGAGGAAGGCAGATACGCTCTCAGAGTAAGTGGCTAGATACTTGGGGGCATGAGTTGGCACCCAAAAAGCCACCCCTAGCGCAGTAGCACTCCCAAGCAGGAGGACCCACACGCAGAAACGTCCCTAGATGGGCAGAAACGCCCCCAGATGGGGTCAAGGCGTCGTGAGGCCCTCCACGTGTATGACAGCAATGCCGGAATAGAAACACCCTCAAGTCAGGTGCCAAGTAATTAAAGATATTCAATACAGTTTCCCTTTCTAGCATTCAGGTACTATTATGGCTCCCAAGCGTTTCAACGTCTTAAATGCGTTACGTTTCGTAATTAAGCGCTTTAATGAGTGCGTTACGTTTGAGTGTAAAAGCGCTTTAAGGCGCTTTAAATGCTGGGGCAGTTTAAATAGCGCTGAGAATGTCGGAAAAAGGGTTGGAACCTTTGGCAAACTTACGAGAAACTCTTTGGTTGCTTGCCCGTGCTTTAAGGTTACGTACAAGTGACTGGAGAATATTTTTGCCTAAAGGAGTCAATACACACACATATACACAGTCATTTCTTTTACCACCTTCAGAGTGCCACACGCGGTGCTCAGATACGTGGGTGGACAGCTTTTTGGTGTTTCTTGCTGGCTGACTTGAGCGTCGGAGTGCAAACGGCCGCTAGGGCGCCTCTTTGTCCTCTGTTTTGCAGGAATTCACAGGCAATCAGTGGGAAGGAGTCCTTAGCTGACGGTTGAGGTCGCGCACGAAGACGTCCCGGTCAACCGGACGGAACAATGACATTGCGTAAATTATGAGAATTTGATGGATTATGCTTGTTTTTAAAAGTCAAAATTATATTAGAATTCTTTAAAATAGTTAGCTTACCCTATGCTTTGTTTTATGTTTTGTTTTCTATAATTTGTGATGATCGTGTTAATTTACACGGGAGAAGATGAAGTTGTAGGTGGTAGAGTTCCTCAATCAGAGGAACAAATATTTTTATTTTGAATGTTTTGGTTATAAACTTGTGTATATATTAAAATATCCAAGAAGAGTATTTTGAAATAAAATATTAGATAAAAGTATAGGTTTATATGTTAATTAGATATTGTATACAAATGGTAAAATGAGGGATGTTACATCATGAATTAAATTACTACATTTTTTTACATTTTATCTTAGATTATTTTATATAATTTTTTTAGAATATATTTTAATTTTGAAAGAAAACCAAGACGAATATTAAAGAATGAATATTTGAATTTTATATTTTACTTAAGTGAAATTTATTTAAAGTATCTATTTAAAAATTTATAAATTTAATATTGTTACATTATTTAAACAATTTGGTTTTAAATTTAATTTTATATGATAATAAAACATTAATTAATATAGTTTTTATTAAAGAATACAATAAATTTAAAAAATTGTTAAAAAAAATCTTAACTAGATCCATGAAGAGAGAAAATAAGAAGTGAAGATAAAATTTAAAAAAAAAGTCAGAAAAAGAAAGAAAGTTAATACTCTTTAAATATCAATTACTCTCACATATTAAAAAAATTATCATTAAGAAACTGTTTCTAATAATGGTTAGAATGTGACTAAGGACACTAATGATATATATATATATATATATATATATATATATATATATATATTTACTTTACTAGAGTAACCTGGCCAATTTTTAATTCAAAATATACTTAATTAACTGGTGAAGCCTTAGCATAGCCAATTCTTATCAACACGCTACTCTCCAATTCCTTTTCTTCCTCTAGCTCCGCCTATTTCTGCTGCACTCTGTCTTCTTGCAAATCTTACAGCCAAATTTGACGAGTCTTGCTGCGTTCTCACCCATCATAATCATTCTATTTCAATCAACATGGACAGCACACAATGATCTATTCCAAATTGACATAAACTCATGTTTGAGTGGTTTTTTGCCCCACACCGTGCCTCCGACCTTACCACCTTCAGTTCTAAATAAGTGTAATTTCTTATGACTTTTGGTTGGTTTAATCAGTGCTGTTTTATATAGCCTCTACCTTCAAATTTAGCTTTAAAACAATTTGATGCCCAAAAAGCAGAATTCGTGTTTTGATTGTTGACTGCAATCCTGTCTATTTCATTAGATATATTAACTCATCTCTTCATCAACAAAAATGAACAGTCTGGACAGCTGGCAAAAAACATCTATACCAGAAATCTGAAAATATATATATATATATATATATATATATATATATATATATATATAACGGTTTGACAGAATAACCAATGCATATTTCATATGACTGAACGGAACCACAGTTCTCAAACCTACATATAGTTATACATGATAGGATATGTTTACATTGCTAGAAAGTTGCAATTGCAAGCACACAAGCTGATATGATATATTACATAATTGAAATAACAATTCTATATTTAACAAATAACTTATTTTATTAGTTGAATATGTAGATTGCGGTAACAAAGTGTGACATGCAGTCCAACTTGTAACGATGTAAAATGACCCTGTTAAAAGTAATCCCTCTGGTCTGGGCCATTCAACTCAACATAAAAATACATTAAAACTGGGAGTTGTAATTTAGATTTTCCATAAACAACTGTGGCCTATTCTACTTACACGTCAATTATGACCGAACTAGTCATCCGTTAAACAGCGAAATATTATTTAACAAAACTCTATACATAGTTCATTCGTCCAACATGAAGGGGGAAAATTGCTCGGAGAAACTTTCCTTTCGTCGTTCATCGCTGTGGCAACAAGTTACCTGTGGATGTGTTTTCTAAATAATTAGTGAAACATTGTACTGGATTAATATGTAATATGTATGGAACCTAAGCAAACTGACTAATACAAGAACTAATAGTAGGCTAATCAATATGTGATCAATCAGGTCTCAATTATCAAACACAGGAAACAAATTTGGTCTATATGAAAGCCAAAATTTAATTTATTAAGAAATATGACATCACCATGTACAAATAACTAATCAATTCCAAACTTAAATAAAAATACATGAGGTGTAAAAATTCTATTCGTTAAACCTTCGTAGTGTCATGGTACAAAAAAAAAGAGATAGAAAGAATCATTTCACATGACACAAATGGAGAATTGTTTCTCCTCAAACCCTGGTAGAAGCCATGTACACAGCACACGCCCTTTCTATTTTCCAATATATTTAGAATTTCAAGGTAGAGGTAGAACAATGTAACTCAAGTGATTATGTGATTCATTTTGTAGGATAATGTTAAAAGACAATTGAAAGTCAAATATATCAACGTGCTTTTTATTACCTGTGCATGACATAAAACGCAATAATGATCTTTCAGCTTCCAAGAACAACTTTTCGGGGATCAAGTTGTCCACTATAATAACTAGAAGGAACAGTTGATAGTTCTAGTCTTCCCTTCCATTCCTCACCAGGTTTCAAATTAATAGGCTTTTCAACAGCAGCAGCCTCTACACACAGCATATGCTTATAGTCATCGTCACCGAAATCAGTCATAGCCTTTGCTTTCTTATCCCAAGGATTCCACACCACTGCATAGATAATAAATGAGAAAGCAACATGTGTATACAAAAGGACAGTGCAAACGATTCTTGTCGAATTCAAAAGCAACACAAACGTTAAATATACCAACTACGGAAGGTTTCTTACATAGGGGATAGGAAGATTTAAAAGGAAGAATTAAGACATAAAAATTAAGACAGGTGAGAACTTTAAGCTATGTTCTACTGATAAAGTTGGTTTTTAACCCTATTTCATTGCATTCTTATTTACACATTTACAAAGAACATTTTTTTTATTCTTAATGTAGCTTTGAATGATATAGTCCCAGCGCCACCAATACATTTTATCAATGTAAGATTAAGCAAACAAGATGAGTTTGATAATGATCACCTGCATCAGGAAGACCATCTTTCCGTAAGACAAATGTTCTCTTCTTCTCATGATCAAGAATTGCAATCTTTGTAGGGGTGCTGAGATATATCTTGTCAACCTATAATACAAAGCAAAAGTGAAGTGTCAGTTTCAACTCATCAAAGCATATGAAAGCCAGTACATCAAGAGCAGTTACATACGTGCCCAGATGTGTCACGTATTACTACAAATTGGGATCAACGATACAAACTAGGTGAATGTTTTCTTTTTTATTATATTTTTGGTGCAAATATGTTTCATGTATGAGCTAAGTGCAGTAGTCAAATCCAGACCAATGTATGAAATGGATAGTGAACCAACATGTTAGCAGTTGCCAGTGCCACCCGCCTGTGCTAGAGGAAAGGTAAAAAAGAGAAAAATGGGGCTTTTGTTGGGGTGTGGGAAGCAACTGTTCAATTGTTTGAGAATAAAGAATAGTATGCAACTTCCAAAAAAGTTAGATACTGCCTCTCTTCATCCGCTCACAAAGAAAAAGCCACAATCAAATAGAAAATGTTCTTTTGGCATTGGTGCTTATTGTGCCTTACTTGAAATGAGTCACAAGAAAAAAAATCAAGATCTATTAAATTGGTATGATACTCTATTGCACCAGGCTCCATTTCACAGAAATTAACATCTTTCATTGCTTACAGGCTTACAGCCTACTTAATGTATACCCACATGTGTGTTTTCTCAAGCAAAGTTGAAAGGGTAACAATCTTACTTCTGATTCAAATGTTAAAGCATCCCCCTGTTCAGTAAAGCGTCTCTTTCCCTGCAACTTGTCAAGATAATCCAATGTCTCTAACCCCTCTACCCGCACTTCACTGAATACAAACAAACAAACTAGTCAAATGCAATTAAAACTGCAGCCTAAAAGTATATCCCTGACAATAAAATAAAATAATAAATAAGAACTGACAATAAGCCAAAATAAAAAATAAAAGAGTTAAATAAGTACATAAAATGAAAACAACAAAACATTAATTTTACCAAAACCTGAATATTTTACCACATCAAAGACACATTTTATCTATGAATATGCACCTAAAAATGTGTGTGGATAATGTAACAGGATTTGCCTGCAGTTTAACTCAAGAAAATATGTTTGCGTTATTTCTATTTCTGCTGGAAAAGTAAGAAATTTTTTGTATCCTTGCTTTGCATCTTTAGATACCAAATGCACAAATCCACAGCTGACTTTATAAGTCCAAAAGCCAACACCATATTCTCATACAGATGAAAAACGATTTGCAAACAGTAACAAGTAATAGATTTCACAAATTGAGTCAGGAAAACAAGCTTATATCCATACAATAAGACTGCACAGTTCTACTCATTTGTTAAATGATTTGACAACAATGTCAATTTATAACTAAAGAAATGCACACTAATACAAAATTTCACATTGAAGTGTGAGATAAAAGATGTTTCAATTTTCAAGCACTTGCCTTATATCTGACACAGAGAAATATGTATGATAAGCAAATGTGAATGAAAATGGCTTCCCATCAGTGTTAGTGTTCCTGACCCGAGATGTCAACATTAGCTCCCCTCCAGGTCCAAGAGCTACTCTAAGGCGATACTCAAAACTAATGCAAAAGGAATGGTATATGATATTAGAAAGAAATATAATATGAACAATTCAAACTATGAAATAACAATTGGTAAATAAAACACAGTAAAAGTATTAGTCAAGAGAATGTTCCTATGTATACCTGTGAGGCCAAATCTTGATGTCATCTTCCGAGGGTTTAAGAATCAAATCAACGAAGGCTTTACTCAAAGTATTTGTTGGAAAAGGTGGAGGATTATCATCAATGGTCCAAAACCGGTTTCTAGCAAATCCGTGAGTGTCAAGAGAACCAAAGCTTGCAAACTACAAAGAGAGAGTCAGAATACTTGTAAAAGTAACCTGGGATCTGATTAGAGTAACATTTGGCAAGGAGGGATTCACAAATTGCAATGACATTCAGATTATAATATTTTTATCCTTATTAGTATCTCTGATTGCAGATTCTGTGAGCAGTAAATGTACAAGGCGCAAACAAATAATCTCTTTCCTCTCCTCTTCCTTCTCCAATTTCTACCTATTTTCCTTCCAGAGCAATATTATCACAACGAAAACAACTATGGCAAACAGAAATATTAGCATTAGAAGTACATACTTGAGGAAAACATATTGGAATCCCTCCACGAATTGCCTTTTTTGGAGGCTTAAATATAGCCTGCAAAAGTGCACAATTAATAAACCAAGATGAATCAGAGCTTATCAACCTCATAACTGGAGATTAAAATTTTAAAAAAGTATAATCACATTGATATATACAGCGTATTAAAATAATTTTCACTAACTCCAGTTATCCCAGAGAAAGAATCACCCTTTTGAGTGGCAAAGACTAACTGTTATCGAGCGAAGACTAATAAGAGGTACTCAAACATTTAATATTTGAATTTGTAAGCAAAATACAAAGTAGAAAATATGAATTTCAAGCCAACCTCGGAACACAAATCCTTTGGGTAGTAGATCCATTCCAACATATAAACCAAGAATGAATAAATATCAAATTAATAAATGATTCCAAAATCAAAATGTGTTACTTATCAAAAATATTTCTCAAAACAGTTGACATATTAAGATTGAAAAATATACGTCAGTTAAAACATTTTCTTTCCATGGAGTTGTTCAGTTAAATCTTGCACTTAACCTATGAATGCTTTCAGAGGGAACTGATATTGACAACCTCATTGAGATCTAAGTTAATCAAATTTTCCCGCTCGTCTTGGCATGCAATGGAGGAAAATCAGCCAACTAAGAAATACATTGAGAACTTAAATACAATTATGTTTCATACTGTACCTTGCTGCTGAGAAAAAGTAATTCCTCGGCTTGGTCATTCTTCCAAGAAGTCACTTGACCACCGTACAAGTACACCTGAAAATCACAAACAGAGAAATGAAACCTAATCAGAGCCAACTCAACCAGAACCTGCACAAGCGATTTGCTATTTCAAAACGATGCAAAAGCAATAAAATCAAACACCAAACGCAGCCGCTCCTCTCGAAGAATTTATTTCACCGGAAATTAGGCTACAAGATAAATCAAACTGCTTAGGAATAGTCTTTTCAAATCAAAATTCTCTAGTTGGTGACAAATCTCGATTCAGGCAAAGCTAACGAGATCAGCACTCTCCAACCGCCAATGGCGACAAAAATCGACGTGGCAAAACCAAAACCACACTAACGAAACTTAAAAGCTTCAGAATCTAAAGGTGAATACGAATCCAAGCTAAATCGTGAAATCGAGAAGTGGATCAAGCAGTATCTGCTTCGAATCACAGAGGATGACTAACAATTACCGACATTACCCAAACAGAGGAAGATATACAGATGCATGGAAGAATTAGGAGGAAAGCAACCTCGGCGGAGCTTCCACGGGCGTCGCGAAGAAGAACCTTGTCGAGGCCATTGAATCCCTTCCTCAGCTCGTAGTTACTGGAATTACTTGAACAAGAAGGAGCTGAAGAAGGAGCTGGCGAAGATGCTGGCGAAGGAGCTGGCGAAGAAGCTGACGAAGAAGCTGGCGAAGGAGCTGGCGAAGGAATCATTTCCGTACTCATTGCAACCCCCACAAAAAAAATGTATATATAATATACATATATCATCACTCGCAACCTTCCAAATTTTTCTCTGACAAACGCGTCTCTGCAACTGCAACCTCTTCTATTTGTCTTTCTCTCTCTCTCTCTCCAGTTTCCTAAATCACTTTCTGTAACGATAGATTCATACAATATTCTTTCTTTCTTTTGCATTAATCTAACAGCTTTTCCTAAATTTTCTTTATTGTCAATGCGTAAATACTATTATAAGAAAGATCAGTGATGGACGTTGGGAAATAAATTGAAGATTTCCCAAATCTCAATGACGTAACATGTGTTGGGTGTTTTTCAGGTGGTGTGCTATTCTAACATTTTTCTACAATATACTACTCTCATGGACGATGTTATTTTTGGAATGAGATACTTACAAGAAATCTTTGAACATAATTATATTTATAGAATATTACAAAATGTTTTACCATAAAATATGTTTTTCTAGTAAAAAATTTATGGAAAATTCTTAATTTTATGATAAAATATATGGATTAGATTTTGAAATTTTAAAAGAAATTCAAATTTAAAAAATAAAATTCTAAAAACTAATCAAACGATTTGATTATTCTAAATTAAAAAATTTCAAATTTTACTTCAAAAATTTATAATTTTTCCATAATCTTTTTTTATTCAATTTAATTCTTTTATAATATCATACACCATCCTTTGATAAAAAAAATCATACACTACCCTTTTAGCTGATTCTGAGACATTGTCGACTTGGTTGAAGTTTAAACATTATTGACTTAATATTTTTTTTCTTAAAAATAACATATTTATTTTAAGTTGTGGTTATTTTTAACCAACATTATTAATATTATCTTGTTGTCGTTGTAGTTTATTACTATTTCTTAATTAATGTTAGCTAAGGTGTGAATATTAACAATATCAAACACAATTTTTTTTTTATTAACAATTGAGTTTATTCGTCTATAAAAGTTGTGTTGGTTGATGTTATATTCTGGTAAGATTTTCTTATATAACATTGATTAAACTATCTTTTAGTTAATTTTAATTTTTTATCGATAATGGTGAGACAAATTTTTTTCTACCATTATAAGTCAAGGTTTTTCAAAAACACATTGAAAATAGTTATTTTTTTACTAACATTATTAATATTATTTTTTTCTAATCTAAACCAAAGTTATTTTGTAGTCAATGTTAGTCACGACTTATATGACCAGTGTCAATAAAATTATTTTTCAACAAATATCAACTAGTTTGTGGTTTTTAGGTTTATATATGTAATGTTGTTTTTCAATTCATGTTAACAATGTTATTTTTTTTTAAGTTGTTCAAGATTATTTTCCTAATGTTAAATGAGAAAACTTTTTGTCTTGAATATGATTGTCATGACTAATGCCATTTGATGAACTTGTTTAACCAACATCGGTTAGAAAAGTTTGACTAATATCGATTAAATATCATCTCTAATATTTCTAATATTAAAAAATATTTTGTGTTTCTAATATTAAAAAATATTTTGTATTTAGTGGTATAGCATCATGGACTGGATCCGATATTGCATACGAACAGATCGTCCGTCGTTTTTTATATTTAAGACATTAATACCGTATTAGTACAAATTAAGGGATCTTAGATAATCAACCTTAAATAAGAGAAGACAACATTTATTACTTAATTAAGTCAAGGAGAAGAAAGACAACACTATCCTATATAAGAGAAAAAAATAACTCACAATATAAGAAGTACTGTCAACTCATATTTTATATTATATTAATTATATTTTATGTTCTTATTGACTTGAGTGTGAATTCCTTCAAACTTGCAAAGATACGATCAATAATCATATCGGAGTTTAACCGACATCAATTAACTAGTTGAGAAACACTCTTATTTGCTAGAAAAAGTGATAATTAAAATACTTTTATCCAAATAAAAAAAAACTTAAATTCAACAAATTTTAATTAGTTTATCCAATCAAAAGATTTAACCATTGAAACTTAGTTTATTTGAATTTTATGAAAGTGTCTATCAGAATACATGTATTCTGGTTAGGCTTTGTTTAGATGGCGAAATAGAAAGTGACGGAGTGAAAAAGGAAAGAAAAAGAGATAATTAAAGTGCTATGTAAGTTGTTTAATTAAATGAAAGAAGGAAGAAATAAGAATAAAATTTATAAATGTACCTGATTTGAAAGGAAAGATATAATAATTATGTTTTTATGGAATCATGACTATATTGTCCTTTTATCATATATATATTGTTAATTTAAACAATGAAATGAAAAAATTTGTACTATTAAATCACACTTATGATTGACCAGAATTGATTATATCTCATTAAATATATTGATATTTAAGTAAACATAGTATGCAGAGTTGATATAACCATATGAAAAGGAACACACCTTTATTTGCTATACGTTGCGTTGTTAATTACCTGAAGCAAACAAGCACATTTCCTACCAATTCACCTCCTTTCCTTCCTCTTAAAGACTAAAATGACAGACACAAAAAAAGTATGTACCTTAAATAATGGAAAAAAGAAGTTAACATGATACTTTTATGACTTTTTTTTAAAAGAACTGAGTTTGCTCAGGAATATCAGAATGACTCGAACATGCCAACCAATTTAATCCATTAAAAGAAGTTGAGATGAATTAAAAGAAGTTGGACCTATCAGTTTAAAAGGATTAAAGATGAGACAGGTTAAATTGAATTGAATTTTTATTAAACACTTTCATAAAATGTTTGGTTAAATATAGATTTAAATGTACTTTAGTTATTTATAGTTTTGTGAATGTATATAATTTTTATTTTTATAAAAAACTATAAAGGTGAATAATTACAATGTTAATTATGTGGGATATGAATAGTAGCGTTTAATTATAAGTTTTTAAATTGTCATTCGAAAGAGTACGTTGCTAAAAATTAGATGGTATATTATGTTTTACTGAAATTGCTCAATTTTAAAAATTTAAGTGATCAAATGTACTTCTAAACTTTCTTTATGAACAAAAAATGTATATTAAGAAAAGTGTATTTGAGAATTAAGTATAAGATTTTATCAAATTATTATAAACTTTTTTGTTCTATTATTTTATATTATATTTATTTAACTTGTGATGGTAAATTAAAAAATTGAAAAATAAGACGAGTATGACAATATTTTTGTAACTGTAAGATTGAATTTATTTGAAATTACTTAACTATCTGTTCTTTCTATTATCTAACTCAGTCTACAATCTATTAAATATGAATTGGATTTAAATTTTCAAGTTAATTTTAGAACGAGTCCAACCAATCTGAATTTTGCAGTTTCAAAAAAATTGCATTATTCACTACTGAATTTGGACGATCTGTTTGCCAATGCTTAGGGAGCAGAACCAATAATTTTATTTATTTCTGGAAAATAGCTACTTTTTCTCCGCTTCTACTACCTCAATTGCTTGAACGTTCGATATACAACCAAGAATTTTTTTGGCATGAAACAAAAATGGAGAGAGTAATAAAAAGGGGAGGGGGAATCACACTTTTATTTCCAAAATAAATAACTTGTTGGGTGGCTTTTACACTTTACTGTACAAACTTCATAATCATAAGTATCAAAACAACCTAAGTAATTTCTTCCCCTAAAACAATTTTGAATGAAAAAAATGAGTAACAAGAAACACCAAAGACAAGCAATCAACCCCTACATAATTAACACCAAGCAACTCTTCAACAAAGAAAGAACCTAAATATCTTTATTTAATTTCTACCTTTCACTTGTTAAAAGAAAACTCATGCTGTCCTTTCACTTCCATATGTTCAATTTCTTACTGCAAAAAACAGATAGCAAGCTCCCTGAGATATAAAACGCATAAGAATGTCAAATGCACGGAGCAGACAGACGGTGAAGTGTACTTTAAAAATCAGAACAACTGAACTGCCATCTTGAGTTTGTTCTGTTTCCATTTTGGTAACTTGTAAAATTCCGTCTTAGCCATCCCTAATTTCTCTTGGAACTCCGCAGGTGACAAATAAGCCTGTCCATGAAGGTCAACCAAGTCAGAACTAACATGAAATAAAGCTTGGTTATTTGATGCAATTTCCAAAGAATGAAGGGGGAAAACAGAAATGAGAAACACGCAAGATGATGCTACATTAAATCTAGTTGTTTTCATTATACCTCTCGTTTAGTAACGTCAATATCTGTTACAGGATCTGTAGATTCTGTGTTAATGCGATCATGTGGGTAAACTGGGAGACTTTCATCATCTTCAGCTTCACCCTCTTTCACATCCTCCTCTATGGTAAGGGATTCTATTCTCCTGCTCATAGAAGCCCCCTCGGCAATTATCTCGGGGTTTGATATGGCGGTAACTAAACTCACTTCATATCATAACAATACAAAAAGGGAAAAGGCATTTTGTATCAGAAATATTCAAACACTAACATTAAATATCAATGCACTCATCTACTGCATACCTTTTTGGGATCGAGGAATCAAATTTTCTCGAGCTGATGGTTGTTCAAAACTAGAAGTAAGATGAGATATGGCTGAAAGTTTAGGTGCCGGTTTTGCTGTATCCTGTGCCCCAGATTTTGGGTACAGTTTTCTAACCATTGGAGGTGGAGTTGAAAGGTTCCTAGTATTTGTGTTCTCAAAAGTAGCTGCTAGTGCATTAAAGGCTGGAGATCTGCCCCTCACACGAACACGATCAGGACTGACCGACATGCTGCGGGAACGCTGAGAATCTGGCGCACCACCAGACCTTCCCCCATAAGATACGGATGATCTTCGTTTATGTTTCTGATAATGTATTAGATATTCAATAACCAAGCAGATATAACATGTTAGATCTATAACTTATGTCTTAATCTATTGCCAACTCAGACGCCTACTCATATGAAGGATCAACGCCCATTTCACATCCTTCAATAGTTGAATTCAGCAATAAGAATTCAATATATAGTTCAGTCAACCAAGTCCAGTTCACTTCATAACTAATTTTATTGAATGTAGCTACAAAAAATCGCGTGTTTACAAGTTTCTCGAAGGCTTGCAGCAATAAAATGAGATTAGGCCACAATTCTAGAAAACAGAAACAAATTACTGTTTCTTTTTCAATTATAAAAAATCTGAACTCATTTATAGATGCATTAGTTATTCATCTGTTATATCCTTAAGTTGTTGTAAAGTTTATTAGCAGCGTAAATCACATTCATTGATGAAAAAATTACTTTATTGAATTACAGAGAATGCCATTAAATAACAATTACTTAATCTAAGGAGTACTTTTAAAATAAAATTTAAGTTTATGACATTATTAATTAAAATTCATTAATTTATTTTCATTGGTGGAAAATATTTATTTCTTTTAAATAAAGAACCAAAAGTATGATCATTAATTTCCAGCAATGACTCTTGGTAGACTCATTTCAAAACCTTATGGCACTCTTCAGTATTTCTTTATCATTATTTTAGTATTATTTTAGTTTTACGACAGGAGGTTCTTCAAACATTTGTCTTCTCCAAGTTTGAACTTTGATCCTCTCGGAGTAGAACTGGATTAAGAAATTATGGGGCCTTACATAAACGTTATGTCTAATCTAATCTAATATCATTCACCAATATTTACTCTGTTCTTCTAGTTTTCTCAACAGTAAAGTAACTTGATGACAAAATTTATAAGCTAGTAAATCTAACATTTCAATCTATAAATAAAGTAACTAATCTATTCAATTTATCTTCAAACATTAAACTTTACTTATGAAATTTAATTATAAGAAAACCATTTCACAAATAACAACAATTACATGTTTTCTTTTGACAGAATAACAGTAAAAAATTATACTATGGGTGGGAAAGCAAGTTGATATGTTAGCCCACCACTAATTTGGCGAGATGGGTTGATACTTTTAGTTTAACTATAATTTTTAACTAAAAGCTAAAATAAAAAAAATGTTTAAATATTTTTTTCATTATATTATTTAAAATATAAATACACAATAGCATAACTTGAATTATTAACATTTAAAAATTATGTTTTAATCATTAATCATTAATTATAATATGAAGAGTAATTTTACATATAAAGATAATAATTCTTTGAATTTCTTTAATTAGAGATATTAAATAACCAATTAAAGATTTTAAAATATTTATTTAATGAAGTGTATTTATAATAATAATAAAAAATTATCGGAATAGCACGCCAACCTGAAGAACTATGACGAGTTAGTTCACCTTACCCTGTTAAGTTTAATATTTCTAATCAAGTAGTTATTTCTTTTATTTATTTTTAATACCTTTAATCATGGAATTAAATCAAGATCACCAATATCAAAATAATTACCAAATCTTAAAATACTTTGCCAGATTAATAATTTTTTAATTCATGCTCATCCAAAGGTTTACATTTCTGTGATTCAAAAAGAAACCAAATCAGAAAATTGAAACATATAGAAAGGGGTACAATTAGAATATCATACAGTAAAGTGTGTGCTTAGTTCAACTTATAAAAGTAATTATTTTTTTATCTTCATTTTAGACAGCTTTTGAAAAAAATATATTATTTTTCAAAGATTAAGCTAAAACAAGCACGGACTAAGAAAGTTTTGTGATAAATGGTTAGAAAATATAACTAGAATAGAAAAATTATATCAATGGGATAATTTTTTAATATAAAATTTTCCCACTAGATTGTATTAGTAGTGTGAGATTTAGATGGTTTGCATAAAGTTTTTGGTTCAAACTTTGACACCGTTTTTGTATATCAATGGGATAATTTTGTAATATAAAATTTTCCCACTAGAGTGTATTAGTGGTGTGAAATTTAGATGGATTTGCATAAAGTTTTTGGTTCAAACTTTGACACCGTCTTTGTATATCAAAAGAGGGACGGGGGGACCTGCTAACAAGGAACAATGGGATAAATAGACAGAATTCTGTTGGATAGAATTATCTCACTCGTGACATCTATCAAAGATTAATGCGATCATTCCTCACTCTTCAGTAAAAATGTTATTCTGTAATAAAGGAAGCAAAGAAAATATTACTTACAAGTACAAGTGCCGCTCCCCCACTTTTGACGATTGCAAGCTTCCTCTGAAACGAGTTTCCCAGCATCTACCATAAACAAGGAATTATTTATTATAGTAGCCAAAAAGTATAGGACTATTTGAGGTCATATGTATACATCGAAAAACTTACTGTGGATTTTGCAGACTCCCATTTAAAAAAGCGAGTAAAGAAAGGTGGCTCGTTACCTTCCTTGACAACATATATTGGAGCTTCACGAGATAATTTTTCTAGAAGAAAATCATGCTCAAGAAATTTCTGTACAATTCCAAAGAATAAGTTAAAAATTGCATACCTGGTTTCAGAAATACTAGAACGTAAAATACATTGAAACTGCTTTATAGTATTCTAATAATGATAGAAAGAGTTGTGTTGTGATAGTTAAACTTAAATCAATATTAAAAATTGAAAAAACCTAAAAGAACATTAACCTAGTGGTAAGATGTTTGACTTATAATGTAACTCTATATTAGACTGCTAGTCACTAAATTAATCTAGAATGTCTATGGCTTCCAGGAAAAGCAAAACTAGTTATACCTCACCAATTGTTAGAGCCTGCATTCTACCCTTTGCGTCAACCTGCTGGCCAAGCCAGACGAAGATTTCAGAGTGACAATCCAAGATGTAAATATCTTCTGTCATCAAATCATCCTGGGAAAAGTTGTATATCTCTTTCACCTGCAAACATTACTTCAGATTAATGCACTGCAGAACAAATTCAAATTTTTGCATCTTCACAAGCAAAGCGTAAGACATAGCAATAAGATTTTATTGGGGATGAAATCACACCCCAGTTTAATTCACCATCTAGATCCATCTCAAATTAGCAAAGATGATCAATAACACACTGACCAGTCTTTCAGTCAGCATTCCACATCCACAGCTAGTCTTCAAAGAAGCCAAGATGACCATAACCACTTTGCAGAAAGATTATGTCCTAGGTCCTAACATGATGCTTTTACATGGATCAGATCAGATTGTTTCGTTCTTTTTTGCCAATCATTATTATGTCAACTACTCATTATATAAGTTTGACTATTTTGATATCAAGTGTTATACCACGTCACATCTAATTAAGTCCTCAGACACATAATGTAATTATTATAACTTAATGAAAACCAAAGAAAGCATCTTTCTAGCCTCAGATTTGAGTAACAGCAGTGTGGTTGCTAAAAAATGTCTTCTAAAATAGTATATTATCCAAAGTTTTTTAACCTTTCACTGGCCATATTCTTGTTGGTTTTCCTAGCTTTTTTTTCAATCCTATGGAATCACTGTTGAAAATGGACCCTGTCATTGAGTGTTTAAATACAAGGGGGGGCAACTTAAAAGTTAAAATGTCGTAATAAAATATTGAGATAGGCAAAAACTTCTTTAACATGCCTTCACACCATAACTCGGAATATTCCAAAATCATGATATCAACAGATCAGCGGGTGTACACACCTTTAAATTTCCTGCACATTGGTCAGGCAGGCAGGGAAAGAAGCCATCACAAACATGTCAGTCATTTGCCTTTAAGAAGATAAGGAACTGGGGATGGAGAAGGTAAATCTGTTCAGCCAACAAAAAATTAGTTCCTACCTTTTGAGAAGTCGCAAGAAACTAGGTGAGGGTCACTTTCTTCATCCCTCGCGATCTTTTGACCGGGGTATTCTGATTTTCCGCCCAACAAATCCCAAAACAGTTCCGATTCTACGCCTTCCTTATGTGATTTGCTTTGTAAATCCGGCTACAGTCAATTGGCAAGCATATGTTTTGATTAATAAACAGTGATGTATATTTTTTATATAGACATAGTTCGCAGGATGGGTAATGTGGCTTGGCCGATAACACCTGCCTGGACCAAACCCAGGACCTGAACCTAAGAGGAATTATTGGTAGCCCTAACGGCAAGTTTATAAATAACCAGCATAGTTAACCATTTTCAACATGCAAAAATAGACTATGTTTGCCCAAAGAACCTTTTGGTCTTTGATTTGGACATATCACATTTTCCACATTAAACATATTTCAGGACATAACGGACCTTAATCAAATCCAGCATTCTGTCAAGAAGCTCTTGATCATCTGAAGTTGCTAAACCTCCAGACCAAGTAAAAACAGTGGACCCGCTATGAAGTATGTAACAATAAGTGGAATTCAAGGAGGAAGCAACCTGGTTGACAAAAGGAATAGGAAAATTATTATTTAAAGAGAATGGTATTTTTACAACTCGTATAGTCTGTGTAGTTGTACAATATTTATCTTTTCGGCCCAATAATAAAAAATTATTTAATTTTAGTCCCTATAAATATTATTTTAATCCTTTTTAGTCTCTATAAATACTATATTTAGTCTTCCTTCTATCAATTAAAGTCATAGGAATTAAAAGAGATTAAAAAATAGCATACATAAGAAAAAGGACGAGTTTTAAGTACACGGACCAAAAGATAAAATTTATTTATAGGGTTCAAATCAATAATTTTTAACTTTAAATAAAATCTGTATAATTTAAAAGAAGAGAGTTTGAAATACCCATAAAAGTAAAGTTGATAGAGATAGCTGCTATAAACAGACAAAATGACATACTGGTTCAACTTGTATAGCTTGCATATTGTCTGGGCCAAAGCCCTGGATGCGGAATAATGCAACACCATCCTCGCTGTATGTCGCATCTGGAATTTCCTTCTCTGCAATGTAATTCTTGTATCCATCACTAAGTCCACCCTGATAGACAATTAAAATACATGACCAGTATTAAACAAAACAATTATATTCATAAAAAATAAGTTTTTTTCTTAGTTAACCCAATACCAGAATCCCACAAACCTTGAAAACAATACAGCTTTGCAGGATGGCATGAAATTGAATTGGTTCACTGCCTTCATAGATACGAACCTTCAATTAATTACACACGGATACTATCAATAGGGATACAAGCAAACAAGACAAAAATCTATCAGCAAATTGAATATAACACATTCAAAGAAAAATTACCAGGGAAGGAAGAAACTTCATTGACTCAACCATTTTGCTTGCTAGAGAAAGAGCTGAAGCCCTCTCTTCCTAATTTCAACAAAGAAAGATTCTGTAAGGAATGGAGGCAAACACATTTATTCAAGGCTTTCTGGTCCCTAGAGTTCCCAATGTTGAGTACAGTGTAATGAAATGTATAAGTAAATACTAATACAGTTTCAATTCCAGTAGAATATTTTGCAGTCAGATTTTCTGCTTTGCTTACATAAAAGATAGCATTATAAACACACAAGTGAAAATAGTAGAATAAAGCTCTTTAAATTTTTCACCTCAACACTAGCCTTTCCAATCCATGTTCCTATAAGATGCTCTTCCTTATCTTCTCCAGGATATGAATATTGAAAGATGTAGCAATCTCCATTGTAAAATTTTGACTGATCAGTGGCTGGAAGAAGAATCTTATCCTTGCCATTAACACGCCAAACCTGTGTGTAGTTATGTTAAAGCTCTTCTTAACAACACAAACAAATAAGCAAGAGAAATTTACTACTCTGAAATTACAATTAGTCAAACCAAATAAGGAGAAGTACAGAACATATCGTTTGAAACCCACATAGGATATCACATGTTTAAGAAACAAAAGAAAATATTGGCCAGCATGTCAACTACAATCATTCATAAAGTCTGGAAACTACTTTCACCTTCTTGCCTTAAATCTCAACCATAGTTTTGATGTAAATTTCATAAACTCTGTTAAAGGACTTATTACTGCAGTAGTTAGGCCATGGTCCTAAGATATGGAACCTGTATTCCAAAAATTGAAAAATAGAGACACATGGACCATGGAGGACAGAAAGAGGGAGAGGTCATTATGCTAAGTGGAAGCTTGAATGTGATCCATAAGGAGGCTGCAGATATGGTGATTGTGATTAATTAGAAGAGAGAAGGAATTGGGAGCTTGGACAAATTTCGAGAAGGAATGGAAGGAAGTTGTATTCCACAGCTATTTCTCTTTGCTTTCCTCTTATCTTAGGGTTATATTAAAAATGTGTTCCTCATGAAATTGTTTTCAAGTTCTTAATTGAGAAACTCCACATTTTGGTTCCTACATGGAAAAATGTTTACAAATCGGTCCTTACCATTTGCAAAGTTTATAACAACACTAAATGTTTATTGAGTTGACGAACGTTTGTTGAATTGATTCCTACTATCATACAAGACAAAAGTTTGACAAGTCAGCAAACATCTTACACCATTATGGCTTCAGAAAATAGTAGGAAACTATTCATAAACACTTTTTTCATGTAGGAATCAAAATTTAGAATTTTTCATATAGGCACCAAAACGAAAAATGATGTTAAGTATAGGTACCCAATTTTCAATATAACCTTTATCATTCCATATTCTATACATTCATTGTTTCTGATATACTTGTAAGTTTTCACATTGATTTTAGTAGCTAATAGCTCATATTTCACTCAATGGGACTTTACTGGTCTGTATTCTTTTACATAAAATTCTTAAATCCTAACAGTGGAATGTGGGAAATTCCTTGTACTCGTTATGCAAAAATATATTATGTTGAATTGCTTTTTCCATACTTAATCAGGTTAGACCAAATACCAAATGAGAAAAAGAAATCATTTACAGTCGATCATCATCTAATTAAATTATTAAAAAATGGCCTAAATAAGATTTTGGTCCCTATATTCTATCTATTTGATTTTTGGTCCATCAAGGATCAATACCTTAGTAAAAAGAAACTATAGGAGGAACCGATCCTTCATGGAGAATAGGGACCACTAGCTTAATGGGTAGAAAATATAGGACCAAAACTAAAATCAGAGGAAAATATAAGAACCTTGACTTTCACGACAGGTATCAAAACCCAAAGTGTCAACAAGATTAGCTAAATCCCTAATTTATTTCTTCCTTACTGATTCTCCTATAATTTCTCTACAGTATATACTTGAATAGATTGGAACAGCCGAATTACTAGTTTTATTTCATTAATTGACAAATTTGAATTGCTATAAATTAGTTATGTATTGGACAAAGTTTCCTTGTATAGTTATAGGCAAAGTTTTCATGTATAACTTCAAAATTCTTATTAAATTGGATTATCTCAGTGATGAGAGGCATTCAGTCATTCTTAGGAGCTTTCGCGTTTGCACTTTTCAACCCCGATTTCTCTTGGGTTATTGTTTAGTGTTCAAATTCTTAAAATTTTGTTTGGTGGGAATTTATTCCTCTCAAATAATCATGTCTGGAGAAAAGTTGTATAGTACGATTCAATGGGAAAAATTATTTAGCTGAGAATTCCAGTTCAAAAAGTTTGTGAAATGGCAGGAACTTGTGACAACATGTTGATGGGTCTAATCCAGCTCCCAAAGACAACTCGAAACTTCAAAAATGGTCGGCTGAATATCAGATTCAATTGAACCACATATGGTGGGCAATCTAACATCATTTTCTACAACAAAAGAAATATGGGAATATTTGAAACTGATCTATAACCAATACAATAGTGCACCTCACTTTCGGTTGGAGTTGGAGATTGAAAATTTCATCCAAGGAAATTTTGACTCTTGAGCACTAAGATTTAGGTTTCCTGAATCTGTGGAGTGCAGACGTGATAAATTCCTTGATGATATTGTTATTACTAGTTCAAATCTTGTATTGATTCAACAACTATAACATCTTACTTTTCTTTTCATACAAAGGTATATTTCTTGGGTTTGGAAGTTCAAAACATTTTTGCTAGTATTCTCTTTACCAACACAAAAACACTCAAGAGTTAGTCACTTTGGCTGGATTGCAAGACACCACTTTTGTCCAAACTCCTATGGAAGTGAATGTGAAGCAAGTTGGTTGATCCTTCTCTATATCGTCCATTGGTTGGTAGCCTCAATCATTTGACTATTAGTTTCCTTATTCTTGCTTGTGTTGCTCCGCAAGTTAGTTAATTTATGTAATCTCCTCGTTTTTGGCATTTGCTTGTTCACCAAATAGTTGGATACCTACAAGGTAGTCTTGGTTAAGGTCTTTACTTCCCTTATTCGTCTCCTATTCAATTGGTTGCTTACAGTAATTTTGACAAGGCTAGTTGTGTTTCTGGTTGGTGTATAGTTGTTGGTCTTTCTCTTATTTCTTGGAAGAATAAGAAACAACCTCGAGCTTTTGAATTTTGTACCGAGTTTGAATATTTGGCTATGTCCTTTACTTATTTTGAGATTGTTTAGCTTTGTAGGTTATTGGAAGAACTTGGGTTTCCTCAACAAGAGGCTACTTCTTGTTATGCTAACAATACTAATGCTATCCAACTTGCAAGCGAATGTAGCAAGGTGGATTATCACTATATTTATCAATCCTATGATGCCCACCTCTTTTGTCTTCCTCGTGTCTCCACCGATCTTCAAATTGCTTATACCTTTACTAAGGCTCTATCTCGATCTTGCTATCAGTTTTTGGCGGAAGATTGATGCTTCAAGATCCACCATCATCAATTTGCGGTGGGGGTGTCAACAGGATTAGCTAAATCCCTAATTTATTTCTTCCTTGTTGATTCCCCTATAATTTTTTTATAATTTACGGTGATTAACCCTAACGATTCTATCACGGACTTGAGGTCCGAACAAATAGATTTGCACAAATTTGAATAGTCGTAAACTAGTCATGTATCAGACAAAGTTTCCTTGTATAGATATAGGTAAAGTTTTCTTGTATAATGTTAAAGATTCTTAGATTTTTATTAAATACAAACTTGGTACAAAGTAAAGAAAATGAAGGGACTTAATACCAAAGAATAAGATTGTAGGATAAAATACAAATGAATATAAACTATTGGAAGAAATATCTCATTCAAATAAAACAAAATGATAATAATTTGATTAAGTATTAATATGTAGCAGATAAATCGCAAAGGATCATAGATTTTTATTTTACGTCCAATTTGTGGAGGAAGTGTCATGTTGCTTATTCTACATTAAACCTTTTCCTATTCTATATTTATTTCTCTCATAAAATGTTAAGCATCTACTGAATTAGTTCTAAATCAAATCTAAACCAGTCTAATACTCTAGGTTTCACATTATCCTATCATGAGATAGAATACAGCTCTTAACCTCAAGCGCATTCAGTTGCATTGTATGCCTCTCATTGTGATGACCATCTTTGGAATGGGAGACCAGTGGAGTATTATGGATACAGTGATTGTGATTCCAAAAGATTCTTTCAATATAAGAAATCAATTAGATAAGGGATATAAGACCACAGAAAATTTAAACTTAATACCAACAAAAGTTACATCAAGAGATTTCAATTTCGTGAATTATTTATTGTATACAAATTAGTCGAGTACCTGCAAATTTCCTGTGCAATCTATGTAGGGTTGAGGTTCTTCTTTTACAGGTTCAGATTTTAGGAGACCCTTGACATCCAATCCTTGACGTTTTAGAAGTGCTAGAAAGTTACAAAAAAGGGAGAGAATTACAAGAACATGATGAAAGCCGGGAAAATGTTGCTGACAAAATCAATTTAAAGGTGAAGAAACATATTCAGTTCAACGACAAAACATAAAATTTAATTAAAACTACCTGCTACCTTGCCACGACCCTCTTCAGACATTACTTGAGTTGTCTGAGGCCAAGAATCAAACTTGGACTTGAACATTACTGTTTCAAATCCTTCAATTACACGAATTATATGGGACTTTGGTCGACCAGCGCCACTTACTAACTTCTGTTTTTTAGTCCACAAAAATTCAAGAGTCATTCGAAGTCAGAGAATATGTTCAACAATACTAAGAAAGAAACAAGAGATGTTACTTCTGCAGCTCCGCTTGCACTTTTTCTTTCATCAAGAGATGTGTTTCTTCCCATCCATGCAAACACTTCCAATCCACAATCTATAATATAGCATTTGTTTGTCTCCAGCATTTCCTTTGTCAAAGAATCAGTTTCTACAGGTTCTGTCTTCCCCTTGTCAACACTGGAAAAGTTATAATTTCACAATAACTAGAGCAACATAGAATTTTCCATTTCAGTATAATAAATAAATTTCATATATGTAATTAGCATTATTTTCATAGTCTCAGAATTACATACAACTTTGGGTAGAAAGAATAGTAAATTTATAATAGTCTTACGTTGATAAACACCATAAGTTTTCAGAAGGCAAAGAAAACAATAGGTAAAAAATTAAACAAAATATATATTTAAACATAAGCAAACTGCATCCAAGTATCGTTTGATAAAAAAGTGAAAGGAATATACTGACTGCAAATATAAATGAAAAAACAGGTGGAAAAACGGAAAAACATATTACCAAAGTAGCTTTGGAGGATGAGAATCAGCAGACTTATCGTCATCACTGACTGTTTTCCGTGGAAGAGGAGCAAAGCCCCCAAAGCAACCCCAAAATTCTCCAGTTTCAGAATCAGACATCAACTTTCCATCCTCTGCAAGAAATTCAAGCATATATATCCAATTAGTGATGTTAAGCAATCATCTTGAATCTGTAAAATATACTTACACTTACCAATGGAAGCTATCTCGCATTTCCCATCATGGTAGGTATCCTTAATAAACTGTACAACTTCCAATGCTTTAGCCCTTTCTTGAATACATGAATTGGAACCATTAAATTGGAAAATTTTGGACTCAGTATCCAGAATAAAAATATCATCATGGTTTAGTGAAGATCGAGCAAATGGAACCTATAACCAACACAAATAGCTAATCAACAAGTAGAAAATAAAGTTTACATATGTGGTGTTGTATACAGTATGCACAATAATAATATACAAGACTCAAACATCAATGAGTCAAAGCAAGAAGAATAAGGTCAAACTTGCCTCTTTGACATGTACCACATGTTTCCCTTTGCATACAAACAACCGTATTGTATGTTCTTCAGCCTCAACATGTTTAAAACCAGAGGAAACTCCACCTTCTTGAGGTATGATGCATGGTTTGAAATAAGAAAGGAACTTTTCAGTCTCATGGCCTTGTACTTCACGATACTGAACAGCCCGTCCTCCCAGGGCTGCATCCAACTCGACTGTCTTGATGGCTGCAACACCAGCTTCATCCTATTTTATATTTGTGATTATCAGTGAGAAAATGAGTCGAGGAAGACTATATAATATCAAATAAAAATAATTGGAGGTGGTAGCAATATATAAACAGCAAAACTTACCTGACTGGTCTTTTTACCAAGCCAATAATGGATATCATAACGCAGAGCACCACTTTTTGAAGCAGTTGTCTACATGGAGAGGATAAGCAAAAAGAAAATTTTGATGTTCATGAAAAACATTAATGCATACCTGATGCAGGAAGCAAAATAAACTAAAGAAAAGTAAAAACTACCCGACTAATATTTATCTGCAAAATATCAAATAATGAAGAATAACGTAAATCCAACAAAAAAGTTATACCAAGGAAGATATTGAGACTTGAACCAAAGATCTCAAATTTTTATTTTGGCGGGAGGAAAACAAATTTGATATGGTAAAGAAGCCAACAATCTCTTTTTAGAGAAAACCACATACTTATACATTTGAGAGAAAATAATATATTTCCTAAACGCATGCAATCATACTTTAAACCATTCTGTACCGAAAGTTCCCAAACAGAAGTTCCTACTAAAGAACGACTGGCCAAGCTATCCAGATTCTCTACTAAAAATAATATATTTCTTAAATTAAATGCATGTAATCATTCTTTTCACCTCTATCGTATTACTTTATTGTCAAGATATGTCTACTAATCAAAAGATTTGATTATGTAAATCTCTAAGCTTCTAGTTTTCCCATCCGATGCATGTAACTAGTCTCTCTAGCTAAAATTGGAATTGTTGACTATCCCAAGAAGAAGAAGAAAAAGATGTCAAACATAAATATGCTCACATTTTAGTCCTGCGAGTGGAGTGGTTCATGTACACCAACATTTGTGTGCATACTAAGAAAAAACTTCATAACCAGAACTTCATCAACCAAGAGACAGAATCAGTTAGCATTCTTATTTACCATTAGATGGATGAGTGTTCTCAATCACTTCATGTCTTATAGAAGGCAACAATCGTCTCAAGTCTGACTAGTTCATGATAAACTTTGTCTAATTCTTCTAGCCATGTAGAACTATACTTCTTCTAAAACTAAGGTGTTACAACGTGAAATGGTAAAATAAGAATACAAAAATTAAATAATTTAGTTACTATAAGCAAGAGAGCTACACACACAGTTGTAATAAATATAGAAGTATTTGATAATATACATAACCCTGCCTAGACCCCATAATAGTGACCAAAAAATTAATAATAGTGGGAGCCTCATGCCCAGGACCTGATTATTCACATGAACCCTGACACTATTTTTACATTTGCAGGTATTAAAGGCATAGAGTTTACATTTTTTTATCGGTAAATGTTAGTTTTTGTTAGCAAGAAGATTCAAGTCTCTCCCCTCCAATTTTACCACCAAGACAACCTTATATATCTCCTAAAGCATAGAGTTTACATGATGAATGTTCTACAAAGAAAAATAAAATAAAAACACCAAAGTCATTATCATATGGTATTGCATATTGTTTTGATTCATCATTGATATATAATCAATATAGTCCTTATAAGACTTGGGTAGTCCTCATATTATAAGCTAATTTTTTTAAATTGAGTTATGCTTCAAGCGCAAATTCTAATATGGTATTAAAACCAACCAAAATTCTATCTCAATACAATTTGCATCATGTGAACGATAGGTAAGTCCATATAATACAGAAATAAAATAAAAAAATACGAGCTTCTTGCGACAGGGGTTACCAACTGGAGGCTAGGAATGAGAATCATTTGGAAAATATTGCTTACCTTCAAGATCATATAGGAATCCCCAGTGAAAAACTTTCCATAAGATGACTGAGGGATGGGAACTGGATTAAAATTCTCAATACGCCATATTTCAAGTCCACTGTATATGGTCAAGGAGAACAATGCAGAAATCTAATGAAGCAGCGGCAACCTTGAATGAATTGTCAAGATGAAAATATGATAATAGTTAAACAGCAAGATAATTATTGTTAGCTAGTGCAGGATACGCCTTTTGGCCAGCTCCCTTGAAAGCTGGATCCAAATCTCTCATAGAAACGGACATACTGCTCTTCTACTATTTGGTCTTCCACAGCCTAGCTTGAATATAGAAAACAATTACCCTGAAAGAAAGCCCTGTAGAAAGGAAATATCTAATTGATCCAGGGTGGGTGTAAGAAGAAAATGAAAAGGCTTCCACTAATTTTTTTCAACTAGGAAAATCTGGCTCAGAATAACTTTATGAAGACAAATTGATTTACTGATGATACAAGTGGTTACAATTAATGTGCTCAACACTAGATTTACCATTCACTCACAAAACTCACAGAATTAACTTACATATATTCATGTTCCACAAATTTTCACATGTATAGGAATACATTCTTAAGCGTGTCAACAACTTACTCACTCATAGCTGTTTAAAGTGAAAAAGGAGTATAAAAATAAATCTCTTATGCTTGTTGCTGGTAAAAACAGTCATATCCTAATATCTAGTTGGTATAACCTCGTTAAATGCCAAAGTGCTCCAATCCCATTTTCCTTATCGATTACCTTACCTAATTATTTTCAAGGGGAATATGCCTTTAGCTTTGGAAAGTGCATTTTCAGTGATCAAATAATAAGTCCTCGTTAATGCTGACTGACTTAAAATATTTTGTATCACGTTTATTCAAAACAGAACACACGCACAAATCTTCAGAGGCACATGCAGTAAAGACAACGTACAGAATTTGCCTGAAACATCTAACCCAAACAGTTTTAATGAGAGAATGACATTTAAAGGAAGAGTGGTTTCGGGAAATTTGTCAGCTAGTAATAATATCAATTGAAAGAGAGAAAATGTCTGGGTATACATAAATTAATCTACGGGTTTCGTATGAATGCAAGCATAACAAGTAATAACAAGCTCAATTCCACAAATATATAAAAGAACTTTTTACTTAAGTTCACCTGTTTTATCCTTAAAGTTTCGCCAATGTGCAATTTTACTCCTTAAATTTTTTTTATCCCAGATTTCTTCAATTAACTTCTTAAAATTTAGCAATTTTTATTCACTATTAAATTATATATTAACAGTAGGCCCTAATTATTTAATTTTAGGAAACTTAAGTCAATCCCTGTCTTGAAGTAGGAAGTTGGTTTCTGATAAAAATGAGCTTAAAAGGAGCAAACAGGGAAGCCAAAGTTCAAAAAAGGAGGTATGGAAGATGTTGCATTGAAGTGATTAATTCTGTGATAAGTGCTACAATCGAGCCACTGCAAGCTGGATAGAAGGAATGTCAATGAGGTGGTGGAGATAACGGTGTATTTTGATGGTTTTGTAGGCCGCAGTTAATAAAAAAAAAAAAGAGTCTATCTCTGCCATTAAAATTTATCAGAATCAAAACTGCACATTCTCTAAAACAGATATCCTTACAATTTTCAAACTTCGAAATCCTCTATTTGAACAACAATAACAAAAAGCAAAATCCAGGAAAAAAAAAACTAGTATACACTAAAAGCAGCGAAACAAACAATGAATCGCATTCCGATTTCCAGGCTTTATACCTGGAATTTCAAAAATTCATGAAACTAAGTAGGAGAAAAAAAAAACACTCAAAACTCGATATGAGGGGAACCAAAAAGACTAGGAAAAATTAACAATTGAATTCAATTTCATTGACACAAAAGTCCCTTGTCCTTAGCCTCTTTCAAGTACAATTTTCTGGCCTTCAATTATTGTTCGAGCAAAATGTCAATGCCTTAAAATGCCATCAATATTTAATTAAATTAAATGCGAGAGGAGAGTTGAGAATTTGAATAGAATGCAATTGCGAATTGCGCAGTCGTAAATGAAACACAGTTTCAAAATAATGAGAGGAGGAAATGGAATTCAAATGCGTGGGCGAGGCAAAGGTGAAACAATGAACACAAGTACCTTGTAACCAAGCAATGACCTAGGCGAGAAAGTTCATTCTGTCGTTTCTCTTCTTCCGCTTTGGTTTCAGTGGGTAAATAGCGAACATGCATGTAAACTAGTTTGTTTAATTTCAAAGTTCTGTTTCCTTGAGTAGGTTCTAGATTTATTTTTTTTTAAAAATGATTTTGTTATTTATTTATTTTATTTAATTTTAATTTTAAGGAGAAGAGAGAATAGGGTAAAGGAAAGGAAAGGAAAGGGATGATGCGAGAAAGACTGGTGAATGGCTGGTGATGCAGCAAGCTGACCTCCGCATTGCGAGGATTAGACGCGGAAAAGAGATAAACCTGGAAAACAAGAGTTCTCATCACCCAATTCCCATGCCAATTGTCTTACTTACTGTCTTATTCATTCATGCAATGCAACTCCCATTTTCACTATACTACACTAGGATTTTAGATTATGTAATATAATAATACTATTTTATATTTCTATTCTTTCAATGTTAATATGAACCTTAATTATTTTACTGTAACTTTAATTTATAATATCAGTACCTACAGTAGGAAATAAATTTTTTCAGCAATATTTATAGCAAAAAATAAGAAGAAATAAAATTAACTTGTTTATAAATTATTAAAAGTCATATTTTTTATTAATAATCTACATAGTAGCTCATAAGTTAATTTTGTTTAAAAGCTGATTTTATTTTGTTTACCTGTAATTACTCAGAAAGAAGTTTTCCCTGACTGAATTTTTAAAAGTATAATGATAAAATAAATTAGCTTGGTAAAATAGTTACTAGAATTGTAAAATATCAATTAAATTAGTCTTTGAAATTACGATAATTGGTTATAGTATTTCCAAATTAAATAAAAAAAATTAACAAATAATCTCTAAAAAAATTAAAGTAGTTCTTTATTATTAGTCGGTATCATCTAACAATATTGAATAGACTAGATTCCTAAGCATGCTTACATAATTAAAAAGGTTTAGTCTCTAATTAATTATGCATTTTTCATTATTTTAGAGGATTACTACAACAACATTTTCTCAATGGTAGATAAAAACTAATAATAATAATAATAATAATTTTACAATATTTCAATTACTTTTTTAGGTAAGTGAGGAACTGAAATTACAAAAAGAGTCATGATATATTGACATCCTCTTATAGTAACACACATTTGACGATGCAGACATGGTAATGACGTGATAAAGTGAGATTGCGCGTGAAGGAGTAATGCGAATTTTAAAATAGGATAAAAAGGAATATATTACATCGGTTCTTAAAAATAACCGGTGTAATTTTTTTTTTACTCAGAATGACCCATATTACATCGGTTAAGCCATATAAACGATATAATATATGACCCATATTAAAAAAATGATTTTTTTTTCATAAAGAGTGGTGGGTCATAAATGTCACATAGGTAACCACTTACAAATATACGGGTAACTAGTTTTGCATGTGCAAGTATATGTGGAGGAACCTGTGGCTAGGTAACCAGTTATGGTAAGGTTATTACATCGGTTAAGTCATCTAACCGATGTAATATATGATTTTTACATCGGTTAAGTCATCTAACCGATGTAATATATGATTTTTATTAAAAAAAAATTCATGAAGAGTGGGTGGCCATAAACGTCACATAAGTAATCACTTACACACGGGTAACTAGTTTTGTGTGTGCCAGTATATGTGGAGGAACCTGTGGCTCAGTAGTTCTGGTAGGGTTATTACACCGGTTAAATCATCTAATCGATGTAATATATGGTTCTTATTAAAAAAAAATAATCATGAAGAGTGGGTGACCATAAACGTCACATAAGTAACCACTTACACACACAAGTAACCAGTTTTGCATGCGTCACATAAGTAACCACTTACCGACACATAAATAACCAGTTTTGCGTGTATTGTAGGTCATATATTATATTATAGAGTCACTGTCACATTCTCACCAAATATCATGTCTGCCGCATTAATTAGTGTCACACACAAACGATGTCAAGTCTATGTTAATGAAAGATGGTGTTAATAAAACGTTTTTATTACAAAAGAAAAATATGCGTATGTATAGTTATTAATCACTCAAGAACCAAACACTTGACATATCAATCCGACCCGACCCTTTTAACGACTAATAACGCGTTAACTAAATTAATGTATTGATCATTTAAAGTTTCAAAAACTATGTAATATTTTCTTAATTAAACTATTATTTCAATTTTAAGACAAATAACTGATAATTAATAATAATAATGTTTTTAATTCACTACAACAAAATAAATTTTTACGGACAATTATTTGCTGGCCATTTTTTTTCTATAGCCAGAAAATTTATTCTTTGATTCAAAAATTTAACCCCTAAAAGCGTTTTTTTTAATTTATTATCAATTGCCAATATTTACTTGGTCAATTTTCCTTTGAGGACCTTCGAGAGATTTTTCTTTTACTTTGAATCATTTTTAGGATTGCATCAAAATCACTTAATCGATTGGCACCAAAAGTCATTGTAGTGGTTATTTTACTAATTTCAGGTACCAATTTAACTAACTAATGCAATTTCAATAATTAAATTGGTGATTCGCCAATTTATATATTTTAAACTTCTAAATATATCGCGTGTTCATGACCACAGTATAGTCCTCCAAAAGCATACATTGGTTACGGCTTTAGTCGTTTAAAACATTTAATGATTAAAACATATATTTTTGCTGGTACTTTATTCTTAGAAAATTGTCAAAAATATTTCCCAAATATTAGTCATGTTGCCAATACAATATATAATTTTTTTTACCACATTTAGTCATTTGGTAGTATTTTAAGTAATTTACTAGTTTTATATTTTTGCAATATTTAAAAGATTAATAACACTTAAAAAAATCATTAAATAAAAATTAATTTTAGATAAAAAAAATAATTCATCATACATACTATTTTAAATACTAAAAATTATTAGTATATCAAGTAATTTCTATTATTAATAAAATTTATAAACTAGTTTCTAAATTGGTATTTAATTACCTAAATCAAATGGTATCGAATTACATATTAATTTAGAAACTACACTGCAAAAAATCATTAATTAAAAGTTATCGTTAGAGATCACAAAAAATTAATTGTTATATTCACTAAATTTGATACTATTTTAGAGAGTAAAAAAATTATTATTATCTAAATTAATATCTAATTCGATACCATTTTTAAATATCTAAATTAATTTTTAAATTGGTATCTAATTAATTAGCTACCAATGTTTTAGTTATAATTTTTTTTTAGTTTCTAAAATAATATATATCTAATTTAGTCAATATAACTAATTATTTTTTTGTCTCTAAACTAAGTTTTTATTTAATGATTTTGGGTTAGTTTATAAATTTTATTAATAATAAAAATTACTTTAGATATCAATAATTTTTTTAGTCCTAATTTAGTTAATATAGTGATTAATTATTTTTTATTTCTAAAATTGATTTTTATTTAATAATTTTCTTGCAGTGTAATATGTTGATAATTTAAAACATTAATATTATGAACTAATTTGTAATAAAAAAATTGAATAAAAATTTTCGGGGGTAATACGTGATAAGAAAATATAATTAATAATAGGAAAGAAAACACAAGATTAAAACACTACAAAGAAACATGTATGTTGTGGTGGTTATTTTCATATAAAGTGGTGTTTATAACCGCCACAATATACGTGTGTGGCGATACGTAGTTGAGAACCGTTGTAGCATACGTCATATAATACATTATATAAAGTGACAGTTTTAAGTGTGTAATTTATGTCAGTAATAAATGTCGTAATTTTGAAACTGGGTAAATCAATTTCAGTGTATACAACGACAGTTTTAAACGTCACTTAATACATTATAATATGACGCTTAGAATAATCATTACAATTGTAATTCAAGTATTAAATATTTAATTTTATTTTTAATATTTTTAATAATTTATTCAATTCTGTTTTATAATTTAATTTCATAATATTATTTAATTTCATATTGTAATTAAATTTCAACACACAATTAAATTTTATAATGTAGTTAAATTATAACATAAACTAATTTCATAATATAATTATACTTCATAATAAAATTAAAATTGATAAATACAATAATTAAAATATGACTTCATTCATTCATTGAGAGAACAAAGTTGATAATGTCAAACTAATCCAAACAACAAGTAAATTAAATTGTCAAAATATCAATTGTTTCATTTTTTAACATATTACAACTGAAGTCTATAGTCCTAATTTTTCTTGTTGCCTTCACTTGATCCTATAATATTTTGGTTTGGCGATGAAGCACCACTTCCAACATCCAGTTCCTGAAATAAATTAAAATATGTTTAAGTTATTAAGACAACATTAGCTAATCAACTTTTTCCTAGATAAAATTGGAAGCAATGATCAATATTCTGAAGCCAAAAACAATGTGTAAACATCAACAATGTATAATCACTTAGAACCAAAACTGATATGGTAGGGAATGTGCAGTGAATGTGCAGGGAATTATGAACGAATTAATCACTTAGAACCAAAACTGATATTGCATGGAATGTGCAGGGAATTATACAAGCGATGAATGTGAATAGTTGTAGTTTCCATATTTCAAACCAATAAAGAACACAAAAATGTGCAGGAAATTGCAAGGAATTATACATCTATAAAGCAACAAAGAAGAGAAAAAATGGGGCAGATAATGTGCAGGGAATTATACATCTATAAGGCAACTCTCCAAAAATCTAAAATTGTTAAGCCTATGAACAATTTAATCAGTTAGAACCAATCAACAATTCTCTAAAACCTCAAAATAATTCATGTTCCAGATTTATAATTGGTTTCTGATCAGTGACCATATATATCCATGACAACGTTATGATTATCCAAAACAGTATATATCCATGGCAGAGGTTACCTAAAACAATTACTCAATTCAACATAAGCAAGCAAATCAGAGGTTCAAAAGTGATCATAATAATTAGAAATTACCCCAATCTCCATAACTCCATCATTAACATAAGTGTCATTCTTCCTCTTGTGTGTGATCTTCCACATTCAGCTCACCCAATATTCCCACCAATCTCAATTTTCTATATGTTCCAAAAAGGATAATATAATTACAAAAATTCATACTATATTATAATTCAAATATATATTATAATTGAAAGTGTTCCTACTAGGGAGATGGGACCTAGAGAACTATTGAAGTCTTCTTCTCCTTCCTTCGGTCGGGCAGGTGGCTGGGTGATGAACTGGGATCCTTCTCGTCCTCCTGCTTATCCTTCGGCACTCGGGACTCGGTCGTCGGGTGAACACCGGATGGTGGGGGTACCTGCGAAGGCACTCCGACGCTCAAGTCAGTAAAGCGGGTGGTTAGCTCTCAGGTAGGTGAACAGTAATAATGACATACCTTACTCCTTGAAATGCGTGCTATTTATATTATTCTAGTGGACCTACCTTGTTGGGCCCGTTTATCGAGGTGGATACCGCTTAGGGTTGCATTACCTAATTCTTGATGATGGATTAGCTTCACTGATCTCGGTTTGAGCGTTAATTGTAATGGGGTTCGGCCATCGGCCAAATTCCCATGGTAAGGGTCGGTCATCGGCCAAATACCTGTGGTCTTCGGCCGTCTAAGTTAAGTCTTCTAAGGTCTCGGCCTCTCGGTCGTTCGGCCAAGTCTCCAAAGGTCTTGACCTCTTGGTCTCTCGGTCAGGTTGACTAGGCATCGGGCAGGCAGGTGGGTCCCAACCTCGCCCAGTGCCGATACAGAAAGAGCTACAGATAAGTAAATATACCAAATTATCCTTTCTTCTTGACAATGACATAGCACCACCAGTGTGAGGAATAATCCGTTTCTTCTTTATATCTCTATTCCTATTACAAAATTTCTACAAAGTGAAATGAAATCAGTTTTAGAAAATTTAAAATCAAGCTTAGTGTAAATATACCAAATGAAAAGTATGTACCATTGTGGAAGGCTTCAGACAATAATCAACAAATATAGCCCAATGTTCCATACTAAGCCCATCTGGAACATTCTTTATCAGGTCATTTCTACTTAACAGTGGGTCATAAAATTCATTCCAAAGCTCGCATCTATACTCCCTTCACAGTTTGCCAATTTTGAACATAACATATATTTTAGTGAAATCTTCATGTACCTTGAAGCAAAAACGATTCTTCAAATAATACAATAGTTAGTCCATATATATATATATATATATATATATATATATATATATTCAAAAAACGAAATAAGAATGTACATATTTAATGTTGTATTGAGTTTAGTGTTAATTACCTTAAGTGTGCTCTCTCATACAATATTCTTGTAAGTATCAGGCACAATGACCAACTTTTCAAAACTTATAGAAAACAATATATGATTTCCTTCTAGTTGTCCACAAACTCCAACAAGAAAATCACATGCTTCTCCAATTGGTTGAAAGTTGTCATCACAGTTGACAACCACACGTAATCTAGTGGGCAAGTTATGAGCATCCGTAACCTTGAACTTCTTTTTTTAGTAACTCCATGCTCTTCTATTAAGTACAATACATTAAGGTATCTGCATTAAAAGTAATTAAATGAAAAGAAAAACACAACATTAGAATTATATATCTTTATCTATAGTATCGATAAACCAATAGTGGTTTGACTGCCTGTCTTTTTTTGGTGGCACCCTTAGATTCAAATTCTGATGTATGCGGTTGTGCATGCTGAGGGGTATGTGGTTCTGTAGACATAGATGTATGTGGTTGTGCAGACGCAGATGTATGTGGTTGTGCAGATGCAGATGTATGTGGTTGTACAGACATATTTATATGCAGCTAAGCAGATTTTAAGATTTGTGGTTCAGTAGACTTAGTTTGTGGGTGTGCTGCTGATTCAAAAGTAGGTTATGAAGATTTTGAGATTTGTGGTGGTGTATATGCAGATGCTTGTGGTAATGGAGATCCAAAATGTGGTTGACCAGATTCAATTATTTGTTGGCTTGTACTTTGAGACGTGTCATTAAGTTGAACATAGTTCCACACAGATGTGTCTGAACTATTTCCACCAATTTCCTTAAGCAAGTTCTTAATCCTCTTAGGCCTGTGCATATTTGTACATAAAAAGGAAAGAATAAAGTACAAAAACAAAAATAAGATATAACAGTGCATATTAAAGTACATAATCAAATACATGTGCAACTGACAATAACCATACATGTGTAGTTTTATTAACAGTGCAGTTGGACCAAGCTTATTATTAATCTGGCATTAACTCATTTTCATGGATTTTGTGATCACTGTTGTCCTCATTTAATAATTCATCATCTTCATCATCCCTAAAAGATGGCAAATGTTCAGACTCACTGAAAAGTTGATTTAAGTCTTGTTGTGGACATGGTTCCAATTCAAAAACTTCATTATCTCCTTCTCCTATATCATACAAGTCTCGTGATTTCAAATGGACAACAATTTTCCAATCTTTATTGACTTCATCATAACATAATATGCCATTTCAACCTATGAAGCTTCAATACATGGATCATGCTCCTCACGATTTCCCATGTGAATTAATCTTGAAAAATTAATAGAAATAAAACCCCGCAGATCCTTTCTAAACCCTCTATCCCTTGTGGTGACAGTCCATTTACATTTTAACAATATCACTTTAAAATGACGATAGTAATTAAGCTCAATTATAACTTCTAGTTTCCCATAATATGCCAAATTTGCTTCCCTAATGTTTTGATCAGCTCTACTTGAAACACATGATGTTGATGAAGTTAACAAAACTCCACTATTTTGGGTTTTTAATCCATGATTTTCGGTCTTATACATGCCATGACATAGATTCAGTTGTCTTAGAACTCATAAACGACCGTTGCAATCTCGCATTTAATGGAAAGTAACGCAAGAGTTTTGCATATTGTTTCTTATCTTTATCTTTGCACTTATACTTTTTGCACCATTGACATTCTTCTAAGCTTTCATTTTCTTCACTCCGAATATAGCATGCAATCTTTTGGACAATCTGGTATTTTGACATAATAAAGACCAAGTTTGTTAATCACTTTCTTGGCCTCATAAAATGAGTTAGGAAACTTAGCATGTTCAAATGCGTCCTTTAGCATGTCTAGAATCATGGTCATTGCTTTATCACTCATTCTACACATGCATTTTATATGATACAACTTTAACATGAATGATAACTTTGAATACTTTGTACTACCTTCAAACAATGGTTCGTTATTGTCCTTCAACAACGCGTCAAAGTTTGTATTTCCTTCACCATGCAACATTATCTTATACACCATCATCTTGAGTACCCTCATCAATGTGATCATCGTCGTGCTCCACAAACCCAAATGCATCATTCAACATGTCTCCATTGAATTATGAGATTCTATGAAATCTTCAATGACATGTGCACTTGTAACAGTCACAGACTCATTTCCACTTGGTCCTTCGCCGTGCATATACCAAGTTTGGTAGTTTTGAGGAAAAGTAGGACATGTTAAGTGTTCTTGAACTACATCCCTTATTTGCCCCTTTTTGAAACCACAATTTGAACACAGACACTTTATGGTAGCACCATTAGCATGTCCAAATGCAAATTCCAAAAATTCATTCAAATCATTTGCATATTGGTGTTTCGTGGTTTAGAAATCCAACTTTTATCAATTGGCATGACTACAAAATAAAACACCATAACAAAAAATTACTTATATAAATGTGTTAATGAAGACTTTTTACGACAAGTGCACCACGTTGTTAGAAGTAATAATTGTCCCTAAGGACGAATATCGTCCCACAAGGAACAATTGACTATTCAAGTACAGTATTCACTAAATATAGAGACAGAATAATAAAAGTTGGTTGAGAATTGTTATAATGACAAGAATTAACAAGAAAACAAATCAAAGAGTAATTGCTTCAATTGGAAAAATAGGGATTGAGTTTCATCTCTTTCACTCTCATGTATTTTGATTAGCATGTTAACATTAAGTTCTTTGATTGAAATTGATGACCATAGAAAATTCATTTATATCGATATCTCGAATATAAAATTCTTAAGAATATTTCCTAAATATCGATGTCTCGCATACTTATAAAAACAACTTAGAATCACACTCAGACGTTAATGGCAATTAACATTTCAAGTCTATCTCTAAAACTCAAATATGTTAAGTATTTTTTATTAGGTGAAAACCCTAAAAATACCTCTCGGTCAGATTTAAGATTCTCAATTTATCACTGAAATTTAGAAATAAAGCAACAATACCAATAATCAATAGAACAAAATATTATATCATATTAAATATCACCTCAATACATAAGAGTTTGAGCAGATTACTCCCAATCCCAAAGGGTAGAATCAGTCACGCATACTTCTATCACCTTTCATTCTCCGAATTGGGTTCCGCTCAATGGTGTTTTTCTCTCAATCTTGCACACTAGGTTGAGCCTCTAGCCCCCTATTTAACCTAATTTTCTAGGGTTAGGTTGTTTCATGTGTCACGTTGATGGGCTAAGTGATAAAACATAATAAAAGCTCAATCTGTCTGACGCATTCTCGCTCAAGCGAGGAATTCTCGCTTGAGCAAGAAAGACGTTGATTTCCGAAAACAATCATGGAGCATTCTTGCTTGAGCGAGAATATCTTGTTTGAGTGAGAATCTCCTGTTGCAAAGTTGGCTTTTTCGGCACTTTCTCCATTTTGGGATCTTTCAGCTTTCTCTTTTTAGCTCAAATAATTTCTTTTTTTATCCAAATATTCAATATTTTCTAGAAACCTGCAATTAACACCAAATTTGGGAATAAAATGTTTTTGTTCATATAAAGATCATAAAAAATGTAAAAATGTATAAATTCATAAATTAGAAATTATTTTATATGTAAATCATCAATTAATACTCATAAGTGTCTATATTTTAATATGAAATATTAATGAAATTAGACATTTATCAGTTAACTACATGAAATAGTTAACCGAAACCTATATTTACCAAACTAGCTTTTGGTAAATTAGATGGATCATACGATCACATCGTACAAGCATTCAGTACCCTTAAAAATAGATCTGGATGTTTGAATATAAAATCAGATCCAAACCAATATTTTGCAAGTTGGTTTGGATCGATTATTGTCTCTATAAATTTCTTAACCATTTTATAATTAACCAGATAGAAAACATGTTGAATACAAACAATTATGAAATACCATCAAACTTGTACTTTTGTACAAATACAACTCTTTTATGATATTCCTGCAACCAACTACACCATGTAAAGATAATATTTTGACCAATACCAGGTCCATTCTTTCTACCAACTAAAATAAACACATAATAGGCACTAAAATACCCACAAATAAGAACATTCTAATGATATTCATGCAACTAAAATATCCACAAATAATTACATTCTTCAAATATAAGCTCACTAAGATACATGAAATTCAAGGTATAACATGAGAGAAAAGTATGCTATACTCAAATGCAAGTTTGTTCTGCATATGTGCCTTTGTGCATAGCATGAACACTGGCTTAAAATTTCCTCATGCTTTATAGCTACAATTTTCTTTCATATGCACGTACCAATTCCAGTTTCAATTACTATTTGATGTCACAGGTATTACTTTTCAGATTTAGTTAGTTAAATTTTTTATCTGTACAGATTTATTATTTTTTTTACTGCTATTTCAGTTTATATTGTTATTATTTTTTTACTATTAGTTGATAAATTAAAAGGTTAAAAGTAAAGTGAATCTAAATTAGATTATTCATCTACAATTTAACATATTGATGTACAGTTAAACCATAAGATGAGAAAATAAAATAGTATATTGATAATGTAATCTTCTCTATATTGTAAAGTATTTTTTTTAATTAATTAATTTTTTGTTGATAAAAAAAATAAGAACACTCTTCTATATGGCTTGATGTATGAACTTTGAGTCATTTTTGTCTGATAATGTAAGCGAGTCAACATGATACTTTTAAATCTCATTTCTACATAACCTTGAGCCATTCATATTGTTTGATAGTGTATGGAGGACAACAATCATTCATATTGATTGATAGCGGAAGCAGGTCCAGAATGACAATTTTCTATCTTAATTATGCATGACATTTGTGTACAACTTTGATAATATGAGAGAAGTCATAATCAAATATTTTTTTTTCTTTCATGTTTAGCTTACTACAATAAAATTATTAAATAAAAACTAAATTAATTTTAAAGAAGAAAAATAACTAGTTAACATATTAACTAGATTAAATATTATTTTAGAGACTAAAAATAATTTTTGGTATCTAAAATATTAAATATATTACGAATTAAATGGTATTATCTTAACGAAATGGGGTAAGGTGAGAGTTCGGGTTCGCGAAAGAGGGCACTAGTTGCAAAGAAGCTATCAGTAAGGGGTAATGTTCATTGAATGATGAAAGTTAAGGTTCATGTTCCGTCCGGTTGACCGGGACGTCTACGTGCGCGACCTCAACCGTCAGCTAGGGACTCCTTCCCACTGGTTACCTGTGGATTCCTGCAAAAAAAAAAAAAAAGGACAAAGAGGCGCCCTAGCGGCCGTTTGCACTCCGACGCTCAAGTCAGCCAGCAAGAAACACCAAAACTGTTCACCTACGTCTCTGAGCACCGCATATGAAACTTTGAAGGTGATAAAAAGAACTGTGTATATGTGTGTGTCTTTTCTCCCTCAGGCAAAAATCTTTCCCAAGTCCCTTGTACGTAACCTTAAGCACGAGCAAGCAACTAGAGAGTTCTCTGGTAAATTTGCCAAAAGTTCGAACCAACCCCGTTTCCAACATTCTCCGCGCTATTTAAACTACCCCAGCATTTAAAGCGTCTTAAAGCGCTTTTAATCACAAATGTAACGCACTCATTAAAGCGTTTAATTAGAAAACGTAGCGCATTTAAGACGTTGAAACGCTCGGGAGCCATCATAGTACCTGAACGCTCGAAACGGAAACTGTATTGAATGACTTTAATTACCTGGCACCTGACTAAAGGGTGTTTCTATTCTGGCATGGCTGTCGTACACGTGGAGGTCCTCACGACGCCGTGACCCCATCTGGGGGCGTTTCTGCCCAGCTGGGGACGTTTCTACGCGTGAGTCCTCCTGCTCGGGAGTGCTACTACGCTAGCGGTGACTTTTTGGGTGCCAACTCATGCCCCCAATTATCTAGTCACTTACTTTGAGAGCGTATCTACCTTCCTCTCGTACCCTGCACCCGGTTGCCCTAGGCGTGACCTTCCTCTTGAGTCGTATCTGTCCCCAAGGCGTCTCTGGGGCGGCAAGGGTACCTCACGAGTCAGGCTACCCTCCACTGATGCTATCACTATGGCCTTGAAGCCACCTTTTCCTTCTCTTTATCGCTGCCCCGGGCTATCGGGACCTGAGGCCTTCCCACGGCGTCGCTCCCTCCATGGTTTTTCCTACCCATGGGTATCGGGGAACCACACCGTGATTGCCTTGCTTTAGCACTGTTTGATCTGGCGACGCCTTGTCTTGGCGACGCTTCCTCTTGGCGATGCTGGCCCTTGGTGTTTCTCCACCTAGGCGACGCCTTGCGTTGACTTTGACTCTCCAGTCGTTGACTTTGACCTTGACTTAGTCAACGCCCGGATACGGGACGGTACAGTTTGTTGAAGATGGTTGCTGCCCCTTCAAGATTATGTTTGATGAAGACTTATATGTAGTGTTTGATGAAGACTTGTATGTACTTTTCATGTAATTTTGCTTTGCTTTAAGTGTGTCTTAGTTAGTGCTTAGAGGTTGTCTAAGAGTAGCTTTTTGCTGAGTATCTCACCTCATAACCACTGGCCATGTGTTAAGAACAAGCATAAGTTTTCTAAAACTGTTTTGCACATGTTTTACACAAAAACACGTTTTACTGCATAAAAATAAATCTGTTCTTTTCTAAATAAACAGATTCATTTTCTTCACTGATGCCTTGGCTAAAGTCTTGTAAAAATTGGATTTTGTGCATCAGGTATTTTGACTAAGTCTTCTTCTTTTCAAAACGACTGAGTTTCAAATAGTTAAACTTCCTCTGTTTTCGTTTTGAAAAAATAAATCTGTTCATCTGTAAATGAATAGATTCTTTTTTGCCTCTGGTGCCACATCATACTTAAACGTTTTTCAGTTTTATCTCAGCACCAGAATGGTTGACTAAGTCTCCTCACTTAACAGATTCTCTAACTGCTTTTGAAAATAAATCTGTTCATTTTATTTTCAATCTGTTCATTTTATAACAGCTTTAACTGTTTTTCAAAATTCTTTTATAAGCTGGCTTTCTATAAAATGCAAACTTATTTTCTGAGTTTAATAACGATTCAAACAGTTTATACATTTGCAAAAAACAAGTTTTAACAGCAGAGAGTTAAGTGTTTTCAAGGATTAGAATTTGTTCTTCAAAGATTTCAAAAATCACAAAGTGCTTGTTCTTGGTTTGGTTCCAAAAGCTTGGTGTGAGGTGCAGCTACTGTTCTAGCAATCTTGCCTACTAGTTTAAGGCTGATCTTTGTTACCTCAATCAGGTGTAGTCGTTTCACTTCTTATTACTTGTAAAAGTTTGGTTGAATCCTCTTCTTGATAGGTGTTCTTGGAGAGTTGATGTGTGTGTATGAGTGCTGAAATAGGTTTTTTCAGCAAGAGTACCTAAGTTCTTGTAGGTTTCAAGAACAGTGGGAAGTGTACTTGATTGTACTGTGTGTTAGTGAATTCCACCTGTTGTTGGTGAAGACTGGATGTAGCTCAGGTTGAGTGAACCAGTATAATTGTTTGTGTTCATTCTCTCCCTCACTCTGCAATTTCGTTTCTGCATAATTGATAAAACAGCAAAGAAATAAATCTGTTCAATTGAAAATAAATCTGTTCTTTCTGGGCACAGTGCATACTGTTCTTGGTTTCTGAAAAAGCTGTTTTAATCTGATAAGAACATATAAAATCTGCTAAAAGCCACTGGAATAGATTAACTGTGATAGGTTGCTCAAGAAACTGTCAATGCCATTAATTGAACCTTAAACAATTGCTTAAAGTTGAAGCTTGCTGTTCTGTGATTAAGTGTTCTTAATTTCTGGAAAATTGCTTAACATCAAGAAGAACATTCATAGTCTGTTAAAAGCCACTGGAACAGCTTGTTTGCAAAGATCACTCAATTAATTAGCATGCTATCAATTGAACCTTAATCACTTGCTTGAAATTGAAGCTTGCAGTTTTGTGTTTCACTGTTTTTCAAATCTGATATTTGTGTGTGTGCTGCTGGAAATTTTCACTGCATAATCTTGTGATTAATCTTGCTGAATTAAAAGCTTTTCAAACAAAAACAGTGCTGAAATAAATCTGTTCATTTTCACATAAATCGATTTATTTTCTGTAAAACTGGGTTAAACACTGTTTTTGCGAAGAAGTTTTAAAAGGTCAATTCACCCCCCTCTTGAACTTTGGCACTATTAAACCCAACAATTGGTATCAAGAGCTAGGACTTGTATTTTAATCAAGTTTGTTTGTAATAATGTCTGAGTTCAATGTGCTTTTTGCTGAAGGTTCTGCTGTTAATAGACCACCTATGTTTAATGGAATGAATTATGCATTTTGAAAAGTTAGAATGAGAATTTTTATGGAATCCATTGATGCATTAATTTGGGAAGCTGTGGTCAATGGACCTTATGTGCCAATGCAGGTTGTCAAGGATGAACAAGTGGAAAAGCCAAGATCAGAATGGAATGAGACCGAAAGGAGGAAGGCTCAACATGATCTTGTGGCCAAGAACATCATAACCTCTGCATTGACAATGGATGAGTTCTTCAGGATATCTCAATGTAAGTCAGCTAAGGAGATGTGGGAAGTCCTAGAAGTGACTCATGAAGGTACTGAAGATGTGAAAAGGTCAAGGAAACATGCACTTATCCAAGAATATGAGCTGTTCAGAATGCAACCCGAGGAGAGCATTGCTGATGTGCAGAAGAGATTCACCCACATTGTGAATCACCTCACTGGCTTGGGAAAAGAATTTGACAGAGAGGAGCTCAACACAAAGATATTGAAGTGCCTCGACAGAAGCTGGCAACCAAAGGTGACAGCTATCTCTGAAAGCCGTGACCTGTCAAAATTGGAAACTGCTGCATTGTTTGGAAAGCTGATGGAGCATGAGCTAGAGCTTAAAAGACTTAAAGAGCAAGAAACAACAGAGAGAAAACCCAAAGGGCTTGCACTGAAAGCAACTGAATTGGATGAGATCAAGGAAGAAAAAGAAGATGCTGAAGATGATGATACAATCAGCCTTCTTACAAAAAGATTCAGCAAATTCCTAAGGAAGAAAAGCAAAAATAGGAACCAGCAGAAAATAAGGTATCCTAAACCCAATGATTCAAATTCCTCTAAATATACTTGCTTTGGATGTGGCAAAACAGGGCATATCAAAACAGATTGTCCAGACAATCAAACAAGGGACAAATCTGCCAGCAAGAAGTTTGAAAGGAACAAAGGAAGAAGAGCCTACATCTCATGGGAGGAAAATGAAGTATCCTCAACTAGCAGTTCTTCAACAGAAGATGAGGAGAATAATTTGTGCTTCATGATGAAGGATGAGGAGTCAAGCTCTGAATCAGTAAGTAATTTTTCTGCTGATTCTGATAACTATGATGATTTGCTTGCTGCCTTCAAGGAAACACATGAGGAAGCCAATAGGCTAGCTGTAATATGCAATAAGCTGCAAAAGGTAAATAATGTGCTTGCACCTAAAGTAAAAACACTTGAGGAAGAATTGCATAAGGCCAAAACAGATTTGGTAAGCCTTGAACTGACTTGCTTGCATGCCTCTATTAAAAACTGTGAAAACTGCAAAAGATTGGAAAAACAAGTGGAATATTTGCTGAAAACCCTTTCCAATTTCACCAAGGGAAGAGAAAACCTTGAGTCTCTCCTTGGATCACAGAATGCTGTTTTCAATAAGAATGGACTTGGTTATACCCCTGGAAATACAACAATGTCAAAAAGCTTTCAAGTTTTTTTGTTCCAGCAAAATCAGTTTTTTCAGCTTTTAACAGTGGCAAAAAGGCATCTCATGTAACCTGTTTTTACTGCATGAAATCTGGTCATACATCTAGGTCTTGCATTGCTAGGAGACATCTTGTGCCTAAGAACTTAGCTAAATGGCTACCAAAGAGAAGGTGTTAATCTGTGCTGGACCCTATACTGAAAAGGGTACCATTTGTAAATTTTTTATTCTATTTTGCAGATTGGAAGCAAGAAAAACCAGTGGTACTTGGACAGTGGCTGTTCCAAGCATATGACTGGAGATCTTACAAAGTTCACTAGCTTAAAGCTCAAAGCAGAAGGACATGTGACCTATGGTGATAATAACCGAGGGAGAATTTTGGGCAGAGGAACTGTTGGAACAGGGAATTCAACAACCATTGAGAATGTGCTGTATGTAGAAGGACTCAAGCATAGTCTTCTCAGCATAAGTCAGCTTTGTGACAAAGGATACAAGATGAATTTTGAGTCAAATGGCTGCACAATCTCAAGTAATTCATCTAGTAAGGTACTGTTTACTGGTAAGAGAGTGAATAACATTTATCTGTTGAATATCATGGAAACTAACTCTTCAAATGAGTGTTTGCTGTCCAGAAGTGATGAGTCTTGGTTGTGGCACAGGAGGTTAGCTCACATACACACAAATCACTTGAATAAATTGAAATCTAAAGATTTAGTTTCTGGTTTGCCTAACATTAAATTTCAGGATAACAGGCTTTGTGATGCTTGTGTGAAAGGTAAACAAATCAAATCCTCTTTCAAGTTAAAGGATATTGTCTCTACAAAAAATCCATTGGATGTGTTACATATGGACTTATTTGGTCCATCTAGAGTTGCTAGCTTGGCTGGAAATTTGTATGCTTTGGTTGTTGTGGATGATTACTCTAGATTTACATGGACTCTATTTCTTGCACATAAACATGATGCTTATTCTGCCTTTAAGAAATTAGCAAAAATTCTGCAAAATGAAAATGGTTGCTGCATAAAATCTATTCGAAGTGATCATGGGGGAGAGTTTCAAAATGCTAAGTTTGAGAGGTTCTGTGAGAAGCATGGGATAGCTCATACCTTTTCAGCCCCTATGACACCCCAACAAAATGGTGTAGTTGAAAGGAAAAATAGATCACTAGAGGAACTTGCTAGAACTATGTTAAATGAATCTAAGCTTCCTAAGTATTTTTGGGCTGATGCTGTTTATACTGCAGGTTATGTCTTAAATAGGACCTTAATAAGACCAATTCTTAAGAAAACCCCATATGAATTGTATAAGGGCAGAAAACCTAGTGTGAGTCACCTTAGAGTATTTGGGTGTAAATGTTTTGTATTGAATAATGGCAAAGAAAATCTTGGTAAGTTTGATGCTAAATCTGATGAAGGTGTGCACATTGGTTATGCTTTGAATGGTCATGCATATAGCGTCTTCAATAAAAGGTTGCTCATAGTAGAAGAATCAATGCATGTTGTTTTTTATGAAACTAATCATAGTATATCTAAAGTTGCTGATGAACCTGACAGTAACGAATTTAAATCTGTTTTAAATCAAAATGAATCGATTCATTTTGATACTGCTGATACACATGCTATACAAGAATCTACTGCAGCTGCAGGTTTGCCAAAAGAGTGGCAAACCCCAAGAGACTTAACCCTTGATAATGTCATTGGGAACATTGAGAAAGGAGTGTCAACTAGAAAATCCTTGAACAATTTCTGTGAAGCAATGGCTTTTGTATCTCAAGTTGAACCCAAGAATTTGAAGGAAGCTCTCAAGGACAGTAACTGGATTTTAGCTATGCAAGAGGAACTGAATCAGTTTGCTCTCAATGAGGTCTGGACTCTTGTTCCTAGAATACCAGAGATGAATGTAATTGGAACAAAATGGGTATTTAGAAACAAAATGGATGAGCATGGAGTGATCACCAGAAACAAGGCTAGGCTTGTAGCTAAAGGGTACAATCAAGAAGAAGGAATAGACTATGATGAGACATATGCATCAGTGGCTCGGTTAGAAGCTGTTAGACTGCTGCTTGCTTTCTCATGCATCAAAGGGTTCAAGCTATTTCAAATGGACGTGAAGAGTGCCTTTCTGAATGGCTATATAAATGAAGAGGTATTTGTCTCACAACCACCAGGTTTTGAAGACCATCAACATCCAGAATATGTGTTCAAACTTCAAAAGGCTCTCTATGGACTCAAGCAAGCTCCTAAGCAATGGTATGAGAGACTAAGTGATTTTCTCACCTCTCAAGGCTATGAAAGAGGCACATCAGATAAGACCTTGTTCATTAAGAAGAAAGGAGATGACTCAATTCTAGTCCAAGTATATGTGGATGACATCATTTTTGGATCAAACAATGGAGAATTGTGTGAAGCTTTCGTGAAAGTCATGAAGAGTGAGTTTGAAATGTCAATGATGGGTGAGTTGAACTATTTTCTAGGTTTGCAGGTCAAACAACTCAAGGATGGCATTTTCTTGAGTCAAGCAAAGTATTGCAAGGATTTGCTGAAGAAATTTGAAATGGACAAGTGTAAACCAATCAGCACACCCTTCTCAACAAGCTGTCATTTGGATCATGATGAAGCTGGAATTTCTGTTGATGAAACCAAATACAGAGGACTCATAGGATCACTGTTGTATCTTACTGCTAGCAGGCCAGATATAATGTTTGCAGTGTGCATGTGTGCAAGGTTTCAATCTGCTCCTAAAGAATCACACTACAATGCTGTCAAAAGGATTTTGAAGTATTTGCAAGGAACTAAAGAAGTTGGCTTGTGGTATCCAGGTAATATTTCATTAAGCTTAACTGGTTATTCTGATTCAGATTTTGCAGGTTGCAAAATTGATAGGAAGAGCACAAGTGGAACCTGTCATTTGCTTGGATCAAGCTTGATCTCATGGCAATGCAAAAAGCAGGCTTGTGTAGCTCTTTCCACTGCTGAAGCAGAATACATTGCAGCAGGGAGTTGCTGTGCTCAAACTATATGGCTAAGACAACAATTGAATGATTTTGGTATCTTACTTAACCATATACCTCTGCTATGTGATAATACAAGTGCAATCAACTTAACCAAAAATCCTGTCATGCATTCAAGAACCAAACACATTGAAATAAGGCATCATTTTCTAAGAGAACACATATCTAATGGAACATGTGATATTAAGTTCATTGGTACTGATTTACAACTTGCTGATTTGTTCACAAAACCATTAGCCAAAGATAGGTTTAATTTTCTGCTTAATGAATTGGGTATTTTAAATGTAAATTGTACCTAGCAGTGAAAAATTAAATCTGTTTATTCGCAATTAAATGTGTTTATTTTCTGCACTGATACGCATTGATGACTAGGAAAGAGAAATTCTGATCTTTGACTGCTTTATTGACTTAGTGGGCATTAACCTCTGTACCTTTGACGGTTTTGGTCATGGTTATGTAACCGATTTGATGGTTTGGGTGCTCAATAAGAATTTGAGTGTATGCATCGTGACCCTAAAGATTTGGTGCATATTTTCAAAGATTCTCTGCACAAAATTCAGAAGCATAATATCTTCATGCATATCCACTCATAACTGCCATATCAATCCATTTATTCTGCTATAAATCTGTGTGAATACTTGCTACCCACATTGGCCATTCTCTTTCTATTCTCACCTTTTGAAATCAAGAAAAGAATTCAGGTTACCATGGCTTCGTCTTCAAGACAAAAACAGAAAGGAAGGGAAAGCAAACCACTTCTCAAGGTGTGTTAGAAGGATGGTTCGCTGGAAATGAAGAAGGCATCAATGCCTACATTCATGAAACAAGCAGGAAGCAGATCAACATACCCAAGGTGCTGGATTTCAACTGGCTGAAATCTGAAAAACTGGTAGAAACAAGGGCTGTGTTGAAGCACCAGAAACTGAAAAAGATGCTGGAATTAACGGGTAATGTCTATCCTGACTTGGTTAAGGTGTTTTATACTAACCTCACATTGGATGGGAAGAATGTTGTCTCTTATGTGAAAGGGACAAAGATGAAGATCACAAGTGAGGTGTGGAATTCTGTGGCTGGAATAAAATATGCTGGACTGAAAGTAGGGAAAGGAAATACCAGTGGAATTTCAGAATTCAACAAGCTGCAATATTACAAAAGTTGCATGAGGAATCCTACAGAAAGCATAAACAGATTCCATGCAGGGCATTTGAACCTCACTCCACGTCTAGTTGCATACATCATAGCTTGGCAACTGATTCCTAGAGGGACAAACCATGCTGTCTTACATGAAGAGGATCTTATCCTCCTATATTGCATCATGAACCAGATTAAGGTAAACTGGGTGTTCATTGTCAACGAACACATGCTCAAGTCAAAAAGGTTGGCTGATTACAGATTTCCCTATGCTATTCTTGTTTCCAAATTAATTGATTACTTTGGTATTGATGTTACAAATGAGAGAAATGACCCTATCAAAGCTGTAAGTGAGATTGATACTTCAACTCTCACCAAAATGGGTTTCCACAAGATTGAAAACAAGTGGGTGGTCCTCAAGGAGAAGGACACTCAAGCAGAACATGAAGATGAGGATGAAGCTATTCCTATGGATGATGACTCTCCTGCTGCCCAATCTGAACATGAGGAAGTTGCTGCAAATGCCATAGTTGCCTATCAAAGTCCAGAATACCGTGGAGAACCAATGTCTATGTTTGAGAGGCAAGTGTTGTACCGTCTTGATGTCATGTCTGCAGAACAAAGGGCACACTTTGAGGCTACTCATGCAAGGTTCCAACACCTTGATAATCAGATTGAAGGAGTTCAGGCACAACTTGCAGAGCTTTACTACAAGGATTAGTAGTTTTCTGTTTTTAATGCTTTCTTTATCAGTTTTAAAGTTTCTGTAATGTTGAACAATTTGGTTTTCTGTTTCTGAACTATTATGATTGTAATTTCTGCTTTATACCCCTGTATTCCCTATGCTTATATGCTGTTTGATGAATCCAAAGGGGGAGAAAAATAGCTCACCATGCTAGGTGATGCTAGCTGTAACAGGGAGTTAATTTTGCACCTTTAAATCAATTCATATGCTATGCAATACTGCTGTTTTTTTTCTGGTTTAAAATCTGGTGCAGTGCAGGTACTATTTTGGTTTAAAATCTGGTGCAGTACAAGTGCTTAAAGCAACAATGCTATGAGGTTAGCTATGGGGATTTGTCTCCATCAAACAGGGGGAGATTGTTGAAGATGGTTGCTGCCCCTTCAAGATTATGTTTGATGAAGACTTAGATGTAGTGTTTGATGAAGACTTGTATGTACTTTTCATGTAATTTTGCTTTGCTTTAAGTGTGTCTTAGTTAGTGCTTAGAGGTTGTTTAAGAGTAGCTTTTTGCTGAGTATCTCACCTCATAACCACTGGCCATGTGTTAAGAACAAGCATAAGTTTTCTAAAACTGTTTTGCACATGTTTTACACAAAAACACATTTTACTGCATAAAAATAAATCTGTTCTTTTCTAAATAAACAGATTCATTTTCTTCACTGATGCCTTGGCTAAAGTCTTGTAAAAATTGGATTTTGTGCATCAGGTATTTTGACTAAGTCTTCTTCTTTTCAAAACGACTGAGTTTCAAATAGTTAAACTTCCTCTGTTTTCGTTTTGAAAAAATAAATCTGTTCATCTGTAAATGAATAGATTCTTTTTTGCCTCTGGTGCCACATCATACTTAAACGTTTTTCAGTTTTATCTCAGCACCAGAATGGTTGACTAAGTCTCCTCACTTAACAGATTCTCTAACTGCTTTTGAAAATAAATCTGTTCATTTTATTTTCAATCTGTTCATTTTATAACAGCTTTAACTGTTTTTCAAAATTCTGTTATAAGCTGGCTTTCTATAAAATGCAAACTTGTTTTCTGAGTTTAATAACGATTCAAACAGTTTACACATTTGCAAAAAACAAGTTTTAACAGCAGAGAGTTAAGTGTTTTCAAGGATTAGAATTTGTTCTTCAAAGATTTCAAAAATCACAAAGTGCTTGTTCTTGGTTTGGTTCCAAAAGCTTGGTGTGAGGTGCAGCTACTGTTCTAGCAATCTTGCCTACTAGTTTAAGGCTGATCTTTGTTACCTCAATCAGGTGTAGTCGTTTCACTTCTTATTACTTGTAAAAGTTTGGTTGAATCCTCTTCTTGATAGGTGTTCTTGGAGAGTTGATGTGTGTGTATGAGTGCTGAAATAGGTTTTTTCAGCAAGAGTACCTAAGTTCTTGTAGGTTTCAAGAACAGTGGGAAGTGTACTTGATTGTACTGTGTGTTAGTGAATTCCACCTGTTGTTGGTGAAGACTGGATGTAGCTCAGGTTGAGTGAACCAGTATAATTGTTTGTGTTCATTCTCTCCCTCACTCTGCAATTTCGTTTATGCATAATTGATAAAACAGCAAAGAAATAAATCTGTTCAATTGAAAATAAATCTGTTCTTTCTGGGCACAGTGCATACTGTTCTTGGTTTCTGAAAAAGCTGTTTTAATCTGATAAGAACATATAAAATCTGCTAAAAGCCACTGGAACAGATTAACTGTGATAGGTTGCTCAAGAAACTGTCAATGCCATTAATTGAACCTTAAACAATTGCTTAAAGTTGAAGCTTGCTGTTCTGTGATTAAGTGTTCTTAATTTCTGGAAAATTGCTTAACATCAAGAAGAACATTCATAGTCTGTTAAAAGCCACTGGAACAGCTTGTTTGCAAAGATCACTCAATTAATTAGCATGCTATCAATTGAACCTTAATCACTTGCTTGAAATTGAAGCTTGCAGTTTTGTGTTTCACTGTTTTTCAAATCTGATATTTGTGTGTGTGCTGCTGGAAATTTTCACTGCATAATCTTGTGATTAATCTTGCTGAATTAAAAGCTTTTCAAACAAAAACAGTGCTGAAATAAATCTGTTCATTTTCACATAAATCGATTTATTTTCTGTAAAACTGGGTTAAACACTGTTTTTGCGAAGAAGTTTTAAAAGGTCAATTCACCCCCCCTCTTGAACTTTGGCACTATTAAACCCAACACAGTTCAGTAAGGAAATACGAAAAAAAAAATCAAGGTTGTATATATATTGGAAAAAAGGAAGGTTATGGAGGAACAAAGAGAGTTTTTATTTCAAAGAATAATTATGACGGTTCTATATGTCACTTTTTGAAGAAAAATTATGACACTTGTGAAGTTGTCATATTATACTGTGGCATGTACAATTTTTATTTTTATTTTTTTTAGGAAAACTAAATAAAAGTGAAATTGATAAGTATAATGAGAAATATAATCAGAAAGAAAGAAAGGATAGGAAAAGAATTGAAAAAAGATTTGAAGAGAAAGTTAATATATTTTTATATTTATCGAGGGAAAAATGCATTAGAAAATGGAGGAGAAAGTGTCCAATATCAGCTGGTAGATTTGTGTGTTTAACTAATGAAGAATAAAAGATTTAAAAAATATAAAACAAAGATGTTTCCTTTATTATTGCAATGGATAAAAGTACAGGTACAACACAATGGTTAAGAAATTAACATATGCATGGTTGTGCATTCACGTTAAATTTCTCATACTCTTATTTAGGTTATTTTAAGTTGAGAAGGCGTTGACCACAATTACATATATCTTGGTGCATGCAAGTGTATTTCCCTTTCACATTATACTTACTCGCAATGCAGGTTTGTCTTCTCCAACCTGTTGTCGCGATGCTACGTCATCATCCTCAGCTCGCCACCGCGCCGCGCTTGGTACGCACGTCGGAGATGATGGATTGGTGGTGGCGGAAACTCCTTCGAACATGGAAGCGATTCAGCATATTCTTTGGTGGTTCGTAGGCCCTTGAGCGTCGCTGCAGTATATTCTGGGGACTTCTCTGCGAGCCATGTGGCGCATGTGCGCTCTCTTCGCGGTGCTGAACAGAAGGTGCTGGAAGTTGGGGAGTGTAGCAGCAACAACTATTCACAAGAGGTGACATGTCTTGACGGGAGTAAAGAACTTGCTCACAAAACAGGTGTAAGGTTAGCCAATAATTCTACTGATATTACTAATAATGGTACTAATAATTGCATGGTCTGGTTAAATAATGAGAGTATAAAAGCAGATAGAGTTTGGAATACAGGGATGGAAGTGGGGTTCTCTCATTATGGAAGTGAGGAAGATGTTTTAACGGTTTAAGAAGTCAAGAAGAAAAGGAATATAGGAAGGAAGGTTTAGGAAGGGGTGGTTTTAAAGGTTGTTGATGATGAAACTGATTAGTATGAATATTAGGGGTCTGGGAGGAAGGATAAAAAGGAAGTATATTAGTGATCTCATTAGAAAAGAACAAGTTGGAGTTGTTTGTCTTCAGGAAACAAAATGTGAACAAATTGGTAAGGAAAGGTGCTATCAAATTTGGGGGTCAAATGAAATTGACTGGATTGAGATTGGGGCAATTAATAACGGTGGAGGATTAATCACTATGTGGAAGAAAGATTGCTTTGAAATGAAAAGGTTTAAAAATGGCAATAACTTCTCAATTATTGAAGGAGTATGGAAGTTAGGAACGCCAGTAGAAATAACGATAACAAATGTTTACTGTGGCGGTACCTTAAGAGAAAAGAGAATTATTTGGGATGAAATAAGGGAGGTAAGGAAGAATCACCCAATTAAATTATGGTGTGTAGCTGGTGACTTTAATTCTATTAGAAGTGCTGGAGAAAGAAGAGGCTTAAGTTTTAATGTTAATTATAGTAGTGAGATATGGAGTTTTAATAATTTTATTGAAGAATCTTGTTTGGTTGACATTCCATTGGTGGGTAGAAAGTTTACTTGGTATAAACCTAATGGGACTGTTAAAAGCAGAATAGATAGAGTTTTGGTTTCTCTTGAATGGTTGGAGAAATGGCCGGGAAGTAAATTGTATGCGGAAGGAAGAACGGTTTCGGATCACTGTGCTTTAATTTTAAAGGATGTAAATATTGATTGGGGTCCAAAACCGTTTAGATGTCTTGATGTATGGCAAAAAGATATTCGGTTTAAGGAGCTCGTAAGGACTAAGTGGCAAAGTTATGATATTAGGGGAAATGGTTTGTATGTTTTGAAAGAAAAATTGAAAAGGTTAAAATTCGACATAAAGAATTGGAACAAACTTGTTTTTGGAGATGTTAATAAACAAAGAGTGGAGTTGGAAAAGAGGATCCAAGTCCTTGATGGAAAAGATGATGAAGGGGAGTTGAGTGTGGATGACAGGGAGGAAAGGAGACAACTTTTAGCTGATTTGGGGCAAGTCAGAGTTAAACAAGAAGTGATTCTACAGCAAAAAGCAAGGGTTTGATGGGTAAGTCAGGGTGATTTGAATACAAAGTTTTATCACTCAAGTATTAAGTGGAGGAGGATACATAATGGGATTAATGGCCTCAAGATCGGTGATCAATGGCGTGATGATCCGATTGAAGTAAAAAGCTAGAGTGAAGGAATTCTTTTAGGACAGATTCAGTGGGGGGGGGGGGGGGAAACAACTAGTTAGATTGGATAATGTTCGATTTAAGGGTATCTCTAGGGAGGACAATGAAATGTTGGTTGGAGTCATCTCTGAAGCTGAAGTTAAGGAGGCAGTGTGGAATTGTGACAGCTCCAAAAGTCCTGGACCGGACGGGTTTAATTTTGGCTTTATAAAATTTTGTTGGGATATTATAAAAGGGGACGTTATGAGTGCGGTAAAAAGTTTTACAGAGGGTGGAAGTTGGCCAAAAGGTACTAATGCTTCCTTTATTACTCTTGTCCCAAAGGTGGTAAACCCACAACATTTGAATGACTTTAGACCGATTTCTTTGGTGGGATGCGTGTATAAAATTGTATCAAAAATCCTTTCTTCAAGGTTGAAAAGGGTGTTGAATAAAGTCATTGATCTTAGGCAGTCTGCTTTTTTGGAAGGAAGGAGTTTGTTGGATAGTGTGTTGGTAGCTAATGAGACCATTGAGGAGGTAAAAAGGAAAAAGAAAGAATGTGTGGTGTTTAAGGTAGATTATGAAAAGGCATATGACTCAGTAAGTTGGGAATTTATTTACTACATGCTAGGAAGATTGGGATTTTGTGGTAAGTGGATCGAATGGATAAAAAACTGCTTAGAATCATCCTCGATTTCTGTGCTGGTAAATGGAAGTCCAACAACTGAGTTTAAACCATTGAAGGGCTTAAAACAAGGAGACCCCTTAGCACCTTTCCTTTTTCTCATTGTGGCTGAAGGACTTGCAGGGGTAGTTAGACAAGCGGAAGAAAAAATGTTAGTAGAAAGTATTGAGGTTGGGGAGAGATGAGTAAAGGTGAGTATGTTGCAATATGCATATGACACCTTATTTTTTTGTAAAGCCTCAATTCAAAGTGTTTTGACATTAAAGGTTATTCTGAAGTGCTTTGAACTTGCTTCTGGTCTTAAGGTAAATTATTCTAAGAGTAAGGTTGGAGGTGTGGGCGTGAACATTAATCAGACGTTAGTTTTTGCCTCTATTCTTAAGTGTGATATTATGAAGACGCCCTTCAGTTACTTGGGGATGACGGTGGGTGGGAATCATAAGAGGTGTGTCTTTTGGGAAGGGGTGCTCAATAAGATACGAAGTAGGTTGAGCTCTTGGAAAGGGAAGTCCCTCTCTTTGGCGGGCAGGGTATGTCTTATCAAATCGGTTCTTACATCCTTACCGCTTTTCTATGTATCTTTATTTTGTATGCCGACAACTATAGTGAAGGAAGTAAAAAGGCTACAAAAGAATTTTTTGTGGGATTGGGGCTCAGAGAATAGAAAAATTGCTTGGGTGGCGTGGGATAAGGTTTGTGAGTCGAAGGACAAAGGAGGTTTAGGGGTTATCGATATAAGAAAATTTAATTTGGCCCTCCTGGGGAAATGGATTTGGAGACTTAAGTCTGAAAGAAGTGGTTTATGGAAAGATATTATAGACTCTAAGTATGGTGGGTGGAGAGGGTTAAGGTCCCAAGGGGAGAATTGTAAGGAATCAATTTGGTGGAAGGACATTAGGAAGGTTTGGAATTTAGAGGAGTGGGGTAATGACTTTGAAGACAGAGGTTGGTGGGAAGTAGGGGATGAAAAAGAAATTAGATTATGGGAAGATAAGTGGGTGGACAATGTGCCGTTATCACATAAATTCAATAGACTATTTTCGATATCTTTAGATACTGGTCGCACTCTTTCACAAGTTGGGGTTTGGATTAATAATAGTTGGTCATGGCAGTTGAGATGGAGAAGGAATCTCTTTGTGTGGGAATCTAGTTTGGCTGACAGTTTATTGCAGGTGTTGGATAACAAGAGGTTAACAAGAGATGTTGAAAATAAGACTGACAAATGGCTCTGGAGGGATGTTGATTCTACGGACTTCTCTGTGAAGGCAGCCTATAGTTTTCTCATGGGGGGGGGGGGGGAGCCTGCAATGGTTGAGAATTCCTTCGCAAAACTCTGGACATTAAAGACTATACCTTCGGCACAATTTACGGCTTGGAGGGTGTTATGTAATGCTATTGCCACTAAGGACAATCTTTTGAGACGTGGTATACCTTTGGAGTGCGTTCGGTGTCCCTTGTGTGGTCTGGAAGAAGAATCGGTAAGACATTTATTCTTTGAGTGTAGGGTGTCTTGGAAAATTTGGGATCTGTGTATTAAGTGGCTAGGGGCCTCTTTGGTGTTACATTGTGATGCACAAAGGCATTTTAGGATGTTTAAACCAATAGGTTTGAAACATACCATTATTAGGTGCTTGGGGGGCATTTGGGTAGGCATTGTAAGTGAAATCTGGAATCATAGGAATAAGGTTGTTTTTGAGAATGGGCGGGTAGATGCAGTGGAGGTTTTCACTGTGGTACAAAGAAAGACTTGGTCTTGGATTACGGTAAAAGAAAAGCTGACTACTTTCTCTTACTCAGACTGGTGCTTGGAACCCCATTGTTGTATGAGGTATTTGAAAGATTGATTTGTTGTTCCTATCTAATGTTTATACCCAGGTTTGGAAGTTGTGGCATGTTCTTTGCAGGTTTTCTTGGCATGGATGGATTGATGTGAGTGTCTTAGGTTGCGATTGGAAGTTGCTTGTGTTTTGTGCAGGATTTTCTGGTTATGCTCTCTTTTGCAGGTTCGATTGTTGTCTTTGGCATTGAGTTTGATGTAGGTCATAATGCCCGTAAAGATCTTCTTTAGCTGTTGGATTTTGTGCCTGTTTGGAGGGCGTGTTTCAACATAGGGTTGAGGGTTGGGGGATCTCTGTATCTGGTATTTTATTTGTGTTTTTGGGTATTGTCATGTAAGGTCTGGTGGATACTGGCTGGTGCAAGGAAACTTGTTTTTGATTTTTGTATAAGGGTTGGGGTATCCCTGAAGTACTTCATTTTATTTTATTTATTCTTTGCTGATAAAAAAAAAACTCAATGTCCTCGTAAAAATGCTTCTTAAACGCATCCATATGCACCACTTGCAAACATAAATGAAGCAACAAAGATCCATCATCCTCATCAGGACCAGGAAGAAGCAAAGAATCTCCATCAAAGTCATGTACATGCGTGCCTGGACCCATATAAACCTCCTTCCCCCACCCAAAATCAAGCCCATAGAAGGGCAAAGTCAACCAACTAACCACACCAAGATTAGGGTTCCCATAGAAAAGCCCTTTCTCACTTTCTACTGCATGAAGATCCTGAAACCTACTCAAGTCTTCCTGATTCTTCAAGAACTCAACCGCCGACCTCACGTACTCATCATTCACCCTCTCAATGGCCTCTCTTATTCTACTCGACGCATACCCCAAAGGCTTTGACATCAAATCACCCGCCAGGCTAGAAGCAACCACATACAAAGTGGCATTTCCAAAATACTCTTTTGGCAAAGGAGGTTCCATGCGACTCCTCGAGTCAACGCAAATACCAACCCCGGTTGGTTGCTCCTCTCTGTGCCCTCTTGCCTTGCATACACTTCTCCACACGTGACCAGTTACACTCTCGTAACGACTGTAAGCACGACCGTTCCTGGGTCTATTCCAACTCTCATTCGCTGTCTTTCTCAGAGTCTCAACTTGGAATTTGCTCAGTTTCAGATTAGCCACTGTGGTTTTCTTCTTCCTTTCCTCTGAGTTATTCGTTTGCCCCAGCAACAACGGAGGGTGATCGAACTCCGTGTGAACGTGACACTTTGTTAGCGGCACCGAAGGAGGCTCCCCAGCACGAAACACTTTCCAGTCAAGAAACGGCACCTTTTCCAGAGTTTCGCCGCGTGCAAGCCTCGCCCACTCGCGAGTGAAGTGCAGGGCACTTGGTCCATCAGCAACGGCATGAGAAATTGTCATGCTGATGCTGATGCCACCACACTTGAACTTGGTTAACTGAGCCAGAACCAAGGGCAACTCGTGAATTGGGAGAGTGTAGTCTACTTTGGGAAAAAGATAGTGGTGTTCTGAAGAGGGTGAAAAGTCACCCAGATCTTCTAAACTTGATGAGGACTGAGCTTCAACGAACTGAACCCCCATGGCATTGCAATCAAGCTCTAAACGACCATTGCTTATCCAGCGTAAACGACCAGCTAGAGGATAAAACGGCACAAGGACTCGGCTTAATGAGTCCTTCAAGTTGGAAGCAATGGTGTTGTTTGGGAAGAGATGGAAGTTTTGTGAGAGACGATAGAAGTAGATTGTGGGAACGTGAGTTATGGTACCTATTTGATCCCATTCAGATAAGGGTACACGTCCACACTTTGTTGGCTCCATAGGCTTCACGGTGTAACAGGCTTCGTAGGTTACTGTCATGTTTGCTTTCTCTTACACGAGTGTGGGAAGAGGTTGATTAGAGAGGTCTTATAGAGAATTGTAAAATGTACTTTCCAATTCTATGCCTCCAATTCTGACGTCGGTTGGTTTAAATGGATTTCTCCTGAGGATAAGAATTGAAATTTTATTTAGGAAACTAAAGTTATTAAATGTATTAATTAAATTTTATCTCTAAGCCAATCTTTTCAACCATTTATATTGGATTGATAAATACAGTTTACAGTTATGAAGTGAAATGCATTAATATGATTTTGATATATTGATGAAACTTTGTGTAAATGTCCTTATTCATTTATTTTTCTGTAAAATGAATTGTATGGTTGTAGTTGATCATGACCTCACTTCTACTATTACCAACATTAAGGTTTGTAATTATTGTATATGTTGCTTAACCTCCTATCTATCTTGTTATTAAACTGCTACTTAAATATTCATTTTGCATATTTGTTTCATTTTGTGTGTTTTTTACTAATGCATGTATGTTTTGAATGCTTGAATCTTCATTACTTGTGAGTTCATCCTTGAACTTGGATTATGATTTATCATACTTGAATGTTGGTTGAAATTTAAAAAAATATGTATAAAGTGGCGATTTTAATATGACGGTTATTAATAACCGCCACAAGTTGTCGTATAATACAACATTTTACTAACCACCAGAATTATTCTTTAGAAAATATCATTTTTAACTGTCACAATTATCCTTCATAATAAAATTCCCACGTTTGCTTTCCCTCCCTACACCATTCCTCTTTATTCTCAATTTTTTTTTCTAAAACTTGTTAGAAATTGATTTTTTTTTAAAACGTGCTTTCACTCTTTGGAAACCAGAGTTGCCTCCCACTATCTTCCCCCTCTCTGTTAACTCTCTTCCCTCTCTCTCTGCTAACGCGACCTTAACGAAACCCTTACACAACCTTGATGAAACCCTCCGTGACGTTCACAAAACCCTAACGCAACCTTCACGAAACCCTAACACTCACTTCTCTGTCCGCCATTGCCGCCTCTGTGCAAGGTTGTTTCAAGTTTGTGCTCGCACGCCCTAAACCTTTGTCTTAGAAATCTATTATTCAAAATAATTATAGGTTGAAATTGTTCAAAATCTAACTTCTGATTCTTATTCATTGATTGTACAACGCACACTCGCGACCTTCACGACACCTTTACGCGACCTTCACTAACTTTTCCTTTGACGTTCACGGAACCCTAATGCTCACTCCTCTGTCTGTCATTACTACCACTGCGCAAGGTTGTTTCAGGTTTGTGTTCGAGCGTCCTAAACCTCTGTCTTGGAAATCTATTGTTTGAAATCGTTTTAGGTTGAAATTGTTCGAACACTACAAGAAAAACATAATATTTCGTGGGCAAAAGACGGACGGAATAGGCCAAAAACCGACGCATAAGCGTCGGATTTACTTGGGTCAACAGTCCCACGAAAAAACTGTGGAAGCAATTGAAAATTATCATTGGTCAGTGAATGCGATGCACATTGCGTAGGCCAAGTCCACGCAAAACGGACATAAAAACGACGCAATTGCGGCGGCTTATGCGTGGACCAAATCGATGTAAATTTAAAACGTCGCCCTGTGCATCGGTTTGGCCGACGAAATGAGAAAAAAAAAAGACTTTGTGTGGGCAAGGCCTACGCAAAAACCGACGCATAGAGTAATCAATATAAAAAAAAAATAAAAGTATGGGTCAAAAGCCGACGCATAAATGGGATAAGAAAAAAAATTATTTTTTGTTCTGGCCAGTTTACCCTGTAAACAATAAATATCAACCAAATCACATTCAGAAAAATTGCTACCATTCACACTAAATCCAGAATTCAAAAATAATTCAAATAGTTAGACAAAGTCTTTGATCCATTCAAATATTTAAGGTGGATATGTGTCACTAAAAAAGTTTCTTAAATAAAGTTGCCCGCGCATAAATTTTCCCATTACGGATAACGTATTTATTTTGTTCATCCATGACCTTCTTTTAAAACGAATGAAAAAATGAAACAGTTTATATTCTCTGCACCACAAATATTTTTTTTTAAACACAATACAAAAATGAAAAATTTCTAAATATAATTAATTATTAAAACATAATCAGTGGAAAAAAAATAAAACTTCTCAAATTGTAATTAATTATTATAATATAATCATTAATTCAACCTAATCAATGGAAAAAATAAAAAACTTCTAAATCTACGTTATTACAAGATATTCAATAAAACAAATTAAACATTCAATTTCCTAAAAAAATTTAAACGTAATAAATATTTTTAAACGGTAATAATTAAGTCTCCAAAATCCTACATTTAAAGTGTTCTTTATGATCGAGTCATATCCACAATCTTATCATCTATCTTAATGTATTATAAAAAAATCGTAGCTTAACCAAGTTCCCAAAATCATAACTTCCACTATAAGACTAAACATGTAAAAAAAAATATAATTAACAATCTAAACATATTACTACGCTCTTAGACAAACCACTTAGACAAACCGAGATTCATCTTTATAAAAAAAAAAAAAATCAAACTCAAACTCTAAACATGCAAACCATTCACATCAAATCAAACCCTAGACATGCAAACCATTCACATCAAATCAATTAAAATAATAATAAAGAGAAACATACTATTTCATCCACTCAGGGGTCCATTTGCTGCCACTTCCCTCCAGCTGTAGTATTCCTTTCTAATTTTTTATTATTTATTTAATTTTTAATTATTACAGTTTCAACTAAATCTAACTTATTCTTGTTATTCTTGTTCATTGTGCTTTTCTTTGTAGAGTGAACCGAATTTTGAATTTTGATGTGTTTTTGTTTTGTAGTGTGAATGAAAATTGATCTTACATATAGTGTTATTGGTATCTAGAATCTTTTCTGAAGACGTTACTTTAAAGTAGTTGCTTCAATTAAACATTTAGGTCCATCGTTTTCTTTATCCTTCCAAGATTGCTACGAACTAATGTCTGGCCCTAAATTGGTGTCATGATATTGGCATTTCTGTTGAAGGCTCAGCTCTCCTTCAAAGGAAGGGCACCATGTCCCAATATTGTGTTTTTACTTTCCCATTCAAAGTATGACACACACCACATGTTCATCATCAAACACTTTAATCAATGGGTGTGTAAAGTTATTTATCAATAATCTCATATTCTTAGTTTTGTTATTCACAAAGATTATGTTTTTGTGGAAATAAGTGAGGAGCTCTCAAAGGGACTCAATCAACAATAAAAATAATTTTGAGATCTAAGTTTGAAATAAAACATATAGATCAACCAAGTGTAATTTCATATATTAGAGTTATAAGATATGTAGTTATACTTTAATTTGTGCCACAATTTGGTATTCATTTAGATTCGTACAATTGCAATTATATATTTATGTTTTAAGGATTTTTATAAATTTTTTAATATGTATACTATTATTTTCAAAATAAGTGTATATATGTACCATTGGTCACAGGAAAATATCGATTTATTATCTTGAGAATAATATTTTACGAAACTTCATAAAAAGTTTGGTTGTTATAATGTTCAAGAAAAGAAATATTCTATTTACCATCATGATAATTACATCTTTAATTACTATGGTGTAATATGTATGAATCAATCAATATTTAGATAGTAAATCCTTAGTAGGAGATTGGGTCTATGTGGTTTATGTAGTCATTCCTTTTAACCTATTTCTATTGTTTTTTTTATTTGTTTTTTTGTCCAATTATTGCATAGTAGTTAGTGTTTGTGAAATCTTGAAAAACTGTTTGAATGATAAACATGTTCTCTATTTGATAATGGTTATTTATAGAATGGTTAAGAAATTTATAGAAACAACAATTGATCTAAACCAACTTGCAAATTGGTTTGGATCTAATTTTATATTCAAGCATTCAGATTTGTTTCCAAGGGTACTGATTGTTTGTATGATCCAAGTACTTGCAAAATTAAATTTTTGTTTGTATGATCCATAAAATCTACCAAAAGCTAGTTTGGTAAATGTAGGTTCCGGTTAACTATTTCATGTAGTTAATGCATTTATATAAGCAATTTTTTGTTATGGTGTTTTGTTTTGTAGTCATGCCAATTGATAAAAGTTGGATTTCTAAACCACGAAACACCATTGAATATGCAAATGGTTTGAATGAATTTTTGGAATTTGCATTTGGACATGTTAATGGTATTGTCATAAAGTGTTTGTGTTCAAAGTGTGGTTTCAAAAAGTGGCAAACAAGGGATGTAGTTCAAGAACAGTTAACATGTAGCACTTTTCCTCAAAACTACCAAACTTGGTATATGCACGGTGAAGGATTAAGTAGAAATGAGTTTGTGGCTGTTACAAGTGTGCATGTCATTGAAGATTTCATATATAGAATCTCGTAATCCAATGGAAAACATGTTGAATGATGCATTTGGGTTTGTGGGGCACGACGATGATCACATTGATAAGGGCACTCAAGATGATGGTGCACAAGATGATATGTTGCATGGTGAAGGAAATACAAACTTTGATGAGTTGTTGAAGGACAATAACGAACCATTATATGAAGGTTGTACCAAGTATTCAAAGTTATCATTCATTTTGAAGTTGTATCATATAAAATGCATGTGTAGAATGAGTGATAAAGCAATGACCGTGATTCTAGACTTGCTAAAGGACGCATTTGAACATGCTAAGTTTCCTAACTCATTTTATGAGGCCAAGAATGTGATTAACAAACTTGGTTTTAATTATGTAAAAATACCAGCTTGTCCAAATGATTGCATGTTGTATTGGGGTGAAGAGAATGAAAGCTTAGAAGAATGTAAACGGTGCAAAACGTCCAAGTGGAAAGATAAAGATAAGAAACAATATGCATAAATCTTGCGTTACTTTCCATTAAAGTCAAGATTGCAACGATTCTTTATGAGTTCTAAGACAACTGAATCTATGACATGACATACATCAGAGGATAACCAGGATGGGTTGATGAGGCATCCTAGAGATTATGAGGGTTGGAAAGCATTTGATCTATTACATCCAAAATTTGCAAATGATCCTCGAAATGTACTACTGGGCTTAGCTAGTGATGACTTCAACCCTTTCGGAACCATGAGTACAAGCTATAGTATATGGCCAATGATCCTCATCCCATACAATCGTCCTCCTTGGGAATGTATGAAGCAAACCTCTTTCATCCTATCCATGATAATTCCTAGAAAACAAATGACTGGAAACGACATTGATGTATACTTACAACCACTCATAATAGAATTAAAGGAGCTCTGGTTTGATGGAGTGCAAACATTTGATTATTCGAAAAAAGAAATGTTTAGATTACGAGCGACTTTGTTGTGGACAATTAGTAACTTCCCTGACCTAAGCAATTTATCTGGATGGAACACGCACATTGGTCTTGCTTGCCCAACTTGTAACTTTGGCACTAAGTCTTCTTTGTTGTATAGGGGCAAATACAGCTTTATGGGACACCATCGATTTTTACATAAAGACCACAAATTCAGATTGAGTCGTTCTCTTTTTTACGAAAGAACTGAACTAAGGGAAGCACCAGAACATTTGTCAGGGTCAGACATATTTGAACAAGTTCAAGGTGTCAATGTTACATTTGGAAAACCATTAGAACCTATCCATACAAGTAAAAGGGGTCAGGGAAAGAATGTTGTTGAAGTTGTTGGAGTAGAACAATGGAAAAAGAGAAGTATATTTTTCGACCTTCCTTAATGGGAGACAAACTTGTTACACCATTGTCTAGATGTCATGCATATTGAGAAAAATGTTTGTGACAATGTTTTGTATACGTTACTCAATGAACCTAAGAAATCAAAAGATAATTTAAAAGCCTGAAAGGTACTTAAATAAATGGGTATAAGGAAGGAACTTTGGCCATATGAAAGAGGAAGATTTCGTCCAAGTTTGTTTTCATTGTCAAAAGCTTAGAAAAAAAACGTTTTTACAAACACTGAAAGATGTCAAAATGCCAGATGGATACTCAAGTAATATTTCAAGGTGTATTGATTTGAAAGCTAGAAATATTTTTTGCCTCAAGAGTCATGATTGTCATATTCTTATAGAGCATTTACTGCCCATTGTCATACGTAATTTGTTACCAAACAATGTGACTGCAGTGGTACGTAGTAGAATTATGTTCATTTTTTCGACAATTATGTAGCAAAAGTTTAAGTCAAACCGAACTTGATAAACTTCAGTCCCGCATCATTGAAACTCTTTGCCACATGGAAATGTTGTTCCCTCCTACCTTTTTAACAATTATGGTGCACTTAACTTGTCACTTAGTTGGTGAGACCAAACTTGGAGACCCAGTTCATTATTGTGGATGTATCCTATAGAAAGGTAAATGTTTTTGGTGCACATAGAGTTTGAATTTTTTTAAGCTTCATGTTTGATTATCCTAATTGCAAAATTATTTTACAGGTATTTGGGACATTTAAAATCATATGTTTGAAACAAGGCACAACCTGAAGGTTCCATTGCTGAAGGATACCTAGCTGAAGAGGTTCTGACCTTTAGCTCTTAATATATGGAAGGGGTCGAGACAAGAAGTAATACACCTTCACGTGTGGATGATTCTTGTAATACATATATGCAACAATTGAGTACTATTTTCCCACCAATTGGTAGGGTAGTAAGTGTCTCTTCAACTTTTGAGTTGTCAACCATGCAAAGAACTCAAGCACATCAATATGTGTTATTTAATTGCCCTGAAGTCACCCCTTTCATTGAGAGAGTGTTAACACAACTATAAATTTAATTATATTAAAAAATGTGTCACTACAAAAAAACGTGTATAAAGTGACAGTTTTAATATTTTAATATGACGGTTATTAATAACCGCCACAATCTGCCGTATAATACGACATTTTAGTAACCGCCACAATGGTCCCTTAGAATATGACATTTTTAACTGCCACAATTCTCCTTCAAAATATTTTCACTCTCCCGCATTTTTTTCCCACCACACCATTACTTTTTCCCAGATTTTTTTCCCCCTTAGAGACCTCACACTTTGACCCCTTTCACCCCTCTAGACCTCAAAGAGACCCTCTCACTAACCCTTTCGAACCCTCGAACTCCCCTTATGCAAAATCTTTCACCATTCACATTGAGCACTCTTTCGAGTACTCTCATAGAACCCTAACTATTCTCTCTCCCTCTCATTACTGCAAACCCTCTAACCCCTCTCGCATAACCCTAACCCTTCTCAATATCGTCTTTGGTTTTGTTCACCATTGTCACCGGCTTGAGCGACGCCCTCCTCACAACAATTTTGGTGGTTCGTCATCGCAACAGGTACGTCATAAAGGGTGTGTACTGGTACCGGAGGCCGAGGCGATTGGTAAGGATGTCGTATTGTGAAGGGAGGATTTCGGTGGAGGGTGCAAGGGTTGGTAAAATTGTTGTTGCGGCGGCTAGGGCTTCTTGAAGGACATCACAAGAAAAACCCTTATTTCTTCGAAAGGGGTCGATGCCATCAACAAATGCCGAGTCTCCCAAGTCTCTTGCTTCTTCGCCTTCACCATTCCCAACGCCACCACTTTCCCCCCTTTGGCGCTAGCTCTAACAGCTTTTCGGTGACTAAACTGGCAGAAATCGGCGGTTTCTCGTTCTCATCTGCGAACAAAAAATCCGAAGAATGTAGAGGTAGGGAGGAATGAAGCAGGTGAGGAAGAAGGTCCACAGGTGCGGGGCTTCAGTGAAGAAGAAATGCGAGAGCAAAGGGAGTGTGAGTTTCAAACCCATTGCCATTGATAAAACCCCCGTCGATATTAGAACCACTTTCACATAAACGTAACCCATTCTTCCTTTTTTCTCAACTTACCTTTTGTGCCTGTATTTACCGTCTGTCACTGGATTTTATGCGTGTATTTGCTGCATTATTCAAATATCTTAATTGCTTTTAAATTTTCATTTTAATACAGATCAAACCATTGGAAATTTTGTTATGCAAAATGTGTATAACGTGCCAATTCTTGTTTAGTTATTGAGTGAGTTACTTTGTCCCGACAATTTAATATTACTATTGGAACATTTCTCATACACCTAAGTTGCTTAATTTCATGATTATTGCAATGTCAACTCAGCTTCTCTGTAGGTCATCTCCTAAGCCCAATGATTAAACCCCTTTCTTGATATATATATATATTTTTTTTTGCATAGGCTATGGCTTGGTGGATGGTGAGACCATGGTGAAAGGATGAGCAATTTTTATGCCTACAATTGTTACGAAGAAGCTAAACAAAAGTGAATGGTAAGGGACCAAACTCTACTTTTCTTGATTTAGGTTTCAGACTACCATTATTTGACTACCCCTAGCATATATTTTAATAATGATATTTGTTTATGAAATTAATCTTGTTGCATGTAGTATGATGAAACTAAAAGAAGAAGAGAAATGGCAAAGAATTCGTTGGAGAGGTACTGTTTTATTTGTGTTGTGTGAACTGAGATATTCATAAGTGACAAACATATAATCTAGAATTGTGGACTGCAACTTAATGTTATTGAATTGATTTTCACGTTATCCCTTTTTCCAACTTGTAAATGTAATTTATCACTAATCATTGATAGTGTTCATCTTTTATTAAAAATATTTTGGTCTAGAGTGTAGATTTATAATTTTACTCTTATGTCAAATTTCTGGTCTATGTACACAGTTCCTAGGAAAACCAAGTCAATTACTTTTCTCTACCTTGCTGCTTGTATGAGCAGTTTCATCAACTTTATTGCTTTATGTATTTGCCAAATTTAATACTTGGGGGGCCTATGAGTTTTTTGGGTTTAAAACAATTCCATTTCAGTCTGTGATGTTTTGATGCATGTGAGACACTCAATCTTGAAATAATACATGTGGGGTTCACATTTTTATTGCCCATAAATTACTATTTAGTACCTATTTGTAAATTGAAATTTTAAGTGTAAATAGGAACTTTGTTTCCTTGTGCAATCTGCATGCTATTTATCCAAGTTAACCATCAATGTCATAGGTTATTCTCATAGACCATATCTTGCCATATATTATCATTGTCTAAATGAAATTCACATTAAGTTGATGACGACTTCTTTAGGAATATATGTGAGTTAGCATTCATATGAAGATATACATTTCATGATGATCTTTATTTTTAATTATTACTACAGGTTGACAATGACCTTGAGTTTCACTCCTAGCCTGACAAGTCCAAAGATGTGATTGAGGATGATGCAGTGTTTTTTAGTCCAGCTTTGGAATCAAAAACTGAAATAATTGGCAGTAGTAGTTTACTGTAGGAGAACACAAACATGGTGCATAACTCAGATCATTCGGGTCATGGAAGAAGTCAAAATGGAATAGGAGTCCAGTAAGATTGGCAAAACCTGATAGTAGGGATCAAAATATTATAAGATCAAGTGGAGGCATCAAGATAAATTAGAACTAAGAGTTCTATTGTAGTATGTTCAAATATGAGTTTATATTTTGACAATTTAATTTAATTTAATTTACTTGTTGTTTGGATTAGTTTGACATTATTAAGTTTGTTCTCACAATGAATGAAGTTATCTTTTAATTATTATATTTACCAATTTTAATTATATTATGAAGTATAATTATATTATGAAATTAGTTTATGTTATAATTTAATTATATTATGAAACATAATTGTGTACTGAAGTTTAATTATAATATGAAATTAATTAAAATTATAAAATAGAATTAAATATATTATTATAAATATTAAAAACAAAATTAAAGTTTAATTATAATATGAAATTAAATAATATTATGAAATCAAATTATGAAATAGAATTAAATAAATTATTATAAATATTAAAAATTAAATTAAATATTTAATATTCGAATTATGACAATTATAATGGATATTATAAACGTCATACTATAATGTATTAAGTGGCGTTTAAAACTGCCACTATTTACGTTAGAATTGGTTTACCCAGTTTCAAAATTATGACATTTATAAATGACGTCAATTACACGCTTAAAACCGTCACTTTATACAATGTATAATATGGCGTCTGCTACAACGGTTCTCAATTGACCGCCACATTAAAATTTTTGGCGGCAAGAATTCTGGCGATACGCGGTACCGCCACAGACGTATAATGCGGCGGTTAAAAACGCCAGTTTTTGCGAAAATAACCGCCGCAGTATACACGTTTTTTTGTAGTGTGTCTTTAATGGAATCATTAGTAACACGTCGGTTATGATTATTTCCTTAAGGAATTTAAAAGTCATTTGCAAAGGAGGTCTAGAGGGAGAAAAATTTCAAATACAAAGATAGAAAGGAGTGTTAATAAGGATTTCATTAATTGGTTTCCTCAAAGGGTACGTAGAATATGTTTTCATAATTGTCTGATTAAAATTTGTAACATATCTTCACACATTCAATCCTTATTTTTGTAAATTAATAACCCAGACATTTCAAGTACAATGTCAAATGATCTTAAGTATCTATCTCAAGGTTCGACTCCACATGCTAGAAGATTTTCTGCCTTCAATGTAAATGGATTCAAGTTTAGGACCGAAATTCGAGAACATGGGTTAAAAACCCAAAATAGTGGAGTTTACTTAACTTCATCAACATCATGTGTTGCAAGTAGGGCATATCAAAACATTAGGGAAGCGGATTTGACATACTATGGAAAATTAGAAGATATAATTGAGCTTAATTATTATGGTCTTTTTTAAAGTGACATTGTTCAAATGTAAATGGGCTGACACCACAAGGGATAAGGGGCTTAGAAAGGACCCGTGGGGTTTCACTTCGGTTAATTTTTCAAGATTAGTTCACATGGGAGATTGTGAGGAGCATGATCCGTATATTGAAGCTTCACAGGCTGAAATGGTATATTATGTTAATGATGAAGTTAACAAGGATTGGAAAATTATCATCCACTTGAAACCACGAGACTTGTATGATATGGGAGAAGGACATAATGAAGTTTGTTAAGTGGAACCATGTCCACAACAAGACTTAAATAATTTTTTCAGCGAGTCTGAACATTTGCCATTGTTTAGGGATGATGAAGATTATGAGTTGTTAAACGAGGATAACAATGATCATGAACTTCATGAAAATGAGTCAATGTCAAAGTAATAATAAGCTTGGTTTGTTAATAAAATTGCACATGTATGGTTAATGTCAGTTGCACATGTATTTGATTGTGTACTTTGATATGCACCGCTATATCTTGTTTTTGTTCTTCATTCTTTCCTTTTTATGTGCAAATATGCCTAGGCCTAAGAAAATAAAGAACTTGCTTAAGGAAATTGGTGGACATAGTTCAGACACATCTATGGGGAACTATGTTCAACGTAATGACACGCCTCAAAGTACACGTCAACAAATAACTGAATCTGCTCAACCACATTTTGGATCTTCATTACCACAAGCATCTGGACATACACCACCACAAATCTCACAATTTGCACAACCACGAGATTTACAACCTACTTTTGAATCATCAGCACTACACACATCTAAGTCTGCACTACCACATACGTCTGAGTCTACACTACCACATACATCTGACTCTGCGCTACCTCATACATCTGAGTCTGCACTGCCACATACATCTGACTCTACACTGCCACATGCATTTGAGTATGTAGAACCACATACCTCTCAGCCTGCACAACCGCATACATCATAATCTAAAGCAGAAAGGGTGCCACCAAGAAAAGGCAGACAGTCAAACCACTATTGGTTTGTTGATACTATAGGTAAAGATATGTTAATTTTGCTATTGTGTTTTTCTTTTCATTTAATTACTTTCATTGCAGATACCTTAATGTATTATACTTTATAGATGAGCATGGAATTACTCATCAAATGAAGCTCAAGGTTAGGGATGCTCATAACTTGCCCAGTGGAATACGTGTGGTTGTCAACTATGATGACAATTTTCAACCCATTGGAGAAGCATGTGGTTTTCTTGCTGGAGTTTGTGGACAATTAGTAGGAAATCATATATTGTTGCCTATAAGTTTTGAAAGTTGATCATTTGTGTCTGATACTCAAAAGGATACTATATGGGATAATACACTCAAGGTAATTGACCCTACATTCAATACAACATTAAATATGTGCATTCTTATTTCTTTTTTTGAATATATATATATATGGACTAATTGTTGTATTATTTGAAGACTCGTTTTTGCTAAAAGAGATGTTATGTTCAAAATTGGCAAATTATGGAGGGAGTATAGATGCAAGCTTTGAAATGAATTCTATGACCCACTTTTAAGCAGAAATGACCTAATAAAGAATATTCCAGATGGTCTTAGCATGGAGCAGTGGGCTATATTTGTGGATATCGTCTCAAGCCTTCCACAGTGGTACATACTTTTCATTTCATGTATTTTCACTAAGATTGATTTTAAATTTGCAAAAACTGATTTCATTTTACTTTGTAGAAATTGTGTAATAGGAATAGAGATATAAGAAAGAAACAAATTATTCCTCACACTGGTGGTGTTATGCCATTGTCAAGAAGGAGGAATAATTTGGTATATTTACTTATATATAGCTTTGGGAATTTGGCATATATTTTGATTTATAATATATTATGAACTTCTGTAATTATATTATCCTTTTTGGAATGTATAGAAAATTGAAACTTGTAGGAACATTGGTCGAGCTGAGATGTGGAAGATCACACACAAGAGGAAGAATGGCACATATGTTAATGATGAAGCTATAGACATTAGGGTAAGTACAAATAACATATATCAATTTTGGGCTATTTTGGATACCGTCTTGGACTATTTTGGACACCATTTTGGGAACATATGTTTTTGGGCTATTTTGGATGTTGTCTTGGACTATTTTTGACATTATTTTGGACTGTTTTGGGAACATATTGTCTTTGCCATGGGTATATACTGTTTTGGACTATTTTGGGCTATTTTGGATACAATCTTGGACTATGTACACTGTTTTTGGGAACATATTGTCTCTGTCATGGGTATATACTATTTTGGACTATTTTTGACTGTTTTGGGCTATTGTCTTGGACTATTTGGGACACTGTTTTGGGAACATATTGTCTCTGCCATGGGTATATACTATTTTGGATTGTTTTGGGCTATTTTGGATGTTGTCTTGAACTATTTTTTACATTGTTTTAGATTGTTTTGGATTGTTTTGGGAACATATTGTCTCTGCCATGGGTATATATTGTTTTGGACTATTTTGGATTGTTGTGGGCTATTTTGGATGTTGTCTTGGACTATTTTTGACATTGTTTTGGACTGTTTTGGGAACATATTTTCTTTATAAAAGATTGCAGATTTCCTGGTTCCTTGGATTATATGTGCACAGAGTTTTGGATTTGATAAATAGTATTTTCTTTATTATTGTTATTGTTTTTCTACATGGGTCGTGTTTCTTTGTTAATGTTGGTTGCTTCCATTTTTATGTAGGAAAAAATTGATGAGCTAATGCTGCAAAATCTAGACACTGCATCAGATATATCTCCAAATGATCCAGTTGGTGTCATTTTTGGAAAGGAGCATCCAAGGAGGGTTAGAGGACTTTCATATGGAGCTTGTCCAACCCTTGCTTTCAGGAAATCCACAACAAGGTTAAACGATATGAATCATGGTTCCTCTAGTAGTGGGTCTTCAACAAATGTTGAAGAAAAGGTAGACCAGATGGCAACTGAACTTGCAACTGTAAAGAGCCAAATGCATACTCTGCTAGCCTACATTGCTTCTAGACCAGACGTACCGAATCATTTAGCTGCAATGGCAGCAAATTTGGTACAACCATCTATTAATGAGGTATAAATTATATACTTAAAATTTTATTCTAAAACTGTTTTCATTTATTTTTTAAAAATTGTCAGTTAATTGTAAATATATTTTAACTTATTTCAGGCACCGGATGTTGGAAGTGGTGCTCCATCACCAAACCAGAATATAAGAGCAAGTGGAGGCAATAAGACAAATTAGGATTGGAGTTTTAGTTGTAATATGTTTAGAAAGTGAAACAATTTATATTTTGACAATTTAATTTACTTGTTGTTTGGATTAATTTGACATTTTCAACTTTGTTCTTTAAATAAATGAATGAAGTCATCTTTTCATTATTATATTTATCAATTTTAATTATAATATGAAGTAATTATATTATGAAATTTGTTTATATTATAATTTAATTCTATTATGAAACTTAATTGTGTATTGAAATTTAATTATAATATGAAATTAAATAAATTATGAAATCAAATTATAAAATAGAATTAAATAAATTATTATAAATATAAAAAATATATATATATATATATATTTAATATTTGAATTATGACAGTCATAAAGGTTATCATAAACGTCATACTATACCGTATTAAGTGGTGTTTATAACTGACACAATTTATGCTCGAAATTGTATACCAATTTTAAAATTACGACATTTATAACTACGTAAATTACACGCTTAAAACCGCCACTTTATACAATGCATTATATGGCGTCTGCTACAATGGTTCTTAATTGACCACCACATTAAACTTTGTGACAGCAAGAATTCTGGTGGTACGCGATACCGCCACAAATGTAAAATGTGGTAGTTATAAACACCAGGTTATACGAAAATAACTACCACCACATACACATTTTTTTGTAGTTAGAACCCTTACCTGCCTACCGGCAAGCTTGGTATCCGTATAGCCTTCCCAACCGCGGAACTAACTGAAAGACCTGCAACACCAACCAAACTCCAAATTTGGCCATAGACGAACATTAATAACATCCAACTTGAATAATAGAGGAATAAAACATAAGAAAGATCATAGTTGCCGAATCCTCCCACAAAGACCTCCAACACCACCCTTACTTGTTAATTGACTTCAAACATGCCAAAGGGTCCAAACACCATTGGGCATAAGTAAACGAAGCATCATTTACTCTACTTGTGAGTCAAGACCACACCTTGAGTTGGGCCAAGGTGAAAATCTCCAAACCATCCACTCTTCCATTTTTAAAAATGATGAGATTCCTTTGTTTCCAAATTTACCCTATCACAACAATCCACATACACCTCCAATAATTGTTAATCTTTTAAGAGGTCCAACCCAAGATAAACTGATTGAAATGGGAGCATGCATCCCAATGATATATTGAGGTTTGAAAAGTTGTTATTCTTCTTTAAGACAAGCAAATCGTAATCACGTCGTTTGGTACCTAACACATACTTCTACAAACACAAAAAAGTTCTCATGGCACTCTGTGCGAGTTTTACACCCAAGCTTACAGTGACATGGTGAAATTTTAACTCATGGCAACATATATTATCGTCATTAGATTCCAATTTTAAAAAACAAAAGGGTTTTGGAGTGAGAATAAAATTCAGATTGTGGAAGGGGAAATCTTTGTGGGGGCAGAAGGGTTGGTATTAGAATAAGACGTAAGTGGGCGTCGGAGAGGAAGGAGAATTGTTGAGGGTTGAAGGGACAGAGGGAGCAAACATAAGTAGTTGGGACATAGTCCCTGTTGGCCAATACATCATATTCTAATTCAAACACACCAATAGTCTACAGTTGATCTTTGTTACCACTTAAGGAGTGCTGAACTAGGCTAGGAGGAAGAAGGATATAAAATAAAGACACCATTAACAAACAATCAAATCAAATAAGTGGATTTTAAACCTAACTTAACTTCATAAAATACACTTATAATTTTAGGTTTGTATCCACTAATATAGTATTAAATTTACTTATTTTCAATCTGTGTAGTATTTCCAACACATCTCTCATGCCTCCATACCTGATTCATGTGTAGGACTATATAACGGTCTGAATGACCTATAAGTCTAATAAGTAAACTCTTGATAGTATAGTTCTAAATGACATATTAACAAGAAAAAGAATAAATAAATGGCATGGAGAGAAAAAGATAAAATTGATTTATTAATAACGTAATATAAAGGTAAAGCATGCAAGAGAGGAAATATGGTTAACAAGTGCTTAAAACAGTGATAGGGGAATAGCTACAAAATCTAGTTCTAGTGCTTTTGAATACCAATAGGGTCACAATTCTGAGTTTCAGTTGTTGTAGACATGGGACCCAAGAATTCAAATTCCAATACCCAATGTATGGAGCTAACAATTACATCAAACTTCTATTGCTGCTTTGATGACTATTTTACAGCAAGTGCACTGCGTTGTCATAAGTAGTAGTTTGTCCCTAAGCACAGATACCGAACCCACAGGGAGCAATTGAATATTCAAGTAAAAAAGATTCACTAAATATAAAATAGAATAATAACAGTTTGTTGAGATTTGTTATGATGACAATGATTAATAAGAAAACAAGTCAAAGAGTTTGTTGCTTCAATTGAAAAAATATAGGAATTGGATTTCATCTTTCTCACTCTTTTGTATTTTGATTAGCATGACAATATTGTGTCCTTTGATTGATATTGATGCCCATATAAAAGTCATTTGTATTGATTCCTCGCATATAAAATTATTAAGATGCTTTCTAAATATCGATTTCTCGCATATTTATAAAAACAATTTATCCTTAAGATTAGACGTTGATAGCAATTAACATTTCAAATTTATTCCTAAGATTCAAATATGTTAAGTAATATCATTTAGGTCAGAACCTTAAAAGTACTTTATAGTCAAATTTAAGATTATAGATCATGGTAAACCAATCATTACAAACAAAATAATAATACAAATCATCAATCAAGAACAAAATATTATGTTTAGATATCACGTCAATGCATAAAAGTTTGAACAGACACTACAAAAAAACGTGTATAATGCGACGGTTACTTTCGTAAAAACTGGCGTTTTTAACCGCCGCATTATACGTCTGTGGCGGTACCGCATACCGCCAGAATTCTTGCCACCACAAAGTTTAATATGGCGGTCAATTAAGAACCGTTGTAGCAGACGCCATATTATGCATTGTATAAAGTGGCGATTTTAAGCGTGTAATTGACGTCAGTTATAAATGTCGTAATTTTAAAACTGGGTACACCAATTCTAACGTAAATAGTGGCAGTTTTAACCGCCACTTAATACGATATAATATGAATTTAATTTAAATTTTAATATTTATAATAATTAATTTAATTTCGTTTTATAATTTGATTTCATAATATTATTTAATTTTATATTATAATTAAATTTCAGTACGCAATTAAATTTCATAATATAATTAAATTATAAGATAAATTAATTTTATAATAAAATTACACCTCATAATATAATTAAAATTGATAAATATAATAATAAGAAATGATTTTATTCATTCATTAAGATAACAAAGTTTATAATGTCAAACTAATCCAAAAAACAATTAAATTAAATTGTCAAAATGTAAATTTTATTTGAATATATTACAACTAATGTCATAGTCCTAATTCTAATTTGTCTTGTTGCCTCCACTTGATCCAATAATATTCTGGTTCAGTGATGAAGTACGACTTCCATCATCCGGTGCCTGAAATTAATTAAAATATGTTTAGAGTTAATTTTCAAATTTTAAAAAATAAATGAATTATTTTAGAAAAGAGAGAAAGAAAAAATAACATGTGACAAATTAATTATTTAAAATAGGAGGAAAGTGAAGCTTGCAACAAAGAAAGTTGTAGATGGAATAACTACATAGCAAATGAAATCAGTGTTATATATTAATATATCTAATTCAGGTAACAGGTAAGGGTCTAGACATGTATGCATACTCAACCTTTGTCGTTTCAATTTCAAATTAGGTAAGCTCACATTGTATTCCTCGTTTTCAAAGGCCAGTGGACCTGCAAACTAATTTGTTATAAGGAATAAATTGAAACAAATAAAAAAAAATTTAAAGGATAAATTAGTCACTTTAAAAAATAATCTTTCAAAAATACTTTAAAATATAGCAAAGAATTGGAATTAAAATTAAAAATAAATATTAATTATTGTTAGTATTATAATAGTAATAGAGAAATTTTATGTTCATTAACTGTCATTCATCATAACAATAATAATCCATCAATGGAATTAAATCATAATCCTAGATATTGTTGCAAAGGAAATGCAAAAGAATGCAGCATTTCAAACTAGTTTGAAAAATCTACCTTGGAGCCGTTAGGGACCAGTTCTTGGAGTGTCTTAAGCCGCTCACTTATTCTCTCTCTTCTGTTCTGTGATACACTCGTACAAACATTCTATCAGCATTGAGCTTATATTTAAGTTTTCTTAATTTGCAATCAAAACATGGAACATATATGCGACATACATAATTTAACTTAGGTTTGAAGTAATTAAGCAAACCTTGGCAGCAACATTTTGAGGATCCTTGAGTGGGCTTGACTTTGGTTTTGTTGCTTTACTTGTAGTTGTGCATGGCTTCTTGGCATTGGCAGCTTGCATGGTCTCTCCCTATAAACACCAAAATCATTCTTCCATTCTAATTAATTTAATGTACTTCTTATGGATGCTGCCACAAGAGCAATTCTTGTCCTTGTTATGACTCCTAATTAATCCAAAGAAGTCCTGATTCACAAAATGATTCAGATTAGTGCATAAAATACAATAATCACCTTACACACTATATTGATAGCTTGTATTAAAAGAGTAGGGTAAGAATATTCCAAACAAGTGACATCCAACTTAAATAAATCAATAAATATTCAAATGTACATTATAATCCATAGAATATGGAAGAAATGACAAACTACCATAAGTACTGTTACTCAGCTTCTTTTTCCAACTCATACGGTTACTCTGCATCATCATGATCTTGCAGTCATAAAGCACAACTTTACGAACTTAATGAAGCTTCGAAACCTAAATCATCTTTACCTTACAAGATTGTTTCATGCCACCACATGGTCAAACAAATCCCTAGTTAATTACAGTAGTAATAGTTATAAATGTCTCTAAGAGCTTATTTTTGTTTATTAAAGGGGATTGGTATCTTGCTTGATGGTCTCTATGGAACTGGAACAGGTTCCACTGTATCTGTGTAAGTTGCCCTTTAGGAATCACTAATACTAGTTGATCCCTGCATACGACCTTATATGATTATATCTTTCTATGATAGCTTGATGAGCTTTAATGGTTGGTTATTCTAGGGAAAATGTGGAACTCCTTGGTCTAACCCGTGTTGGAAGTCGCAGAGTTGTTCAAATCTCTGCTGGTTTTATGATATTTTTCTCAACTTTAGGTCAGTATTGATGTTTCAAACACAAGTTTTGACTATAATAATACTATAATAATCTTCAAACAGTGTTTTAATAATCAATTGCTGCAAGCATGTACTAGCAGATCAATTCAAATCAAAGCAATCATTAATCAAAATGGTGATCAGTGCAACAAATAGGTGAGGGGTTTGAAGGCACTTACTACTTCCAAATAGGTAGGAGCTAGTCTTTCTGTTCCTCTCCAGATGCTTCCTAATTGAAACTGCCTTCTTAATCAAATGGTACAGATCTGTACCATTTCTTCTTAATAAAAAGAAAAAAGTTTAAAAAACCTAAAGTATTTCTTACCAAGCCTTTCAGGATTTCCTTCAATCTGCATAAAAAGCTCTCGTGCAGCTTCAACTATGCCTGAATGCCCAAGGTGGGGGAATGATGAAGTCACATCATAATAAATGTAGTTGCAACTGCAAACAGAACATAAAATGTTGAAGTGAGGGACCAGAATATTGTATTGGACCATAGAAAGGATCTATACAGTTTGGCCCATATAAAACTATTACACATTGGAACTGAAACTATAAGGTATACAGAGAAGATTATTTATGCAAATAAATGTAACTCAATAGGGATGTCATTACTCATTAGCCTTTGTTTATAAACAGTTTATAATCAGACATCATAGCATAACATGTCAAAATTCATTTTCCAGGGTATGTATGTCACAACCTTCCAAGTCATTAAAAACCAATCCGACAACAATAGCAAAGGATATGTAGTTGTCCTAAAATTTAGAAGTTCAAAATTGCATCTTAAAATTGTGAGGATTGTTTATTGCTTTGTGTATCGCTCTATCAATTTCAGAACACTGTACTGACTCAAAAAAAGTTATTCTGTAAACAAAACTTAGCTATTTTTTTGGTGCTTAAAATATTATAATCCTAGTAGTACCTTCATAAGCTTCCCACGTTGCTATATTCCCACAGAATATAGCAAATCAGAATAGTCACTCAATCAGGAGAGCATAGTCACCATCACCAAAGCATCAAGAGGGACAAGTTATGGGCATCATAGTGAAAACTGAATTCTAAAAAGAGTTGTGAAAACTGAATTCTTAAAAATAATCTCAGCACATTAAAACAATGATTTTAAATTTTTGAGAAATGAGAATTAAATAGAAAACTAAAAAAATTAAAATATAAACACACTTTTATATAATCTTTTAGTCATGATTAAGGACTTAATAAAATCCCTTGACTTGACTTCTTTAAAAATTATTTTCTTAAGTTTTAAAAAAAAAATCATTTTTCAAGTGAAAAACTGAAGGATTTTCAAACATTTCAGTTTCAAGGGGAGAAACAATATTACTGATGTATGTTAATGATATTATAGTAATTGGGGATGCAAAAAGAAGCAATAAATCCTAAGTCAATGCCTTGCCACAAAAATTGAGATAAGGAAGACCTAAATATTTATTATTGACTTAAAGAAATATGGAAGATAACCTGCAAGCCAGTTAGTACTCCAATTGATCCAAACATAAAGTTGAGTTTAGTAAGCCAATTTATGCACCAACCAAAGGAGGCTTATTTACAAGCTACTCTTAAAGTTCATTGGAGCCTTTGGCCATTGGAGCTCAAACTGTCAAAGGTCTACAAATTGGGCACTATATTTGAGGGAGAACCCTTATTCTTTCTAATAAGATCCCATGTTTCCATCATATAATTAGATATTTTCAGTCAGTACAGTTTGCAAGGTTGTTTGAGGAAGCATACTCTAGGCAACCTATTGTCTTGTTTGGGGAAACTGGAAGTACAATCACAACCAGACAAAACACAGACAGACTATAAATTATATGACCATAGAAACCACAGGAGGAGCTGACATTCATGTTACCTGCAACATCTCAACAAGAAGAATGATGCGCTCAGCGTGCTTGGGACACGTAAGGAAGCCTTGAATGCATAAAACCTATGTAAAGGACAAAGCAGCATATAAAAAACTAGAGTTAACAATGACAAACTACCATAAGTATAAGGAATGCACTGCATTACCCTGTCAATATGACTAATCATGGTTCTAAATAATGTTTTTTTTATATAAGTATGTCTAAAGACAATGTTAAGTTTTTTGTTTTTTATATAACAATAAAAAAGGACTTGTGTATGAGATAAATATCCATATTGGATTAAATAAGTGCAGTTTAGTGTGGGAATATTATATTAAACAACTTTGGCCTTTTACACAGATTTGAACTGTCAAAAAGACTCCATCGTTTATCATGTCAATATATATAATCAGAATTTCGTTTGTTTCGAGTTACAAATGTTGATGAAGTGGCATACATCAAACTCCTTTACTAAATTCTATTGCTGGCTTCTTCATTAATGATGATGCATGTTTCAAATCTTAGTTTGTACCAATATAAAGATAAATTAAAAAACGTTAATCATCTATTTATTCTTTCCATTATATATCAATTTACCAGTTATAAATTGTATATCCTTTTTATCTAAGTTAAAAAGTCATGTCTCTTCTCAATTCCTATAAGAACTATTATATTCTGAATTTCACATATACAATAAAGTCTCTAAAAACAATATCAAACTTAAACCCTAACTGAAAAGTTGCAGGAACAATTTAAAAAAGCTTTAACAAAATTAGAGATACCAGCAGATATTAGTCATGACGATTCTTTTATCCAATTCACACACTGTCGAAGGTGCATCATACAACACCAGTTACCAGCAAAGAATACAAGCACAGAATTATACCTTGGAATTTTAGGTTGCTCTGATTTTGCATTTGAAAGAGATATTGCATTTTCTTAGAACTCAAAATGAGTTTTAGAATTCTCTCACCTGCCTCTGTGATAACTTGCTTCAATTGCTCGAAAACCAGAACTCGAGTCAGGAAACTCTTTCTCCCCTGCCGCCTCTGTGATAACTTGCTTCAATTGCTCTTTAGCTACCTAGTAAAAAGATGCGGATACACAAATAGAACGAAACATTCAAAACATCAAACAAAGCACGAAACATTCAAAAAAAAATCTACGAAGCAAGCACATCCAAAACATGAATGAAGTTGATGGTCGACATTGATAAGAGAACGTGCGAGCATTTAATTACCTTCAAATCGGTTCCGTGTAGAAAGCGCTAGGGTTCGTGTGGAGGCCGAGAGCGCTAGGGTTCGTGTGGGGGCCGAGAGCGGTAGGGTTCGTGAGTAGGCAGAGAGCGCTAGAGTTCGTGAGGCAGAGAGAGGCGAGAGTGAAGAGTTAGGGTTCGTGAGGCAGAGAGAGACGAGAGTGAAGAGTTAGGGTTCGTGAGGCAGAGAGAGACGAGAGTGAAGAGTTAGGAGTTAGGTTCACTCTGGTTTCCTGAAATTCAAAAAAAAAATTATTTTCTTAAGTTTTCAAAAAGAAAATTATTTTCAATTGAAAAACTGAAGGATTTTTAAATAAAAAATGTGAATATAGGAATAAAGGAATAAAGCAATTTCAATTCTGAAGGAAAATTATGACAGTTAAAAATGACATAATTTGAAAGATAATTGTGGTGGTTAATGAAATGACGTATTATACTGAAATTTGTGGCGGTTATTAATAACCGCCATATTAAAACCGCCACTTTTTACACATTTTTTTGTAGTGAGATTACTCTCAATCCCAAAGGGTAGAATTAACCACACATGATGACGGTTACAAGTAGGGAGAACATGAAAAGAAGATCCAATATGTTTCTCTTTGACAGTTGTCTCCTCTAATGTTTCTAACATCTCTTGTTCCCCCAAATTGGATTACAGTTCACTCAATGGTGTTTTTCTCTCAATCTTGCACACTAGGATTGTGTCTTTAATCCCCTATTTAACCTAAATGACTTGGGTTAAGTGGATTCTCGCTCAAGCAAGACAGAACTCGCTTGAGTGAGTAAGACATCAAAAAACCCAACGTTGTTGGAGTAATCTCGCTTAAGCGAGAATGAGCTCGCTTGAGCAAGATGCCCTGAGGATGAGGTAGGCTTGTGTGAGTTTGATGCGTGTCAGGGCCTTTCAACTTTCCATTTTTAGCTTATATTATTCTCCTTTTGCCCAATCATTTTCATTCTCCCTTAGAATCCTGAAATTAACACAAAATTTGGGAATAAATCGTTCTTATTCAAATAAAGATTACAAAATATGTAAAAAGGTATAAATTGATAAATTAAAGGTTATTTTATACTTATTTTAGAAATTAATACTCATAAGGGCCTATATTTTAATATGAAATATTACTGAAATTTGACACTTATCAACTTTCCCCAACTTAGAATTTTGATTGATCTCAAGCAAAGTAAATGAATATATTTGAATTTAAATATCAAAACAACTTAATTCACTAAACAACAGGTCAAATTAGAAACTTATGATGCTTTCAAATTCAAATATAGAAAAATATAGATACAATCAACTTCTAGGATCAAATCAAAACAATTAAATGATAATTCATTAAGGAATTTCTTCTTATATGCTCATAGGTAAGTGTTTCTCTCTATTTTCACTTAATCATCACAAATCACAATTGCTATTCATTTCATCTTCATATCACAAACATATTAGAAACATGAATCTTGTAGTCTTTTTCAGGGTTATAATGAGGCTCGACTTCCAAAAAAATATTGGTTTTTCTGATAACAAAATACATATTTTAAAGAAGAAGAACATACCTACAATCCAATTATAGCACATATGTGTTATCTAATCACCATTTTCCTTTGACTTCACACTTTAACTCATTTTCCTTTTTTTTCACTTATTCATGATTTTCAACATGCATTTTTCTTTTCTTTTTTTTTTCGTCAATAGGAAAAGATTCTTCCTATTTTCAACTTTTTGAGCTTTCAACAATTAAAACCAATCATTCCCTTCTCTATGTATATTGCATATATGTTCTCCTTCCTTAAACATGCTAAAGGGTAGGAAAATATATCATTTAAAGGTTTAGGGTGCAATAATAACAAAAATTCTTACCTCAAAGGGGATATATACAAAAAAAACATAGGAAAAGAGAAAGGTTATGGAGAGAAAAAAACACGGAAGAGTTTTTATTTCAAAAGATAATTATAGCGGTTCTACATGTCATATTTCGAAGAAACATTATGGCACGTATAAAGTTGTCGTATTATACAATTAATTGAGGCAGTTTTTCACCACATACAATTCTTCTTTTAGGAAAACTAAATAAAGTGAAAAATGATAAGAATGACAAAGAATATAATCAGAAAGAAAGGAAAGGAAACGAAATGCAAAAATATTTGAAGAGAAAGTGAATATATTTTTATATTTATCGAGGGAAAAATGCAGTAGAAGATGGAGGAGAAAGTCACATGAATATGCATATGGTGTTCGTGTCTTATTTAGGTTATATAAGTTCAGAAGCTGTCCAATTTCAGCTGGTAGATTCATGCATTCCCACGAGTCTTATGCAATGTCCTGGTAAAAATGATTCCTAAATGCATCAATATGCAGCACTTGCAGACCTAAACAAACCAGCACAGATCCATCCTCATCAGGATCGGGAAGAAGCACGAAATCTCCATCAAAGTCATGTGTTGCTGGACTCGTATAAACCCCCTTCCCCCACCCAAAATCAGTGTCATATAGAGGCAACCTCAACCAACTAACCACAGACAAATTGGGGTTCCCATAGAAAGGCTCCTTCTCTCTCCCTTCTGGATGAAGATCTTGATGAAACCTTCTCAAATCCTCCTGATTCTTCAAGAACTCAATCCCCGACCTCACATACTCATCGCTCACCCTCTCGATCGCCTCCCTTATTCTACTCGCCGTAAACCCCAAAGGCTCTGACACCAAATCACCCGCAAGACTACATGCAACAGTATCCAAATTGGCATTCCCGAAGTACCCTTTTGGCAAAGGAGGTTCCATGCGACCTCTCGAGTCAACGGCAATAGTAAGCATAGTTGGTTGGTTCTCTTTGTGATCCCTTGCCTTGCATGCACTTCTCCATATGTGACTAGTCACACTCTCATAACGGGAATAACCACGACCATTTCTAGGCCTATGCGAACTCTCATTTGCTCTCTTTTTCAATGTTTCAACTTGACTTCTGCTTATTTTAATGGTAACCATTCTGGTTTCCTTCTTCTTTTCCTCATTGTTATCAGTTCGGCCCAGCAACAAGGGAGGATCATCGAACTCCGTGTGAACGTGACATTTTGTTAGTGGCACCAAAGGAGGCTCCCCAGCACGCAAAACTTTCCGGTCAAGGAATGGCACCGTATGCAGAGTCTGGCCCCGTGCAAGCCTTGCCCACTCACATGTGAAGTGCATTGCACTTGGTCCATCTATAACTACGTGCGAAAGTGTTACGCCAATACAAATGCCACCACACTTGAATTTGGTTAGCTGAACCAGAGCCAACGGCAACTCGTGAATTGGGAGGGAGTAGTAGTCCACAGTAGGGACAAGGTGGTGGTATTTTGAAGAAGCTGAAAAATCAGTGAGATCTTCTAAAGTTGATGAGGACTCAGCTTCAATGAATCGAACGCCGGTGGCGTTGCAATCAAGTTCTAAACGTCCATTGTTTGTCCAATGTAAACGACCAGCAAGTGGATAAAACGGCACCAGGACTCGGCTTAATGAGTCCTTCAAGGTGGAAGCAATGATGTTGTCTTGAGAGAGGAAGTTTTGTGGAAGACGATAGAAGTAGATCATGGGGACGTGGGTTACTTTGCCTGTTTGATCCCATTCAGATAAAGCTACGCGTCCGCACCATGTTGCCTCCATTGGCCTCACAGTGCAACATGCTTTCACGGTTACCAACATGTTTTGCTTCTCTCACACCAGTGCGAGGTAAAAGGTTTTTGAGACTGAATCAACCGTTGAAGACGTTCATTTGTTTTTTCTTTCTCTCTAAAACTCGCATACACTGTGCCCATTTATAGGGATTTGATTACAATATAGACAAAAATTGAGAAGGTAACTAATCAATTAGTAAAACAATTTATAATTATATCCAGGGGTTAACTACTTTGTAAGCCACTTCAAGGGTCCAATAAGAAAAAGAGGCGCCACAACCACAAGGCATCTTCTTGCTCTAATTACCTCCATGTAGATGGATTTAATTACTCTCACATTGCCTCTTTGCTTTACTTTAAGCATCTTTTTCACTTGTTAAACAAACTCAACTTTTAAAGATTTGGAAAAGATATATATATATATATATATATATATGGAAACTAATCAACATTTTTTTTTCAATACATAAAAACATAAATATTCAACTGAGTTTATGTCACACATTCACTAAAAAAATTAAGCAATATATAAGGAAAAACTACTTTACCATAATCTATTTTACCTTCTTTCCAACAAATTGTATTTTACTAATAGGATTTGTGTAAGTATCTTAAATACATACAAAATATTCCTTATATAAATCAAAATGTATTTTGAAGTTCTATTAATCTCATCGTTAATTCTAATTAATGAAATATTTTCTTTAACAATTATTTTTTGTCATGATTGATAATTAAATATTTTTAGTATATTTTAATTAATCATTAAATTTTATAATGGTAAGATTTGAGTTAATTGTGATAATCTATCACCTTATTATCTCATTATACATGAATTGGCTTGAGCTTGAATATGACATTAAAGTATTACATTTGACCTACTTTTAACTTTAATATTAAGGTACACATCTTACTTCAATGCATTATAGTTAAAGAGTTATTTTATGGGTTAATAATATATGACTCTTTTTTATTTTAATTATCATTATATATATATATATATGTATGTATGACATTTGAGTCATTTGACGGTAAGAAACGACAAAATAACATTCTTCTATACTTTTATAGAACTGTTAAGTTATTTCACAATCTTATAATGTAAGTGGCATAAAAAAAACTCATTTATATCTTGTTTCTATATAAATTTTAAGTTATTTTAAGGTGATAGATATACTGCATAGGAACACTCTTTTATATGGCTTGTGTATGAACTTTGAGTCATTTTTGTCTGATAATGTAAGCGAGTCAATATGACACTTTACGAATGGAAAGGGTTAAGTAACCATTGTTTTTAGGCATGAAAACTTAGAAGGATGCAGGTTTACTGCACTTTTTAGCAGGTTTTATAGCACTTGGGCATCTTAAGTCCTTTTGTTGGACTAGTGTTGGTTTGTTGTTTTGTAAGCAGAGTAGGTAGGTATAATCTAGTAGCAACCATCTGTGAATGATAATTGCTTATGGTTTTTTTTTCTACGGATTAGAACATTTCTTAAGTGTCTCTTTTTATAATTCATTTAATTTTTTTTTTTATAAAAAAAAAACACGCTCATATTGTTTGATACTGCATGGAGGACAACAATCATTCATATTGATTGCTAGCGGAAGCAGATCAGAATGACAATTTTCTATCTTAATTATGCATGACATGTCTGTACAACTTTGATAATATGAGAGAAGTCATAATAAAAAAAATGGTTTGTCATGTTTAGTTCAATACGATAAAATTATTAAATAAAAATTAAACAAATTTTTAAAAAAATAATAATTAATTAACTTATTGACTAAATTAAATATTATTTTAATAACTAAAATTATTATTGATATTTAAAATATTAAACATAAATAATTATTGATATTTAAAATATTAAACATTTTATGAATTAAATGGTATTATCTTAACGGAATGGAACAAGGTGACAGTGAGGATTTACGAAAGAAGACGCTAATAGAAAGGATAGGAAAAGAAATGCAAAAAGATTTGAAGAGAAAATTAATATATTTTTATATTTATCGAGGGAAAAATGCATTAGAAGAGGGAGGAGAAAGTCACATGAATATGCGGGAATTTTATTAAAATGGTGTAGTTTTTTTTTAGATTTAGTAAATGGGCAGATTCTGAAAATATTACAAGAATGAGCATTTTTTGGTCAAAGTTGTCAATGGTGTATGCAACATAAATTAAATTCTTTAACCCTCCTACTTTTCTTCTTTTAATTAAAATTTTCAACCGGATTAACAATTTCAATTTAAATAAAATTGAATACTGGATTGACAATTTCAATGTATTTTATCTCAATCAAAGTTGCCAATTCAATTGCCAAGTTCACTTGATTTTATTTTTTTAAACAAATGATAATTAATATTTTTTTTAAATAAAAATATATAATTAAAAAAGTATTTTATAAATAATACCAAAATTTATTTTTTTTATTTAAGAAAATGATATATAAAGTTGAATAATTAAAATGAATATTTTTTACAATAATTTTAAATAAATTGGATTAAAAATGATTTGTTTGATAAATTAAAAATATTTAGTATTTTTTAAATATTGTTAAAGTTAAAAATACACTTATAAAAATGTGATATAATTTATGTATAAATTTTTAGATTATATAATATATGAAAGTATAAATTATATAATATGTAAAAAGTAATAATATACATGTATTTATGTAAAATAAATGTATTAAAAATAAAATATATTATTCAATATAAGTCATTAAAAGAAGATGATATTAAAATATTTGATGAGAATAACATTACAAAGGATGACTCTACAGTCTAAATGGACAATTTCCTCTGTTGTGACCTTTATTGCAACAGTAAGAACATTTTTTTGTCTTGTTCTGAATTGATTGATCCATTTCATTATGCAAATGAGTCGTAATTGGTCGTTCCGAGTTTTTATGTCGCATGTGGGGTTCTGATATGAAATTTGGTCTGGTATAAGTAGACCAATAATCCTCGTTTCAAACGGGGTGGAATTCAACTTGATATATCTTTCTAATTGGAGGTTGTAAACTAGATCAATGAATGTCATCATTTGTAAATGACAAGAGGAACAAACGACAATAACATGACGACATGGAAGTCGAAGAGCTTGGAAGTGGCCACAATCACACCACCAATCAGTTAATCTAACTGTATATGATTGAGGTCGCCGACCATGTTGGGGGTGGCTAATTCTTGGACATCAAATTCAAAAATTTGCATTAAACCTTTCCACAAAACACATAGACGAATCTTGTTGATTTTTTCTAAGTAAGGTTGTGATATCTTCTGAATAATAATGATTTGCGTGTAACATGGTGTCTATTTTGAAGACTCGTTCAACAAACCATGTTTTTGGTTTTTCAAAAGTTGCCTTAACCAAAGCGGAAATCGGCAAAGAACAATTTTTTTTAACTTGGATGCAAAAATCAAGAGAAGAAAAAGTGTAGAACAAAGAAGGAATGCAAGGCTAGAGAGTTGCATTGTTGTTCCATTATATAACAAATGTTTTGTATAAGTACAACAGTTTTTATTCATAAGTCAAGTCCTCATGTAATTGTGACAGAAAGCCATCACTCCACACTACACTTGATTTATTTTTATTTTTTATAATTTCATAACAAAGAAGTTGACTTCACCATTGACAACTTTGGAAGAAGTTGTATTCACCATTAACAACTTTGGAAAAAGTTGCATTTACCATTGGCAACTTATATTAAAAGTTGCCTTCATGGTTGACAACTTTGTATAAGCACCAAATGAAAAAAGTTCACACACCATTGGCAACTTCATTTGCAATTTCGTGCACCACCAAGCAATACTTTATTTTGTGTTCAACTTTATGTCATCGCTATAGTTTTCATGGCATAGATTCTTTTTTCATGGCAGAGATTCTTTTTGAAAATGAAGTTTGAATTCAAATTTTCATTTTTTGAAACTCATACAAGCAACTCTATTTAATAGAGTCTGTGTCCTATGTAAAACACTCTCAAGCTTTGCCATTATTCCAGAGTGCTTAAGGGTGTCATTCAATCACAAAGGTAAGTTCTCTCTAATATTTTAATTATTTATTTAATTGTAGTAGCAAGCACATGCTAACAAAGATTATCAGTATATTTTAGCTCTCATAAATTGTTTTTGTATTTTCTGTGGATGGATTTGTATGTATTTTTGTATTACATGGTGACATTACTCATGAACCCTTGTTCATTCCAGAAGAAAATTATATCTTGGTTTTGACTAAAATTTAGTTCTATATATATGAGAGAAAATTACATGTAAAAGAATTTAGTTATAATAATTTAGTTCTAATGTACTAATATCTTTAAATTTGTAAACAAAGTTAACTACTTGAAATCTGTTTTAAAAACATTAACAAAACTCAACTAATATTTTTTATTTTCATACAATGTCTTCATTATAGCCAATAAGTAAGAGTATTTTATAAATAATAAGTATTTTATAAATAATAAGGAATAGAATAAGAATCTCTGGTGGAGCAGAGAAAGAGCCAATGGGCAAAAGAGTTATCCATGCTATTCTCCACATGTTGTCCATGCGTAGAAAAGAATATGGTTGAATAAATTAAATCACAAAAAAGATACATGTAATATAGGTTATATTTTACCCTTTACTTTGGTTCTAGCCTTTGAAACATCAACATACTGTAACATCATAAGTGTACGTCCTGGAGTGTTAAGGAGGTGGTGATAGCCATGGTTTGTGGTGAGAGGGAATAGAAGTGAATGAAGTCGCGGAAGACATGAATGTTAGGTTAGAATTGCATGGAATATTAAATGCAATGTTGTTTGTTAGCGAAAGACCACTACCTGTCTATTCAGTTCACGGCTTCTTCTTCAGTATAGACCAAAAACGAAAGTGCAAAAGCAAAAATAAACAAAACCTGTTAATCTTTTATTGGAGAGTTAAAACAAACAAAAAATAAAGAAAATTGAGAGGATAAAATATACAGATAACCATTAATTTTTCATTAAATTTAATTATATTTTCCCACTTTGAATACTTATATTTTAATACTTATATTTTAATAGTTATCCACACACAAACAATATTTAATACTTATACTCACTTAAAGGAATTTAAAAATGATACTTTAAAACATGAAATTTAATTATTATCAACTTATAAAAAAAGCAAGTTAATATAATTAATTGATATTAAATATTGACAAACAATTGCTAAAAAATATATTTTTATTTTATTTTTCTTATATTTTTATTGTTTGTACATAATATATTATTTTCAATCAATATTTTTATAATATGTTATACTCAGTACTCTTTAATTAGTATGTGTAAATATCTTTTCGTTATCTTTAATTTAAGAAAATTAATGTTTATTGATAATATCATTTTAATAAGAATTATCTATAAAAGTACTCTAAAAATTGGTTGTATTTTCAGAAATCATTTTATTAGAATTTTATGGCATCTCATTGTCTTTACGCTACCTTTTTATTTATAATTTTATCAATTATAAACGTTATTTCACAAACATAATTTCAAATTTTTAAAAACAACAAAAATATTTTTAATTTTAATAATATTTAAAAAGTACTAAATATTTTACATTTATTACACAACCTATTTTAAACCCAACTTAATTTTAGGTAACTTTGTTTTTTGTGAAAACAAAATTTAGTTTAATTTTTTTAATATTAATTATCTATAAAAATACAAATTTTTTCAATATTCTTATTTTTATTCACTTCATGTAAATTCAAATAATTTTTAAATTATTATTATATACATCTTTCAATTTTAAAAAATGTTAATTATTTAAAAAAAACAACTAAACTTGCCAACAGAATTGGAAATTTCATTTGAGATAAAATACATTGAAGTTGTCAATCCAGTATTCAATTTTATTTAAACTGAAGTTGTCAATCCAGCATTCAATTTTATTTAAACTGAAGTTGTCAATCAGATTGGAAACTTTAATTAAAAAAAAATAGAAAGGTTAATGAATTTAACTTATGTGCCTACACATAGACAACTTTGACAAAAAATGGTCATTCTTATAATATTTTCTGAATATTTCCATTTACATAAATAAAAAAAAACTACACAATTTTGGTAAAATTCCCTGAATATGCATATATAGTGTTCGTGTCTTATTTAGGTTATACTAAGTTCAGAAGCTGTCCAATATCAGCTGGTAGATTTATGTGCATAACTAATGAAGAATAAAATATTCTAAAATATATAAAACAAAGATGTTTCCTTTATTATTGCAATGGATAAAACTACAGGTACAACACAATGGTTAAGAAATTAACATATGCATGGTTGTGCATTCACATTCATATTTTATTAAATTTCTCATAGTCTTATTTAGGTTATTTTTAAGTTGAGAAGGTGTCGACAACAATTATATATATATTGGTGCATGCAAGTGTATTTCCCTTTCACATGATACTTACTCAATGTCCTCATAAAAATGCTTCTTAAACGCATCCATATGCACCACTTGCAAACATAAAGCAAGCAACAAAGATCCATCATCCCCATCAGGACCAGGAAGAAGCAAAGAATCTCCATCAAAGTCATGTGTGCCTGGACCCATATAAACCTCCTTCCCCCACCCAAAATCAACCCCATAGATGGGCAAAGTCAACCAACTAACCACACCAAGATTAGGGTTCCCATAGAAAGGCCCTTTCTCACTTCCTACTGCATAAAGATCCTGAAACCTACTCAAGTCTTCCTGATTCTTCAAGAACTCAACCCCCGACCTCACGTACTCATCATTCACCCTCTCAATGGCCTCTCTTATTCTACTCGACGCATACCCCAAAGGCTTTGACATCAAATCACCCGCCAGGCTAGAAGCAATCACATCCAAAGTGGCATTTCCAAAATACTCTTTTGGCAAAGGAGGTTCCATGCGACTCCTCGAGTCAACGCAAATACCAACCGCGGTTGGTTGCTCCTCTTTGTGCCCTCTTGCCTTGCATGCACTTCTCCACACGTGACCAGTTACACTCTCGTAACGACTGTAAGCCCGACCGTTCCTAGGTCTATTCCAACTCTCATTCGCTGTCTTTCTCAGGGTCTCAACTTGGAATTTGCTCAGTTTCAGAATAGCCACTGTGGTTTTCTTCTTCCTTTCCTCTGAGTTATTCGTTTGCCCCAGCAACAACGGAGGGTGATTGAACTCCGTGTGAACGTGACACTTTGTTAGCGGCACCGAAGGAGGCTCCCCAGCACGAAACACTTTCCAGTCAAGAAACGGCACCTTTTCCAGAGTTTCGCCGCGTGCAAGCCTCGCCCACTCGCGAGTGAAGTGCAGGGCACTTGGTCCATCAGCAACGGCATGAGAAATTGTCATGCTGATGCTGATGCCACCACACTTGAACTTAGTTAACTGAGCCAGAACCAAGGGCAACTCGTGAATTGGGAGAGTGTAGTCTACTTTGGGAAAAAGATAGTGGTGTTCTGAAGAGGGTGAAAAGTCACCCAGATCTTCTAAACTTGATGAGGACTGAGCTTCAACGAACTGAACCCCCATGGCATTGCAATCAAGCTCTAAACGACCATTGCTTATCCAGCGTAAACGACCAGCTAGAGGATAAAACGGCACAAGGACTCGGCTTAATGAGTCCTTCAAGTTGGAAGCAATGGTGTTGTTTGGGAAGAGATGGAAGTTTTGTGAGAGACGATAGAAGTAGATTGTGGGAACGTGAGTTATGGTACCTATTTGATCCCATTCAGATAGGGGTACACGTCCACACTTTGTTGGCTCCATAGGCTTCACGGTGTAACAGGCTTCGTAGGTTACTGTCATGTTTGCTTTCTCTTACAAGAGCGTGGGAAGAGGTTGATTAGAGAGGTCTTATAATTATAGGTAGAGAATTGGGAAAATAAAAAATGTAAAATGTACTTTCGGATTCTATGCCTCGAATTCTGACGTCGGTTGGTTGAAATGAATTTCCCGTGAGGATCGGTTGTTGCATGAAAGAGTTGGAATTTTAGTTAGAAAACTAAAGTTATTAAATGCATTAATTAAATTTTATCTCTACCTCAATCTTTCCAGCCATTTATATACTACTATCATTTATATAAATGTTTTTATCTCTAATTAATCTTTAATTTCCATGAATGCACTCTCTATCGATTGTTTGTACAGAAAAATTCTTCTTTGTGTTTATCAGGAAGTTACTTGTGATTAAGTAATCAGGCTTGAAAAGCTGTTATTCTTCTTAAGACGAGCAAATCGGAATCACGCCGTTTGGTACCTAACACCTACTTCTACAAACACAAAAAAGCTATTAAAAAAAGTTCTATTGGCACTCCGTGCGAGTTTTACACCCAAGCTTACAGTGAAGTGGTGAAATTTTAACACATGGCAACGGACATTATCGTCATTGGATTCCAATTCTAAAAAACAAAAGGGTTTTGGTGTGAGAATAAAAGTCAGATTGTGGAAGGGGAAATCTGTGTGGTGGTATTAGAAGAAGACGTAAGTGGGTGTCATAGAGGAAGGAGAGGGTTGAAGTGACGGAGGGAGCAAACATAAGTAGCTGGGACTTGCTCTGGTGGTAATGATAACAAAATATTAATATTTGTAAGAAGAAAATTTTTTAAAAAAATACTTCTTTATTTTTAATAAAAATATAAGTAAAATGTAAAATATTAAAATAATTTTTAAAATTAAAAATAATTAAAATATTAATATTTATTGGGATGTAAGGTGGAGCATGGTGTCAAAAAATCATTTTTCGATTGGTGGTAATGATATTTTAACATTCTTGCTCCACTTTACTTTCACAACAAAATATTAATATTTGTAATAAAAAAAATTAAAAAAAAATCTTAATAAAAATATAAGTAAAATGCAAAATATTAAAATATTTTTAAATTAAAAATAATTAAAATATTAATATTTATTGGGATGTAAGGTGGAGTATGAGTGTCAAAAAATCATTTTCCTACTTCATATTCCAATTCAAACACACCAAGGATGTATACTTTACTTGATTTTTGTTACCACTTGAGGAGTGGTGAACTAGACTAATCTAAAGTTGTTTTTTGTTACCACTTAAAATAGAGACACTATTAAAACTTGTATTTATTTATATATTATTAAATTTATTTATTTTTAATTTATGTAATATGTTTAACATATCTCTCACACCTTCAATTTTTTTTTGAAAAACAAAGAATAAAATTGAATTAAAAAAGACACTTTAGGGGTGTCTCAACCTTTATACAAAGACTAACAACCACAAAAACATTCAATACACCGTTACGGCTATCTCTTACGTATGACTATATAATGGTCTCAATAACCAATAAGTCTAATAAATAAATTCTTAATAATATACACTCTAAATGTCATATTAAGAAGAAAAATAATGAATAGAAGACCTGGAGAGAAAAAGATAAAATTGATTTATATTTATTAATAACGTAATATAAAGGCAGAACATGCAACAAGAGAGGAAATATGTTTAACAAGTGCCTAAAACAATGACAATGGAAGAGCTACAAAATCTGGTTCTGGTGCTCTTGAATACCAAGAGGGTCACAATTCTGAGTTTCAGTTGCTGTAGACAAGGGACCCAAGAATTCGAATTCCAATACCCAATGCAGGGATCAAACTTCTATTACTACTCAGATGACTATTTTAGTGTTAGGAATAATAATTTCTCCTTAAAAATCCACAAATAACAATTGAATATTCAAGTAAAAGATTCAGGAAATATAAAATAAAATAATAAAAGTCTGTTCTTAGAATTCTTTATGAATAAGTATAATCTACTTATGTATGTGTTAACATATGGGTTTTGGTCTAGTTCCCCCATATTTTTGTTTTTTCTTTTTTTTTTCTTTTTTTTAATAATATTTCTTTTTCATGTGATGGCAGATGATTGTTGTTTCTTGAGGTGCCAGCTTAGTTGAGATGTCAAGTTGCATAGTGATGCCTAAAACAAAAACTTTATAAAAATAAAATAAAATAAAAAATAAAAAAATAAAAGTTTGTTGAGATTTGTTATAATGGCAATGATAACAAGAAAATAGGTCAAAAAATTTGTTGCTTCAATTGGAATAATAGGGTTTGGATTTCATCTTTCTCACTCTTTTGTATTTTGATTAGCATGATAATATTGTGTTCTTTGATTGATATTGATGTCCGTATAAAAATCATTTATATCGATTCCTCGCATATAAAATTATTAAGATGTTTCTTAAATATCGATTTCTGACATATTTATAAAAACAACTTATCATTAAGATCATACGTTGATAACAATTAACATCTCAAATCTATTCCTAGGATTCAAATATGTTAAGTATTATCATTTAGGTCAGAACCTTAAAAGTACTTCCAAGTCAAATGTAAGATTCTAGATCATGGTAAACCAAGCATTACAAACAAAATAATAATACCAATCATCAGTCAAGAACAAAATATTATGTTTAGATATCACTTCAATACATAAGAGTTTGACCAAATTATACTCTAAATACCAAAGGGTAGAATCAACCTCACATGATGACGGTTACAAGAAGGGAGAGCATAAAAAGAAGATTCAGGATGTTCCTCCTTGACGGTTGTCTCCTCTATTCCCCCAAATTTGATTACAATTCACTCATATGGTATTTTTTTTTCTCAATCTTGCACACTAAAGTTGTGCCTCTAGTCCCTATTTAACCTAAATGACTTGGGTTAAGTGGATTCTCGCTTTTTTTTTTTTTTTTGATCAGCAAAGTGTGGATTCTCGCTAAAGCGAGATAGAGCTCACTTGAGCGAGTAAGATGTCAAAACACCCAATGTTGCTGGAGTAATCTCGCTCAAGCGAGAATGAACTCGCTTGAGCAAGATGCCTTGATGATGAGGTGGGCAAGTGTGAGCTTGGTGCGTGCTAGGCCTTTCAGGTTTCCTTTTGTAGCTTATATTATTATCTTTTTGTCCAATCTTTTCCATTCTCTCCTATAATCTTAAAATTAACACAAACTTTGAAAATAAATCATTCTTATTCGAATAAAGATCACAAAACATGTAAAAATATACAAATTCATAAATTAAAAATTATTTTATACTTATTTTTACAATTAATATTCATAAATATTTATATTTTAATATAAAATATTACTGAAATTTAACACCTTTCACATTTAAAATGTAACACAAGAGCTTCATAGTTGTTATTAGAGAAGAAACCCACTTCAATCCATTTTTTCAGTAGTTCTACGGTTTTTAATTTGTTTATATAAACAAGGTGAAGTTATCAGAAGTTTTTATTGGGATGCAGATCATGTTTTTACCTAGTTGATTGGGTTACCTTGGGCCTCCTATAAAAGTATTTTCGTGAAGGAAAGTAGGTGTGAGAGAGTGAGAGTTTCATACTGCTTTATGGGATCAACATATTCAGTATCCCATCATTTCTGTAAAGGGTTGGAGCACCTTTATGTTTCTTATTAATTTAATTTTTTTTCCGTAAAAATAAAGTAATTGATTAGTGGTAACTAGAACAAAGAAAAGTTGTTGTCTGAAATGAAGTGCGAAGCGAATGGTAGGATTGGATAATGCTAAAGAGCCATTTGTTCTGCATAATGCTTCCACTGGGTGCATGAGGAGCAATTTCTGGACTAGTAAGTTCTTTAATTAGTTTATCTAAATTTGAAGCACAGGTGTGCTTATTGCTAAACTTACATACATATATGACCAAAATTGAAGCAAGAGGGAGGCAATTCCATATGTAGTTTTGACTGAATTTACATGCTTAGTTCAAGTTAATTTAGATAATTAGTGACCTGATACTAATGTTTGAGTTCTCTAAATAATGTTTACATATTTTTAATCATTCATACATAAATTATAATTCTAACTGGATTATAAATATAATCCACTCATATACTATTTTTAAACTATATAATGTAAAAATTACATAACAAAGATATAAATGTGGGTAGATACAATGATACTGTAAGTGCACTATTCTCATCAAAACTTAAAAAATAAATATGCATATATTACAATTAAGTTTACTTAATTTTATAGGATGAAAATTGAAATAATGCACAAAATTAACAATGGGAAACTATGAAAATTAAATTCAAAATAATGAATAAAATATTTTATATACTTTAATTAATAGCTTTATAATTTTTGCATTAATACCGTGCAGTTTATACACATTACTTTAACGTTGTATTTATTTCTAGTAAATGGTGTTCATCCCGACGATTTTGAGAGACACTCATATTTAGTTTCATGCTTGGTGTGTAAATTTAAAAGATATAACTGTGTATCTAAAACTCATGTGAATTTAAAAACAAAATCACATGAAATATAATCAATTATATGTAACATATGATATAATATATATATATATATATATTTATATTTATTTATTTATTATTATTAGTACATTATTATATTATTATATGTATTCGTATATCAAATATTATTAAAAAAAATTAAGATAGAAATATTTTTTTCATTAGTTATAAGTTTCACATATGATTTTAATAATTTTAATAATTAAATTACAGTAAAAAAAATATTAAACAAATTTAAATTTATAACAAAATCAACATAATTACGTTAAAACAATATATTAAATCAATTACTTGTCTATTTCATTCTCAACTAGTAAATCATTAACTTTAATTTATTATTAATATAAAACTAAAAAAAATAATATAATAATGAAAAAAAAGAAAAATAAAATGAGAAATTTTAGTAACAAATATTAAGAAAATATATATTTTCTAATCTCTTTCCTTTTCTTCGCAACAATGTTGCATCTATTCTTTCTGCGCCCACGTCAACAATGACATCAAGATAACTATGTACTTGGACAAAAATCTGGGATGTTTTGTATTCAAGTAACAGTTTGGGATATATTCTATTTATCTATCTTCTTCCTCTTCCGCTTCCACTTGTCGTACAAAAATGAAAAGCAGTGTAAAAAAATAAAAATGAAGAGCATAAACAATTAAACAATTGGTACAATTTATATTAATTGAATAAAACAAAATTAACGATGATGACCTTGGTTCAACAAGAAATACTTTTAAATTGAGGAGAATGAAAAAAAAAACATAATTTTTTTGTGCTACATTAACTTTTTTATGTTCTTTTTTCTTTTTGTTTTTCATTCCGTTTCAATTTTTTCTTCTCACACTTCTCTCAAAGTTTTCTTTTGTATTGTGTTTTTTTATCCCTGAGTTAAAATAACTATCCATCCAACCACATTTAGTTTTTTTTAATTCATTTTTTACAAATAAATATAGTGTAAGTAACTCATACAATTTTTTAAAAATTTAATATTAACTTTTTTTAAAATTTTAAATTTAAGTAATTATAAAATAACAAAATAACTAAAATAAAACAAAATATTAATATAAGAATAAAATAAAAACAAATTCGTGTAAAAAAAAACCTAAACTGCAATGAAAATCCTCTTATATATAATATATATAATTGATATTATATATATATATATATATAATTAATTGATGTTATATATATAATTAATATTATAGATTATAGATTATATATATATATATATATATATATATATATATTACCTTATATATAATTGATATTATATATAATCGATGTTATATATATATAATGGATTATATAATATAATATAATATCATATAATAATATTAAATATTAAATAAATTTATATAATAAAAATATTTAATCATACTATTAATATAAATAATAATAATAATAATAAAAATATAGTTATAAAATAATAAAAATAAAAATAATTGTTTATAATATTATTATTTTTTAAATTTAATATAAAAATTAGTTTTATGAAATTTATTATAATAATAATATTTAAATATTATTTATTTTTATTAATTTCATTTTCGACAATTTTTTATTTATTGAAAATGTTAAGTAGTTCATATTTTTTTTAACTGAAATATTTGATCGCAGTAAAAATTATATTTTATTCTAAATAGATTTCGTACATAAATAAATTATTTATATTTAATTTTCAATTAGCTTTTATGATAAGAATGAAATTATAATATTAATATTTTTAATTATTTTTTTTAATCAAACATTCACCAATTTTCTTTTCATTCTTTTTCACACTTTCTAGTATCTATTCTTTAATCCAAAACCCAAAAATCTCTCTGCCTAGATATTGTTCCCTCAAATTTATCATTTTTCTTTCCTGAAGAACATCTTAAACAAAACATAAGAGATATAACTAGTTAATAATAAAGTTCACCTAAGAGGCTCACCTTTATAAGATAATATATTTCAAAATTCTAAAATAATGACTATAATAAAAAAATAAAATTCATTTATTTCAAAATTTTAAATAATAAAAAGAAATATGTCATGACCTTAATTCCCTATTTGTGTGAAGGTGAAAATATAATAATGGAGTAGTGGTGGTGTCTGGGTTTTAGGGTTTTTGGCGTTGTGAAAGGATGGCTTCCAGACCAGAGGTGGTTGCGCCGCCTGAGATATTCTATGACGATTCCGAAGCTCGAAAGTACACTTCTTCTTCCCGAATTGTTCAAATTCAGGTTTTTTTTTTCTTCTCCTTCTTTCGATTCCCAATTACATTTGATTTTCTCGCTATGAAATTTATTTGTTAATTTCTGTGCCAAAAAGGCAACGTTGTCAGAGAGAGCCCTCGAATTACTTGCCTTACCTGATGATGGCATTCCAAAATTACTCCTTGATATCGGTAATTTAATCTTATTTAATTTAATTCAATTTGATTATTCTCTGTCGTTTTCGTCAAATGTTTATGACTTGCGAATGATTGCCGTAGGTTGTGGTTCGGGACTTAGCGGCGAGACACTCACGGAGGATGGACATCATTGGATTGGTCTTGACATTTCAGCATCGATGCTTAGTATGTTAATGTTTGTTCTTCCGTTTTTTTTTCATTTAACTATTATTTTTTAGTCCCATCTATTTTTTGTATTTTTTTTTTTGCTAATTTTATTGTGTTAAACTGGTAGATGTTGCTTTGGAGAGAGAGGTTGAGGGTGACCTTGTACTTGGTGACATGGGTCAGGTATATGCTAATTACTTAATTTCTCTATTCTTTTACATAGTCTGTGTGATGTTTGTGTGCAGCAAGAGAAGACATGTTCTACATCTCACTTTACACATTTTCTTTCACCTTGTCTTTGTTTTCAGGGTTTAGGGGTTCGTCCTGGAGTGATTGATGGGGCCATCAGTATATCTGCTGTTCAGGTGTGTTTTCAACATAAATGAATAATTCAAATTAAAATTACATGTGAAAACTTCAAGACCTTGAGTCTGGGCTGAGCTTTTACTTGGTGAAGGAGATAATACTCAGTTATAACTTACAGTATGTGAAGTGTAAAGTTACATATTTTGAATGCGTGGATCATGTATGTGCCATTTTTATTTTTGGGGGTATTTGAATTGGTACTACTTCTCTAACAAGTTTAATTGGGGGGAGCATTTCATTTTCATTCTTAATGCTGTGGACATTTATATGACAAGGCAAACTTTGATATGATAATGCAGTGGTTATGCAATGCTGATAAGTCCTCTCACAACCCTCGATTAAGATTGAAGTATGTACCTTTACTTTTTTATTGAGCTGCTTTTTCATTATTTCTAATTTTTTATACTTTGGGCTTTTTGAGCTAAGCGTATAGAGAATTACAGTTCCGCATTTTTTTGCATCTCAATAGAGAGATTCAATTACCCTGAAACCTATCTCCGTTTCTCTGTTCTAATAATATATAATCTCATTTTCTTGTGTAGGGCATTTTTTACATCTTTATATAAATGCTTATCTAATGGAGCTAGAGCAGTATTTCAAGTGTATCCTGAAAATATAGACCAGCGTGAATTGATTTTAAATGCTGCAATGCATGCTGGATTTGCTGGTGGTATAGTGGTGGATTTTCCACACAGGTATGAAAAAATAAATCTTACTATATTACTATGTTAATTTGTTTTGTAAAAAAATGTATTAGAAAATTATTCTATATTTTTTATTGTTTTACAAGTCAGCACAATTGTTTTTTAACTTGTTTTCTTGTGTTTGGTAAGTGCTGTAATTATTGTTTCTGGTCATTGTAGTCATGTTACGCACTAATCAGGTAAAAAATAATATTTGACCTTTTACTGGCCTCTATCACATGCTATAAGACAAGGGTGGGTGAAGGATGAACCAAAATGAGTAATATATCTGAACACACATTAGTGCATAGTTAATTCTCTCCTTGCTTTATACAGTTATAGATTTATTACCAATTACATACACTCCTAGAGAAAAACGGTTATGTTTGATTGTGAGGTGTACTGTTTTGTTTGATTTGTTTTCTAGCTATGTTTTTTTTAAAATAATCATTACCTAGCCTTCTTGAGCACGGTGTTTCACTAATTGGAGTACAATTGACTTATAATAGTTCGAAGAGGAGAAAGGAGTTCCTTGTTCTCACGTGTGGTCAACGTTCAGTAAATTCGTCCGTGTCTAAAGGTAAAAATGAAGACGGGGAGAGTTGCTCCGACGAGGACAGTGAAGATGAAGAAAATCAGACAGTGAGTCTTACCACACTTATAAATTCAATTTATATGATAGTTCTTTGAAAAAACAATCCTGAAAATATGGCTCCTTTAAATTCAACTGTTATTAGTTCTTGTTTTATCTGATGAGTTGGTTGTATTCATACATATTAATAAATTTATTCCAGATTTTGGAAATGCAATATGTTTAAGTTATGTAATGCCGTTTTTTACCCGTCTTTTATTAGCCTTATGATTGGTTAAAACTTCAGGTATGCATATCAGACAGGCATAGACCGCGAAAGAAACAGAAAAGGAATAATAAGAATGGGAAGGGAAAGGAATGGATACTAAGGAAGAAGGAGCAGATGAGAAGAAGAGGAAACGCTGTTCCTTCGGATAGCAAGTACACAGGTCGGAAAAGAAAGGACCGTTTTTGATCTTGTCTGTTTTTGATCAAATCTGTTCGATAGACCCTTTAAGGATATATGTGAAGAATGTTGGAATATCAATTTTTGTTTTTTTGGCGGTTTTTAGCAATTTAGGATTGATTTTGTATTTGGTTTTAAAAAACAGATAAATATCATTGTTATTAGTTGTATGTATTATTTGGCAAACATATGCATTTAATTGTGATGCTCACAATTCCAAAGTACAAGTATGGTTTCAAGTGATGAGCAATTATATTATAGTTATAGCTATTTAACATTCTTACTTTTGACTAGTAGAATCTGGCTAATATTTCTGGGTTCATATTGATCAAATTCCAATCTTTTGTTGCTATTTTTTATGTTCAGATAGCATCTTTCATATTTGAATTTATCATTGGCACACTTGAAAGTTAAAATCGATCAAAATATCAATGAAAGTAAACGAGTAAAATTTGAAAGTCCTGTTCATGTCATGCTTAATTTGAAGAACTTATAGGTAGTTGATTTACCCATTACATATAAGTTGAGAAAATCAAGTCCAGAACAATATTTGAGGTAATTGTGTATATGCTTAACAAATGAAGCTAATATTAATTTTAATATTAAATTTATTTCCAACATGACATAGAGTCAATATGTTGGTTGATTCCTAGATGCTCAAGGTTGTTTTCCGATCCATCATATAGAGCATCATTTGTATGGACAATGCCTTTGACATGTGGAAGATTTAAAGAAAAGATTCTCACAATGAGACATGATTTATATTTGTGATTGTTGGGAGATGATTTCTTCTTTCAAGCAAGATTCTAATAATGATGAGCAAAATTATGAAAGTTTAAAGACAAAAGTGTAGTCTCAGCAAATTGTTTTTACTCATAAGCCGTATCAAACATTGTTAGCTCTTTTACATCAGTCAAAATCCAGTGACAATGTTTCTGATTAAGTCTCTTTTATTCCTTCCAACATGACAATACAAATAAATTTCTTTCTTCCTCTAGTTCTTGGATTCTTGATAGTGGTGCTAGTGATCACATTTGTTCATCCTTAACTCACTTCACTCATAATCAAATTAATCTTATTTATGTCAAATTACCAAATAGAAATCAAGTCATTGTGAATTATTCTAGAAGTGTTTTTCTCAATTAAAATCATGTCATAGACAATGTTTTGTATATTTCTTGTTTCACTTTTAATCTTCTTTCAGTAGCAAAATTGATTGATAATTTATCTTGTGTTTTTACCTTTGACTCTAATGTTGTCACATTCAGGACAATAACTCCTTCAAAATAATTGGTTCAACTAAGATGCAAGATAAATTTTATATACTCAGATCCCATCCTATCAAAAACTTAAAATCAAACCCATCAAATATACACATACCATCAATACTGTTAATGCAGTGCTAGTGATCTAGAAACCCTTTGGCATTTTCGATAAGGACATGTTTCAAACAAATGTATTGATGTTATCATGAATAAATTTCATTTTGTTAAATATAACAAATCTATTGTTTGTGATGTTTTTCATTTTGCAAAACAAAAAAGACTTTTATTTCCTATTATTACATCTAAATCTAAAAAGTGTTTTGAATTGATTTATGTAGATGTATGAGGACATTACTCAATACCACTAATTCATGGTCATAAATATTTATTGGCATAGTTGATGATTATTCAGGTACACATGAATTTTTCTTTTAAAATAAAAATCTGAAGTTTTCAAGATTTTGGAAAATTTTGTTGTTTTTGTTCAAACACAATTTAAAACAACAATAAAAATAATAAAAAGTGATAATGAGTTCGAATTTTCCATGACTAATTTCTTTTTTAACAAAGGAATGTCAATACTTCACAACAAAATAGCATAGTTGGAAGGAAACATGGTCATATATTAAATGTAGCAAAAGCTCTCACGATACAACAAAATATGTTTTCAACACCTATTTTAAATTATTCTTCTCCTTGCGAAATGCTTTACAAAAGTGCAACAAACTTTAATGGATTAAAGGTGTTTAAATCTTCATGTTATGCTAGCACTTTGTCAACAAACAAAAGAAGATTTTATCTAAGGGCATCAAAATGTGTTTTTATTGGAAAATGGGGACAAAAGGATATCTTCTCCAAAGAATTTTTTATGTCTAGGGATGTCGCATGTTTTTCCATATCAAAGGGTTCAAGATACTAGCAATGAAACTAACAGTCCTAACATTCATAATCAATTGTTTTTCCTAAAAATCAACCTGTTTTGAGTCATTCATTCTTGCACCTTGTGATATTGCTAAAAATAACAGTAATAATAATTGTGAATCAGACATTGAGGTTCCAGAAAAAGTTTGTTTTCATATAGACCAAAATCTCAATAAAGATCATGACACAACAAAATTTTGAATCAGGTCAGCCTGTCTGAATGAATACCAAAATAAAAAGACCACTTGAGTATCTAAAGGATTATCATTGTAATCTTAATATTTTCAATATATCTTCAAGAGTTAAATATCCTTTAAATTATGTTTTATCTTATAACAATTTATCACATTCTTACATATTTTTTGTTGTGTCTCTTTCTTCACATATTGAGTCAAACAATTGGTATTTTCTCTCCAGTAACAAAATGCATTGACTACCTTGGTATTTTCTCTCCAGTAACAAAAATGACTACCATAAGGTTACTTTTTCCTCTAGCTTCTATCTATAATTGGGAATTGAAACAATTAGACATAAACAATGCTTTTTTACATGGAGAGTTGAAAGAATATGTATACATGGTTACTCCTCTAGGATTGACTTCTATTCAATCAGGACAAGTTTGTAAATTAAAAAAAGGCTTTATATGGCCTTAAGCAAGCTAGCAGAGAGTGATTTTCCAAACTGTCATCCTTTTTGTTTTCCGTGGGATATACTCAATTTATGAATGATCATTCCTTATTCATTAATTCTTTTGAATAATCTTTTATAACATTATTGACGTATATGGATGATATAATATTAACATGAAATGATAAAGAGAAGATTGAGCAAATCAAACAAGCCTTGAATAAGACATTTAAGATATTTTTTTGATCTTTTGAAGTAAGAAAATGATAATGATTAATAAAATGAAATATGCATTGAAATTGTTAACACTCTTTTAGCATGCAAACCTACACTTACTCCAATTGATAATAATATAAAATTATCTTTTTTTGAAAGTGTTCCTTTCACAAATATTCGGGTCTATAAAAGACTAATTGGAAGACTTATGTATCTCACTAATACTCGACCTGACATGAATTCTTTTGTGCCACAACTTTCTCAATTTCTTGCTAAACCTGTAATTGCTCACTATAATGTAACAATTAGAATTCTCATATATATATATATATATATATATTAAAAGAATTTTGAGTCTTGGTTTACTTTTCTCTTCCAACACTTCTCATTTAAAAGACTTTTGTGATAGTGATTGGGGCACCTATAGTGATTCAAGACAATCAGTGACTGAAAATTCAATGGCTAACTTATCTTTTTCAAGATTTCAAAATTCCTTTTAAGCAGCTATCTCTTTTATACTAACTAACAATGACTCAGTAAGATACATTGCAGAAATCCAATGTTTCACGAGCGTACATGAAACACATATAAATTGAGAAAGGGTCTCATACATTTGTTTCTCATTTCTACCACATAATAATTTGTCTAACATTTATACCAAAGCCTTAAATCTTCCATCTTTTATCTTTTAAGAGTATTTCCAGTCCATAGAAGAGAAGTTCAAAGAATTTCTTTACAGAATATTGCTTTACTCTTTCCCAACCTTGCTTTCACTTGTTAAACTATCAAAAGAGGATCTCATCAATTTTTACTTGCTTTCACTTGTTTAAGAGTATTTGCTCCCTTTATTTGTACATATATTTAATTTTTATTTTATCTTTTCTTATTTGGCTATTTATTTTACATATATTGTTTGTATATATTCAACTTGATTTAAACAAGAAAAAGAAAATAAAAAAATGTATATTCTCATATTATTTGTCTTCCTTATTTTCATCTCAGTTCCTTTTTTATAATAATGCAATAGTTGCATACTTAAGAAAAGTAGTTATTTATTGCATGATTAAATGATATTATAATTTAACTATAAATAAAATTTGATCAAATTTATTAATCAGTTTTAATAGTAAAATTGAAAGCTTAGTTCAAGTCAAGCTCGCAGTTTATGTCGAGCTCTAATAAATTCACGGGTTTACAATATTCACCTGAGCTAAACGATCATGTAAGATAATCAAAATAAGGTTAACCACGCTCAATTAAATCAACAATCAAACCCTAAAGAAGAGGGGGCGGATATTAAGGAGACACAAACCCTTCTTTCCAATAGAAAATCACTGTAAAGCAGAGAAGATCCAGTAAATTTACATCACGAAGGATTTCTCCTTCCAACTGATTATACTCCAGCAATAATACAAACCAATCACCTAAAGGACGTGTAATTACATCAAGTGCACAACATATATGCATGCACTAACATTTGTTGAAGCCATGAATATCGGAACTATCCAGGTGCAGCATATATGAAGCCACAGTAACATTCGTTTATTCAATAGGAAGCCCAAAGATCAATATCTCATCAATCTCCTGTGATTGCCATCAAGGTCCAGGAGTTTGACTCTCTGCACGCAAAATATAGGGATAAGAAATCATAAAAGGTGTACTCTTACACATTGATTGGTACAGAGAAAAGAATAGAGAACAAAAATAGGCAATAAAAAAAAAAGCATTTTCTCTCCCTTGGTTGAGAGGAGATAACCTAATGTTTTTAAAACTGAATTTGTTATCAAACTAGTTCAATACTGACTCAATATTCAATCTAGTTAAAGTACTAATTCAAGATTTAATTGTTCAACTCTTGTTAAATCGGAATAAATAAAATAATAACTATTAAATAATATTAAAAATATAAAATCATAATTTTATACAATGGAACTAAAAATAAAACATTCAATTTATTAACTTTCTAAGTACACGCAAGTCAAATCAAATATAGTATATACGACTAATAGTCTGTTTAGTACTGAGTCAAGGGACATCACACGTCAACTTATCACATCGAAGTAGAAGTTAGTCAATATATATAGCTTGAACGCTATACAACGTTCGTATTACAATAATGGTATTCCAATCAAAACTGGAATACAAGTTTTAAAAGTAAAAAATTATAAAAATACAACTAAATGTTTGAAGATTTCATGTAGTGTCTGACATGGATACATATCTGAATAAAATTACTACTAATTTTGGCCTTTTCAAGTAGCAACATGTTTTGATAATTCTGTCACCAGTGTCAGTTGAAGATAACATTTCCAAGTTAAGAAGAAATGGTAATGTTGAAGACAATAACATCCCCAAAGATAATCCTAAACACTCTGATGAAGAGATGCAGTCCCTTTATATCACTATTAAATGAGTTCAATCCAAAAGTTCATCAATTCTTCTACTGGATTATATTATTACCCCTAACCAGAAAGATTAAACATCTTTTATTACAATAGTTTTCAATATTCAAAAAATGAGTCAGTGTCACCTGGCAAAGCTCAATCATGTTTTGTGTAAACTAACCAGGAGTTGTTTAAATTACTAGAATAATGTAATCATATTTTGTCTAAACTAATCACAATCTGTGCATTGGAAACCAAACTAAACCAAAGTACTAGGTGTACACACCTTCCCCAAGTAGCTGTTCAAACCGAGCCACAATGTGTTTTCCGTAAGTGTATTTCTTCAAAGCATGAGCATGAAGCCTTATGCGAGAAAGTAACATTGCTCTTTGATTTTCAGAACAGATCTCAAGAACCCTCTGGATCACATAATTTGCAAATTGGTCTTTCATCATCGTCTACAATTAAATCAAGGATGTAGTAGTAAGCAAGAGTACAAACCCCACAAAATTCTAGCATAATTCACATCACATGTAATGCTCAAGAACTTTCTACCATTGTAATATTTTGGAAGATCTCAAGAATACTAAATTCAGCATAATAATCATCATATATGTATTTGCTGGGAGGTAAAGTAAGTCAACATATAAAAACTGGTGATGGGAATGTAAGTCCCTCTTTTTTACGATAACTCTTACTGACCAGAAGACAGACATTGTAAGCAGATTTGTTTGACGGGAGGGGGGATCAGGATCGGACTGGTTATATATGAACTAAACACTATCCATTTAAGTTATTACTGGATAATAAACAGTCAGAGTCTAGAAGCTTATAAAAAGTAAAGAAATACTTCACCCAAAAAAGGATCAATAAGAGACTCAAATTTGTAGGTACCAATCTCTAAAGGAAAACATCCACAAATGTTGAGTTGCAACTATTTATTGACAGACAATACCGTGTAAGCAATTACAATAAAATATTTGAATCAAACCATTCAGACATAATATGCTTGACAACCAAGTTTAATAATTTCCATCCTTTATAACAAAGTTTCTTCTCTACAACAGTACAACTACGGTTTGTGCTGGGTATAAGTTACACAACAATAAATGAGAACCAGCCTTTGCATAAAGGGACAAGTTTCACAATTTCTGCACCTACCTGATAATACGAGGTTTTAAGCAAAATGTACTTTTTACATGGTACTGAAGCCTCTGTCAAAGTCAAAACTAGTTCCCAGTCACCGTATTCTAATATTTCAACTTTATAACATGTGTGCCAAAGTTTAGTGTGACCTACGAGGCATGTTATAGATTAAACAAAACAATGTTAAGTATTTTATTTTTGTTTCAGAAAAACAGTAGCAGTCACAAGGAATAATAAATTGATAACATAATTCTCCAAGGATAAATTACTAAAACCTCGGATATAAAGTTACACAACAATAAAATAAGAACCAGCCTTTGCATAAAAGGACAAGTTTCACAATTTCTGCACCTACCTAATAACATAAGGTTTTATGCAAAATGTACTTTTTACATGGTACTGAAGCCTCTGAACAAAGTCAAAACTAGTTCCCAGTCACCGTATTCTAATATTTCAACTTTATAACAGCATGTGTGCCAAAGTTTAGTGTGAGCTATGAGGCATGTTATAGATCAAACAAAACAATGTTAAGTATTTTATTTTTGTTTCTGAAAAACAGTAGCAGTCACAAGGAATAATAAATTGATAACATAATTCTCCAAAGATAAATTACTGAAACCTCGGATATAAGATTCAATTAACATAGAATAATGTCACTTCTCCTTCCCTTTTTCTTTGCATTAATTTATTTCAATTCCTGGTAAGTTATAACTTGCCATCAATATCAGTTAACAAGCCTCCAGCACCAAATTTCAAACTAACTTCAAGCCATTAACACTCATTTCTTTGATTCTGTAGGTGACTGTTGTCTTTTTAGAATGTTATATTATATGTATTAACAAGCTAAATGAAAATGGTAACTTTTCCATGCCAGTTTCAGGGATATAATCTGCTATGCATAATAATGTCCACACATTTTTTTAACATGTAAATGTGATTAGTCTTGAAAATTTATTACTTACCAACAAATTATCGTGTTGTTTGTCATGTCCAACAATCTCTGCAATTAACAGCTGTCGTTCAGTGGAATCACCATACTCCAAGCATTTCTCAACAACATTTGATGCAAATTTATGCTGGCTTAATTGAACAATATGTCCTGAAAGCTTGCTAATAATTTGGCTCCTTTCTTGAGACTTTCCTCTCTCCAACACATGCTGTAAAGATATAAGCATACCATCATAAAGATACCCCCATGTGCAAAATATCAAATAGGTAAGCAAACCCCAGCATTTATCCATATTATTCAAAGCATATAGATAAAGCTATTTGAAAAGGCATTATCAATCAACACAAATACAAAAAATGCACAGAATCTGTACAATTTAATTTGAAGATCATGCTTGGGAATTATTTGTGTCGTTCCCTCCAGAAACCTCCAAAAGCCTTTGTACATTTTTATTAACTCTAGTCATCAGTACTTCCCCATATCACATTCAATGTATTGAGTTCATAACAGACATCTCGCACACATAAAAATGAATTTCTTAACAAATTAATGACCTCTGCAGTTTGAACAATATAAAAATACTTCCCTGTAAATTAACTGGATCCTACAAAAGTTGCACATGCCCATTATGTAAGTAAACAATATGAACCATTCCGGGAAAAGAGTTTGAGCCAGAATGGGCTCCAATAATGTTATCTAATAGCTCACAAGTATTTTTTTTATACATAAAAAGTTGTAGAACCGTTTTAATTCATACCTAAAGCACTTGGTTAAAAGACTTGAGTCTTTGTAATAATATTTTGGAATAAAAATACAAAGGCCATCCTACAATTTACATGCAACTAGCAAAATTTATTTTCAAACCTTGACTCATAACATCATCATTGTGTACTTAACAACCTTAACCCACGTGATAGCTATAAAATACCATTTGAGATTTTGTCATTTAGAATCCAATTCATATCTAACCGAAATATCTAAACCTGCTAATGTATCCTTCACAATTACATGGGCTAAATGGAATTAGCCAAATTGACATCCATCAGCTAAAATAATAGGTGCTTCATGGCTTTCTTCATAGTCAATAGAAAATATGTTAAAGCAATACCAACTAACGTCCCTCACCCAAAACAACCATCCAATTAAAAAAGCTTTGTAAATTATATGGAGTTTCTTTGAAATAGGAAACTGCTTAATTGAGGTCAAATACAAGATAGGATGAACTAGAAATTATAGAAATATAAGAAATCAGCAGAAAAAAAATCCAGATTGAAAAAACATTTTGCTATTTATAATTGTATAAATGATAGAAAGGCCATGTCTATACCTCCAATTTTAGTCAGTTTCTATTATGCACCATTACAAACCACCCACTGCTAAAAATCAATATTACAATTAAATGCAAGAGACAAATAGTAACTAACCTGAGCAACATAATTACCGTACTGGTCCTGAGCAAGAGTTAAAACTGAATCCAAGATTTCATCCACAATGAACTGACATTGAACCTCGTCTGAACAATGCTCTAGAACTCTCTACAAGAAACATTATCATGGGACTAAATGCACTATCAAAGAAACATCAATTCCTTTATGGGAAAGGTAACTGCAATAACCTTACCTGTATGACTCGGCAACCATAAGGATGCATAGATAGAATAGCAACTTGACCACGAAATGCAGATATTATAAAGTCAATGTTTTTGGTTGGAATAGATTCAATGCACTTCTGTATAACATGATTCCCATTTTGGTCACGGACACATCTCATGACATTTCCATCTAGCTCATGAACAAGCTGAGCTTTCTGTTCAAGATTGATAACCTCAAGTGCCTGCACAGGCACAAAATTGAGATAAATATGAAATGATAATTCAATCCAACACACAGAATAAATTGGAAATACTTGTATTCATAATTTTGTTCTGTTCAAGACAGTTAACCAGTATGGCTTTAAGAAAACAAATACACATATACAGGGAAAATGAATGAAAAGAAACAAATCTCAACTCCAAGAACTAGAGCCTAAGTCACAATGGCCAAATTCCACATCTGGCCTCCTTCCCACCCCTTCTCCAGTTTCTTTCTCCGTAACAGACCCCTCCCCTCCATTCCCGTAACTAACTCTTCCCCCACTTTCTTCTCCATGTGATCCATGCTTTCTTCTACTGTAAATCTGTAAAATCCTAGGCCCATTAACACGGTTAAGCAATTGGCCCACATCCCTTTTAGCATAAGTTCTCAACTCAAGGCTTAATTTGTATCTATAACTTCTATATATTTTCAACATTCTTCTGTCACAAAAATAAAAATTTAGAATTTAGAAGCAAAGTTTAAAGATTGGTGGAAAATTAAATTAGAAAGAAATAAGAACAAATTAATTTTACTGCATAAACCACTCCAATCAGTATTAGTGTGGAATAAAACTAGAGAATTAGAATGATACAGTGGAAATTCTCCTCTCTAACTCCGGTATTTAAACTTGAGTGACCTGGTTCTCCCCCTTACAATTTCTTCTCAAAACTCTCAACTAATTCCTGAGTCCTGACTAACTCTCCCTATCCCCCTTTAATACTAATGCAAGAATTTTATCCAGTTTATCTGTAATTAACAGAATTAGGTTAAGATCCCCTACCCTACTAAACCTTTCACAATACCTACCCTTTTAAGTTTGGGGAAGGGGAGGGCTCGTATTGGAAAAAAAAACATCAAATAAATATTCAGTTTTCCTCTTCTCCAAGTGAGAGTATCTGTGCTAGAAAGCGAGCATAAAGAACATGCTCATATCATAGTATTTTTCTTAAAAAAAATCTTACTTCCTTCCATTCAATATCCATTGTTTACACATGATAAACTCATGTTGACACTACTTCACCAATCCCTCCCCCCTGCACGTATTTCCATTGATAATCAAATAGAATTTTGCTGAAATAAAGAATTTCCCTTCAAAAAACAGTTTCCAAGCATGGGAAATTATGTAAATTGTATTTGACATGGAAAACAAATAACAGATCATATGTACTTTAATCTTTATCTATTGCAAACAAACTGATTTTGTCGGTACTAGGAACTACAGCTTGGCTACAAGAAAAAAAGATAAAATTCTGAGATAAACAGCCCCATTTTCAGATTGTAATTTGCAAAAAGCCAGACTTCTCGCAAATGCTTAAGTAGGATCTTCATTTATTTGGATCATTAATAAATCTCAATAAAGAGATCCTGTGGATCAAAATGGTAGAAATAAAGTCATGCTGACTAAAATCCATGAACATATCTTGTAACCAGATTGCAATAGCTTTCAAGACAAACACCTGACATACATATAGACCAATGTCTTACTGTGATATGAATCAATACAAATTACATACCTTTTGGATTACTCGACAACCATACATCTGAAGACTTAAAGGCAGTATCTGACCAAGAAGACAATTTGCAAGTTCCTTCCTCTGCTCAGGGCCTCCATACTCAAAAAACTATGCACAGGAGAAAAGACAAATTAGAGCATAACAGATTGCAGACAACCACAAAGTTAGTTAATAACAATGTACATCACTTTAAAACACACCTTTTGGATTACGTAATTGCCAAATACATCAGTCATTAATTTAGAAGTATGTGGAAGAACCTCTTTGAACACTAACTCCTTCTCTTCCACACCACAGTTTTCCAACTTCTGCTGTATAAAACGGCTCCCATGCTGATCAGTGCTGGAGTTAAAAACCACAATGAACTTAGTTCCAAAGCTAAGGAATTGATAAAGAGATAGGTAAAATGATCGCCAAAAATATTACTTGCCTAAATTCAACTATGTGTCCAATAATGTCAGATAGCTCAAATCTGCGACCTTTGCCAGATTTTAACTCTTCAAGAAAAATAGCAATTTTGGGGTTGTGAGCACTGTCTGAGGCTCTATGACTTTGCCACCCAGATAATAAACCTCTGTTTTTGCCAGAAGCAGGAGAGAGTCTCCTTTCATTCCTTCCACCTGGAAGACCAGGACTACTTTCTGGGTATCCGGACAGGACTGGTCTAGAAAGTGGAGAACTTGGAAACTGGGTTTCGAAACTCATGTTTGAAGGATGTCCAAAATAACCAGGATGCATTAGCCCACCTCTATTAGAATTCAAACTAGCACCACTTCTCTGATTATGTAATTTTTTTTCATCCAAGTAAGCACCACTATTGGGCCTTTTTTGGGAATCATAAGGACCAATTTGCCCACCAACACTGGCTCTAGGTGTCAGCAGATGACCAGATACATTGTATCCCTCCACAAAAGGTTGCTGAGGATATTGCATGTAAAAAGGCTCACCAAAAGAAGGCTGCAGAGGAAATCCAAATTGGCCAAAAACCTTGTTTGCATGTATCATTTCAGCACCGTGTGAAATGTTTCCCACAATAGAAGAAACCCCTGCTGCTTGGGGAGTAAAACTAGAACCAGTAGCTCCATCAACGAGTGGTACAGAACCATGAGGAGGGTATGCAGCAATATATGGAGGAACAGCTGTGGGACTAAAAGGGTATGCCCCTACAAATTGCGGAGAATATAGACCTGAAGCCTGAAAATTAGTGTAAAATGGATTTGTTGAGGTCATATAAGCTGCTGCCGTAGCATATAGTGGAGGTGTATACCCAGATGAATGCAGTACAGGCAATACAGACTGGACATCAGATGAGAACTTGCTTAAACTGTGAAGAGGCTGCTCCATACCAATGTATGCACATTTTTCACTTTGAGAATTGGTGCTAGGAACTTCACATGGATAGTTTTGTTGGTGGTGTTGTTGCATCAAATTATTCTGTAAGCTGTTCTTCCATTTATCTTCATAACTCTGACTTTCTGAATTTGGTAGATTAGATACAGTGAGAGCCCTTAACTGAGATTCTACAATTGTAACATCTAAATGATTAAAACCCCTGCTTTCAGTGGAATTGAGAGATGATGATGATCTTGAGACAGGGGCAGGGTAATCAACAAATGATGACACTCTTATATCATCTCCACCTATAGTAGGCTTTAAAGCATCCACTGTAGTAACAGAAGGGTCATGAGAAGAATTTGAACCAGTATCTACATCAATTAGTTCATCCACCACTCCAAGAGACTTATTATATACAGGTGACATGGTATGCAGAAGATCTTCCTGAAAGTTTGAATTTTAATAGAGAAAAAAAAAATCATGCATTCACAAAAAAAAAATTGAGGCAAAAAAAGAAAAAGGTCAAGTGATTGACTGTAGACAAATCTTGTACTCAAAAACTTACAAAAAATAGTAAAAGAAAGAAGTTGATATCACAATAATCACCAGTACTAATTTTTTGTGCTTAGACGATGTTGAAGCCACATCCTGTCTATGCCATTTTCCACTAGCCTTATGTATTTCATTATCATACAGCTGTTGGGTTGAATCATCCTCAAACTCCTCCTTGTGTGTTGCAAGTGTTTCTTGTGACAAATGAAAGGACCCTTTACCACTATCATCTGCAGAAGACAATCAACAATTGCTGTTAAAAGCCTAAAACTACGAATATGAACCACAAGACAAGTCATTCTCCCATAATATAAGTGGGTGAGGAGATCTAGTGTTTAAGTAGACAACGGAACAGTCAAATAATCAAAATCAGCTAGTAATTGGTCATCATTAGACTCACATTTTTGCACAGCTCTGTTGAGAGATCCCAGACTGACATCTCTAGTGGTGTTCTGAGATAATAAGTTTTCTTTGGCAAGAAATGAGCCTTCCATGTTTGGAGGTGCACTGCCACTTCGATTGGGTAACACATCTTTTCCACTGCCATGGAACCTATGACCATTCAAAAATATACCCAGGTCCTCCGTTGCCATATGATGAGATGGTGAACCAAATATTGCAGCTTCCTTAAGAGTCGGCCATTTCCCCCCAGCTTCAGAGATCCTGATTGGACTCTCAGTTGCCATACTACTACTGGAAGATTACTTTATCCAGTCTTACGTACTGGAAAACAGAAATGTCATGTTGCCTCCTAAAGTGCACCCACAAAGTGTTGCTTTGGCGTACACACTTCCAACTAAAAAATAAATATTACATTAGAAATGCCCAAGCAGAGAACAAGAAACAAGAACACTGAACGAAATGTGACAAAAAAAATAATCTCATGATATACAACTTCACTTCACTTTATGTGCACGCCACAACGCACAACATCTCATGCAAATTCAGAGTTAAGTAAGGTACACAATACAGATAGAGTTAAATTATGCTATTGTAATGTTCCTTAAAAGTCATAGCAAGCTTACTGTTCAAAATTTTATTTAAAGCCAGAAGTCTTCTTCTTCCACTTTGTCAGCATCCAAACAAGGAGAGACCTAAATTAGTCAAGATCATAAAAGAAGTATCACCAGCAAGCACAACAACAATCAAGAACAATCACCTCGTATAAACTACCAATTCATAATAATAAGACGACGAAAAAAAAACAACAGCGAAATTGACAAGATATGAGTAAAAAGGTGAAAAACGAATGCGAGAGAGAAAGGAATAAGTAGTTAAAGGATGAAGAAAAGGAACCTTAGGTTGCTGGTTTTGGAGTTTCCCTTTAGGAGGTGAGGGATGAGTGCGTAGGAAACCCTAGATTCTTTATGGAAGCGGAAATTGGATAGAGAGGGATGAGGATGAGTGTGACTGAATTGATATGTTTTTGTTTATTATTTATTTACTGTTAGTGAATACTGTTATGGGTCAAGTAAGTTGAATGCAGTGCAGTTGAGAAAAGGAAGGAAGATTTTAAAAGTGTTGATTCGTACTTTATATGTACATTAAGAGAGAGAAGTTTACTTCCACTCTCTCTCCCTTTTCCCTTTTTGCTATTCTCACAGTGCTGTCCTCTTTCTGTTTGGGATTTTTGTGACCCGTCAGAGTGGGACAAACAAAGACCCAACCAATAGAATTTTATTTTAATATTTTTTTTCTCAATGTACATCTTCACATATGACAAAAATATTTTATCTTTCAACCCTCTTATCAACTACTTCGTATTTTTACTTTTATATTTTATCTTTTTATTTATTTAACATCTTTTTTCATCTTTATCTTAAAATTAAATTTTAATAACATCTTGATTAAAAGTAATTTAAACTAACCTCATAATGTACTTTACATTATTTTTCATAAATCTACAATATGATTTATGCATTTTAATTTTTTAAATTGTATACAAGTAAATACTTATTCAACTTTATTATTGACTTGAAAATTATCTGAACCTGATTATCCACCAATAAAATCTAGATCAATTTAGTTCATTTTTTAATGAGAGTAATAGAAAAAATTATTTGTCTTATTGCTTCCTTGTTTCTGTATGATTTTTTTGTGATTTTTATTTAAATTACTTCTTATATTTGATTTATTTCATAAAATACTTTGTTTTTTCCTAAAGACTCTATTTAAGAATTTTTAGTTAAAAATAATTGTTAATTTTTTTAAAAAAATTATCGAATGACTTCAATTTTAAATTTTGAATTAATTTCTGAAAAAACATGTATTCACTCAAAGTGTAAAAAAAATGCATTATCATTTAATTCTAAATTGGCATTGAAAAAAAAAAGTATATTATCATCTAATTACAAATTGGATAGAATGATAATTTTTTCTATTTTTATAATAAATATTTTATAAGTGATTGCTATTATTTTGAAATTGATTTAAATATAACTCTTTTATACTAACCAAATATAAAAATTAAACTGGTATTATCCTTAATTTTAATTTTAAGTAAAGTCTCATCCTTTTATAACTGTACAAAAAATGGAACTCCGATATCTAGAAGCAGGCCCATTTTTTAAAAAACAGGCCCATTTAAAAGAACATGAAAAGAAAGTAAGAAATGAGACATTAAAACAGTGACATGAACCCTAAACTAAACTAAACCCCAGAAGAATATTTGATTTTGATGTATGGCGGAATTGAACACACTGGTGGTGCGGAAGCCATGTTTTGGTCTCCCAACTGGTTGCCCTCAATGTCTTTCGGCATACATCTATCTCAAATTTGCTCAAATTCCTTTTCACTTGGATTTCCACCTCAATGACCCTCATACTGGTAAATCCGTTTTCTTTCTTGTCTTTCAGGCTTATGGGGTTCACAATTCCATCTCATGAATTTATTTATTGTTTGCTTACTCATATTCACTTTTTGTTTTGTTTAGATAAAATTCCTTACTTTGAGTTTGGTGATTCTGTGACTTATAACAATGAGAAAGAGGGGATCATTGAGTGTTTGAAGAAAGATGCTGGGGTTGTTGATTTGGACAGTGGGGTCTCTACACTACCTGAGTGGATTTCAACCAAAGCAATTCTCACCACTTGGCTTGCTGATGCACTTGCCTATGAACTCTGGGTGGGCCGTGAAAGTTCCTCTGCTTATGCCATCTATTACTCTGATCTTCCGTGGCCATTGGGGAAGATTCTTTCTTGGAAGAAAGCTCATTGTGTAAAGCTGAAACATGGAATTACTAATGACAATGCTGAAGTAAAGAAAGAAGAGGTCAGTTTATTTTTCTTTCCTCGTGCAACTATTTTCATTAAATTTCATATTTGGGAAAGTACTTGTTTCTGGTCTCTATACTTCCGACCAAACATGGTCAAGGTTCCTATACTTTGGTATCAATGAATTTGGTCCTTCTTCAACTTTACAAAATGTTGGTTTGGTCTCTCCTGGAATACATGATTTATTTAAGGGTAAGAGGGACTAAATCCATATTTTTTTGGATGTTTGAGGAAATAATTCATCAATATGAAAGTATAAGGATCTTGATCATTAAGTATAGGGTTTTCCTTCATTTCTGTGTGTTAGTAAGCAGTTTTGTTGTTTTGCTTGAGTTTCTCTTTAATTTGGCATTTATGCATAGTTATTAGTGATGGACAGATTTACGAAAGAGCAAACTCTGCATATGATGCCTTGTCAAGCTCCTTAGGCGAACAAAATTACTTACTTGAAAACAGGTGATTTCCTCTGGTTGAATTGTAACAAACTTGTGAGCTTATCTTTGATTAGAGCATTTTGTGGGAATGTTTTTTTTTTTTCACTTTTAGAGAATTTATTATCTTCTACCTCCAGGTGAAGTATTCATATGTTTTATTTGGTTTATGCAGGCCATCAAGCTTAGATGCTATTTTTCTTGCACATGGACTGGTTGTTCTTCAAACTTTACCTGTAAGTATTAATTTTAATTAACTGTGTTTCTATTATTTGTTTTGAGATTGTTATGGATATTATAGTGGCTGCTTGGTTTATACTGGCCAATTAAATTGGACAGGGATTGTTATGGAAGTTACATTTTACACTTTGGGAACTATCATGAAGTTGGTTAGATTCTCATTATAAGAATAAATGATTTTGGCACTCTATTGAAGCCATGTAGAACATTAGTCTAAGAGTTAGGTGAAGAGGGAACCATTTATAGAATAGCTGTATATGAACATATGAAGTGTTTACCAATGTTTATCAGCACTTGGTGGAGTAAATGACAATTGACTAAGATTGTTCTCAAGGAATTGTAGTTGATATTTAAAAGATTTTATCCTAAAAATAAGAATATTAAATCTGACTAAAATTGGTTCCAGATTGGGAAATAAACAGCCAGCCTCAATTTCATCATTCTTTTTAGACCTCTAGCAGTAAGAGATCTTTTATGCTGTGATCTGCTGTATTTGGAGCTTTTTGATCATAAATACTTCTCTTTACCTCTTTGATGTAAGAATCATGGGAGATGTATCACAATAGACCTAGAAATAATAGAATAATTGCAATGGGGTTCACTAGGTGGAAAATTTGTAACTTAGACTTGTTCGAGTGAGATGGGTGAGCAAATGAGAGATTGATGCTTTGGGATTCCTGGTTTTCTTATGGAGAAACATGTTGTTTTATAAACATAATCCGATATTGGGTGATACTTCTGAACAAGGAAACTAATCTTTGACACAAAAGCCTTGTAAGCTTATGTACTAAGTTGCTTTTGCATTCTTCTACCCATGAGCTTCCTGGCCTTTCTTCTTAAGGAAGAGCATATATATTTTTTGCTTTTAGTGTGCTTTTTAGAATCACTCAGACAGTTGTTTTGAGAAAAACTTTAAGCTCTACATCCTTCATTGATGTACCATCAGGAATCTTCAGTGCTGCGAATCAAGTTTTTGGAGCATGCTAATTTAGTTAGGTATGTGCAACAATGTAAAACAGAACTTCTAGAAGCTGCTCCATCTCCTTCCTCTGTTCCACAATTTCGTACTGGTTCATCATCATCTGCTTCCAGAGGTCAATCAGGTAAGATATTTTCTGGACCTTGTTAATGGACACTTTAGCTTTGTTTAATGAGATTTTCCTGGAGAAGCGAATGTGGTGTTCCCCCTAACAGAATCATTCTCCCTCTCTCTAATAATTTTATTTAGATGTAGTGCTGGAAATACGTTGGCATGGTGTCTTATTGCTGGGGTAGTATAAAAATACATCTCTACTTTCTAGGTCATTATTTCTAACAATTCTATAGATGGATTGCAGTATTCTGAAATTCATAGGTTTCAAGTGACTTGAGAGTTACGGGATGGGTGTAATTAACAAATGAAATAATGTTAAACTTTCAGCATTTCTTAAGATGGAATCTCCTGGTAACTTGTTATTTCTATTCACCATTATATAAAATCTGGTACAAAATATCTTGTTACTCCATCTTGTGCTTTTGTGTTATAAAACAAAAAGTTTAAATATATTTTTAGTGTATGTAAAATTAACTGAGTTTTAATTTTAGTTTTTCTAAAAACAATTCTTTGGTTTTCTTCCCAAACAAAATGAAATTTTGTCTTTAGTCTACTCTACAAGGTCAAGTGACCTTTCTGTCTAAAGGCAGGCAATGTCTGTGGTCTAATGACAACTTGTATTAGTTTCAAATATTTTTAGACCAAAAATAATTATTTTATATTTTAGAGGGATCTAAACAAATTTCTTTTTTTCACTGAGATCAAAATTAGAATTTGGTCATTTTATACTAACTAAAATCAATAATTTTAAGATTTCAATGGATGAAACCTTATTTTTTATTGAATTTTAGTAATCACATAAGGCTCTTAGTAATTGTCTCCTATTTCCTATATTTGGCGTGTCTTTAAATTTCATCATGTCATGGTTCATGGAAAAAAAATTGTATTATCATTAATTATGTGAAAAATGTCTATTTGCTATTTTAAACTCATCCTGGGACTCTTCATGAAGTTTGATTTTTTTCATTTTTTTAATTAGGTTCGAAGCCTAAGAATAAACCCAAAAGAGAGAAAACACAGGAGGAAAAAACCTTCAAAAGGAAGGCCAAATATTTTGTGGTAGCACAATTGGTTGCTGTTGTTGTGTTCCTCACACTTATGACTACATTTGATGATGCTGAACTGGAGCTAGATGATGGTGGTTTTGATTACTATGAATGAAATTGCATTTGTTTATATATCTTCCTTCGATGTAAGAGACAAGGTTGCCACCAACCTTAATAAAACAAGTGTGTCCTTCTTTGTTAGCATGCGAAATTGGAAAATTACCATTCATTCTAATTTTCTAGTTATAAGGTCCATTGTTGTATACACAAGTGTTAAACAAATTGATAATGGAAAGATATCATTGTTTATTGAATTGTCGGAAATTAATGAAGACTAGGTGGTGGCTAAGCGTACAGCTCTTTTAAGGTAGGTTAGATTTGTGAAATCCGCATTTTAAATTGATTAGATAAATTTAGTTTGAAAAATATTTTTGTAGGTTTGTATTGATTCCTAAAGGTCCACAATAAACAGATTAGTTCGTGGGTCTAAATATAAATTTAAAAAAATGAAAAATTTACCAGTTTCAAATAAATTAATTTATTTTTCTTTTATTTATTAAGATTAATTTTATCTCAATAATAATTTGTTATTAGCTCCCTTTTCTCTCCCCTTTATGTTATTTCTTTACCTTTTTCAACTTTATTCTTGTGTATAAACGTTTATCTAATTCAATAATAAACAGGACACTTATTGTTCTCTCTTTTCTTCATTTCGAGAGCTGTTGTGCGCATTCATTTTTCTAGCAAAAATGAATGGTGAACTTGATCTATCTAAATGCAAAAACAATGTTCACAATTTTGTGTAATCGCATTCAAAAGAAAATCTTGGTATTGCTCTTTGTTTTTCTCTGCTAAATTCTATAAACAATGTGGAACAAATTCTAAATGGTTGTAATAAGTGTAAAAAATAAGCAAGAGTTCATCCATAAAGGTTTGAAAAGGGTGTCTTAACATGATTTCATGGATTGTGCATTTTTTCTGTCCTTCGATCCATTAGAGTATTCTCTTAATAAATAAGGTGATCTTCTCTAAATTTATGATTTGTAATTAAAGACTTATTAAATAAAGTGATTTCTATATGACTGATTACTTGACAAAACTTCACATAAGTTAGACTTTTTCCCAAATCCAGTTTGTACATGCAATGTAATGTAAAATGCACTTGCAAAGTTGCGTCTATTATAGCATAGAAAAGACTGAAAAAAGTAGGCTATGCAGTTTTTGAATAGCCTCAATTATCAATATGATAATGTTGTTGTCATGTTTTTTTAATGAATCATTGGACTTCCATCATGAAAATTTTCTCATGTTACTCAGCAAAAACAAATATTCGTGAATAGAACATTTCTTGTAATCATCAAACACATTCAATTAACATTGTCAGTAGTATATATTTATGTTGTAATTTTTGTGGATGTACTGGTCATACATTGAGCACATATGCTTTTGCAAGCATAAATTTCCTCTTAATTCTGATGCCAAGAACAAGAAAAACATTTATGGTTGAGGGAAAACTTCTAGTCACAGGAAATATGGATTTTTTCTTGGACATGGCTTATATGACAAGAAACCTATGTCTACTACTTTGTTCTAACTAGTGAAGCTAAGATTTCAAAGAAGGAATAACAATCTACTACAAATGAGATCCATGGTGTTATGTTCTCCCTGAGTAATATCAAGCTCTTATAGCATTAATCCAACAACCACAATGCAAATTTAGCTCATATTAGTTCCATTTCATCTTATTCCACACACTTGCCTCCTATATCAGGTAAATTTGACTCTCATCTCTACTATGCACACACAACAAACTATTCCTTGAATTCTTAATTCAGGGCAATAAATCATGTGTCATCCTCTCTCAAACATTTTCATTCTAAATGTTCTTTATATTTCTGGTTTTACTTATAATTTGATTTATATCTCTAAATTTTTTTTCTTGGTGCCTAAAAGAAGCAATTAGTACTTATTAACGTTAAATCTGTACATTAATGCAATGACAAAGATTTATTTACAATGGTTGCTTAAGAGTGCTGGATGAACTCCGGATTGCACATGTTCTATGAGTTTAAAAAAAAGGTCATGTGTGTCAAACTATTTTCTTTTTATTCATCAAAAAGCTAAAAAGTGGACATCAAAACAGCACAAGATCGACGGCTAATGAGATATAGTAATAGATTCCTATAGAAATTTTAAAACCAAAAGTAGGAAATCAAACGGAATTAACTAATAACTTTCCTCTCTTGTTTGAGTATTTAAGATCCCCAAATTAGAGAACTTCAAAATGTTCTTAAAAAATTACAAAGAGGGTCGGTCTTGAGCATTACATTGAAAATTTCTCATTTCCCTCCCCAAATTACAAAAATTATCTAACAATGGTGAGAGATTGGCACAAAATCTTTCCCTCCCCTTCATTTTCCTTTCATCTAAACTTATCCTTCAATAAAGTACTTCAACTGACACCCATTGCTAAACTATTTAAATGAACCAAAAAATATAAGTCCTCTATATCTTTCTATCTATGTATCAGTTCCACAAGAAATCTGCTGTAAGTTCACATCCTCCCATTTCTTAACAATTTCATTGTATCCCTCAGCATAATCAACAGCAAACTCTGCCATTGAGCTCATAGCAGTTGACATACCAGTACATAGCACCTCAATCGCAACTTCAGCCAATTTCTCAGTATTCATCACCTCTTCGACATTACCAACTTCCACCATTTTCATATTCTCATCATCTTCTTTTAATCCAACTGCATTTCGTCGAGTCTCTTCTCTGGACTGTTGTGCATAGAAGGACCCTATGCCTGCTGCAAAAAAGTCTATGCCTTCAAGTACTGCAGTTTCTTGGAGGGTATCTAGACGCCTTGACCACTGAACACAAAGTCCAAATAATGGATGAGTGCCACTAGACCTACGAGGAGAGCATGCTAGCTTTGACTGATCATGCTCACATCTCACACATCTTAGAAGCCAGCCAGTTAGAGCATGAATATAGGATCTTTGAGAACTGATCCACGACGCAAAGGTGTTTCGCCAGTGCCTCAATTCAGTTTCAAGATTGGAGGTGGAACGAGCAAGCCTCTGCGGATCACATAGTGATGTGGCACACTGTTTTCTGGCATCAGAGTCAACAAGAAGAATCTTGGCTTCATCTAAGGTTCTCTGCTGTGCCTGATGACATTCTGCCATCACATTCCACATCTTGGCAAGCCTGTTAGTTTGTACGTTAAATCAGCATACATGATACTTTATTTGTAATTACATGCATTTGATTCGTTGCACAAAAAGCGTTCTTGCATGCATAGCCATACACGTTCTCCAGACAAGAAGCAGATGATCAAAGTTTTTACATCAAAATGGATACATAATCATGTGAGCTTACTGTATAGACAAAGTTAAGTACATGCTATGTAAACTTGATAGCTCTAATATACAGAGAGAGTATCGTAAAATTAATTATAAGTGAACTTTTTTTAACTTAAACAAACTGTACTGTTACCAAACAAAGACTAGCATTATTAACATAGAGGAGCATAAAGGACAAATTGGAATATTCACAGCGAAAATACTTTGAATTGTAGCAGTAGTTTTACTAGAAAATAAGGTTATATGGAATAATGATTTTCTTACGTACCCTTGCAACAGTTCAAGAAGCTGGGGATGCAACTCCTCATCCCTTAGAGTTTCAATTCTCCTGGAAATAGATTCAACTGAGTGCATTGAAACTGTTATCTGGGGATGTAGATCTCTAATGGCTGCTCTTGTTTTATCAAGGGAAGAGGGTTCCTCTCCATTTACATCATGATTCCTGAGTTGCTGACATTTCTTGTCATATGCAATTCGAACACGTTCTCCGGACTGTTGAAGAAGAAAGTGGGCATAGCATTAAGTTTCCCATTATAAAATTGTAACAATCATAAGAACATTGACCTTGTAACAATATGAGATTGAAAAAAATATATTAATGAATTAAATTAAAGGGTTAAAAGTTAGCCTCCTGTGTGATTTCTTTTCAAATACCTATTAAGCATCAATAGAAAAATGTATACTTGTCAATTAGAGGCATTACAGTTTTTCATATTACCAAGAGCTAAACCTCTTAGATGATTACATAAGTACTTTGAATTTAGTACTAACCATCACAAGTGTAATTTTTATAGATGGATTGACAACCTTACAAGTGAAGACTAACTTTTTTCATCTCAAACGATTGTCTACACAGCAGCTTACTGATAATTGAACAATGGCTGGCCCAGTAAAGGGTTATGAATTTTTTTTATTGACGACCAGAGGAAAGAGTCAACAGGCTATATTTCAAGCAGCAATTATCTATACCAAAGCATGTACTGTGAGAATTGTATTGAAATAACCTTACAATGAATATGGGTTTGATAATAGTTCAAGGATAGATGTTCAGTAATAAATGCACCAAAAAGAAGAGTTCAATAATATACCCTGACTTCGTCGTAGAGTTTCTTCTCCCATGCATATAACCTGTCTAACGTAGACTGATGACTAGCAGAAAACAAACAATCTTCCTCTGATGGATCATCGGTGCCTCCGAAATCCTCATCCGTAGTGTTTGAAGAAGTCACTAAAAATCTTGATGAGGGTGATCGTAAAGAAGCTGAGCGGAACAGCGCTATTGGGTTCAACAATTTTGATGCTGCAAAAGAAAAATAATTCAAATTTATATTCTTGAAAATCTCCCAAATGGGTAAGTGAAAGAAAAATGAAGCACGAAAATCAAATGAAAACTTGGGAACAAGTAAGATTATTTCTATGCAAGACAAACGCATTTTCTATATTATGGTAGATTGACTTTTGAAATGGGAAATGAAAAGAAATTTCAATCTTGAGAATTCAAACGTTATTAGTGCTTCGCAAACATTGCTAAATGTTTTGTTCCTACAACATATCAGAGCAAATATGAAAGTCATTCTTGAAACTTGAGGCCCGACTTACAAATCAGAACACTATGAAATGCAAGAGAATGCAATAACAATAATACTTGAAACAAGGTCAAAATATAAATTGTATATTTCCATCAAACCTGACAGTTCATTAGATGCTGATAAACACTGAGCTTTCTTGGCCTCTAACAATGCGGAGACATCATTAGCCGCATTGCAGATTACTGTGAATTGAGCTTCAAGATCCCCGATCACTTCAGCCATGCTTGTTGGTCTTCGGTTTACATAAACAGTAAAACCAGGTGTGTCTTCCTTGGCTTCTTGATTACCAGTTGCCATTTCTTGACCAGCAGTTTGAGCTTTAGATACTTGAAAACATTCACCGCCATTGGCTTGTTCTGTGACTTCCTTCACAGTTTCAGTTTCAGCAGCCGTTCCCTGCACTTCCTCCTTGCGTTCATCAACATCTTCAACCGTGACTTCTTCTTTGGAAGAGTCTACATCAATTTTGGCTCTTACTTCTGCTACATTTCCCTTTACAGCAAAATCCTCTTGTTCAGTGCCATCTTCTTCCAGGTCTGGTATTCCTTCGTCTATTCGGACCTGCCTCAGTCCTCCGATCTCATTATCCATTCCAGTCTGGTCAAAGCTACTATGGTTGGGATAACCATAATAGTCCAATGATAAAAATGGGTTCCAAAATGATTCCCATTGGGAATATTGAGGTGAAGGAGGAGGGATATTAGGCCTGTTATTGGGAGAATAAGCAAAAATTGAGGAATTCAAAGGTGAGGATTGCATGGGAAAGCAACCATCAGTGCCAAACTGGTGCATGGGATAATATGTTTCTACCCGAACCATTTCAGGCGATTGAGGCCTTTCCTCAACTGAAATTGCTGGATTACCACCCGACCTTAAGTAATTCACCTTCAAAGTTGTTTTGGGATCAAACTCAATTGTTGTTGCGCTGAAGGATTTTGATGCTATGTGAATGAAGCCAAGAGGATTGGTTTTCTTGACAGGTGTGGAAGGTGAGCTCATGAATGAATCTAATGGCAAATGGTGCGACTCATCGCATTCAAAGTAACCTAACAGTGCAGCTGAAACCCTTTTCATAGACTGAATGTATGCCACATGTTCAGTAGCAAATTGAGCTCTTTGCTCAACAGCCTGTTTGATGAAACGTTTTCTATCTTTGCAAAGCTTGACTGCCTCTTCATCATCCAACCTTGATTGAGAACATCCCATCTCTTCTCGATGCCTTTCCTATGAATATCTCAGGATTGCATTGAAATGGATATAAATATCAAAATACAGACTTTTATCTATCGCAAATCTGTCCACAAACAGGAAAATTCAACATATACAACGAATGTCATAAAAATTGAATTGGAGTGAAAAAAACAAATAAGAAGTAAATTAAACATTATTATAACCAAAGAAAAGTATCAGGGTAAATAAAGTTAGATGCTTTTCTTTGCTATCAAGTCTAAGAAGGGCAATGCAATGTAAATAGAGATTTAACCAATAGAAACAAGTAATGGAGGTTCCTCCATGCTTTCCATAGAACACAATGCGGAGTCATTAAGAAAGCATAGAACTTTTCATTTGGGAATCTTTGTTTTGGGTAAAGGTGAGAAACAACCACCCTAAATTTTCAATAGGAACACGTCTCGAAGTGAAAATAATTAAGGGCAGATATTAAAACAATCCTCAATCATCTGAAGAGAAAGAAAAGGCCGTATTCAGATAACAAACTAAGGGGCAAACAACGGCGTAAAAGATTTACATAGCTACGATTACGGATATTGTAGAAATGGTATCAATGTAAACCGAGAAAAAAAATGACAGAAGAGATGCAGAAGAGATGAAGGGTACCAATTTCACCAAAAGCTGAATGCAGCTCACTCACTCTCTTGCTGTGAATAGTTAACAAATGCAGAAAGAGAAAAAGCTAAGCGTTTGGCTTGATTAAGTGTAGAGATGAACAGTGTGAAGTGAATGGAGGAGCATACCTCAGAATGGGGCGTTGATCTCAGAGAGAGAGGGAGAGAGAGACGTTGAGAAAAAACAACGGTCAAAACATGCAGAACAAGAATGAGAAAGGAACAGTGTTGTGTGGGGAACACAAAAAGAAACAGTTTAAAGAGCAATAACTAAAAAGAATGTGACAACTAAGGGCAAAATGTTCGTGGAAATGAGAAAAAACTGTCTTTTGAATTGAATTTTCAGTTATTTTACATCAAATTCAAATATACTATAGTTAAGTTTCAAAATATTTTAAAATTATAAGTAAACTTCAGTTACAACGACTTTTAGTTTTTAAAATTTAATTTTTAATTTTGGTTACGTTTTAGCTTAAATATTATTTTAAAATTTTAGTTTTAAAATTAATTAATATAGCTAAAAAAATGACCTGGTGAGCCTCACCAAATTCAAACAAAAAAACGTTTTTTTCAAAAATAATAATGTCAACAATGAAAGAAGCGGGACATGCCTAAAAGAAAATTATGTCTACTTGGTTTAAAAGATTGAATTATAATTATGTTGATTTGATGTGTCAAATTTTAGAAAAAAATAATGATAAAATATAATAGATAGTTCAAAATTATATAAATATTTTAATGATTATATGTTATATCAATTTTAATAGATATAAAAACATTATCAAGTGATTTTAGATTGATATAATCTTTCAAAACATAATATAAGTGAGTTTTAAGTTCTACCATGGGTTTCGAAAATAAATTATCTAATTAAAAGTTATTAAAATTATCATAATTAATGTAACTTTTATATGTACATATAACAAGAAAAGTAATATAACAACTACACTAATAAAAATAATCAAACTAGCAACTCTTTCCTCACAAATAAATATTTAAGTTTATAGTGTAAGTAACTAGAGAATAACTTTAAAGTAAGAGTGATATATTTTAAATGACACCTACATATATTTTATTATTAAAGTAGAAAGAGTATATAAATAGAAAAAAAAATTAGTTATTCAGGTTTTATCTTAAAAAAATCATTTCTAAAATGTCTCTTTTTATTTCTTTTGTTTTCTCTCTAACTTTTTGAACCCCTCTATCACTATCGGAATCAACCATTGGATTATTGGCAGTGAATACCACAAGATTGTCAGATTAGAGTTTCAAAGAGAGTAAATTTATTTTTGTCCCTTCTTCCTTTGAGTTAGTTGTGAACGTGTTAGATTATCTTTGGTATAGGCTTTGTATGTGGTTTTTCTAACTTCATGATTAGTTCATGTTAATTCAGAGTCCTAATGATATTGTTATATCTTTGATTTGAACTTTGTGGTGCTCGTTAAGCTATTTTTGGGCTTTGTAGGATTGGATCTCTTTGTGAGCACATTTATTTCTTCGCAGGTAAGGGAAGGTAGTTTTATTTTGAAATAGAACCCTAGGTTAGAAGATATTGATGTGGGGGTGACGTGGTCACCAATTCTAAAATTTGTTTGCAGGATTGATTGTTTATGAGTAAAATAGTGGATTGCTTGAAATTAAATGTGAATATGTTGATTTATATTTGAATGAGTTATTGAAGGTATTTTGCTTGAGATTGAAAGTGTTGAATGGTAGTATAAATTGACTTGAATTGCATTATGAATTCTATTCAAGTATGAGAATGTATATAAATGTTTTGTAAATTGGTTTAAAAATAATGAATATATATGTTGACATAGTATCACTACCATTTTGAGTAAATAATTTTCATTTTAATGTTGTATGTTTTTGAAAATATAAGTTTGAATGTATTTTTTGTTGAAAAGTAAGTAAGAAATCGGTTTTTAGAAACATTTTCCTACATATCTCACTAAAGCGAGAATAGGGTAAAAATTGTGGTGCTCTCACGTCCATTTTTACTCAAACAATATGATTTTCGCTTAAATTAAACAAAAACTTAAAAAAAAATCTTTTAAAAGGTTGGTTTATTTATATTATGGTTTTTTATGTAGAATTTTATTACATATATAAATGAAAAATCTTTTAATTAGATGTTTAAATAATTCTTAGATGAATTTTTTTTGTGTTTTTGAATTTCTAAGTATTTCTACCACCAATATAGTTCCACATCGTTAAGAAGTCGAGACTAATGGCAGTTTATATACTTCCTCCTCCCTCTACTCGTCGATGCGTCTTTTAAGAACAAACTTGTGATGAAGCACCGACCTCTGGACAAGCCATGTCACTCGGTCTCGATGACTGATCGCATTAATATATATTATTAAAGGCGCTCAATAAATGACAACAATGACAGTTGTGGAAACTCCCTATGAATTATGATTATGTCATTCCAAATCTAGGTGACATCAATATATCTCCCTATAAATCAGGGATCATCACAACAAGGGCCCATGACTAAACACTATAAATAAACCTCAGTCAAACACCGATAACAAAAGGAGGAGACTTGAAGGAAGGAGTAAGGAGGCTACCGACACATCAACAATTGTACAACCAGTTCCAGGTACTATTTAGGCCCCTCTTTATCCATACAGGTACACTAAGCTTTGGTATGATTTAATGGTGTGACTTTGGATAATGTGAGATGTGAAATATAGATTTTAATAAAGACATAATATTTTTAGGGAAAAAAATCGTGTTGTTGAGATTGTTTAGGTTGTGTATTGATTAGGGATTAGTCTAAAATGAGGTATCTTGATTCTCTTGATATATTGAAATCACATAGATGAGGATTATCAAGTGTTGAGAGTCGAAGGATGTTCATATGATTTTGTGTGTGCGGTTTGAAATATAATATGATCTTTCAAGTCATATGAATTAACTTTGTCATACTAGGTGATATGATATTGAGATTATTATACACATAGTTGTATGGATTCATAACGAGGTAGTATGACAATTGTATATGCACGAGTCTTCTAGAAGTAGAGTCAAGTGTTTGTCTACCTGGGTCAGTAGAAATTTGACATGAGAAATAATAATTATGAAATTTTATAAACATTTAATTTCTTTGTGTACATATGTGAACATTAATAAATTTATGAATGTTATTTAAAATTCTCTTTATATTATAAATTTTTAAAAATAACTAGTTTACCATGTTGTTTGTGTTGTATTTTTTTTTATTTGTAATAATAAAAAATAATGAAGTAGATGATGTTTCAGGTGATAGAATTTCTCAATAAATAAATAAAGATTTCGAATATTTAGTTTCTTTAATATCTTATTTAATATATGAAATATTTAAAATCTATATATACATATATATTTTTAAATTATTATATGATTATTTTTATACATTTATATGTTAATTAAATATTACACCATTATATAATTAGATATGAATAAAAATAAGAATGTTATTAAAATATCTTAACTCATAGCATACAATAACTTTCATATTATACTATTATTTTAAGAAAATTTAAAAAATTGTGTATAAGTTTATATACTTTAAGCTTTAATGAAACCACTTACAGATAATTATATACGCTAAACTTTAAACTTTGAACGTGGTACGCGTGCAAAACACTCCATCGCTAAAATCAGCAAAAATATATTAAAAGTTGTAATAAATACATCATGAATCAACCCATGGCTTTAATACTTATTAATGTTTTATTAAATGTTTTGTTTTTTTTGGTTTGGTCATGTAAATGTTGCTTATATTTTTAATATGAGACGTGTCGTCGTCCCAAGTAACCACCAACATGGTCTTAGCATTGAAGAGTACGTGACCCATATAAAGTAAAATAAAATTCCATAATATGATTCTTTGATTCTTTCATTATATGACATATTGTGTGTGTCTTTGTATATGTCTTCTGTTTGTTTGTGGGTGTGTGGATGTATATAATAAAAACTATTAAAATGTATGTTTCACAAAATAACTTCATTAGAGTAAAATTTACAATAACACGTAAAAAATGACATGCACAATGACATTTACGTACGTAAAGTAAAATAAAATTTTATAATATTACTCTCTAAGAGATGATCTTTTATATATATATATTGTGTATTGTAATATTCCAAAAATTTAGTACATTGTAAGTATATTATTAAAGAATTATAATATTCCAATTTCATGTTATTTAAAAATTACAATATTCTAAATTTCTTGTTACAATATAATTGATAACTAATTATATTATAGGATGATAAGTTTTTTTAAGTATTTGTATCCTGTTAAAAATGTCTAATATATATATATATATATATATATATTAGTTAATAAATAAAAAAGACATCTATTTCAAATACATAGATTACGTGTATTAATTATGGCTAGCTATAGAAAAATAGTAATAATAAAGTTCCAATAATTAAGTTTTGTTTGAATGAAGTGAGAGTGGAAAGGGGAAATCAATTATATGAGGTTTAATCAATTATATCCTCATACATAATAAATTATACCTTTATTTCAAAACACTCAACTACCTTCATTATGCTCCTAGTAACATGCAAACCCAACCTTTTAAATCACAAACCAAATCATTAAACTCCCCATAATTATTCCAACCTTCTTCAACCCGTGCACCACATACCTACCAGTGCTTCAACATGCAAATCTTCAAGAAATACCTCTCATGCACAACATCAATCACCTTCTATGCAGGGGTAAACTCTTCAATCTCACCCTCCAATTCGTCTCTTTTCCTCGCATGTGAGATGGGTGCAACCCCCACCCCCTCCTCCGTCTTTCTTTTCATGCAAATCAATTGTTCCAAACACGAACATAGACAAGATAAATCACCTTCATCACATCACTTGATCCAAACACAGAGTTAAAAGAAAATGAAAATTGATTTGTTAAGAATAATAAAGGGTTCTATAACACTAACACTAAAGATTGAATAAAATAGACATTATCCTAGACAATTTCTTTGTTGAATTTGTAAATTAGAATCCTCCTTACTAAAGTATGAATTCTAACTCCCTCGTAATGAATACTTTTAATCATTTTAGAAGACCATTGATTTACAAAGAAGTGTTATAATCATTTTATGAGGTAAATATATTTGGATATATTCCCCTTTTGTCTTGTAAAACCACCTCTATTGAAAATAACCTGACTCTGATACCATATTACGAAGTGGACTTTAAGCCTAACTCAACCCCATAAAACTGGTTCAATGAGGTTGAGGGTTGCACCCATTTATATAGAATGAAAGGCTCTCATCTCTAGCCGATGTGGGATCTCCAACACACCCCCCTCACGCCGAGAGTGATAGATAGAAGCTCGTGCGTGGGACTATATATTATGGGTGGTCCGATAGCGGCCCGATAGCGGGTGGCACGATAGGCCCAACACAAACACTCGCTAGGATAGGCTCGAAATGGCTCTGATACCATATTACGAAGTGGACTTTAAGCTTAACTCAACCCCATAAAACGGGCTCATAGGGTTGAGGTTTGCACCCACTTATATACAATGAAAGGCTCTAATCTCTAGTCGATATGGGATCTCCAACAATAACAACTTTTATTAAGTGAAAATTGTCACAAACTACAATCGAATAAGTCTATAACGATGAGATTTCAATTTTCTTTTTCAAGAGTTGATTCTTTTATGAAGTGAATTGACTTTTTCGATAGTTACATATTGTGATTGAAGTCAAAGTGGTTTGATAGAAAGATGTGATGAAAAATTAAATATATATATATATATATATTTATTGAAACAGTAAAGATTGAATACAATAGAAAGAAAGATGGTAAACCTTAATATGTTGATGTTAAAGTATTTTGTTGGAAAAAGATAAACTTCAAACCATAAATAGAAAGAGTATGAATAGTCCAAGTTTAATATTGTAAAAAAAAATATAGATTTTAACGAAAAAAAATCATATAAAACAAAAAAGAAAAGAATATCATATTTTAAACTAAGATGACAACAAAAGATCTCCATTAACGTTTTCCAATTAAAATTTCAAAATGAAAAAGATGTTAGGTAAGAGATTTTACCAATTTTGCTTCACATCATAGATAGACTTTACGGTAACTACTTTGGTGACCTTATTAAAAAGCTAGAAAGAAAATGTGTGTCATCACTGCTTATAAAAGTGAAGTTTTTCACTCCTTGAAGAGTGTTAGAGTCAAACAACATACTCGACAATGTTTATAGACTATGAGGCTCAGTCGTGCTTCTTAAAAGGTGTGTCAGTGTTCAACACTGACACATGTATGACACTCGTATTAGAATTGTTAAAGATCTAAAAGTATTTTTTAAATTATATAAAATGTCTGGTGTGGTATAATATCTGTGATATATATAGTTTATAAACACTTTTGTTAACCATGTGATATATAGTTCATAAACACTTTTGTTAACCATGAAAATGTGAAATGTGAAGTAAGTTGGTAGCATGGATTTGTCAATGAACATTACGATTTGCACCAGAGAGAAGAGTAGAGGATTTGTGACAGAGAGAGGAGTATAGGATTTGTGAGAAGTCCAAAGGAAGTGGGAAACGTGAGAAAGCATCACCAAGAAAAGGTATGTGGGTTTCTTGTTTTAACAAATTTTTGATATTTTGATTTTGGGTTTTCTGGGTTGGAAACGACAAAACTTTCCATTTATATTCCCTTCATTTCTATTATTTTTAGATAGGTTGCAATATTCTTTTTACCTTATTTTTGTTCATCTATGATCAATAGGTCAACACAACAACAGAGGAACGACAAAGATTCCATATAACGTTATGTCACACATGCTTCAATCCCACCCCAACATCATCACATGACTGCAATTCTTATTTTATTATTTCTTTTTTCTTCTTTTGATAACTCGTGACTGCAATCCTTATCACACTTTTGGATGTAGTTATTTAAACTAATAATTCATCTTTTCAGAATTATTCTTCTTCTTTATTACATAATTTATATAATATTTCTGTAAACAATAGTAATACTTTGAAAACTTTAGAGATATTTGATTTTCTTAAAATAATTAAATATTAAAAAAATAAATTTTAAAAATTATATTAACCTCATTAAATACTTTTTATTAATTTTTTTTCTTATAACATCATCAGACTAGACCATATTAATAGAAAGGATTAGAAAAAGTTGAACATTACGTAAACATCTTAAGGAGTATAAAGCAGCTTATATGAGTTGTTACATCAATATTTTTATAATCTTTAATACCTTTTTGTTATCATATATTATTATCTTTATTATTTCAAATTATTCGAATGTTTTTACTTTCAATCCAACAACTTCTCATACGCCTTCAACTATAGATCGTTTGATTTTTTTTATTAATTGGTTCAAACGCTTTTATCGGACTTTACAATTTTATACAACTAAATATTCTTATGAAATTATAAAATTTTAATTTCTTATAAAATTCTCTACAGAGACAATTATTTTGCCATAATATTTAAAATTAATTAAAAAATAATTATCTTTTAAAACTTCTTCAACTCCAAATTTTAAAATAATATATTTGTGAGCTTTTTTTTTATATATAAGCTACTTTTTTATTTCATGTAAAATTTTCAATTCATATTTAATTTGATGTGAAACTTTTATCTTATGCATCTCCTCTAGTTTTTCACTGTATTAAACACTTATGCATACACAAATCAGGATTGAACAACCATTGTATAAAACATAGGACTTTGTGCATTATTGTTTCGTTTGCACAATTTCCAAAAAAGAATCTTGATTTGTTGAATGATGTGGTTCCCCCAAAATCATTTTTCTTCCAGCGCACATCTATTTCACTCTAACGAAAATGACGAACCATAATGATCTTCCCTTCTTTGTTTATGCTGCCAAGAATGTACTTCTATGGATTTTATAGCATGTTTTTCATACCCAAACCGTTTTCCTGCTTGAAAAAAAAGAGAGTATGATTCACACTTTCAGAATTAAACATACATATCACAGTTAATTCAATACACTATTTTTTTTTTTTTAAATAACACTGAATTAAGTCAGACAGATATAACCATGGTATGAATATAGATAAAACAACAATTTTAGAAGTACTACTTTCATAAAATCGCTAATTAGTTATATAACATTTTTTTAAGTGTTTTTAGAATGTATAGATTAAATAATAAAATTGTGATATAAAAGTGATTAGATGTATATAAATGTGGTCTAAAATTGAAAAAAATATTTTTATAAATGTGACTTGTGAATAAATGTAGACTATATTTTTGGGTCATAGATGCTTAAGTCACAATTTTATAAAAATGACCATTAAAAAATAATAAACTATATTAAAAAAGTGAGATCTAAAATAATAAAATGTGTCTTTTAATTGTGAGTATTTTAAATTATATTTAATTAAGTTGTCTTTAATATAAATAATGGTTATTAAAATGTGGTTACTATAGATAATTTTTTAAATGGTGGATATTTTAAACCATTTATTTAATTAATTTTTTGATGAAATTAAAATAAATAAAAAATTATGCTTTGGATTCTAAATGTATAAAATGTTTTGCTTTGATTTTCATTCTCTAACAAGTTTCTCAAATCTAAATCATAAGCATGGTTTACAATTTGAAATTCAAACCAAACTTTATTCTAAAATCGAAATTCAAATATTAATATTATTAATAATGATATGGTTAAATATGTTTTTCGTCATACTTTCACGTAAAATTGGTTTTTTTTATATTTTATATCTCATTGGTACTTATAATAAAGAAACTATTGTAATAAATTTTTGTCAGTGTTTGTTTAATAATAAATGAATAATGAGTTTCAATATTGACTACAAGTATGAAACATTCAAACATTTTACTTCACACTGAAAATAGTATCACGTAAAAAAAAAAAACTAAAAATGACTCATTACAATAATTTTTTAATATAAATATTCAAAAGATCTAAAATTTGAAACACCTGAAAAAATATAATTAACCTTAATAATAAAAATAACATTAATAATAATAACTATTATAATAATAATGATGGTAATATGACAATAAAGTCTTCCTGATAGATTTTTTTTTTTACTTACGCAACCTATACCTTCTAACAACATATCAATAATTAATAGAAATGATAACAATAATAATAATAATAAAAATAATAATTGCATCAATCATCTCTTCATTATAAATTCAACAATTAGACTACCGTTTATTGATATCGATAAAAAGTTGAACTCCAACCATTCCTTAGTGAATTCCATCCATTATTGTCAAAACCCATTTTTTTAACATATTCAATAAAAACTTAGTTTATACGAGGGTAGGTCCATTTTAAACCATATTCTCTTGCATCATTTATCACCTCATTATCAATAACTACATTGTGCCAAGTCTTAACGGGTTTAATATCTTAATTGGTGTATAATAGTTTATTTTTTTTTATCTTATATTATAAAAAGAAAGGATCTATATAGATATCAATTTTGAAAGTACTTGTGAGGTGTGTTTTCTAAATGGGACTGTAGCACGATTAGTAAAGTATTATTCGGCTTGTTTCCATTTTCGTTTTTAATAATTATATATTTTTGAGTGAGATCATAAATAGTTTTTTTCTCACTTTCAAATTTTTGTGAACAAAATGAAGATTAAATTTTTAGATTTTATTGCTTTTACTATTTTTGTTCTGAATAAATGTCATTTAAAGCCCAATAGCGTATGGGCCTATCTGCACAGAGTCCAGCCCAACTTTTCTATCTTTCACTGGGCTGTATCACCAACACCCCAACATTGTGAAACGTTTATTTTGTTAAAAAATAATTTCGGCATGCAAAAACTACTAAATTAATTTTTTATTTTTTATAAAGAAACCTACTAACATTGTTTAATATGTATAAAGTCATAAAAACCACTTTAGAAATGTATCAACCTTCACTACCTTTACACTTGGGTGTCTATGCCCTATGATGAATAATGTACACCTGTAAGCTATATTTAACAGCGAAGTTTTAAAGACAGAAAAATCAACTTAAATTTTACACTGTAATTCAATCAAAGACTACTATCCACATAAATTACCATGGATATAATTTCTGAAAACTTAATAGTTGTGTTTATTAATTATTTATTATTTTAGTTAGTGTTCAAAATATTTTTTTATTATTTTTTACCGTTAACGACATGATTATTGCATTATTTTTATTTATTTTTAACTTATAAATTAATTTACTTATTTTCTTTAATACTCTTTTTAACTTCTCCATCAACCTATTTTTTTTAAATTTCTAATAATAAATTGACCGACAAGTTAAACAAATTAAAGAGAATAAAAACAATTTGATCTTAAATTGAAAATGAAAAAACAAAAAATAATAATAATATATTTTTATTGACAACAGAAATCAACGCATTATTTTGGACACTCAGTATAATAAAAATTAATAATGATTCAATTGAAAATATGTAAATTTATTATATACTTAAAATTTATTTAAATAATTATATAATAAAAACTAAGAAAATAAATTATGTAGAATAATTATGGCAATTGCTTTCTGCACCCACCCGATTCCACGGAAAAGACGAAACTGTCCTTAAAAAAATTTCTAAAATATGTGTTCTGGATTTTTTTTTTAAACGAAATTTTATATTATCCAGAATGGGTTTTTCATTTTTTTTTTCTGGATTTTCATTTCCGAAACACAATAATTTCTTTTCCATAATGTATTATTTTTCAATTCTGGATTTTTTTTTCCAAAATAGAATTTTAATTTTTGTTTCCAGATTTTTATTTCCGAAACTCAATAACCACTTTCGGATTTATTTTTCCAGAATATATTATTTTTAATTTCGAATTTTTATTTCTGGAATTAAGGGTATTTTTAGAAATTAAAAAAATATGTTGGGTGCAGGTTAAAAATGATTGGGTGTTGGAAGCATTTGTCAATAATTATATAACAGTGTAAAAACATTTTAATTTATTGAACACATTACAATGTAAGTACTGCATGCGCATAGATAATTTGTTCTTGATTTTTTTTAAAAGAAAATGAATTTGGTAATTTACAAAGAAAAGGACCAATGAAAGCAGTCTCTCCAATGAAATGATTTGGTTTTGGCTTTCTATGTCTCATGTTTAATTTGATAAAAACGATTGTGAAGTCAAAGTATTGTTTGGTTGGGAATAAAAAAGAGGGAGCATTATTGATTGTCCAAGAAATAATGATGGATGGGTTATGAGAATGGAGAGGTGATTCAGCAAAATGCACCACATTACGTGACGTGCTTCTCCCTACACATCACTTTTATTGGATTGCAGTGTCTCCCATCTTTGTCACCACTCCCTTTCTCACACATAAAAAGGACACAGTCACCATTATAAATATATGTTTTTTTTTGTCGGATTAATTTAAATACGTTTCACATTTAAATTGAACTTACCTTAAATAATTTTCATTTTTCATATTTGGAATGTAAATATAAAATTTAAACACGGAATCAAACACTAAAAGTTTTTCTTACAATGGTGCATCTTGACCATGTTATGTCCTTTATGCAAAGCCACAAATTTAGATGAAAAAGTGTGGTGGATTGGTGACACTTGTGCACTGCGCAATGTTGAACAATTGTCATGTGGCCCACTCACTATCCACATGTAGTGCCACTAATTTTAATGCTTTGCCCTTTAAGAATGCCACCATTTTGTAACTTTGGTTTGTGAATTTTGACTTCTTCGATTTTAGACAAACTGCATCACTCCTTCTCAATCATTTCCTGCCTATACACATATGTGGGTCACTTTTTTCTTGCAATAATCAAAATTTAAAACTTAATTATTCTAATAAATGTTAAAATACAAAATTACTAAAATATAAAAATGCACATATATATATGCGTGTGTATATTATACCTTTATTTATGTTTCATAAGTGACCAAATCGTTTGAAGAATGAACACGGTTTACCACATAAAGATAAACTTTGTTTAATGAAAATCAATCAGGTATAACACATATATAACACAGAGAATTCGGTAAGCTGTGTTTAATCCACTATACAAACATTCGATTATTCCTATTCAATTATTCCTATAAATACATGTTTAAAAAGAGATAAATGTACACATTTAATAGTAATCAATACTTTAATAATTGTATACTATTTTTTTTTATTTGAGCGTTAAAATGTCTTTTGTAAGAGCGTGTCTTTTTTAAAAACCAATAGAAACATTCTTTCCACTACATTATCCTTTTTCTTTGATTTTTCTTCTTTCTCTCTCTATCTCCATATTCTCTTCTCTCCCTCTCTCTTAATTTTCTCTCCTAATCCTCATCTATTTTAGAATCTGATCATACCACGGTGTAGCTGAGGAGTTAAGGAACAGTTCTACCCGATCAGATTTTTAAACAGAGTAAGTTCATTTTTACTCTAAATATCATTTGTTCTCTGTTTTTCCTTAGGATTTAGTCATCAATATTAGTGGAGTCAGTGTTTTTCCTTAGGATTTAGTCATCAATATTAGTGGAGTCAGTTGAGAAGTTTAATCCTCTCAATTTATTCTATTATATATTGAATTTTTGTTTTGTTTGTATAACTTGCATTAGGCCTGTAAATCTTGAAGCTTATCCCGACTGTGAGAAATAAAGTTCTAGAAGTTGCTTGGAAAGAAAGCAATTGAGGTAAGGAAAGCTAAATTTAATTTTTAATAGCACCCTAGGATAGAAGATTTGAATGTGGAAGGGACGTGGTCCCAATATTCAATTTCTCTTGCAGGGATGTTGTGTGTTTATATATATTGGGTTGTTTGTTTATATATTATTTAAATTTGTAAAAGTATTAGATTTTGATGGTTTAATATTTAAGTGTTTTTTTTTGTTAATTAAGCTTTTGAATATTGTGAATCATTTTTTGAATGATATTGTATGAAATTGATGTCATACATTTGGGATAATGTATGAGTTGTTATTTGATTGTACATTAAGTATGAAAAACCTATGTTTAACGGAGATCCTCTGGCTTCACTAATGATCTAAGTCATGTAGACTAAGATATCAGGTGGTGAGAAGTCGAGAGGGAGTTCATACACACTGGGTCCCACTGTAGACACTCGATATTGGATGTTTGAACTTACCCTGATCCTTTATTAGATTCACTGGTAATCTTTGGATCAAGTGTTAGTCTCTGGTAGGGGCATACTTAATGAGTCTTCTGGAAGATGAAGTGGGATTGAAATGAAATCCAATTATTATGATTGAAAATAGATCCATGTGTGGTTTATATGAATGATGAAATTGGTATTGAAATTTTACATGAAATCATTTAAAGAAATGTTTATAAATTATTAGTCTAAATTGGTTCTATTTCCATGAATTATGTTATGGATTTTCTTTGCACTAGCTTACCCTTGCTTTTCGTGTTATGTTTGAATTGCGACGACTGTACTATGTATACGAGCAGATGACCATACAGGTGCAGGAGAGCCTTAGAGGTTTCAGAGTTTTATTTTGAGTTATGGATATGTAAATATTTGTATTTCTATAAATCCTAATCATGTATTAGAAATGTTTTGAAAAACTCCAAGTTTGTATAGAATCTAGTAGAACTTTTATTGTACTAGTTATATGTAAATTATGGGGTGTTACATTTAATGGTATCAGAGCGGTTCATCCTTAGGATAACCTGAGGGTAGTGGGTTTATTCTGTTTCTCCTGCGTGTAGATTTGTGTTTAAGTCTACCATCAAGACTTAGTTAAAAGTTTCTAATAAGATGTTTGACAAAGTTGTTTTTCTTTGAAATCTTGTTTGTGTTTGAGTAAAATTAATTGTTATGAATAAAGATGAAAGTATTAAGAATGAAAAGAATCTTGATAGAGTGGTGAGGGTGCACACTCATGACTGGATCAAGATTATTTTCTATCTTAATTCTAAGTAGCTAGAGTACATTTTAGAGATAAGTCTTGATTAGTTTTGTATCTATTTTGTGTGATTATTTCTTTTAAGTTAATTTGTCTTAAAGATGTAGCTGGAAATTTTTACTAGTTTCTAATCCAATTATTTATGTGCTTAGAAGATGGCACGTAGACCACCTACTCCTCCTCCACCAGTAGATATGCCCAACTTAGCTCGGGCAATAGAGATTTTTTTTTATCAGTAAAAAATTAAATAAATTAAAAGGGGACACTTGAGGAGTGTCCCAACCCTTATACAAAACCAACAAGAGCTAACCTAGAGAGCATGAGAAAACAGAAAAAATCTTCAAACCCACCCTGTAAATTAACTAAACAATCCAAAGCTTTTAACCAAACCTTGGCCACAACAGAAGCAAACGTTAACCAAGTCCATTTTCTCAGTATAGCAGCGTAATGTTTAGCCCCATTTCCTTCACATGGTGTCGTAGCAAATTATACATGGGTAACCTTTGCTCCAAAGATTCGTATAACTAAAAAGAAAAGGCTGGAAGTACTTTCTATGTATCTCAAACCCGGTAATTCATGCATAATCTAACACCTCCAGGGGCACACAATCCATCTATTTCCTTTGGACCTGCTTCCACTTGAGCACTGCAAGGTGAGGTGTAAACTCCATAGTATCACATTGCATAGGGACAATAAATATTGTTGTTGCTCTAACACCCGAAGGCCAGTACACACAACCAAGCTTACTCCGCTCTAATAACTAATACATCGTACCCTTTGCAGCACCCAACCCGTGTATCAGTGCAGTAGAGATTAGTCCATCATTTCCTTACGCACTGCCATAGCTTCAGAAACCATCCAAACAACAACATAGCCCTGGCACAGCTTCACAGTAGCTACTGTTCCAACCAGCACCGTTCCCAACAAGGCGATAGAGGAAGACACAAGCAATGTGATACACCATCCGAAACAAGCCAACACCCCAACCATACACCATCAGTGCCAGCAACCCCATGCCACCCCATACAACATCTAATCCAGTGACCTCGTCTACCCCAGCCATTGATAGCTAGCACCTGCTATTTCAACCGAACAACCAGCCTATTGCTTAGAACATTTCTCACCAAATTCAGGTAGCTAGATATAGTACCTATAGCACCCAAACCAACTTTGTCCTAGCCTGTACTTCCCAACACCTGGAGCCCAATATTTTGTAAAACATAATTCCTGCAAAGAGTAAGATCACCAACTTTTTTTGATAAGCACCAGTTCTACTATGGCAATAGAGATGATGGCAACAGTTGCAACAACAGAGTTCTACTATGGCACAACAGCATCAGGCCGCCCTTTATCAATTAGAAACAACTAGATTAGCAGCTGAAGCGTCTCAACTTCATCAACAACCCCATACCTTTAGTTTGGAGGATTTTATGAGACACAATCCACCCAAGTTTAATGGGAAGGTAAATCCAGATGAAGCAGACCAGTGGGTGAGAGACATAGAAAGAATCTGTGAAGCTACTCAATGCCCTGAAGAGAGAAAGTTATCCTATGCCATTTATGTACTAACTGAAGAAGTTGAATTCTGGTGGATAGGCATGAAGAAAATGATGGAAGACAGAGGAGAAATGTGGGACACCTTGGAAGTCCACTCATGAAGGAACAAATGAGGTGATAAGAGCTAGAAAGCATGCTCTTATCCAAGAGTATGAGATATTTAGAATGCTTAAAGGAGAAACAATTGCTGAGGTGCAAAAAAGATTCACGCACATCATCAAAGCCTTGACAAGACCTTTGATAAAGAAGAGCTGAACATCAAGATCTTGAAATGTCTTGATAGAGCATGGCAACCAAAGGTAATTGCTATTTTTGAATCTAAAGATCTAACATCATTAAGTGTTGCTTCCTTGTTTGGAAAGCTTAGGGAACATGAGCTAGAGATGAATATACTCAATGTTCAAGAGAGTGAAGATAAGCACACAAGGAGCATAGCCTTAAAAGCATCCAAGCACAAAGGAAAGCAAGATTCCAGTGATGATAGTGATGAGGAAAACCTTAGCTTCCTGTCAAGAAAGTTCAGCAAATTCCTAAAGAGAAACCGCAACAAAGACAACAACAAAGATAGGTATGGAAACAAAAAATCCAATGATTTTAATTCAAATAATTATACTTGTTTTGGTTGTGGTGAGCAAGGTCATATAAAGGCAGATTGTGCAAACAAAAGCAAGGAGAAAAAGCCCAGTTTTAAGGAAAAGAAAAGCAAAACAAAAAGGGTCTACATAGCTTGGGATGAAAATGAGATATCATTATCAAGTTCTTCATCAAGTGAAGATGAGAAAGCAAACATATGCTTGGTTGCTGAAAATGATGATGAATCTTGTAGCTCAAGTGAGGTAAGTTCATGTGCTTCCTTAAATGAACAAAATTACAGTGAATTGCTTGAAGCTTTTCAAGAAACACATGATGAAGCTAATAGATTGGTTCTTTCAAACAACCGATTGAAAGATCATAACAGTTGGCTTGAAAAGAGAGTTAAATCACTTGAAGAAGATATGGAAAAAGCAAAAAGTGATTTTGAAAAATTGGAAAACCATTTCAAAAACTCTTCTTGCAAGTGTGATACTCTTACTTGTTAAAATTGTGAAAACCTTGAAAAGAAAGTGCACTATCTTGTAAGTACTGTGGACAAGCTTTCAAAGGGGAAATCTAACTTTGAGAATGTCTTGGCATCTCAAAGCTGTGTTTTTGGAAAGGCTGGTTTAGGCTTTAATCCACAAAACAAGCAAGATAAGTTTTCAAAAAGTTTTTCAAGAAAAATCAGAAAAACAACCGATTGTTAAGACGAAACAACCGATTGTTACATGATTTTACTGCATGAAGAAAGGCTACTCTGTTAGGTTCTGCAAAATAAGGAAATATTATGTTCCAAAATGTTTTATGAAATGGATTCCTAAGGGATGTGAAGTTTCTAACTGCAAAGAAAAGTCAAATGAACCCAAATTTGTAAGGGGACCAAATCTTATTGCTTGAAATCTTTTATGCAGGAAAACTAAAGAAAAAGGAAGGACTGAGTCATCTTATCAAGTTCTTGAAGAAAAAGACAGTCATTGAAGCTGAATCAATGCTATGCAAAAGACCTCAACAGCGAAAAGAGGCTTCTTGATCATAAAGCACATGACTCATTGAAGAATTAACATAAGGATAAGACTTTCCTTTATTTGTTCTTAATTTCGGTTTCAAAGTTCTTTCTCATGGTTAAACAATCTTTTTATTATGCTCAATGTCATTTGCTTTGAACTCCTTCTGCTCATGGTTAAAATTCAAAAACAGTTTTAACTGCTGTAGAAAAACAACCGATTGTTTCTTCGAAACAACCGATTATTTTGGGTCTGACAGCACTATGAAGAAATTGTTTTAATTGCTATTTTGAATTTCTATCCGTTGCAGATCAATTCAAAAGAGAGAATCTTGGTCAAAGAATCTGTGTTGAAAGCTGATTACGTTCAGAAAGGAGTTACAACTGTCATAAAGGAAAATATTCCAAAAAATGTTGGGAATTCAAAATCCTTAATGACTAGTCAAAGATCACATGTGAAGACCATGTGATTTTCAGCTTTTTCTAACGTTTTTTGTGCCTAGCGTCAAGTCTTCTCTATCTGAAATATCAGTAAACCTTGAAGATGAAACATCTGAGTTGGTCAAGTCAACTCAAGAGTTGAACAATGGATCACTCAGCAAAATGGGTTTTACCAAAGTAGGTAGAAAATGGATAAGCAAGGATGGTGATCTTGGTGTCTCATCTAGTGGTGCTGCTAATCTTGAACAAGATGAACGTGCTGACATGGATGTTCAACATGAAGATCCACTTGAAGATTATCAAGATGTTGGACCTAGTGCTGGTGCTGGAAATCAATAAGAAAGGATGCAAACCATGTCTCCATTTGAAAGACTCATGGTGAATAGGTTTGATAGCTTTGCTGAAAATCAAAGGAGCCTTCATGATCTCTGTGTTAGTAATTTCCAGAGGATTGACACCAGGTTTGACAACATGGATGCGCGGTTCATGACTCTAGATGAACAGATTGAAGCTGTCCATAACCAAATGTTTGATCTTCAGTTTGCTGATGAAGAAGAATGAAGGAAAAACAACCGATTGGTTATCGGAACAATCGATTGTTTTTGGTGGTTATGTCTGGTTTTTAATTTTTTTTTTCTTTCTGCTGTTGTTGCTTTAATTCTGATGTAATCAAAACAATATCTTGTTTTATCTCTTCTTTTTGTCTATTTTGTGAAGACAAATAGGGGGAGATATATCCTGTGTTTAAGTTTCTGTTTTTTAGTTGTTAAAACAGTTTTTGGGATGTAATATTTTCTGATATTTAGCTCTGAAGTTTATTAATGTTTATCTGTGCTAACCAAATATCATAAGTTCTATGCTTTGTTCAAAACTGTATCTTGCAGGAACTGCTTCAGATTCAATCAGGTACAACACAAGCATCAGGGATTTGTCTTCATCAAATAGGGGGAGATTGTTGAACCAAGTGGTGTTCAAGCTTTGAAAAATCCAAACCCTTTGAAGGATGTTGAAGCGTTGGTTGTGCTGGTTTAGTATAGTTCTGGGGTAGTTTGAGTTTTGTAATCCACCCCTTGATCGAATCTAAAACATAAAGCATCTCAATCTTTGTGAAGATAAAATGTTTTAAAACTAAGTTAAAACAACCGATTGTTTTTGTCAAAACAACCGATTGTTTATACTTAGGTGTTTTGAGAAAAAGATTGAAAACTGTTTTTCAAATGGTTGAACTGTTAAGAACCAAAACAACCGATTGATTCGAGGAAACAACCGATTGTTTGTTTTGGGACCATAACAAAAAAACTGTTTTATCTTTGACTGAGCTTTAAATGATTTAACTGCTTATGCTCCAGTCATTAAATGTTTTGACCAATCTTTTAATGCAATTTAAGAGTTTGTTAAGATTTGATACCAAACTACATCTTTGAATAAATTCAGAAAAAACAGATTTGAGAAAAAAATCTTTGACAAGTTTTTGCTAAGAGTTTTTGAGTTTTTCAAAGAGCTGAGATTGCTGAAAGTTAGTGATTGATCAAAGTTTGTGGAATAGGATTCTGCTTGTATTGATTTCAGATTATCTTCTGTAACAAGTGTAATCCTTGTACTCTGAAAAACAAGTTTCGTTTCTGTGTTTGCTGAGATTGGTTGTGTGTTCTTGAGGGGATCAAGATCAACAATCTTGGTGTTGGTGTGTTGGCCAAGGAGAGTGTGTTTCTTGAGGTGTTCAAGGTCATTCTCTTGGTTGTTGTGTAAGTGATCAAGTTGTGATTGCTTAGTGGATTTCCTCGGGGTTCTGAGAAGACTGGATGTAGCTCTAGGTTTGGAGTGAACTAGTATAAACATCTGTGTACAATCTCTCTATCTCTAACTCTTTAAATTTAGTTTTAATTATTGTTTGCTGGTATAAACAACTGATTGTTTCTGTGAAACAACCAATTGTTTTTCTGGTTGTGCTGATTTTGTTTGGTAAACTGAATTTTTTATCAAAAGTTTCCTGAGATAAATTCATTCTTGTTTTAAATGTTTACGAAAATCCTCTTTAAACAATTCACCCCCTCTCTAGTTTAAAGTCATTCATTCTAACACTATTAACTAAGGACTTTAGATAGTTGAGTTTTTTTTTCCGAATGTAATTTAAATAAAAAAGTGTTCATGTTAAAAGGATATTCAATTATTTTTAACTAAGTTTCAAAACACTATTATATATTTCTTTATAAAATTAAGGATTTTTTTTGTAAATATAATTTTTAACTTTTAAAAAGACAACACTTTTTTCATAACTCTTTTCGTTATTATTACTATTATAAATATTGTGACTAAAAGAAGTTATATATAGACTAATTTTAGGAGAAATTTTTTTTTAAATAAAATTTTTTATGTTAGGCATCACTAGACATCACATCACTATGTATCTTTATATTATAACAACAATTATTTGTCATCACATAAAAAAAATATTAAAAAAAGAAAGAAAATACTAAAATATGGGGGGACTAGACCAAAACTCATATGTTAATAAAAACGATACATAGGTAGACAATATCTATTCATAAAGAATTCTAAGAACATAGTAGATGATGTAGCCTATTATACCAATGAAAAATTCTCTATCAATAAATCATAAATTAGCTAACTTATTAACACACACATTTTCTTCACGAAAAATATGACTAACTCTAAACCTGATTTTGGACAAAACTTGGTTTAGGGGAAACTTTTTGAAATGAGTATTTTGAAACTATAAATAAAACAAAAACTAGACTAGTTTTTTTATAAAAAAATGGTTTTGGTTTTTCAAAATTTTATAAACTTACTGTTGAAAAACATTCCAACATGCCCTAAAGTAATTAGTTTTATGTTTTCCATATAAATTAGTTCGTTCTTCCAAAAAAGTACAGAAAATAAATAAGGATGTATGATTGGCAAGAAAAAATTGCGAGTAATTTTTTTTTTATAATTTCGTAATCTTTTTTTTTCAAATTTCGTGTATGCTAATGTAAAACGTGTAATACGTGACATAATCAGATAGTTGAATGTTTTTATGAAGTTATGGATTTAAACTTCGATATCATTATCATATTATATTTAAAAAATAAGTAATATAGTAACACAAGAAAAGTCATAGATATTAGTAGTTAAGCTGGTTGAATTTGGATAAATTTATTATTCAACTCAATAAAAAACAATTAAGTTGAACCCGAATTCTATATTTTTATTAGATATAATCTAACTTAATCCACGTTTATAGATTGGATTCAGGTTTATGTTGAATTGAATTATAGGTTTTAAATTTTTTTCCTAAAATATATATAATTTTAAAGTTTTAATTTCTATAAATTAATTATATTATTTAATAGTTAAATATTAGGTAATGTTATCTAGGATTATGAGATAAAAAGGGAGTTAAAATTTGAGTCATGTTTAAGGAAAAGAGCCAACAAAATTCAGGTCACAAAGTTAACTTTCAAAGATAATAATTTGGGGTGATAACGTGGTGTGTTTTGTGCATATTTTTTGGCTTCTATTTCTCATCGCAGGGTCGGTTTGATGAATTTGACGCTTGGGTGTTTGGTTTACTTTTGTTTGCTGACAAAGATTGAGTTTAGTTGTTGAACTTTTGTGTCTTGTCTTAAGAATGTGTTTCTTTGGAGGGTTAATGTAATTGTATATTTTTTGTGCTCTTGTATCTTGTTATTTGTATAAGGGTTTGGGCCTCCCTGCAATGTCTCATTTTATTTTATTTATTCTTTGTTGATTAAAAAAATGTGGGTTGGCCCGTCCTATCTTGTGGTTGGCCCACAAGGAGTGCGGACTCAATTCACTGTCCCACAAGGAGTGTGGGCTCAATTCACTGACTCACCTCGCATAAGAGGTAGCCTGCGGGTCTGCGAGCTAGCCCACATAAGGAAAATATTTTTTAAAAAAATAAAATTTTATTAGTTATAAAAAAAAACCTATTTTTGCTGCTGAAAAATTAAAATTGTATCCCTCTTTCAATTCATTTAATTAGATAAAAACATGAATTCAAGTATGAGTATTGTAACACCCCTTAATTTACATATAACTATTACAATACCGATTCTACATATTTCTATACAAGCTTACAGTTTTTCAAAACATTCCTAATACATGATTAAGACAAATAGAAATACAAATATTTACAATATAAGTTTCAAAATCAACGCCTTAAAACTCTTCTGATCCTCAGACACCTGTAAGATCATCTGCTCGTGTACGTAGTACAGTCATCGCAGTTCAAACATAACAAGAAAAGCAAGGGTAAGCTAGTGAAAATAGAATTTTATAATATACGCAATTAAATCAAAAGAGAAAACCAAGTTATATGATCAATTTCTCAAATTATACAATCTTCTCCAAATCCCAACATTAAAACAATCACATGGATCTACACATCCAAGATATTCAACAAACAACGTCTTCCGGAAGACCCGTATTAAGTAAGTCCTACCAGAGACTAACACCCAAGATTACCAGCGAATCCAACAGAAAGAATCAGGGTAAGTTCAATACAACCCAAGCCGTGCATCTCATATGTCACGGTGTGCATGAACTCCCCCATCAGCTTCTCACCACCTGATATCTTAGTCTATGTGACTTAGATCATCAGTGAAGCTCGGAGATCTCTGTTACCACATAGGCATCAATACTTAATACACATCAAACATCAGTCCATACATTATCCCAAATGTATGAATTCAATTCCACACCATTTCATCATACAATATCATTCCAAATACGATCCACAACATTCAAAATTTTATTTGACATAAAAAAAAATAACACTTTAATACTAAATCATCAAAACCGAATATTTCCACAAATTTAAATAATATATAAACAAACAATCCAATATATATAAACACACAACATCCCTGCAAGAGAAATTGCATATTGGGACCACGTCCCTTCCACATCCAGATCTTCTATCCTAGGATGCTATTAAAAAAAATAAATTTAGCTTCCCTTACCTCAATTGCTTGCTTTCCAAGCAACTTTTAGAATTTTATCCCTACCGTTTGGATAAGCTTCAAGATTTACGGGCCTAATGCAAATTATCCAAACATAACAAAATTTCAGTATATAATAGAATAAGTTGAGAGGATTAAACTTCTCAAACTGACCCCATCAAGATTGATGACTAAATCCTAAGGAAAAACAGAGAACAAAGGATATTTAGAGTAAAAATGAACTTACTCTGTTTGAAAATCTGATCGGGTAGAAATGTTCCTTAACTCCTCAGCTATAGCGTGGTATGATCAGATTCTAAAATAGATGAAGATTGGGAGAGAAATTAAGAGAGAAAGAGAAGAGAATTGGAGAGAGAGAGAGAAATGGAGATAAGGAAGAAGAAAAAGCATGTAGGTTTCTGTTTTTTTAAAAAAACAACGTTACATTATCTCCAACTACAAAAATTTTCGTCATCGAAAATGAACTTACCAAGAAAGAGATTAGGGTATAATGCTTGTATCTCCTCTTCAATTTTCCAAGTGGAGTCTCCAGATATGAGATCCCACAATACTTTCACCATGGGAATACTTCTTCCACGAAGTTGTTTCACTTGTGAATCTAAAATTTTGATTGGCTTCACTTCCAACGACAAATTTTCTTTGACCTGGATGGAATCAGACTCTAGAATGTGGCTAGGATCAGGCATACTTTCTTAGCTGGGATACATGGAAAATATTGTGAATGTTAGCCAAAGAAGGAGGCAAAGCAATTTCATAAGCCACAGGGCCTATTCTCCTGAGAATTTGATAAGGTCTTATGAACTTAGGAGTCAATTTCTTGGATTTTAGTGCTTTTCCTACACCAGTGAATGGTGTAACTCTTAAAAAGACATGTTCACCCGCAGAGAATTCTAAAGGTCTTCTTCTTTGATCTGCATAAGATTTTTGCCTGCTGAGAGATGTTTTCAATCTTTCTTGAATCATTTTGACTTTCTCATTGGTTTGTTGTATTAATTCTGGTCCAATTAACACACTTTCACCATCCTGAAACCAGCACAGAGGTGTCCTGCACTTTCTTCCATACAATGCCTCGAAAGGAGCCATTCCTATGCTAGCTTGGTAACTGTTATTGTAAGTGAACTCTACCAAAGGTAGAATTTCATCCCAACTGCCCAAATGATCTAACACACAAGTACTAAGCAAATCCTCTAAGGATTGGATAGTTCTCTCTGATTGTCCATCAGTCTGAGGATGATATGCTGAACTAAATCTGAGTTTAGTCCCCAAAGCTTCTTGAAGCGTTTGCCAGAATCTGGAGGTGAATCTGGGATCTCTATCTGAAACTATGCTGGAGGGTACACCATGCAATCTGACTATTTCATCTATGTAAATCTGGGCCAACTTCCGCATAGAGATTCTCAAGTCTATAGGTAGGAAGTGTGTCGTCTTTGTCAACCTGTCCATTATGACCCAAACAGAGTCATGCTTCCTCAAAGTACGTGGTAAGTGGGTAACAAAATCCATTGAGATACTGTCCCACTTCCACACTGGAATGTCTAACTGAGTTAACATGCCTCCAGGTCGTTGATGTTCAATCTTTTATTTCATTATCCTCTGGTATGCATATTCTATTTTTGAATCTCAAAATACCATCCACTCCTAAAGAGAAGTCTTTAGCTTTGTTAGTATTTAATAAGCCCATGAAGTTCTTCAATTTTGAATCTTCCAACTGTTTCTCCTTCACCTTCTCCATAAATTCACTAGTTATAACAAGGGTATTACAACTAATGAAATTTGAAGACATGGAAACCTCCAAATTCATACCCCTGAAATCTTCAATCAATGCTAACTCTCTAATCATAAGCGAAGACATTTGTATCTTTTTACGACTCAACCCATCTGCAACAACATTTGCCTTCCCAGGATGATATATTAGCTGGAAATCATAATCTTTTAAAAATTCAATCCATCTCATATGCCTCATATTTAACTCCTTCTGATCAAACAAATACTTCAAGCTTTTATGATCACTAAACACATTAAAACTAACTCCGTAAAGAAAATGTCTCCATATTTTTAAAGCAAAGACAACTGCTGCCAATTTTAGATCATGAGTTGGATAATTTCTTTCATGCACCTTTAACAGACGAGAAGCGTAGGCAACAACTTTCTTATTCTGCATCAAAACACAACCCAATCCCTGATAGGAAGCATCACAGAAAACTTCAAAAGATTGATTGGTATCAGGGATTGTCAATACAGGAGCATTAGTCAACCTTCTTTTCAACTCTTCAAAGCTTTTCTCACATTGTTCAGTCCATGCAAAAGGATGATCCTTTCTAGTCAATTGGGTCAAAGGAGCCACTATTTTAGAAAAGCCTTCTATAAATCTCCTGTAATATCTTGCTAACCCGACAAAGCTTCTAATTTCTGTAACTGTTTTAGGACGTTCCCACTGAAGTACAACCTCCACTTTAGAAGGATCTACTGATATTCCCTGTGCAGAGATGACATGTCCTAAAAATTGTATTTCTGACATCCAGAAGTCACATTTTGAAAGTTTAGCATATAATTGTTTCTCTCTCAAAATGTTCAAGACGGTTCTAAGATGTTCTGCATGTTCTTCCCTTGTACGAGAATAGATCAAGATATCATTTATGAACACTACGACAAACTTATCAAGAAAAGGTCTGAATATCCGATTCACATAATCCATGAAAATAGCTGGAGCATTAGTCACCCCAAATGGCATAACCAGAAATTCATAGTGACCATACCTTGATCTAAAAGCAGTCTTCTGAACATCTTCCGCTTTCACTGAAATTTGGTGATAACCTGAGCGTCGATCTATCTTAGAAAAGACAACTGCCCCATGCAACTGATCCATCAAGTCATCAATTCTAGGAAGAGGATATTTCTTCTTTATTGTTAACTTGTTTAATTGTCTGTAATCTATGCATAGACGTGACGAACCATCTTTCTTCTTCACTAATAGCACTGGAGCTCCCCATGGAGAAACACTAGGTCGAATAAATTGCTTCTCCAATATGTCTTCTAGTTGTTTCTTCAATTCAGCTAACTCTGCTGGTGCCATTCGATATGGAGAAATTGACACTGGGCCTGCTCCAGGAATCAAGTCTATTGCAAACTCTATCTCTCTTTTAGGTGGAAGTCCAGGAATCTCATCAGGAAATACATCCATAAACTCCTGAACTACAAACATATCTTTTTGTACTTTATCAGTAACTATAGAACAAGCCAAGAGCATAAAACATTTTGCACCTTCTTGTATCTCTCTCAAACTGATGAGCTGAGATAATCTGCATTCCTTCTAATTTAGGGATAATCTGCAAATTATCCAAACAGAACAAAATTTCAGTATATAATAGAATAAGTTGAGAGGATTAAACTTCTTAACTGACCCCACCAAGATTGATGACTAAATCATAAGGAAAAACAGAGAACAAAGGATATTTAGAGTAAAAATGAACTTACTCTGTTTGAAAATTTGATCGGGTAGAAATGTTCCTTAACTCCTCAGCTACAGCGTGGTATGATCAGATTCTAAAATAGATGAAGATTGGGAGAGAAATTAAGAGAGAGAGAGAGAGAAGAGAATTGGAGAGAAAGAGAAATGGAGATAAGGAAGAAGAAAAAGCATGTAGGTTTCTGTTTTAAAAAAAAACGACGTTACAAGTATTGTTAGAAGACTTGATTAAAAATAATTAATGTTTTGTTTTGCATCTATTTTAATATATATGTGTGTAAATGTATTAGAATATCTTATCAAAGTTTTGCTACGAAATATTTTAATGAAGATGACTATTTTTTAACGAGTATATTATGGAAATATCTTTCTTATATTATTTTTTATTAATAAATTTTAAATATAAGACTTTACTTAAAATTAAATTCAGTGTCGCTCTTAATATTAACTCCTTTAGATGATTAAAATAAAACATTCCTTTTGTTAGTACGTTAAATTCAATTCTTTAAATAAAATAAATATCACACTACAATAATGGGTGAGTAGGGGTATATATACTTTTTTACAAAAATAATAAAATAATTATTTTTTATTTATGCAGGTCAGCAGGCCAACTCATCCCGCCCTGTTGTTGGCCTGCGAGTTATGCGAGGTGGGTCTAAGCGGGTCAACAGACTAGATTAGTGAGTTCGCCATGCGCTTTTTTATAGCGGACTGCGAGTCGTCCCACATGGCCCGTCCCGCATTACCATCCCTAATAATAACTAGGACACATATCTTGTATCGTAATGATTATATTGTGTTATATATTTGTTTGAAACATTGTTTCTATATTGTTTTGAATGCATAAGTAATTGTTTGGTTGTTTTTAATGATTAGAGGGGTGAGAAACTGTAACATTCCTATCTTTACCCATATTTAATAAAATAATATTCAAGCAATATCTAATTAGCATATAAACATATACAACTATCTCATATTATATCTCAAAATATACCATTCTTCATAGGTAGAGATTTTAATATATACACAAAAGTTTTAAAAAAACAAAACATTCGTCGTCCCAGATGCTCACCGAGGAGCTTTATTACCTGCAACCTCGTTTGTTCTTGTGTAAATACACAATCATCACAGATAAAAAAAAAAAAACAAAACACAACAAACAATAAGGTAAGCTAGCTATAAAAAAAATCTATATAATTTCAATTTAACAAACAAAAGTAATCAAGTCTCGTACAATTTCTCAAGTCATCAAGTGTCTATCATAATTCATTATTCACATTATTCATGTCAGATTTCTATTGACCAACATACTCAGACACTTGACTTTACTTCCAGAAGACTCGAGCATTAACTTAGACTCAGAGATCTGAACTTGTCATACTATTTCACTGTGAATTCACACAACTATGCGCATAAATAATTCAATATCATAACACCTAGTATGAAAAGGTTAGTACATATGATTTGAAAGACCATATTATATTTCACACCGCAGACAAAATCATATGAACCTCCTTTGACTCTCAACACCTAATAATCTTCTTCTATATGACTTCAATATATCAGAAGAGACGGGATATCTCCTTCTAGATGAATCCCTAATAAATGCACATCCTAAACAATCTTAACACAGTATTTTCTTTCCTGAAAATACTATGTCTTGATTAAGATTCATATTTCACATCTCACAATATCCAAAATCACACAATTAAATAATACCAAAGCTTAGAATTTCAAAACACACAAAAATTAATCCAATAATCACATAAATATCTAATAAAAGGATTTGTTTTATTAAATATACATAAAATTATAAGTTAAAACTATAAAATAGACATAAACCAACATTTTAAAAGCTAAGGATAAAAATTTCAGTTTTAAGGTTCTTTTAGGCTAGCTTAAGCGAAAATCATCTCGCTTGAGCAAGAATGAGTCTCGCCCACTCTCGCCCAAGTGAAATTATCTTGCTTGAGCGAGATTGAACCTGAGAGCATCCATAATTTCATCCTAGGCGTTGCCTGAGCAAGATTTCTTCTTGCTTGGACGAAAACAGACCCAAGAGCACCTCATTTTTCATTTTATTCTCGCTTGAGCGAGAATTATCTCGCTTGAGTGAGATATGCAGAAAAATCAGCATAAAACTGTTCTATTTCTGAACCAAAATTACATTCAACTCAAAATTTTATAAATCTACACATTAAAATGACAGTTCTTACTCATAATTATTCAAGCACTATTATTGAGCTATTATGTCAATATATACATATATGCTCTCTAAACTAAAATCATCTAAAATAAAAAATCAATTCTGATCAAACATTACATTTGAATTGATTCCAAAAACTATTCAAATACATTCATTAACTCATTCAATTACCACTACAAGAAAATCATGAAATAGAAACCAATTTTTAGAGACCAAAATAATTAGTTACAATAGTAACTAAATTAGAGACCATTTTAGAAACTAAAAAAAAAATGGTTTCTAAATTAGTTTCTATTATTGTTAAATAGTTTCTAAATTGGTATCTAATTAACAACTAAGGTTTTTGCTACCAAATTTAGAAACTAAATAATTGGTAGTTAAAACCTTGGTTGCTAATTAGATACCAATTTAGAAACTATTTAACAATAATAAAAACTAATTTAGAAAAAAAATAGTTTCTGAAATGGTCTCTAATTTAGTTAGTATTGCAACTAATTATTTTAGTCTCTAAAAATTGGTTTCTATTTCATGATTTTCTTGTAGTGTACAAACTCATATACATTCCACAACACCTATCATATATACAATTTCACATTTCAATCTCAATCAAATTCTACTCTACTAAAACACAATAAATTTTGTAAGAAAATTTGAGACTGGTAACCACGTCACCCCCACATCTAGATCTTCTAGCCTAGGGTTCTATTGGAAATTTAAAACTAGCTTCCCTTACGTGATTTTGATTAGGTGCTCATTAAGAGTTCCAAACCTACCAAAAGCTCAAGGGTAGCTTAACCTGCACCACAAAGTCTTTATAAAAAATATAACTACATCACTAAGACACTAAGCTAACAGAGACTAATCCTAAAGCTAAAAGAGTTACATGCAAGGGCATATACTAAAGACAAACCTAACCAGATCAAAACTAAGTCAAAGGAAAAAAGGAGCAAAGTGAACTTACTCTATCTAAAACTCTGATCGACCAGTCTTGTAGTATTCGCTGCCAGGAACCCCATGATGGACTTTGATCGTCATTCTGATGACAAAGATGTTCACCACGGATACTTCGGCAAAATTTGTTACCAAAATTCAACGTCTTCTTTCTTGCAATCATGGTGGTTTACCTTTTAATTACTTGGGGGTGCCTATCTTTGTTGGTGTTCCAAAGTGTCGATTTCTTCAACCTTTGGCGGATAAAGTCAAATTGAAGCTAGCATCTCGGAAAGGGAAATCTCTTAGCATGATGGAGCGAATCCAGTTGGTGAATACGATGATTAATGACTCTCTAGCTTATAGTTTTAATATGTTTAAATGACATGTTTCTATTCTTAAGCAAAGTTAAGTAGCAATGTAGAAATTTTATTTGGATTGGTGATATTATGAAAAAAGGCATAACTACAGTTAATTGGGCTAAGATATGTTCTCCTCTTGATAATGGAGGACTGAAGATTATTAATCTCCATCATGAAAATAATGCGTATCTTCTTAATCTTGCTTGAAATTTTTCTTATAGTAACAAGCCTTGATCTCTTCTTTTGAAAGCCAAAGTTCTTAAATCAAAGTACTAGTTTAGAATGGTTTATAGATCATTCTCTATTTGGCCTGGGATTAAATAGTTTTATGAAACTGTTCTTGAACACACTTCTTGGACTGTTGGTACAAGTACTTTTATTAATTTTTGGAATGATAAATGGTGTTCCACTCCTTCTTTATCAATCATTGCAGGGGTACCTGATGGTTCTAGAATATCATATACAGTTTCCCAATTATGGACTAGTAGTGATTGGTATATTCCCTTGCCTTTATAGCAGATGCCTCATTGTTTTGAACATATCATGATTAGGCAGAAACATGATATTCCTAATTAAATTCGGGAAGATTCTGGGTGTTTCACTCTTAAGTCGGCTAGGACTTTTTTTTTGGATCTAGGAGTTCCATGTGGTTAGGCCAAATTCATTTGGTATCCATATATTCCTTCTTCCAAAACTCTAGTACTCTGGAAAGTTTTTCCTGGACGACTTCCTACAGATCAACACATTCAACATAGAGGTTTGCATATATGTTCTATGTGTACGTTGTATGAAAAGTAGGAAGAATCTATTCAACATTTTTTTTAATGTCCTAATGATTTGCATATTTGAAGTTGGGTTCGGAAATTTTTTCTTAATTCTCATTTCTCTAATGTGGATGATCTTCTTTCTTTTATTAAGAGTGATGATAGTCATTTGGTTAATTTTATTAAGCTTGGTGTGATAAATTTTTCTATTTGTATGATAAGTTATGCTAGATTTCAGGTTAAAATTGATGTTTCTTGGGCCATTCCGATCATTAAAGATCTCACTTGTTTAATGGGTAATTCTTCTAAAAATTCTATGCGAAATGATTTGTGTTGATTTCAATGTGCTTAAGTTTTTTGGTATTAATACTCATAGTGGTAAAGTTCTATCTCCTCTTCTTGTTCGATGGGAGTTTCCTTCACCAGGTTGGGTTAATAAACATTGATGGTGCTGCTAGGGGTTCTCCTGGTTTTGCTACTTATGATGGTATTTTCTGTGGGAGTATGGGGGAATTTATTAGTGGTTTCTCTATTTTTCTTGATGTTCAGACTGCTTTAGTTGTTGAGTTTTATGGAGTTATACATGCTATTGAACATGCTCAAAAGATGAACCTTACTAATTTATGGATTGAATGTGATTCTGCTTTGGTTTGTGCTGCTAAAACTAATGTTCTTTGGATGTTTCGTAATAGGTGGAACACTTGTCTTAATTACTGTGAGAAAATCAGGTTTAGGGTTTCTCACATTTTTTGTGAAGGGAATGCTTATGTTGATAAGCTTGCTAACTTAGGATTTATTCATAGAGAACAATTTCTTTAGTATAATAGGCTTCCATCTAGTTTTTTCTTAGAAGTTTTTATGAATACGTATAATATTTTTTTTCATGTGATGACAAATGATTATTTTTACTTAAAGTGTCAGCATAACTGAGATGTCAAGTTTCATAGTGATTCTTAACATGAGAACTTTTATAAAAAAATATAATTTAATTTCAGAAAAAAAAATCTTTAAACATATTTTTAAATGTAATTTTAGATTTCGAACTTGAATCTCTGTATTTTATTTTATTTTTCTTTAAAAAATTATTTTTATTTAAAAATATTAAGTTGAAACATTGATTTGTCTCAATAAAAAATTACACGACATGTATAATTTAATTAATTAGATTAAAACATTGTCATTTGGCTAAAGAACAGGATAATGATTGTATATCTTTACCAAAGTACATTAGTTGATTCCGAATAAATCCCTGGAATGGTTCCTCCACTAAACCCACTACTAGCCCACCTTCACAATTCATTTAAGATAACAATACCTTCTTCTTCCACAAATTTCTTCTCATGTAACAAAATTCATTTTAATATCAAGCACAGTAATTTATCTACAAAATTGATAATCTAAAAATTACAAAAATAAAATAAATTCCAAAACCATAAAAAATATTTTTTCATTAGACTGAGGTTATCTAAAGTGAATAATTTTTATACAATCCTACGGAAAGATAACGCTATTGCATTTATATATCCGCATTTTTTATTTTATATTTATATATAATTATGTTTAATATTAAAATTTGAATAATTATTTCATAAAATATTTTTTGTTTTTATTTTTCTCTTTGTGATTCCTCGTTTATACTTTTTCCCTCTCTTATTAATTACTTCTACACATTCGTATTAAAAAAATATGAGAACAAAACAAAAATATGTAAATAAGTTTAATTCCTCTCCAAATCGTTGCAAATCTGAAACACAAAAAGCAAAACATAGTTAAGTTTATAGTTGTAATTTCTTATGAAAAATAGAAAAAAAAATGAGAATAAAAGAAGAGAAAAGAAAAAAAGTGAGAATGGAAGCAAATAAAGGATGTGAGAGAAGGGAGTGAAGCATGAAATACGTTAATATTGTAACTGATAAGTTTAAGTAACACAATTAAGAAAGAAAAAAGTGAGAAGTTTTTTATAGGAAGGGAAATGAGAAGTTGTTGCTAGTGAAGGAAGTGATAAATTATTAAGAAAAATTTGATTATTAGAAGATAGAAATATAAAAATAAAAATAAACAAAAAAAATAAAATGAGAAATAAAATGAAAAAAAAATCTTCTATTATATATTTTCAAAATAATAAAATGAAATATTAACATAAGATAAAAAAATAAATATATACACGAAAATCTTTCTATATAGATATAAATTAACATTATAGCGTGCGCTTTTATCCAAATATTTTTTTAATCATGTTACTTGTTCTTAATCCTAGCATGTAATGTATATGGTTATATATGTTTTTATCCATTATTTTTTAATCTCAATTTTAGTGCAAAGCGACTCAAAAGTCACGAAGTGACAAAAGTTAAGATGTCGTGCATCTTTTTCCTTTATCTGGTTTCTTAGTTAAGCCACTATTATATATATACTTTTTATTTATTAGTTGTAATATTATATAGTACGTTTTATCATTTACTTTAGTAGTTGTTAAAAGTAAGAAACTAATTCAGTTGAAATACATTCACTGAATTTGGACAACAAAAAGAAAACCAAAAGTTAATTGAACAGCAAAATTAAAAATCAATAACTTGTTCCAAATAATACTGGATTTATCCCGTTAAATAAATATTATAGAAGGAAAAAATATAATTAAATAAAGATTAATTATGAATAAAATCGTTTAGGATTGAGTATACATGTTGCCTAAAATAGAATATAAAAAGTAATGAAAAGCTAACGTTGACCACAAACACTCCACCATCTATCTATATGAGATAGATAAATGCTACAAAGATTGCTACAAATAAAACCAGAGATTCAAACTTTGCGTCAATATAAAAAATTCAAACTTTGCTATGATTATGGTACCAAAAGGAATCAATTTCACACAATAAATTAAATATATTATCTTGAGCATGTAAGATCGACCATGCACCCTTAATTATTATATTCATGAAATAAAGCTCCACTCATAACTTACAGATATTTTTTAAGAGGAAGACAGATTTGGCCATGAAAATAAAAAAAGATGACACGTGTGTGTTGTGTTTGGCAAGTTGAGTACATGAGCTGAGGTTGTTTCCTTCGTGCAGGCAGAGGAGCAAATAAGAATTCAAATAGTAAACATATATATTATGTTATGTTGGATTTTAAGAGACCATCACAACTGCACTTTTCTGTTTCTGTGATAAGTTATCTCAGCTTTAAAGCTACCATCACTTATCAAGTTTTTTTTGCATTTTTATCAGTTTGGATAAATTCCGCCCCTTTTTTTTATAAATAATTTATAAGCAATATACTTTCTTATTGAATTTTCAAAAAATATGTAGATTTTTTTACAAATATATATTATGAAATGAACTTTAAGCCTAACTCAACCTCATAAAACCGGTTCATGGTTGAGGTTTGTACACTCCCTTCACGACCAACAAACACCTATTAGGATAGGCTCAATATCATATTAAGAAGTGGACTTTAACTCTAACTCAATCCTATAAAATCGGCTCATAAAAGTGAAGTTTACATTCACTTATATACAATGAATTGTCTTCATCTCTATTAAATGTGGGATATCCAACAATATAAAAATTATATTTTAATTAAAAAAGAAAAACAATACTCTATTGTGTTTGATTGAAATTATATAAATAGTTTATCTGAGAGACGTTCTCATAATGTTCGGATGAGTGGTATTCCCATAATGCATATAATGTGATGTAATTTAATTATAAGCTTGGGGACTTGATCCATAGAAATACTGAAGCTTATATTATAGCTTATAGCTAAACATAAATAATAGATAAAAATAAATGCATAATTGAAGTGAGGAAGGAAAGACGTCCACTAAAGAAATGCTGTGGGATATGCCAAAGATAGTGGATTGTTAACTAAAGTCCACTATAACCATTTTTATGCAATCATAGAAGCATCTATTATTGTTGTTGTAATTATTATTCTTTTGGGGAGTTAGTGCTATGAACCAGGTCGACTCAGGGAGCTCCCACATGAGTGGTGGATCCTAAAACTTATTAATAATAGACTTCCAAGGGTGGAAATGCAATCATTTTTCTGCAATCATTTATTGTGTACTTTCATCATATACAGTTTAAGTTTTGGGTAAGAGGTGTTGGAACTTAAATCCACTGGAAATGAAATAACTACTTTTAATAATATATAAGTGTAAAGTTGAGTTAGTTTTGAAATTTATTTTTTAATTTAGTATTATAATTATTTAAAGTTTATTTTAGTAAGAGTTTAGTTTTCGGATGTTAAAAAATTATTCATAAATATATAATTTTATGTATGAGTTGATAGTCTTGACATGAGAGTATGAAAGTATGTGTTGAAAATCTCATATCGACTAAAAATAAAGATATTTAATATATATATAAACGAGTGTAAATTTCATTTCTAGAAAAAAAAAAGAGACTTTTTAGTGGCAAACTTTAATATACAATTTTGAGAATAAGGTTTCTCAATATTTAGTAATTTTCCTTTAAACTTATTTAATTCATAACTCAAATTTATAGGTTTATTATTATTCTTAGTTCCATATCTTATCTATGATTGATTGCGTATTAAAAAGGTTTATTATTCGTTACAATTTTTTTTTCTCTTCACGACTTATTATAGTTATTAAAATATAATAAAAAACATAATTATTAGATATATAAAGATATACAAATACACTTAGAAATATACTATAGTTAAACTTCCAAAATATAATGTATGAAGTATTTTAAAACACTGAAAAATAAAACTTCTTATATTCAATCCAGGTACAGTATAATATTTAAAAATTCATTTTTATGATTATTTTATCTATTTATTTATTTATTTTACCAATAAGTAAAGAATAAATAAATTGGAGTATTTAAGGAATACTTTAACTTTATTACAAAAGACTTGCTTACCATTTCAAAGATATCCTCATACATCACCTTATCTAACATATCTAACATTGCCTTCAATCAAGTCCTAATGATTTTAACAAAGTGTATAGGGCATCTAAACTGAATTAGTTGCTCAAGAATAAAGCCTAAATAGTACAACATTGTATTTATCAAATAATATTTCCATGTATTACTTCACACTTATACCCTTTGCATACCTTTCAAGAATTGTTTTTGTGTTATTTGGACAAACTACAATCCCCATGCTTTATGCTCTTGTGCCATTTTCATTCACTTTCCAACAAATGTTAATCACTTCATCCTTTACATATGCTAATTTCAACAATTATTTTCCACTTATTTTCCACTTGCAATTACCACATCTAATACCTTTTCCCACAAGATTATCATACACAACAAACATAAATAAAGTCATATACAAATCCCATCATCCATCATATTGTTACCCCCAGCTATTGACTCATACAGAAATATAGGTTATATTCAACCAGATTTACTTTTAATAGATTTCAAGCAACTTATTGAGTCCAAACATGAATTAGAATAAGCAAAAGATATACCATTTCCATTTCTGATAATTCAAGACCTAGATTTCAATTATAACATCATAAAAATCTATATCGGATCGGGTATATCATTATTAAAAATAATATTAATTCTTTATCTTCAAATCTCTCGCACTATTGTTACATCCACACACCCTCAAACATTATTTTCTAATTCTGATAACTTTACCAACCTGAATTGACATAAATGATTTCTTACATTGTTATACCTAAATCTATGTCTTCATATCGATCATCATCATCTTCTTCTATTCACATATTATAGCATGGTAATCACATAAATAATATATATGGTAAAATCTGATTCATTATCAAAAGTCTTCTATGTATTGTTATTCACATGTAGTTAGCGTAGTTTCTTAAACCCTGAAATCTTCATTGTAGTTAGGATAGTTCATTGAATCCTAAATCTTCACTGAAACTTAGATATGTACTACATAGTTTGGGTCATTACAAGAAAATCATGAAATAGAAACTAATTTTTAGAAACCAAAATAATTAGTTGCAATAGTAACTAAATTAGAGAATGGTCTCTAATTTAGTTACTATTGCAACTAATTATTTTGGTCTCTAAAAATTGATTTATATTTCATGATTTTCTTGTAGTGAATAAAACTTAAATATCTTATATTAATAATAATTCCAATACTTAGCATTCACATTATATTCAAAACATGTTAGCTATCACAGCTTATTAACTAACAATCACATCTTAATTTAAACACAACATTTATAAATTTGTAAGGACGGACAAAAATATTATATAACAATAAAATTATATATAATTAATAACATTTTAAAGCACTTTAAAACCATAAAAAATGTCATATAAACCAAAAAATATCTCTTGAATGAGATATTATTGTTTGAGCAATATTCTCCGGTAGAAGAGAGAATTATTCTCCAATAAAATAGAGAATTGATACAATGTTATCATTGCTTAAATAATGTCTAACATTGTTTGAACATTCTAGAAGAAATAGAATACAACTTATTTTTTTTCTAACTAAGACAATCAATATTGTTTAATTTTACAAGTCACTTTTTTTTTCTTTTAAATAATACTTAGAACTTCATATAAATAATTATTGTTATTAAAAACTTGAATTTTATTCATTAAATGATATTTTAAAACAGGTAAAAATTATTTATATTTTATTCCATTAAATTTTTATGATTAAATGTGAACATAATATTGTCTATTGGAATGTAATGGATACAAAAAGCTGGAACAAAAACAAACCTCTTTTGTACTTAAACCAGGGTTTAGGAGAAACTAAATAATGTTGTTTTCTTGTTCTTAAAAATGGTGGCTTGAAGTTATTAGGATAGTGGAGCATCGATGGTAAGAATATTGGTGGAAGGTCATTTCCGGACAAAACGCAACCATTCACTTTACAACTAATTTGGTTTTTATCAACTCATGTCATTTTTCCTTCCATTATTCTGTCCTTGAAAAAAAAGTATTGTTTTATTAAAAATATTATACATTTTATTAAAACATGACACAATTCAATGTCTGTTTCAATTTTTTTTTAAATGTAGAAAGTTATTTAATATAAATTTAGGAGATATAAGTACATTTTTCTTTAATTTTGAACCAAATATAATTTTAATAAAAATATTATATCTTCACTAGAAATATAAGACTATGATTGGTCTATTTTAAAATTAGAAGCTATATAAATTTCATTTAATATAAAATTAGAAAGGTAAGTGTAATAAATTTCTTTAATAAGCAAAACATCATTATTCATTAAAAATATAGGAGATATGAAGGTCTATTTTTAAAATAAAAAATATAAGTGTTATTTAAATAAATGAATGAGAGAGGTAGATACAATTATTCTAACTTTAAACTATATTCATTTTATCACACTTTCTTATAGTTCTCATTATTTTGACTGTATTTAATGAATGTGATTCTCTAGTAAAATCAACTAACTTAGTTGAATTTTTGCTTTATTCCAACTTTATAATAACCAAACCAATAAAACCCCCAACATCTATTGATTCAGGTATTAATTTAAAGTTAAGAACGTACTCATTCAAATATTTGAAGAATGTTTTTTATTTATTTATTTATTATGAATATAATTTATTAGTGTTTATATATTTTGATCTAACTTGAAAAAGTCTTATCTAAATAATTGAACTTTGGAATACATTAACCAATTATGTCCAATTTATTGGTTGAAAATATATTACATTTTTAACTTATTTTTAATATATTTATGGTTTAAATATATTTATAATCAATATATAATGAGTATTTTTTTTTATTTTGTTTCCTGTAAAATAGTTTCTTTATTATTAATCCATCTAAAGTGGAAAATGAATATAAATAGGCGACTTTCATTAACCGGTACGTAATATAATATTAATATATGCATCTTTTGAAAAATGTAAGGTCCAGAAAAAGAACATTATTTATTTATTTCAAAATGGGTTAGAAACTAAAAAAAATTATTTTAAATTTTGAAAAGAAAAAAATATTTTGCAAATACTAAAACAAAAATTTACTCACTGGGAAAAAAATATTTTAATTTTTAAATGCATAATTTTTGTATAAAAATAAAAAGTGTAAAACTTATTTATTTTACAAAAGCTAAAAGCATATTCAATTCGTTTACTTTTTATTGGCTATAAGTTGAGGATTTAGATTTAAATAATTTTTTCCTAAAGTCTTAGATTGGATTTTAATTGGAAAGAAGTAAAAAATATTTTTTAAATTGACTCTAAAGTTATATCTGATAAACTCATCGTGAACCAAGTTTGTATTGACTTAGATGGATGACTTGATATTGAGCATTGTTGAAAATTAAATCCAACTTATTTGAAAATTTTGACCTATAATTTGTATTTTAATTTAAAATTGAATCTAATATCCTTATATTTTCCTCAAATATTTGTATCAAATAAATTTTAATAAAACCAAAAGGTCAATATAGTGGAAAAAGACAACTGATCAATCGGGAGGCATGTCTATTCGATGGTATGAAAGGACCAAGGTAGAATATAGTTTTGATAATATTGTTTGTGAGAATATAATTTCTTTAAGAAATTTTTTTTTGATAATATTATTTAATTTAGAAAAAAATAGGAAATATTTAAAATAGAAAGGCATAGGAAATAGAAAAGTAAAAGTAAAAGAAAATAAACTAAATTATGTTGTTTGATGGATACAAATTACAAAGAAAAGATTAAGATATTTTGTATCACTTACCTAGATGAACCAAAAAAATATATAATTTTTTTATATTAGTTCAAATTATTTAAATTACTCTATCATTTTTTAGCATAAAATGATTTATTGATTTAACATTGTAAAATATTTAAAAAACTAAAGAGAGAGGCATATTCTCCTATTTGATGCCATTTTAATTTTTGAGGTAGGGTTTATTTATTGTGGTCCCACAGGAAAAAATTCTTCTCCTTTTACTTTTATTCTCAAACAAATAGAATTTGTGTTCAAATCCATCATTTCTTATTTTCTTACCTTTTATTTGTCCTAAAACAAACAGTGGATATATATATATACATATTTTAATGTCTTGACGTTATGTTATGGATGTAGTCACGGGTATAATAATTGTTTTCCTTGATAAGGAATAAACCAAACAAAGTTTCCAATGAAAAAAAATATGACTGTAATGAGGTGGTGCCCAAACATGTGGCGGACATTCACTCATATTATCAACACATGACATCTGAAATTTCTGTAATCAAATCAATTGTTTGCCATGGGACTTACTATAATTTGGTTAAAAGGATTTAATTATGCCTTTTGCTTTGTCAATCTCTTTAATTAAACCGTTTAGTTGTTAATTCATTAATCTTTTTTTCTTTATTTGTTTAACCTACATTTAACGATTTTAATTATTTTTAGTAATTTTTATTTATTAGATTAAATATCTCACATTGACTAAAAATTAGACCATTTCATAATATATATGTGGATGCGAACCTCACCTTATAAGTCGGTTTTATAAGGTTGAGTTGGACTTAAAGTCAATTTTTTAACATGGTATCAGAATCTATCTTAGCTAGTGTTTGTTGGATTTATCATGATACTCGTTATCGGATCACCTATAATATATTTTCTACTGATGTGAGGGGGATTCCCACATCAACTATAGATTATAACATTTCGCGAGGGTTCAAACGAGCGTTTGAGGGTTCAAATTGTCAAAGGATAAATAATAAATTCATTCTCTTCATCACTCAAATTATTTATATGACTTAAACATGAAACTGTATTATTTGAGACATCAAATAAAGGCAAAAGGAATAATATTCTATCACAACGATAAATATCATCGTTTGCAGATCACTCAAATAAGATTCTCATCATTTAAGTGACATGACTCAAAATTTAATATAGTTTGATTAAACGCTAAATCAATACAATGTTTTATCTTATTCCACAAAGATATTCGTGTCTCAATTAAATTGAAATCAAAATATTAAATTGAAATCAAACATTCATTAGTTAACATTTTAACTTTACATACCAATTGATCATTCATACAAAACAATGTTAATTTCGAATTGCACACACCTTATATAATTCATAAAATACACACCTTATATTTCAATATAAACAATACAATAGCATGTAAATATTTATCTCATTAATATACTTATAGTTACCAAATTTATCCTTCTTATCAAACCTGAAGGTAAGGGTGGTCATGGATTGGATTTTGGAAAATTCAATTCAAATCCAATCCAAATCCAAATATTTGGATCAAGTTTTAAATCCAAATCCATATATTTTGTAAAAACAATTTGAGTTTTTATAAATCCAAATTTAAATATTTAGATTGAATTAATCTAAATTCATATTTTTTTTAAATAAATAAATTGGATTTTAAAAGTACATCTATATTTTCTAAAAAATTAACATAATATTAATATAATAATATGTAAAAAAGAGAGTTTAATATTATATAAATATTAAGAAAATGTAATAAAATTATAATTTAATAATACTAAAAATTAACATTACAGATTAGTCAGTGATACAAAAAAAAAAGTAATTGTATTACAAACTATACATAAAATTGGTGATTTTTTTATGTTATTGCTAAAGTAATGAGTGTAAAAAATCAACCATTGAATTTATATTTTACTATAGAATATCTTGTAAATGTAAATATATTTTTTGATAAATATTTTTGGTGATATTATTGCCTGCATATGGTCTCTCTCATGTGTATATAACTAAAGACAACAAAATCTATGCAGTATTTAAATGAAGAAAATAAAAATAAAAATTGTTTATGAAAACAAAATAAAAAATCGAAACAATTTTTTCAAAATTTTAATATATGATTTTGTGACTGTTGAGTTTTATATATATATAGAAAGAGCTTTAGTTTTAACAAAATAAAACAAAAATAATATAAATAAATTATTCTAAGAATTAAAAAAAAGGATAATAAAGTATAAATGAAAAAGGAAGAAGAATGGAGAAGTATATGCATGTGAAAAGACGTGAGAGGGAATTTTACTAAATGGGCATATTCAGAAAATATTACAAGAATGGGCATTTTTTTGTCAAAGTTGTCAATGGTGTAGGCAACATAAATTAAATTCATTAATCCCTCTGCTTTTCTTTTTTTAATTAAAGTTTCCAACCCGATTGACAACTTCAGTTTAAATAAAATTGAATACTGGATTGACAACTTCAATGTATTTTATCTCAAATGAAATTTCCAATTCTGTTGGCAAGTTTAACTGATTTTTTTAAATAATTAATATTTTTTAAATTGAAAGATGTATATAATAATAATTTAAAAATTATTTAAATTTACATGAAGTGAATAAAAATAAGAATATTGAGAAAATTTGTATTTTTATAGATAATTAATATTAAAAAATTAAACTAAATTTTGTTTTCACAAAAAACAAAGTTACTTGTTGTTTTTAAAAATTTGAAATTATGTTTGTGAAATAACGTTTATAGTTGATAAAATTATAAATAAAAATGGTAGCGTTTAAACAATATTTGCGGGAAGACGATGAGATCTCATAAAATTCTAATAAAATGATTCCTGAAAATACAACCAATTTTTAGAGTACCTTTATAGATAATTCATATTAAAATGATATTATCAATAAACATTAATTTTCTTAAATTAAAGATAACGAAAAGATATTTACACATACTAATTAAAGAGTACTGAGTATAATATATTATAAAAATATTGATTGAAAGTAATATATTATGTACAAACAATAAAAATATAAGAAAAATAAAATAAAAATATATTTTTTAGCAATTGTTTGTCAATATTTAATATCAATTAATTATATTAACTTGTTTTTTTTATAAGTTGATAATAATTAAATTTCATCTTTTAAAGTATCATTTTTAAATTCTTTTAATAGAGTATAAGTATTAAGTATTGTTTGTGTGTGGATAACTATTAAAATATAAGTATTCAAAGTGGTAAAATATAATTAAATTTAATGAAAAATTAATGGTTATTTGTATATTTTACCCTCTCAGTTTTCTTTAATTTTTTTTTTGTTTTAACTCTCCAATAAAAGATTAACAGGTTTTGTTTCTTTTTGCTTTTGCACTTTCGTTTTTGGTCTATACTGAAGAAGAAGCCGTGGACTAAATAGACAGACAGTGGTCTTTCGCTAACAAACAACGTTGCATTTAATATTCCATGCAATTCTAACCTAACACTCATGATAAGTCTTCTGCGACTTCATTCACTTTTGTTCCCTCTCACCACAAACCATGGCTATCACCACCTCCTTAACACTCCAGGACGTACACTTCTGATGTTACAGTATAGTTGATGTTTCAAAGGCTAGAACCAAAGTAAAGGGTAAAATATAACATATATATTACATGTACCTTTCTTGTGATTTAATTCATTCAACCATATTCTTTTCTGCGCATGGATAACATGTGGAGAATAGAATGGATAAATCTTTTGCCCATTGGCTCTTTCTCTGCTCCATCAGAGATTCTTATTCTATTCCTTATTATTTATAAAATACTCTTACTTATTATTATTTATAAAATACTTATTATTTATAAAATACTCTTACTTATTGACTATAATGAAGACATTGTATGAAAATAAAAAATATTAGTTGAGTTTTGTTAATGTTTTTAAAACAGATTTCAAGTAGTCAACTTTGTTTACAAATTTAAAGATATTAGTACATTAGAACTAAATTATTATAACTAAATTCTTTTACATGTAATTTTCTCTCATATATATAGAACTAAATTTTAGTCAAAACCAAAATATAATTTTCTTCTGGAATGAACAAGGGTTCATGAGTAATGCCACCATGTAATACAAAAATACATACAAATCCATCCACAGAAAATACAAAAATAATTTATGAGAGCTAAAATATACTGATAATCTTTGTTAGCATGTGCTTGCTACTACAATTAAATAAATAGTTAAAATATTAGAGAGAACTTACCTTTGTGATTGAATGTCACCCTTAAGCACTCTGAAACAATGGCAAAGCTTGAGAGTGTTTTGCATAGGACACAGACTCTATTAAATAGAGTTGCTTGTGTGAGTTTCAAAAAATGAAAGTTTGAATTCAAACTTCATTTTCAAAAAGAACCTGTGCCATGAAAAAAGAATCTCTGCCATGAAAACTATAGCCATGACATAAAGCTAGACACAAAATAAAGTATTGCTTGGTGGTGCACAAAATTGCAAATGAAGTTGACAATGGTGTGTGAACTTTTTTCATTTGGTGCCTATACAAAGTTGTCAACCATGAAGACAACTTTTAATATAAGTTGTCAATGGTGAATGCAACTTCTTCCAAAGTTGTCAATGGTGAAGTCAACTTCTTTGTTATGAAATTAGAAAAAATAAAAATAAACCAAGTGTAGTGTGGAGTGATGGTTTTCTGTCACAATTACATGAGGACTTGACTTATGAATAAAAATTATTGTACTCATACAGAACATTTGTTATATAATGGAACAACAATGCAACTCTCTAGCCTTGCATTCCTTCTTTGTTCTACACTTTTTCTTCTCTTGATTTCTGCATCCAAGTTAAAAAAATCGTTCTTTGCCGATTTCCGCTTTGGTTAAGGCAACTTTTGAAAAAACAAAAACATGATTTGTTGAACGAGTCTTCAAAATAGACACCATGTTACGCGCAAATCATTATTATTCAGAAGATATCACAACCTTACTTAGAAAAAAGCAACAAGATTCGTCTATGTGTTTTGTGGAAAGGTTTAATGCAGAAAATTCTGAATTTGATGTCCAAGAATTAGCCACCCCCAACATGGTCGGCGACCTCAATCATATACAGTTAGATTAACTGATTGGTGGTGTGATTGTGGCCACTTCCAAGCTCTTCGACTTCCCTGTCGTCATGTTATTGCCGTTTGTTCCTCTTGTCATTTACAAATGACGACATTCATTGATCCAGTTTACAACATCCACACGATTAGAAAGGCATATCAAGTTGAATTTCACCCCGTTTGAAACGAGGATTATTGGTCTACTTATACCGGGCCAAATTTCATACCAGAACCCCACATGCGACGTAAAAACTCGGGACGACCAATTACGACTCGTTTGCATAATGAAATGGATCAATCAATTCAGAACAAGACAAAAAAATGTTCTTATTGTCGCAATGAAGGTCACAACAGAGTAAATTGTCCATTTAGACAGTAGAATCATCCTTTGTAATGTTATTCTCATCAAATATTTTAATATCATCTTTTTTAATGACTTATATTTAATAATATATTTTATTTTTAATACATTTATTTTACATAAATACATGTATATTATTACTTTTTACATATTATATAATTTATACTTTCATATATTATATAATCTAAAAATTTATACATAAATTATATCACATTTTTATAAGTGTATTTTTAACTTTAACAATATTTAAAAAATACTAAATATTTTTAATTTATCAAACAAATCATTTTTAATCCAATTTATTTAAAATTATTGTTAAAAATATTCATTTTAATTATTCAACTTTATATATCATTTTCTTATATATCAACTTTCATAATTAAAATACTTTTTTAATTATGTATTTTTTATTTTTAAAAATATTAATTATCATTTGGTTAAAAAAATAAAATCAAGTGAACTTGACAATTGAATTGACAACTTTGATTGAGATAAAATATATTGAAATTGTCAATCCAATATTCAATTTTATTTAAACTGAAGTTGCCAATCCGGTTGGAAATTTTAATTAAAAGAAGAAAAGTAGGAGGTTAAGGAATTTAATTTATGTTGCCTACACCATTGACAACTTTGACCAAAAAATGTCCATTCTTATAATATTTTCTAAATCTGCCCATTTACGTAAATCTAAAAAAAAACTACACCATTTTGGTAAAATTTCCGACGTGAGAAGCGTTAAGAGTTACTGTGTGATATTTCTAAAAACATCTTCCTTATTAACAAATGCAGAGGAATGTCCGTAGGTGATTGGTAATCTAGATTTTCTAGTTTCTAAGATCTGTTTAAGTAAAATGGATATCTGATCTGAAAATTTGATAAAATGTAGATTAATATAAAAATTAAATTTAAATAAATAGATATTTAATAGATTGGATCAATATAAAAATAGATCAATTTTGTTATAATTGAATTTTTTTGTCCACCCCTACCTGAAAGTTACACTATACCTTTTTAATCCTAGAAACTATTTTATAAATTTTTATTAATAATAGAAACCATTTTAGTTATCAATAATTTTTTAATTCTAAAATAGTATATAATTTAGTTAATATAGTAACTAATTATTTTTTTGTCTAAATTTAGTTGCTATTTAATGATTCTTTTGTAGTGATAATAAAAATATTTAGTATTGTATATTTATAATTGATTTTCATTTTTTTATTTTATTTAAAATAATAAAGAAATTTATATTCATATATATATATATATATTGAATTCATCTATGATGAATATGATTAATATCCATTTTAAAATGGATGTATATACATATACCTTATTTATATTTTAAAATTAATCAAAAATAATTTTAGTTAATATTATTTTTTTAAATTTTGTGTAATTATAATTTTTTTTATTATCTAACATTGAAGATTTAAATTATTATTTTCTTTGTTTTAATTTTTTTCATAAAAATTTAATTAATAAATATTTAAATAATATAAAATATGGACACATATATTTATTATCTGATGACATAAAGAAAAAAGTCAAAGTTTGCACCTGTTAAATATCAGTAACAAAGTAAATTTAAATTTTTACTTTAATACGAAGAACGAATATAGTTAAATTCGGAGGCATCTCATTCATAAACTTATTCTAAAATGATAGAATGTCACAAAAAAAGAATAAAAAGTATTAAATATAATTTTATTACTAATTCACGAAAAAGAATCGTTTTTACTTTGAAAGAAAAGGTCACGTGACAAAAAATTCGTTTTTTTTTCTATTTTTTAAAAAACAGAGATGCAAATTTAAGATGGGTAGATTCCTACGGAAAGTAGGGTATCTGTTGATGCAGGTAATGGGGCTTAGTGGTGTTGGGCCTACTGGAATGTAATGATGTTGTTAGGGTATTTCTTCCTGCACCCTATCAAAACGTTTCCTGCACCCCATCAATTTCTCAAAAGATAATTTTATATATTTTTTAAATGATTTCCAAATTATCTTTCTCAGAAACTTTCAAAACACCTCTTTCTGAAATTTATAAAACGTATTCCATAAAAACATTATACGGAAAGAAACAGAATTTCTGAAAAACAATTTTTGAAAAAGATTTTCATAATAAACTTTTCATAAAGTATACGTTTTGAAATAATTTTTCTAAAATGTATTTTAAAAAGAACTTTTCAAAATAAAGACAAATTAAATAAAACATTTTAATCATTTCATTTAATTACGGGTGGATGAAAATTTTATCTGATAGTGGAAGAAACACCCATGTTGTTATTATAAAAAATATAAGTGAACTCCATTTTGGGGTCGCTATGAATTATTATGAGGGTCCACCCCAGATCAAATCTCTTCTCCAACAAAAACAAAAATTAAGGTCTAAATTAATTACACTTTTTTAACCTCATATACTGCTAACATTTATTAATCTATTAATCTAAATCACTGATTAAAAAGTAACATCTGTGATAAACTTCTAACTATATTATCGATCTTTCCCGTCTTTCTAATCTTAACCTACACACAAAATATAAGAAACAAATATATAAATAGAAAAACAAAATTATTCAATATTATTGGAAGAAAAGACATTATATATCTCTATACTTTAAAAAAATAAAACTAATAAGTTACATAAAAAAAAAAAGTAGGTAATCTATATTATATCGTGCTATTGTGAGTGATTTATGTAAAGTTCTAGAAAATACATATAACTATTAAAATACAAATTCTACTATACAAGTTCTAGTTGGATTCTATACAAAATTAGAGTATTTTAAAGTATTTTCATTACAAGATTGTGACTTATAGAAATACATAAATTTACAATATAAGGTTTAAAGTATCCTAAAGTTTTCTGGGACCTCCTACACTTCTGTTTGTGTACATAGTACAATCATCACGCAGTTCACAACACAAAAAAAAACAAGAGTAAACTAATGAAAATATAAATTTTATAATATGCACAAATAAATCAAAAGAGAAAACCAAATTACATGAATCAATTTCAGGATTATTCAATCTTCTTTAAATCCCAACATACAACAATCAATAGATCTACACATTCAGGATATTCAACAAACATAATAACAACTAAATAATTGGTAGTTAAAACCTTGGTAGCTAATTAGATACCAATTTAGAAACTATTTAACAATAATAGAAGCTAATTTAGAAAAAAAAATTAGTTTCTAAATTGATTTCTAATTTAGTCACTATAGCAACTAATTATTTTTAGTCTCTAAAATTAGTTTTTATTTCATGATTTTCCTGTAGTGATGTGATAAATTTTTAGAACTTTGTGACTACGTTACCTTCACATCCAGATCTCTAACCTAAAGTTCTATTAAAAGATAACACTATATTTTCTCTTATGTAAAGAACTTATCTCTAAGTTAATCTTCCAAAATCTAGGTCAGAATCGTTATACAAAACCTGTGGATCTAGAGCAATTTATCGAAACATAACTAAATTTCAGTTTAGGGTTTAAGGTATAAGATTTAGGATATATAATTTAAGATTTAGAATTTAGGATTTAAGGTTCTGAGTTTAAGGTTTAAGGTTTCTCACTCCACTAAAATTGATAACGAAATCACAAATAAAAAAATTGAAAAAAAATCCTAAACTTATTTTGTTTAAAAATCTGATTGGTTGAAAATATTTTAATCACTTAGCGAGATGTGATCATACTGTGAAATAAATGAGGGACGAGTTACGGAGGAAAGACATTAGAGAGTAGAAAGAAAGTTTGAGAAATAGAGAGAGAAAAGGAATTTGTGTTTTGTTTCTACGTGACGTTACAACTTTTATAATTAGTTTAACTCAAATAGAATATATTTAGTTTTACTGAACTCTGAAACTCAATTTACTTTTAACATCAATATTTCCTATTTGAGATATTCCATAGTAGATTAAAATACGTTTTAAAAATATAAAAATATATACCACAATCAATTACGTATTATCTTACATATTTTGGTTCTTCTTTATAGATTTGTATGGAAAAAAAAATATTCAAAGAAATCTTCCCTTAAATGTTATCATTTGTCATTTTTTTTATATTCAATTAAAATAAAAAAAACAATAAATAAGAATATGTTGTATTTCTGAGAAGAAAATATTTTTTAACATAAACCATAAAGAAACTCAAACAAAATAAAAAACATTATATTTATTCCGGTAGTGTAATAGTCCTACCTTAAAAATTGATACTAATAATATTTTAAATATATATTTTTCTTTTAATTCACTCATTCGTTTTTTATGAATAAAGATGTGATAGAGGTTCAAATTATAAAACTAACAATACACATAATGATTAACTCTTATCGTATTATCTCACACATGATGATTAACTCTTATCGTATTATCTCACACATGATGATTAACTTTTATGGTATTATCTTAATGAACAAAACAATATCTAACATACTATTTTATATTTTAAGACAATAAATATGAATTTTTGTTGTATACTATATAACTTGTTACCAGCATCTTATAATGAAATTTTGGATTCTCATATTTGGGTTAAATTGATCAGTAAGGGACAGTTTAGGGGAACCAAACCGTTAACCAATCTTGTTTGGAATTGACTAGAATTCTATGTTTGGATCTCATTCACTTGTCTCTTGCATGCATGAACCCTCATGCCATTTTCATATTGTTTCTTTAACTGTCTTCTCTCCCCCCCCCCCCCCTTTTTTTTTTTACTTTTCCTCTCAAACAATTAACCAAATTCCTGTGATGGGAATGGAGAATTTTCAACTCATTGTAACTATTCCATTTTTATTTATTTTTGAATTGTTCATTGTAACTATCTTGTTGAATAATGTTTCTTTGATGAAAACAGATAAAAGATGGGTTTTGGTAACTTGTAAGTCACACTCACACAGGTCGATTATCCCACAGTTTTGTCGTTGTTATCTAATCACGTGACTATTTTTAATATTTAAAATAATATATTTTGTTCATATCACTTTAATATCTATAAAATTTATATATATATATATATATATATTCAAGATAAAAAATAAATTTTTATTTTTATATCTAGAATCTTATTTTTTATATTATATCAGCATATTTCAATGTAAAATTTTATAAAATTCCATGTCTTATAATCTTATGACCAATTATATGATCTATAATGAATATGTTCTTATTAATAAATATTTAAATTTATATAAATTACTTTTAAAGTACAATTAATATTTTTGATCATATACTTACAGTTATTTGATTTTAACCAAGTATGACATAAATAAAAAAAATTAATATATAATTATAAATTATGAATTAACTACTGAACTGAATTGATAATATATACGTGGGTGACGTCATGGAATAGCATCTTTCATGTTTTTCATTTATGCTATTGTGCCTTTTCTTTTTATTTTCTTTAGTGTATTAGTTTTTTTGTAAAAGATTATCACGGCGGGTACTTTAATATGTATTTTTAGGAAATACATTTTTTATTAATAGTTAACCTTATTAAATATTTATAAAATCACCAATGAAACTTGTTAAATAAGAATAGAATCCTATAAAAAAAATTATGATTTTTAAAGAAAAAAGAGTGTTGTAAAATGTATTTTTAATATTTTTGAAAGTGATAATACACTACTGCAGAAAATAACATTAAGGACAGTTAAAAAGAGCATTTTAAAACGGTCATCGTTAATTTGGGTGTAGTTATATAATAAATAAAATAATAAAAAGTTGGTGCAGAAATGGAGGGAAGAACTCTGGTGGGGAGCAGCTCGGTACGAAGGTCATGCTTTGGGCAGTGTCGCATAGAGCTGGACGACGGAGCTAGCAAATTTTCGATGTGGTGCGACTGGGATTGAGGGTGAAGGTTGCGGTGTCGCGCGAGCTGGCACTTTTCCAGTGCGGTGCAACAAGGGCCAGGTTGCGCGACTGGAGTGATGGAGGTTGCGCGACGACGATTTCGCAGTGTGGTGGAGGTTGCGGTGTCGCGATTGGTGTGAGGTTGAAGGTTGCGATGTCGCACAACTGGAGTGAGGGTGAAGCTTGCGGTGTCGCATGACTGGAGTAATGGAGGTCGTGCGATAGTTAGTTACATGGTGGCGGTTTCGTGGTGTGGTGGAGGTCGCAGTTGGAGTGTGGTGGCAGAGAGACGAGTGTGTGAGAGTTAGAGTGAAAGAAGTGATATTGAAAAGGAGCGCAGGACAAAATAAGAGAGGGAGACATGTGCAACACAACTTTTTTTTTCGAAAATTTTACACTTTTTAACGACGATTCTTCCTAGAATTGTCTTTATATCTCTCACAGAACACTTTTTAACATCGGTTCTTCCCAGAACCGTCTTTATATGTCTCCAAGAACCATTTTTAACGACGTTAAAAACACAATATAATTACGAAATTTCCACCACCTATTTTTTACGACAACTTTCTATTAACCGTCTTTAGAAGAGTTGTGGTTTTGATATTTTGTACTAGTGATAGTATATTTTAATAATTTCTTTTAATACATTTTTCATTGTTGGTTAAAATTTAACTTAAATAAGTTTCATTATTCAATATATATGATTGATTTTGAATTTTAAGTATTTAATATTTTTTTAAAATTGATACCTAAATATTTAACTTAAATAATTCATTAAAATAAATATTTATTTATAATTATTTTTATTTAAATTTTAAAATATTTAAAAAATTATCTTTTTATCCTTCAATATTAGTTTTACTATAACAATAAATATATTGTATATTATATATTAATATATCATGCATGCCATATGAATTGAAACTTTTAGTATATTAAGTACTCAGTTTAAAGAAGATTTTACATACTATAAACAAAAATACTCATTTTCTTTAATATTTGTTTGATAAAGTCAAATTAAAACTAGCATTTTGGAAAGGGAAATCTTTTAGCATGATGGGTCAGATCCAGTTGGTTAATACAATCATTACTAGTTTTTTAGCTTATAGTTTTAACATATATAAATGACCAGTTTCTATTATTAAGCAAGTTGAGCATTGGAGCAGAAATTTTATTTGGACTGGTGATATTATGAAAAAAGCATAACTACAGTTAATTGAGCTAAGATCTGTTATCCTCTTGAGAATGAAGGACTGAAGATTATTAATCTCTATCATGAAAATAATGTGTATCTTCTTAAGCTTATTTGGAATTTTGCTTATAGTAACAAGCCTTAGTCTCTTCTTTTGAAAACCAGAGTTCTTAAATCAAAGTACCAATTTAGAATGGTTTATATATCCTCCTCTATTTGACCTAAGATTAAACAATTTTATTACACTATTCTTGAACAGACTTCTTGGACTGTTGGTACAAGTACTTTTATTAATTTTTGGAATGATAAATGGTGTTCCACTCCTTCTTTATCAATCATTGGAGGGGTACCTGATGGTTCTAGAATATTAGATACAGTTTCTCAATTTTGGACTGATAGTGATTGGATTATTTCCTTGCCATTACGACAGATGCCTTAGTTTTTTGAACATATCATGATTAGGCAGGAACATGATATTCCTAATTAAATTTTGGAAGATTCTGGGCGTTTCATTCTTAAGTCGGCTAGGACTTTTTTCTTGAATCCTGGAATTCCCTATGACTGGGGTAAACTCATTTGGGCTTCATATATATACCTCCTTCCACAACTCTAGTTATCTGGAAAGTTTTTCATGGGCGACTACCTACAAATCAACACATTCAGTATAGTGGTTTGCATATATGTTCTATGTGTATGCTTTGTGAAAAGCATGAGGAATCTATTCACCATTTATTTTTTGAATGTCCTAATGTTATGCATATTTGGAGTTGAGTTCGACAAATTTTCCTTACTTCTCATTTTTCTAATGTGGATGATCTCCTTTCTTGTATTAAGAGTGATGGTAGTCCTTTGGTTAATTTGATTAAACTTGTTGTGATAACTTTTACTATTTGGATAATATGACGTATGATAAATTATACTAGATTTTAGGTTAAAATTGATGTTTCTGAGGTCATTTCGGTCATTAAAGATCTCACTTGTCTAGTGGGTAATTCGTCTAAAAGTTCTATGCGAAATGATATGTGTTGATTTCAATGTGCTTAAATTTTTTGGTATTAATACTCGTAGTGGTAAAGTTTTATCTCCTCTTCCTGTTTGATGGGAGTTTCCTTCTCCAGGTTGGGTTAAAATAAACATTGATGGTGCTGCTAAGGGTTCTCCTGGTTTTTCTACTTGTGTTGGTATTTTCCGTGGGAGTGTGGGGGAATTTATTAGTGGTTTCTTTGTTTTCCTTGATGTTCAGACTACTTTGGTTGCTGAGTTTTATGAAGTTATACATGCTATTGAACAAACTCAAAAGATGGGTTTTACTAGTTTATGACTTGAATGTGATTTTGCCTTGATTTGTGCTGCATTTACTGTTAGGATTAATGTTCATTGGATGCTTTGTAATAGGTGTAACACTTGTCATAATTATTGTGGAAAAATCAGGTTTAAGGTTTCTCACATTTTGTGTAAAGAGAATGCATGTGTTGATAAACTTGCTAAGTTAGACTTTATTCATAAAGAATATTTTCATTGGTATAATAGACTTTTTATCTAGTATTTTCTTAGAGTTCTTTATTAATAGGTATAAATTACATATGTACCGTTTTTGTTAATATATGAGTTTCGGTTTAGTCCTCTTATATTTTTTTTGTATTTCTTTTCTTTTCCTTTTTTTAATAATATTTTTTTTCACTAATGAAAGATGATTGTTGTTACTTGAAGTGTCAGCCTACTTAGTTTCATAATGATGCCATGAGAGTTTTTATAAAAAAAATAAAAATACTCATGAATTGAAACATAAAACTTATCAAACCTAAAATCCATTCAAAATATTTTTTAAAAAGTACGCAAAACCTTGTGTTTGTAAACTTTTGGAAAGCAATACAATTTCTAACACATTATTAAAAAAATAATCCTTAATATAATTATGTCACTACAAGAAAAATTAGTTTCAGTGATATACATATTCATCACTAAATGTTATAAATATGTCACTATTAATATTTTGTGACAATAATTAAATTCTCACTAGTAATTTTGTTACTATAATTTTTTTCTATTTTAATTTGTTATTATGTCATTTTGTAATAATTTATTTTTGTTTATAATTTAAATGTTATTTAAATTTAAAATAGTATGGGCAAAGCATTAAGTATGTTACTTATTATAGTTCTCTTCCTCTGTGTGTCTACTGAATTTGTCCCTTACTACTGATATAAATTTATGATAGCGTCTCACCAAAAACAGAAGAAGAAGTTATGGTGAGATTTTGATGTGTTACACTACGTAGTTAAAGTAGTGGCATGGCAACTGCATACATATTATTATATTATCTTTTTAAAAACATATATTCTTAATTCTATCGTTTTCTTTAAACTGAATTCAGGTCACTTATGAGATATTGCCAATAATAATTTCAATTTAAACTGATTTATCTTTCATTATAAGGAGATTATACATATAATGTGATTACACAATGAGATGAGAACAACTTAATTTGAAGAACATTCATTTATAAATATGATGTGAGATCATGTAATTTAAAAATTACTTTATTTTATTAAAATAATATTTTTTTTATTTTAATTATAATCTGGTCCAAGTTATCAGTATATTACCTTACCAATTTAAAATAGTTAAGAAATAGCAGAAAGATGTGTTGGGATGAGTGTTTCTCTTTACAGAAGTGCAGAGGCATGCATTAGTTACTAGCAAAAGTCCACAATAAAGGAAAGGAAAGAGAAGACATCAGCAGACTCAGAAGCAGGGATAAAATTCATGCTGTGGTTATGAACATGGTTTTTTTAATAATTAATTCAGATTCAAGTTTTTATACAATTTATACTAATTTTAATTTACGAAAAAACTAATTTGATTTTTTTTTTTACTTTTCCAAATGCTTATGAAAGGTTTGTTTTCTCCAACTATAGGCTTGGAAATTGGTAATTATAATAAATAATTATTTTAATTAAAAACATGTAAATTCAATTTTTCATATAACACTATTTACACTTTTATTTTCATCTAACATCCTTTTGTTTTTATTTTCCTATCTAGCACCTTTTTGTTTTTATTTTCCTATCTACACCTTTTTTTTATTTCCCTATCTAACACCATTTCAAAAATTAATAAATTAAAAAAAATGATAATTTTAATTTTTGAATACATTAAAAAATAAATATTTTTAATGTTTAAAATAGTTATTAATGAATAAAGAAATGGGTTTTTAAAAAATAAAAAAAAGTAATAAATTAAAAATATTTAGCTTAATTTTTTGTTAAGAATGAAGAAATAAAAAATTAAACTCTACAACAACATAAAAGTTGAATCTATAAACAAAAATTAGTATTTATTTATTATTATTGATGATGCTATCATGTTAATTTCAAGTAAAAAAATACAGGACATAATTATAAAAAAAATTAAAGTCAATTAGTATTAATTAGTAGTGGATACACATATAAAATTGAAGTGTCTACTCTAAATGCAAAATCCTAAAAAAAATAAACTAATGCAAATGTTATATTTAATGCTTAAAAATGAGTAGACTCTTTAATATTATTTGTGTGTCCACTACTAGTTAATACTAATTGACTTTGATTTTTTTGATAGTTATGTCTTATATTTTTTATTTGAAATTAACATGATTACATCATCAATAATAAAAAATAAATACTAATTTATGTTTATAGATTCAACTTTTATGTTGTGGTAGGGTTTAATTTTTTATTTTTTTTATTTAAAAAAAATTAAACTACACCTTTTTAATTTATTACTTTTTTTGTTTTTATTTTGTAAAAATCCATTTCTTTATTCATTAATAACTATTAATTTTTTTTAATACATTCAAAATTAAAATTAAAATTATTAATTTTTAAAATTTATTTTTTTTACTTTTGAAATAGTTAGGGAAATAAAAATAAAAAGAAAATAAAAAAAAAGGGTGATGAGAAATTGAGTCTGTTATGGTAATGTATAAACATTTTATAAATAAATTGATTCAGATTCATGATTAGACTTAACTATAAAATTGCAATTGTTGAAATTAAATTAAAACTTCACAAACCTTTATTAATTTAATTTAGAGATAATTTTATTTAAAGTTTTTATCCCAGAAGGGTAAAACATTTAGCTAGGATCGAAGGAAACGTGGATAAAGGGATAAAGTTAGACGATAGAAGTCATAATGGGAGTTAAATAACAGACAAGCTTTCATAAAATAAGACAAATCAAGATTTAAATTTTTTTGTTAAAAAGAGATACAAATTTATTGTTGAAAAAACATTCTGAAACATAACGTGCGTTTGTTTCTAGATTAGACAAAGATACCTACAAAGAAGAAGAAAAGAAACACAAGACATCAAATTATAAAATACGTTACTAGATAAAGATACATGTGAAGAAGAAAGAAATCAAATTATAACTTGGCTAACCAGTTGTAACATCACAACACGAGTTAATCAACATTTACAGAATTAATATAATTGCAAACAAACTATTTCCTAATTCTTTATATACCTTTTCATTTAAGAAGTATACTGTTAAAGATTAATTTGAGAACAGTTTCGGGTCGTTCTTAACAACGTTACAAAAGTCAGGTCTTATGTATCTCGTGGAGTAAATTAAAGAATTAAAAAAAGAAGATCATGTTTTGTGATGATGTCTTTGGTTGGAATGTTTAAACTCCTATGGTACTAAAAATAAAGAGAAAATGTGGATTCATAGGTGGATTCCATTAATCTTATTGATTCTCCACTACACTTGTCTCATCCCTCCCTAAAAAAATTAAATAATAATTGAAGTGTGTTAAGTAATTGGTGCTTTAATTAATTTTTCAACTTAGTATTTTTTTTTGAAGTAAAACCTGGTTATGTCAATGCAGCGCAAACATGGATATGAATACTGTAATTCAGACAAAAATATGGAAATAATATAATTTTTAAAATATAAGATATGACATACGAATTTATATATTATATAATTATAAATTATATAAATTGATAATAAATATTTATATAGAGAAAAACATGTTTAAAAGAATTTATTCTTTATTTTTATAATCATAATAAAAATTTATATAATAAATTTAACTTTTTAGAAAATTATTTTATTTATCATTTTTAAAATTGAGTTAATACCGTGTTATAATTATAAAAAATTCAATAATTTTTTTAAAATTAAACATTTCACCAATAAATAACCTATAAGTGTCATATAAGTATCAACATTAATATATGTATCCACGGACACGTTATTTAAGAAAAATGTCTTAACCTCTTCTTATGTTACAAGTCTTATCTCTTCTATTTTATTTTTTTTTTGTCTTGAGTGATGATTCCAGTTAAATTTATACCACCATCAATACTTATTTTAAGTTTATCTTCAGTAATTTAATTTACATTAATTGAACAACTTAGTTTAATATTTTATTATTATTCAGGGCTCTCAAAGCCATCTAAGATAAAAAAAAAAGTGGGGTGTCAAAAATAACTTTTCTGATTTTTTAAAATATTTTTGTCCGGAATACCCCACTCAGAGTTTGCCTACTTAAGCTCCCATTCGTCTTGCACCGCTTCACACACCATTGGCATCACCACCATATTCCTCTTCTCTCTCCTCACAACAAGGTGGTCTTCTTTCTCTCTCTATCTCTCACCAGTTTCTCTTCCTACCTTGTACCATTTTTTTTATTTATCTCATATCATACATGGTTCCACACCTTACTTGTTTAACGGTTTCGTTAACTGTTTGTGTTAAGAAAGAGGCGTTTTTTTTTTGTTCTAATTTGTGGTCCCTTTAGCGTTACCTCTATTTTCTTTTTTTCAGAATAATCACATGTTTTTCCTTTGTGTTTTCTTAATTTGGTTACTGAATCCGAAAGGACTTTCCTCTGGGTGATTGTTGTTTTGGGGGTGGCACAGGTGTTTTGATCAAAGCTTTGGAAGTCATGGAGAAGAGTAAAAAATTGCAGAAAAGCTACTTTGATGTGCTGGGTCTCTGCTGCTCCTCTGAAGTGCCACTCATTGAAAACATCTTAAAGCCTCTTGAAGGAATCAAAGAGGTTTCTGTGATAGTTCCTTCACGAACTGTCATTGTTCTCCATGACACTCTTGCCATTTCGCAACTTCAAATCGGTACATTATTCTCTCCAATATCACTTTATCCTCCTCTTCTTGACCATTTTGTTTGTTATTCTGTACTCACAGAAAGTTGACAAAATACTACATCATTAATGCTCACAAAATTTTGAACTGCGCACTGTGCCACAATCACGATATTCTAGGATGAAGCTTGTGACATGCATAGCATTTAATCGTATATGGAGCGAAGGACAGAACTTTTCCCCCCTGTTTGAAGTGTTCTCGTGGATTGAAATTGATTTTTTTTTAAAAGTATTTTTTATTTAGAAATTAATATTTTTCTTTCTTCGTTTCGTACATTAAAATTTATTATCATTAATTAAAACTGATAAAAGTAATTTCCAAATTTTAGTCCAAATTTCCAAATTGAGTAGACCACTCCACATTGGAGCTCACTGCTTGAAAATAGAGGTGCGATTATAGGATTACCCAATTTTTTGTACCGGTTTATCGAATGGGGGTAAAAGATTCTTTTCCTTGATTAAGAGGAGTTAATTATGAAAACGAGTTTATGGTACTTGTACTTTGTTAATTTCGAGAAATTGTTAGTTTTTTTTCAAACAATTATGCGGAATTCAGAATAAGTTAAAAAAAAACCAAAATAACTATTTTTCATTAATAATTGCCATGCTTGTATTCTAGCCGCGGTAAAAGGTAGAACACAAAGAAGTTTGCTTTGGTGGATGATCTTGCTTACTTGGGCATCTTTTTTCCAAGAAATAAGAGCACCATTATCAACTTTTTCACAAAGTTTCCTTTTCCACAAAACGTAACGTGTTGATGTTAAAGAAATAAGAGCACCATTACGAATGAAAAAGGAAGTGTGCCTCTTTATCTCAACTTTTCCACTTGGACACAAATTATGACCAAAACGGTTTCTTTTGATTAGAGTCCGCAAATCTCATGTTTGCAGGGAGTGAAATAGATTTGCAAACTTTGCCTGTTTTAGATTTCATGTTCTTAAGATTAATTCATCAACCATAATTTTTTTTTTATAAAATCAACATTTTATTTAATCTTAATTAAATAGAATTCATTCAGTCACAGAGACCCACATTTTTTTAAATATATGTATTTACATTTTGAAGATGATTCTAGTGTCATTATTAAAAATTAAAATTCCATGCTCAAAAATCTTATAAATGAATATGACTATAACAAGGTGAGATAAACGCAAATTTTAAAAAAATATAATGAAAGTACACTTTAGGTATAAGTATTATGAATTAAGGAGTAAAACTTGGGTTAGCTGTGGAAGTGTATAGTAATTATGTATAGTTTTCCTTGTGGAATTGGAGTATTATTCCTATAACTATGTACATAGCATTTGTAGCATATGAATAAAGTTAGGGTGTTTATGTATATCTTTTTGCTTTAAGACCAACTTTATCTTTTGTGATGCAAAAAGAATTGATTTTGATGAAAAGGAAAGTGACAAATGAATAATAAAAGTTTGTGATGGCAGTTAAGGCATTGAATCAAGCAAGATTAGAAGCGAATATCAGAGTACATGGAGATGAAAAGCACAAGAAAAGATGGCCAAACCCATACTCAATTGCATCTGGTGTTCTACTTTTGGTTTCCCTTCTGAAATTTGTTTACCATCCCATGAAGTATGTAGCACTTGGTGCAGTTGCTGCTGGTGTTTACCCTATCATCCTAAAGGCCATTGCCTCCATTCGAAATCGTAGAATTGACATTAGCATTCTCATGATCATAGCAGGTAATTTACTTCATTTCTCATATTTTTATTTATTTATTTATTATTTTTAAAATACACTAGCAGAAGCCGTGACAAAACTGTAGCTTCTGTAATTATAAAATTAATTTAATTACTAATAATTATAACAAAATATTCCTCTTTCCTTTTGTTTGTCCTAATACTATACCGGACAAAAGGTTGGACGGGCATTTTTTTTTCTTCATAAAATTTAAATGGAACATTTAATTAAAAATGAAATGGGTACTTTTCAACAATTTCATCTTCTGTTTATTAAGTTGGACTGCTACTCGATTCTCAATTCACTTGTTAAATTTCCTTCACATAAAATTTAGAAGAACTCGGAAAAGGTTCACATACTAGATGAATCATGGCACATTTTGGATTATATATTATCATATTCTGTTTGAATAAATTTTTTAAATTTTATATCATTATTTAAGATGTCTTCAGATAAACTTTAACCCCCATCTTTGCCATGTTTTCCATTTTTTTTTCTACCCATTTTAGAAGTATTAATTGTTTTTTTCGAAAATTCTTCTTATTTTATCTTAATTTTCTAAATAATAGATTGAGTATTTTTAGCATATTTTTCTTTAAAATAACACGCACCATTGTATTTTTTTTTCTTAAATTACTATTTATATTTTTTTTAATTCGCTATAAAAAAATATTTAAGAGATTTATTGCTAGTATTTCTGATGATTTTAACCCTGGTTTGTTACCTATAGTTGAGAACAATCTCTAAAATTTGAAAACATAGTTTGATAATCCCATGGAAACCCCTAAAGTTCCACCATTTAAACTCCGCTAAACTCTCAGTTTTTTAAATTGTTAAACTTTTAGTAAATTGTTTTTTCTTTTATAACTTATTAACTTGCAGTAAATTGTTTTTTCTTATGTAATTTTATATTTAGCTTATTAAATTATGAATATTTATTTCCAAACTAACCATTTAAACTTCCAGAAAATTGTTTTTTCTTTCATAAAAATAACCTTACAGCACACTTGCTAGTTTTTGATAAAGCAAAAAAAAAAAAATCTTGGTTCTCATTAAATTCAAACTCAACCCAAAACAACCACTGACAACAAAAATCCTGAATCAGCACAACCGACAGATTCTGCCATGTTTAAAATATTCATCTTCATTTGTTTTTCCACCTAATATAATCACGTGAAGAATCACATGAGAGATTCTCACATCCTTGTAACAAATATGATTCTCTTTCGCAATCTTTGAAACTTGAATGATTTCATATATTTTTCTCATGCAAAGTGATAGACAATAAGTGTTTAAAAAGAAGTGAAATTTGTATATATTTATATAAAGTGATATCAAGTGAGATTTGCTAGTGCAAGAATGTGCTCTTGAAATGCATTCATAACTCAGTTTATGACGGAAGCTGAAACTAGTGTAAGTTGAACTCAGAAGTGAAAAACCACATAAAATGTGGCATTAAAGTGCATCCATCCGAACACACTGAAAATCTGCTCTGTAACGAACAAACATCACCGTTTGTTCATAAATTTAAACTGATGAAAACGGCTCGTCACAGCGGTTCCCTCGCACTGCTGATAATACTTTGTCTTGTCAGATTTTCTTAACGACAAGTACTAACTTGTATTATTGAAGCGGTATGAAAGGGACAAACCTCACCCCCCTCAAATGTCTTTTCTACTATCTGCATCAAACATTTCATAGAAGCAAACAAAACAAGATATATGCTAACGTCTTATGGAATCAAACTTTATTGTTATCCAAATTAACTAAATAATCAACAGTTTATATTATACATATATATGATTTACCATAAAAGAACACTTTCATTATTCGATTCATGTAACCGTTTCTGTCCAATGAGAAAAAAAGGATTGTTGTTAAATATTATATATTTTCTCTCAGTTTAATAATATATATAGAGCCTAAGAAAGAAGAGTGTTACTCTTTAATTATTATATAATGAACTTCTGATTATATGAAAAAAAATTTATTATAAGATTTACATATCTCTATTTTTCTTTTTACTTGACAGTTATTGGGACAATTGCAATGGATGATTATTTGGAAGCCGGCACCATCGTTTTCCTCTTCTCAATTGCAGAATGGCTAGAATCAAGGGCAAGTTACAAGGTATTCATTTATTTTTTTTGGAAGGTATTTATTTATTTATTTATCATCCTTTACACTGTCTCAAGTATTAATGTTTTATTCTTGAATTAATAATAAATTTGTGGACCCGGATTTATTGTAATCATTACTTCATAATTGAAGTGTGCACTTCTCAAACACAGATACTTATTCCTTATCATTATACTATATATATAAACTTATGGATAATGGTTGACACACTCTTGAATGTAAGAAAGCAACCTGGGTTATACATAAAAAGTCTAATTGCATTATTGATTACACAAAAGCATAAAAAAATGTGTGATTTAAGAATCAAGAATTATTAACATAGTTATGATGTTGATGAAGAAAACTGAATGAATGGAGTTCATGTAAAGTGGCCAATTTTTTGTGATGTGTAGATGTTCTCTATAGAAAACAAAAGCAGGGTTCTCTGTTTCAATTCTGACAGTAAGTTAAACTTCTAAATTGCAAAAATGTATTGATTCAGGCAAATGCAGCTATGTCGTCTTTGATGAACATTACCCCTCAAAAAGCAGTTATAGCTGAAACAGGAGAGGTTGTGGATGCTGATGAGGTGAAAGTAAACACCATTTTAGCTGTTAAAGCAGGCGAGGTGATACCCATTGATGGAGTTGTTCTAGATGGAACCTGTGAAGTTGACGAGAAAACTTTGACTGGGGAATCATTCCCTGTGGCAAAACAAAAGGATTCTACTGTGTGGGCTGGCACCATCAATTTGAATGGTAATTTCTTAGTTCTTATGTGTAACGTGTCATTGGTAAAATAGAAAAAATATGAGAAGAAAAATAGTTGGTCATTAGTTTTTTCCTAAACCAAGTTGGTGAAGTTAACGTGTTTTCTTGATCGATTAAAAGGTTATATCAGTGTGAAAACTACTGCACTGGCTGAAGACTGTGTGGTGGCTAAAATGACAAAGCTTGTGGAAGAAGCTCAAAACAGCAAAACCACCGTTCAGAGATTGATTGACAAGTTTGTCAAGTTTTATACCCCTGGTTAGTCAAAATCACCAGTTTTTGTTTTAATCACTTTTGAATGGTTTCATTGCATTTCGTACTACTTTCTTGTCAAATGTTAATTCTACAAATAAAGGTCATTTTTACTTGCATTTTTGCATTCTTTGCATTGCCTTCCATTAGATTGAAATGATGGAAATTGATAAAATAAAAAATAGAATAATATGTAATGCTTATAGGATCCATTATTTAAAATAAAATTGGAAGTACATCAATATCTTGTTTTTCTTTCCCTCAAATGTTAGAGATACGATAATATCATAATGAATTGCATAAGTAGATAAAAAGAGACGAACTATATTTCTCTATGCACTATGTTGGGATTTATGGAAAGCGACTAAACCATTTTTTTTCCTAGTTCATTCAATTACAAAATATCTAAACTACAAAATGGTAACATTAGTTCATTTCATTTCATTCTATTCTATCCATCATTAGATATCTAAACATTGCTAAATAGATTCTGTTTCTCGTTTTCAGTTCTGACTGTGATTTAGTAGAATAGTTTTTCAGTCATTGGTTTCTTGCCTGCATTCAATTGCATTGCATTGGCCTTACTTTTGTTGTTAATGTTTTCAGCCGTTGTAATCATAGCAATCCTTGTAGCAGTGATTCCAGTTGCGGTAAAATCACGTAAAGAGAAATACTGGCTTCACACAGCGTTGGTTGTTTTAGTAAGTGGATGTCCATGTGCACTCATCCTTTCAACGCCAGTTGCAACCTTTTGTGCTTACACCAGAGCAGCCACATCAGGTCTTCTCATCAAAGGGGGTCATCATCTTGAAACACTTGCAAAAATCAAGGTTATGGCCTTTGACAAAACGGGTACCATAACGAAGGGTGATTTTGTGGTCACACAGTTTCAATCTCTTTCAGCAGACATAGATTTGAACACATTGCTTTACTGGTAAGGACAGCCCTCGTTTCCCTTACACTGCTATTTCTGTCCATCTTTCTTCTGAAATGTAATATTGTTAAAAAAAAGTCTAATTTACATGCACTATGAATGGATCATATTTTAAATAGTTCATTTAAGAAAATTATTCTAAAATTCAATAAACTTGGTTAATATATATGACAATATGTGATTCAAGGAGTGTTAGTTTATAAACTATTTACTAAAAAAATAAACATATTAATGAAAGAAACATACAAGCAGATGATAGTGATAGTTTTTCTTGTGTATGGCAGATATAACATAATCTTGTTAGGAAATTTCAGAAGCCTATTTAGAATAAGGATTAAATAAATTGTTGAATCATGAGATGAATGAGTTTAGATTCAACTTTTCAGGGTGTCAAGTGTAGAGAGCAAGTCAAGCCATCCACTGGCATCTGCGATTGTTGATTATGGAAGGTCTCTCTCCATTGAACCAGAGCCAGAAAAGGTGACAGAATTTGAAAACTTTCCTGGGGAAGGAATTAGTGGGAAAATGGAAGACAGAGTTATTTACATCGGAAATAAAAAAATTGCTGCAAGGGCCGGGTCTGAAACAGGTGAATGCCTTTTCCCTCGAGGTGTAAACCTTGTAGTAATACTATAATGGTTACGGAAAGAGATTACAATATAGTTTTAGTTTCTATATCTCATTTCAATATCTCTTTAACCCAATTAGAATTTACCCTCATGCTCTGTAGAGGTTGATATTTAATTTTTCTTCTCTTTCTTGGAACTGAGTGAGGTGTTCATTTGTGATGGTTTTGTTTTGTAGTTCCTATATTACAAGGAGAGATTGCAAGAGGAAAGACCACTGGATACATATACCTAGGAGCAACCCAAGTTGGACTTTTCTCTCTTTCAGATGTTTGCAGGTTAGGGGTTCAGGAAGCAATTGAGCGGTTGAAGTTATTGGGAATCAAAACAGCCATGCTCACTGGAGATAGTGAATCTGCTGCAATGCAAGCACAGGAGCAGGTATGTGATGTTATATGGCCAAACCTTGTTGAATACAATATGGCTAAATTATAGCAAGCTGGCACCAGAGTGATTTTGAATACGATCAAATTCTCTATTTTCAAAGTGAACATAAATGCTTTGACGAGTGAATTTATTTTTTGAATGCTGTAAGATGTCAGTAGGCCATTCAGTTTTCCATATGTAAATATCTGAATATGCGATATTATTGACATTAACTTCCCATGGTGAAGTTTGAGTAATGGAACCTTAGTTAATTACTAATGGCAACAATGACTTCATCTACAGTTGGGGCATTCTCTGGAGTTAGTCCATGCAGAACTTTTGCCAGAGGACAAGGTCAAAATCATCTCAGAATTTAAGAAGGAAGGTCCAACTGCCATGATTGGAGATGGTATAAACGATGCGCCGGCATTAGCTTCAGCTGATATTGGAATCTCAATGGGCATTTCAGGTTCTGCACTGGCAAGTGAGACGGGCAATATAATTCTTATGTCAAATGACATTAGGAAGATACCAGAAGCCATTAAGCTTGCAAGAAGAACACGTTGGAAAGTGCTAGAAAACATTATTTTGTCAATCACTACTAAGGCTGCGATTATTGGTTTGGCCCTTGGTGGTTATCCATTTGTTTGGGCAGCAGTTGTTGCTGATGTTGGAACGTGTCTATTGGTCATCTTGAACAGCATGTTACTTCTTCGAAGAGGACACAAGCATGGAGGAAATTTATGTAGATCTTCCACTAAATCACATAACCACAAAAGTGGATGTGGTGGTACTCATGACCATGATCATGCTCACCATCAACATCAACATTGTCATGATCATGAACATGAGCACGATCACCATCACCATCACCATCAACATGAGCATGAGCATGATCACCATCACCATCGCCACCATCAACATGAGCATGATCACGAGCATGATCACCATCACCATCATAGCCATGAGACAGAAAACATGTCTCAACCTCAGAAATGTGGTGGCAGTCATGTTAGTTCCTCTCACCATCATCATCATCATCTACAACATCAACATGAGCATGATCATGAGCATGAGCATGATCACCATCACCATCATAGCCATGAGACAGAAAACATACCTCAACCTCAGAAATGTGGTGGCAGTCATGTTAGTTCCTCTCACCATCATCATCATCATCTACAACATCAACATGAGCATGAGCATTATGAACATCATCACCATAATCAACATGAACATCATAGCTGTAATCAACATGATCATCAAAATCATAGCCATAATCAACTTGATCAACATCAACATCCTCAGCAGTGTGTCTCCTCCCAGACAAGTTCCTCAACATCTCCACCCTGCTCTTCAGATTCAAGTTTACGTGGAATTGTTAATCATTCTAACACCATGAAGGGTCATGATCTATTTAAAAGAAGCGATGAACTCCATGAACACGATCACTGTCATCGTGGAAGATGTGACAAGAATGAGGATGGAGTCCAGAAGCTCGAAACGGAAAACCATGGTGGTTCGAATTCAAGCAGTTTGATTCTAAATGCAGAAGATAATCATGCAGTTGGTAATTGTTTGGGGCATAAGGCTCATGGAACAAAACACTACCACAACCAACATGTTGATAGGGTTGCTCATGATGGAGTTTCACATAGTTCCCCTTACCATCCCCATCTTTCTTGTCAAAAGGAGAGCCAACAACTCACCAATGACCATTGCCACCCCATCCTTGGTTGTGAAAACCTGAAAGACCATAAATGCAGCAGTGTTTTACATTCCAACCAAGACATGCATCATAAAAAGTCAGGTTGTAGTCCAGACTTTGAGAAGAATGGGACAGGTGAAATATCCGTTGACATCATCGTTGAACAAGAATTATCACCAATGCATGGTTGTTCAAGTTTGGCAGAGAAAGAGAAAGGTTCCTGCTGTGAAGGCTGCTCAGACACATGCGAGAATTTGCCTGCTGTGTGTTGTTGTGAGGGTTCAAAGGAGGGAGAAGACAGTGCATGTTGCAGAGATGAATGCTCTTCAAAAGAATGCAAGGAATCTCCAGTTGTTCATGTTTGTCTTGGTTGGGATAAGAGAGAATTGGGTGGATGTTGCAAGAGCTACATGAAGGAATGCTGTGGCAAACTTGGAGACTCAAGAGCTGGTTTTGTAGGAGGTTTGTCGGAAATTATGACAGAATAGGTGTGGCTGACTGCGTAAGCAAGAATTTTGGTGGTACATAGTTTGAGGAGTTAATTGAAGTGAACACAACATGGTGTTTCCGACCTCTATTTTACCAAACAGGTCTGCAGGAGCTTCATATGATCAGCTTAGATTTTTAGGTAAATCTGATGTCACTTTATTTTGGGGTCATAATATATATAGGGATTTCGATTCCTAAAGGGGAAGGGGAACCAATCCTTTTGAAAGTTATGTAGATGTTAAGGGTTTCTTCCTTTTTCCTTTTTCTTTAAACTGTATGTTGCTTATTTACTTTCCTTTAATATGTAGTGCTCATTAACATTAAAATAAGAAGTTCACAGTTTTCTGATTCTACTCCTAATTGTTTGATAACCTCTATTTACAATTTTACATCACAAAATCAGTAGTTAACCTTTTAATTTTAAGGGCTTCTCATAACAACGAATTCAAAAGGGAAATATGTATTTTTAATACATTTTTTTTAATTTCTCAATAATTATTTATTTTTTAAAATCATTCTAAAATACTTTCTTTCTTTTCTTAGGACTTTTTTCGAAGTTTATATGGAAATATTTTCCAAACGAAGTGACACACAAATATGTGTGGACAAAGAATGACACAGGCCTAACCCATCCCAGTTCAATATTAATTTTAATCTGGTATTATTTATCTGTATTTGCTTAAGAGAAAAAAGCACAGGACAAAATTTGTCTATCCATGGATCGGTATAACTCGACTTAATCTCACTTAATCTGATATGAGTTGAGTTCATCTGAATTTTATTTGACTTGATTAAAATTAGACTTGATTTAACTCGACACAACGTGGGACAAGTCAATTCCATTTAATTTTGACACAATTTCATCATAACCTGAACCTAGTCTTACTTGGTAAGATCTAGATTTAGATCCCACTTAACTTGACATAACTTTCACCCGTGCCTGACTCGATTCTGCTAGTTTAGATTTGGATTGAGGGAATTCTTTTTATGTGTATAAACATTTTGTAGGTAATTTTTTTTTTTATTTTTAAATTACTTTAAAAAGTTACTCACGGATTGATTCTGTCCTATGGAACTTTTGTGAGCATTTTGATTCTATTGGCTTTCTCTTATGTGTGCTTTTTATCCCTCTGGCTTTCTAGGCCCTTCCCCATATGGGTAAGAGAAAAATCCCATGGATCAAACCAAATTGATAGGTTTAACCTTTATAATTAATAGATCATAATGTGAATCATTAGAAAATGTTGATACTTACTTAGATAAGTGTTCGAAAGATAGTTTTAGAGTAAAATTGGTATAATTAAAATGGAATTTGAATATTTTATTATTAAAGTTAAAGGAGCATATAAATAGAAATTCAATTATTCATGATTCATTTTAAAATAACCATCATTTCTCTAAAACTCAATTTTTCTTTTCTCTAAGATTTTGACCTCCTCGCTCATCAGTTTGATGATTATAGTCCGCCATTGGACTCCTGACAATGAACTCTACAAGACTATCCGATCAGAATCTTTAATAAAGTAAGTTCATTTTTGTTCTTCTCTTTGAGTCAAATTTTAAACTTCTTAAGTTTGTCTCTGCATAGGTTTTGCATGTGACCCTTCAAGCTTCAGGGTTAATCTCTGTTAGCTCATGGTTCTAGTGAAAAAGTTAGATTTTTATCAGGACTTTGTAGTACAGGTTAAGCTACCCTTGAACTTTTGGTAGGTTTGGAGCTCTTAGTGAGCATCTGCTCAAGTTTAGGTAAGGAAAACTAGTTTAAATTTTCAATAGAACTCTAGGCTAGAAGATCTGGATGTGGGGGTGAAGTGGTCACCAATTCCAAATTTTGTTTGCAGGATTGATTGTTTATGAGTAATGCAGAATATTGTTTGAATTAAAATGTGAATATGTTGATTTTTATATGGATGATTTATGGTAAATGCTTTTGTTTGAATCTAAAAAATTGATTGATTTGTATAATTGATATAGCGTAAGTTACTTTTGAAGTGAAATAAGTTATTTAAATTGTTTTTATTTGATTATTAATGATGAAATTAGGCATAGTTATGTAGATTTCTCTGCATATCTCGCTCAAGCAAAAATAGAATGGAACGAGAATGAATCTCGCTCAAGTGAGACCTAAGATGAAATTTTGGGTGCTCACGGATTGAATCTTGATCAAGTGAGAGAATTTTCTTTCTCGCTCAAGTTAGACTTTGTAAAAAAAAAAAAAATTATTTTTGCTTTTAAAAGCTTAGTGTATTATTGCTTATTGCTTTGAAGTGGAAATTCTAAATTTTATTTATAAATATGACCACTACAAGGAAATCTTAATTTAGCTGCAAACAAATATTGAAGGCCATAAGTGGACACTAAATAGTGTCCATTAAACCTTCATTATTAAAATAAATTAAATAAGGTGTGAGGAAAGCGTGGGTTATTCTCACGTAAACTTAAAAAAAAAAAAAATAATGGTTGCGTTGCTAAAATGACAGCTACTAAAATTATAAAAATAATTAAAATTTAAATATTTGAAGGTTAAGCCCACGCTAAAAGTTTTAAAATTAAATTTAAATAATATGAAGGTTAAGCCAAGCAAATTACACACAAATAATTAATTTTTATTTTTGCTTTACTTTAATCCCTTCTTTTCTTTTTCTTCTTTTATTTTTCTTTTCTTTTTCTTCTTTCATTTTTCAATTCTGAAGCAATTCTCTCCACGCAATACTCACTTCACTCCACTTTTCCTCAACATCAGCAACATTCTCACATCTTCCCTCCATTCAAATCTCTCTCTCTCTCTCTCTCTCTCTCTCTCTCTCTCTCTCTCTCTCTCTCTCTCTCTCTCTCTCTCTCTCTCTCTCTCTCTCTCTCTCTCTCTCTGTTGAGCCATCAAGCATTGCGACCGGAGTACGACCGTGTTCTTGATTGTACCCTAACACCGTAAGTTTCACATTTCCTTTCGTTTTCAATCCATCTCGATTGTGCCCTAACACTGTGTTTCTGGTTGCTGGGTTAATTTGCGTGTTTCACATTTCCTTTAAAATACTCATTTTACCCTTGACATCATATTTGAAAGCTTGACCTCGCCTGCTTATTTCTTCCACTGCTCATTTTCTCCATCATGATTCAAAGTACAACTATTCTATCGATTTTTAGTAGCAGTGATTTGAAGTTGGATAGCCTTAGATAACCAAGAAAGGTTTGAATGAGTATAACTAGAGTTAAGTTTTCTTCTTATAGCTATAGCAGCGTCTTCTAGATCACTAATTCCTAACTTATCAGTATTGGCATTCCAGTAAGTAATATCAATACGATATAAAATAACTAACAATATAATGATTTCCTTATTTGCTTATCTGTTTTTCCTCTCTATACTTGATGAATACTTGTTCAGTATGTTGCTGCTACTCAACCCATCAAAGCTTTGGCATTTGTTTTTTATGGAATCAACTATAGGGCATCAGATTTCACATACTCTGCTTACTCAATGGTAAGTTAATCAGAAAAATTGCTTCTTCTGTTGTTTAAGGTTCATTAATACTGATCAGCCTTTTGCCTTTGAAAATAAGGAAAAAAGGATATTGTGAACATTGACCTACTAGTTAATTCTTGTTAACTTTTCCTTTTTCATAAGTTTCACTTTGAAAGAATTATTGCAACTCCTCCTTTCTGCTGTGAATCAGTTTATTTCCCCATTGTGGCTTATGTACTTGCTATTACTCCCAGATTTTGGTGGCATTGGTGAGCATATGTAGTTTATATGTGTTGTCCTCAAGCTTTGGCTTTACTGGTATCTGGATTGCGTTGTCTATTTACATGTCTCTAAGGATATTTGCAGGGTTTTGGAGGTAACTTCTGCTACAAATAAAAGACACCCTCTTAGTTTTGGAGACATTTTTCCTTCATTTCTTTTGAGACCACTGTTCTTTTCAAACAAAAAGAAATTGAACAAAAGTACTAACATAACAGATTATAACGTTTATGAACTTTGGTATGCAGGATTGGTACTGCATCAGGACCTTGGAGCTTCCTTACTGAAAACTCTAATTCGCTCCAGTAGTTCATTGCGGTTTTTAACCATTTTGAGCTTTGGTATTCTGATTCTAACGTGCACAGTAGAAACAGCATTGAAGAGATACCCCATCATGGAGTACCACTGCTTCAACTACTTCTTCCTCTTCTAAGGGTGGTGGCTCTTTTGAAATGATTGTTTTTATTTGAAGTGATATTTTTACTCCACATGAATTCACGTGTATATATGTATATGGAAGAGAATGTTCGTATACAATGTTTTTATCTTCTTGGCAGTGTTGTGACGAGCATGTTTTTATCTTCTTGGTAGTGTTGTGATGTGCATGTTTTTATCTTCTTGGTAGTGTTGTGATGAGTGAGTGTGTTCATGCAGTAAAAGTTCGTGATATAAGCAAGGGAAAAAGGATTTCAATTTAGGGTAAGTATCTTATTGGTAGTGTGTTCATGCAGTATCTCTCATTTTTCTGTTTTGGGAAAATATTGCAATTTTGTGAGGTACGTATGATATATATGTTCTCTTCTCATCCTCTGTGAAGACATACACACTGGGTTGTGACATCTATCTTTCTTAAAACATTTGGCAAGTGTCATTGCCTTTCAATGTCCAATCACAAACTTCTTCATTTTGGTGTAATTAGATTCACTGTGGAAATCAATCCAAAAATTAGAAATGGTATTGTTTTATATTTGGATTATGCATGGATCTGTTTTGTTGTTCAAGAGTTATTGTTTTATATTGGCCTCCTGCACTATGTCATCAATTCAGCATTGTTTTCTCTTATTCCTTATGCAATATACATACATCATGCATGATGAAAACTTCATGTTGACCAATGATATGGCCAATATAGTGTGTGCAGGATAATCCATACCTTTTCAGCTAGTTTTGATATTGATTAGAATTTAAAACTGAACAGGTTTTTGACTTGGGCCTGTGCCTCTTTCATCTACATAAAGCCTGTGCCTCTTTCATCTACATAAAGCCTGTGCCTCTTTCATCTACATAAAACATTAAAAGTTTGTATATGGAGCTATCTTAAGGCTTCTTTCATCTACAGTGAAACAGAAAAAGTTTGTAAATGTGACTATTCTCTTTTAGGGTATATGCAGTGACATCTGCAATTAAATTAGTAACTCCATAGAGGATTATGTGTACGATCCCCAGTTTTAGATACTATGTTAGTAGTGTCCAGAGAAATTAGATAAGCAATATATTCAAAATCCATATGTAACTTTTGGCGCCATGGAGCGGGAAGGCTTACATACGGATTTTTCCGTATGTAAATTTTGGCACCAAAATATAAAATTTGCAATGAATAGGATTCGAAGCCAGGTTCCTTTAGATAACTCAAAGAAAATTTAACCACTACACCAAGCAAATGCTTTAGTATGATTATGATTTTTATTATACTTATTATTATTAACAATATTAATATTAATAATATGAATATAATATTAATAATATGAATATAATATTAATAATATGAATATAATATTAATAATATGAATATAATATTAATAATAATTATATTAATATGTATAAATTATGTTAATAATAATAAGTATAATAAAAATGATAATATGACCAAAGAACTTGTCTAGTCTAGTGGTTAATTCTTCCCTTGGGCACTGGAAGGACTTGAAGAGTCCTGGCTGCTGCAGTTTCCTTGCAATATTAATATGGAGCTTGTGTTCGAGTCCTGTGACGTGGGTTCGAGTCCCATCCAGTGCTGAATGCTTCCAACATTAATAAAAAATATAAATAGGTATAAATAATAATTAGTAAAAACGAAAAAATTAAAAATAAATTTTTGAACACATAACTAGTAAGCAACGCAAATGGAAGACATTTCAACAAAGCCTAAACCTAAGAAGAAGAATAATGAAATCACTAAGATAACCAAGCTAACTAATTAATACCCATCTTCCGGTGCTTAAACACTTTTTATTCATCAATATAATAATTTATTCATTACTTTTGTTTTTTAGTTTTTAACTTATCAATTCATTGATGTTTTTTTTTTCTTTTTAATGTTATTGCAAAAAAAAAAGCAAATTAAAAAATATTAATATTTAATATTTAAAATCCAAACTTTTATTTAAAAGTGGAGTTCAATAGCTGCCAAAAATAGTGCATACAAAAAAAAAATAAATTATGTGTCCACATATCCAAGTTAAGCCCATTCTAATTTCATTGTCACTTTACCAAGGTCAAGCCCTCGCTTTATTCTAATTTTATTGTCCCACTATCCAAGGCTAAGCCCACGCTTTATTTTTAATTTTATTGTCCCCTTATCCAAGGCTAAACCCACGCTAATTTTATTGTCCCCCTACCTAAGTCTAAGCCCTCACTTTCTGTCCAAGGCTAAGCCCCCGCTTAAGTTAACATTTGTAATTTTTTGTGTTGGCAACTTGTAGGCAAAGCCCACGCAAGCCAACTTATTGCGACGCCACGCACCCGACAATTTTTTTTGGGACAAGGATATTAGCTTCAAAGTTGTGTGAAGGCAAAGCCCACGTTAATTGCATCTTTGCGTGGGCTTTTTGTGATTAGTGTCCGCCTTTGGCCCTTTCTAATAAAAGTTTTTTTTTTGTAGTGGACTAAAGGAACTTAATTATATGTTTAAGTGAATTTTGAGATATTTGGATTGTTTAGAAAAGTTTAAAATATGATGTGATTGAATGGTGCATTGATGTGTTACATGAGATATGAAATGATGTAAAAGTGTGATCAAGACATAGTATTTTCAGGGAAAGAAATATCGTGTTGAGATTGTTATTAGGGTGTATTGATATTTGAGTATCCTCTGAGTGAGATGATCCTGACCCTACTGATATAATGGAATCGCATAGATGAAGTTATTCAGTTGGTGAGAGTCGAATGAGGTCCATTTTGCTGAGTCTGAAGTTTGAAAGAACTGATCATAGCAGATTAAATGGATTTACCATGTCATATGAGATGATGAGACATTAAGATGAGTATGTGCATGGTTGTATGAATTTCACAGCGAGTAGTATGACAATAAAAATTTATGTGCTCAAGTATGTTTAAGTTTTTTTTTAGCAGAAAGATATTTTCCATAGCTGGTTCAAAAATATCTATTCATTATTTTTGTAATCATACTAAAAATTTATACAATAAGTTTGAATTTTTAAAAAACTAGTGTTAGAATTGTCAGAAATCCAACAAATATTTTTTGAATTAGACACTTCACCGATACGTGTCTTACGAGTATCATATAAGTGTCGGTGTCCAATACGTGTGTCTGATACGGACACGCCATTTAAGAGGAGTGTCCGAGCCTAGATTTACACTACATACTTTACTTTTATTTAATTAATACATTTTTAATATATTTATATTACTTTAAAGAAACCATTTTCTAGTGTATTTATATAATTTTAAAATAGTTCTGTTTATAGCTCAAAATAAACATTATATAGAAATTCAAATAAAATAAAATAATATCATATTAAATTCGATAAAAAAAAGTTGTTTTATGTTAGATCTATATAATTTATACATAAATCTTAAATTGAATGTATAAATATAGATCATGAATGCAGAAGCGCGTTATGTGCATTAGAAATATAAATTAACTTAAAAAGTATTGGGTGAAGGCAAGAAATTGAGATAATTTGTTTGTGCCTCCACACCCATAAATAAGATTCTATGCAATTCCCTTTCCCACGCTTCAAAAACAAAACTCTTGTCTTTTATAAAGAGAAATACATAAAATTGTTGTAAAGCCGAAAAGTGCACAGTTTGAATAGACACGTTATAGAATTGTAGTGGCATGGCATGGGAGATAGCATAAGTTGGGGGTTGTATCTAATCATTCCCTTTGAACACACATAAAGAATAAAGAAACTATTTCAATGATCAATTATGCTACCTAATAATTCATACCAGTTCAAATAAAATAATTATATTTCTATCTCTATATATAACCATCACATCATGCACCAAACTAACCAAACCTCTTCTACTTCATAATTGGTATGACATAATGGTGTGGATTTTGGTGCCAAGAAGGTTTAGGTTGAGAGTGGAATGAAGCCAAGGATGATTTGCCGAGAGCAAAATTCATTTGATGTGATCCAAACTTTTGAGTTACTCGGCAAGTTATCTTTGGCTGCATTTTCCTTTCTTCCTCTTCCATCAACTAATTCATCTCTTCTGCTATTGAAAACTTTCAAAATATCATTTCAGCCATTAAAATATGCTTACATGTTTAGAAATTTAAATATAAGTTTGATTTTTTTTCGTTGAATAAGTTCAACAATATATAAATATAGACGCACAGATATATTATCTTAGAGTTTTACCTTAGGGTTTGAATTTTTATGTAGATTTGTTTATTCACACCCTCATGTGTGGATTTGTTTTGTTTTACTTTGTATTTGTTATATTACTTGTCGTCATGCATATGCAGGTGGAAGAACTATGTTTTAATATGAGAAGTTTTTCATATAAGAAGAAAACAACACAATTTTTGTACAGGTGTAGGTTAAAGCAGAGACATCTGAAACATGGCATGGAAATAAGATCCATCACCCATGAAAGCAGAGGTCAGCACACGTGGAATTCCTAAATTATTATCTGCTCTCTACTTTTCAGGGTTTAAAATGGGAGAGAAAGAGATTAAACAGAGGTATGTAGTTTCGAAGGTTTTAAATGGGGAATAGAGAGATTAAAGAATAATTAAGATTTAGCTCATAATTTTTAACAAAATTAAGCAAGTACATAAGTCAAATGTGAGAGAGCTGTTAGTTCACATTTTTAAATGTAGAGATACATATTTAATATTTTGATTTGGATACTCAAGAGTTCAAAGTGAAAAAGAAAAAGAAAAAAAAATTATTTGATTAAAGGAAATGAAAACTAAAACTAAAAATATATTTTTATGGTTAATCATATAATAAGATCATTTTTAATGTCAAACGAGCTAATTGAAACATTATTAATTCCATAGCTACTTTCCATATATTTTTCCACACTTTTTAGTATATTGTTCTATCTTTCTCTTTATTTAACACAATACACCTGAATCACTACAAGAAAAAATGGTTTTAACGAGGGTTTATTTTTACATTATCCAGGGTTAAAACCTCCATTAAGTCATTTACCCAGGGTTGTGGTTTCCCCGCTAAACCATCTCTGGGGAATGTGTTCCCCAGGGTTTTTTTAAACCTCAGGAAAAGCCTTTCAAAATACCATGGGTTTCAAAACCTCCGTAAAATACCATGGGTTTCAAAACCTCCGTAAAATACCATGGGTTTCAAAACCTCCGTAAAATACCATGGGTTTCAAAACCTCCGTAAAATACCATGGGTTTTAAAACCTCCGTAAAACCATAGGTTTCAACCCCGTAAAATACCATGGGTTTCCAAACGTCCATAAAATGTTTTAGAATCTCCTTAAAAAATACCATAGGTTTCAAAATTATGAAATTTGTTTTTTTTTATTCATTTACCATTTAGGCATTCATGTGTTTTTTAAACCACAATTATTTACATCTATTGTATTTATTTATCTATGTTTGTTAAAGTATTTTTTTTCAATAAATAAAAGAAATAATTGGGACCAAGTTTTATCTTCAACAATATCTTAGGATGAAGATTAAGCAAAGATAAATTAGTGTTTAGCAAGCACTAAGTAAATGACTTTTCCAAGTAAATTAGTACAATAAATAGTTATAATTGTTATAACATTTACAACTTTTAATTATAACTGAAAAAAAATAGTTATAACTAAAACTTAAAAATATTATATTGTTTTTGTATAAAACTGAAAAGAAGATTGTGGCTGAGATAAATTCTTAAGGAATGAATTCTGTGAATTGTAAAATTGTGCAGGATTGGAATGATAATAGAAATGGTAAGGTTGAGAAATTGTGCAGTATGTTGGGAAATAATAATATAAGTTCAACCAAGAGAAGGATTAACGATTAACCAAGATTCTGCCAACTTCAGAAAGTAAGTTCCAACTATTAGCCCATTAATAGGCAAGTATATAAAGACAGTAAGAAGGAAAAAGCAGGCAAGGAGCTCATAGTTCACATGACAGCTAGAATGATAATTACAATGGTGTGCTTTTGATATCATGGATTCTGTTCTGGCCCTGACCCCTTTCTTAGGCCTATAACTAAGGCCTCTTTCTGTAACCAAAAAACAGAAGAAAAAAACAGTTTTCTACTAAATCTATTGATTTCTAAAGAACCAAAAAGTACCTTTCATCATCAAAGAATTTGCAAATGTTGCAATAGTACTTTGCCATTGTAAGTCCATCACATGAAGGAGATATGTATACAGACCCAACAGGCTGTATAGTAAGGCACCGCATACACATCATTTCCATTGTTGCTTTTCTGTAATCATTAAACAGATATTAAGAAATACATTCCATTACTAAATATTAAGAAATCCTGTGAAAAATATACCTATCCATTGAGTGGTCACTTGCATTGTCATGACAAAATCTGCAAGTAAATAACTTGCCACAACAAGCAACTCGAAGCTTGCAATTTCATTTAGCCATTCATTGAACATGGTGTTTTTGGTTGCCTGTTTCCATGTGTCCATCATTTTGCTCTGTTCATCCTGTGTAAGCGCAGAAGTTACCCATGGTAACATTGATTGGAGAACTTCAGCACCTGTAGTTCCAATTATCCGGCCAACTATCTTATCTTGTTCTTCCACAGTGAAATGCTTTCCAAACAGTAATTTTTCCTCCTGCTTATGATCCAGGGTATAAGAGTGGCTGACATTATGAAGTGCCTCTTTGGATTCGAGTGCAGGAAATACTATACCATCTTCAGCATTACTATGAGCTGTATATAAACCCCGCAAAAGCTGGAATCTTCCACTAAATTGCCGAATAATTGTTTCATCACCATCAGAAAGCTTTCCAGATTCAATGTCTAAATACTCCAAGTCTTTGCGTATGGCTTTATGGAATTTAAATATGGTATCTATTGGTCTTTCTGTAGAGCCAACATCACTTGAGCTGTTGTCAGTTTCCCATATGAAAAGACTATAATTAATGGACGGGGCAGAAGCAGTGAAGGATAAAGAGCGTAAGGACTTGGTTGTAGTGAGTGAACCCAACCCCAAATTGTTCCTGCTGACTCCTAAAGCTGGCACACAACAAGACCGCGAACTACAACATTGTTTCTGAGTACTTTCACTTTCAGAAATTTCAGAGACATCTTCATTGTGCACCTGCTGTATGTTTCGCTTGACTGATCTTTGTTGGGTCCCATCTGATTCAGCTAATATTGAGCAATCTCTATCAGACAATGCAGAAGCAGGACAGGAAGATTGAACAATATTTTCTTCAATATCAGTAATTCGCTGGGCAGGACAGCAGCCTGACACACTAGAAGACAAACACAAACCATCTTTACGAGCCGTGCAAGCCCAACCACAGAAAAGTGTGACTAGAGCAGTATCTATTGATGGAGCTGGAAAAAATTGAAAAATAGTCAAATATAGAAGACAACTAAATATCTTTAAAATATATTTTCTTTCAGAAAGAAGCAAAATACTTGCCAATTGCATGTTTTTCAAAAACATCTGTGCTTCATCTTCAGTTAATGAACTAGTCAACCATGGCAGGACACGCTCAATCAACTTCAATGACATCATGCATAAGCTTTGATAGAGAAGTTCACATTGCCTTTTGAAGCTAAAGTTCCTCCGTGCAAGAGGAAGAACCTACAGAAATGAGGAATTAGGCACATGGAAAAAATACATTAAAAAGTAGCTTGAAAAGGCTATTATTTTGGGAAATGCTTCCTATATATGCCCAACTTTGGATTAAGAAGTAGAGAACTCCCCTTCTTGAGTCATACGTTTCCATCAAACTAACAACAATAACAATAATAATTAGGTAATACAACAAACGCTCATAGTTATCAACCTTTGATGAGCTACGATTTAACTTCTGCAAATAGGACAAAAATTCCCCCCCAAGCAACTTACTAATCATCCTATTGTAATATTAACATTTAACGATGCATCTGCTAACACATACGCATCTCGCTTGAGGAGCTCTTGAGAAAAATTATTTCATCACAAACGAAGAATTACCTGAACTTCTTCATTATGGAAATGCCTCTGTATTGTTTCCAATATATGATCAGCATGTGAACACAATGTTGAATAAAATTCAGTTTCTGAACTAGATGTTGCTCCTTCACTTTGAATACTTTCAATTAAAGAACGGAAGTCATTAAATTGGCTTTCTTCTTCAGCATGCTCTTTACTGAAAGAAAATTTCCATCTACTGCTGGAAAAATAACCTTGTCCTCAGCAATACTGCATCCATATAAATAAACAATTAACATTCCTTGTACATTCTAAGTCTACATAAAGAATGAAGTATAGAGGATATCATTTAAGAATGTAGCATACCTTTGGTTTGACAGTCATTATGACACTCTATATACTATAGTAGATCATAAGATCCTCTTGTAAATATTACTACAACTACATTCCATGACACCTTATTTCTTACCCATTCATTATAGTGGTCACAGACTTCTAACCAGACAAATAATGCAGTATAGAGGATAGCTTTCAGATAGCACCACAAATTAATCTTTTATGATAATTGTTTGGTCAATCACATTAAAAATTACTCCAACCATATTCAATGACACCTTATTTCTTACCCATTCATTGTAGCTGTCATGTACTTCTAGCACTACATAAGAAATGTAGCGTAAAAGATATATGACTACATCGCACCTGAGAATGATCTACACAATTTTCAACTGTGTTGTTAGCACGACTTCTCCCTTCCATCCAGGTGAAAATAACCTTCAATAAGCAAGAATTTAATCAGATACATTACCATGAAAATCAAATGTACAAAAATCTTGTTCAATGCATAATGTAGCATTGAGAAGAAAAGAACAAGATGTAAAACAGTACACAAAACTACACCTTTTGAAGAAGCTTTTCCTCTGGAACTATCTTACTTAAGCACTTCCGCAAATCCTGAGATTCATCAGGTGATATAGATGTTGAGAGCCACGGAAGAAATTTTGTCATCATATTCACAGGAATACTACAGAGAAACTGCCAAACTAAAGAGGCCTGTTCCTCAAGGGAGAACTTCTCAAGAAGCAGTGGAAATACCTGATATCATCCAACGAGCAAAAATATCATATAAATCACTACTGCAACAAGATTTTCAGCCATTTAAATGAAATATAGTCTGAATTCTGTCAAATGACAGGCACGGAGGTCGGCGATGGCTGCTGACCGGAGGGAGGGATCAGAGGAGAATGCGTTGAGGAAGAGGTCGCAAGAGCGGCATTGACGACGGAGGTTGCGATATTTTCGGCGAGGAGAAGCTCCGGCTTTGACTTGGCGTCAACGACGAGGAGAAAGAACGAGAATGTGAAAAGACAAAGATGGAGATGAGATAAAATGAGAAGGTTGAGAGTTTCTCCCTTGTAGAGAACCGATTCCGTGGTGGAGCAAAGGCGGAAGGAGCTTCTCTGGAGCAGCAGCTGAAGAATGGGTTTTGTGGCTTTTTTTATGGAAGTGTGGCTTAGCAGTGAGTATGTGGTGAAAAACTAAATGTATAAGGAAGATAAAAAAAAATTATTTAGGGATATTTAGGGAGGTTTTAGAAAACCTCAGGTATTTTACTGAGGTTTGTACGAAAAACCTTAGTAATTTAACAATTAAAAAAATATTTATTTATTAAATTTATATTTGAATTATATTAATATTTTTCTAAATAATTTTTGTTAAAATAATTTTTTTAGTGATAAAAATACTAGTTTTTCTTATAGTAAATTTTTAAGGAAAATATCTATATAAAATAAATAAATAATTAATTAATTTTAATAAACTTATTTTGCAGAATTTTTAAAATAAACCTTTGTAAATATTAACTAAGATTAAAAAAATCTCTCTTATTTTACGGAAGTTTTAAAATAAATTTTAGAAATTAATGAAGGTTAAAAAAACCTTTGTTATCTTTGTGGAGGTTTTAAAATAAACCTTTATAAATTAATGAAGGTTAAAAAAACTTTCGTTAATTTGTGAAGGTTTTAAAATAAACATTTGAAAATTAACGAAGGTTAAAAAAATCTCCGTTATTTTGTTGAGGCTTTAGAATAAACCTTTGGAATTTAACTAAGGTTAAAAAACCTCCATTATTTTGTTGAGGTTTTAGAAAAAAACCTCCATTAATTAAATCAATTCCTAAGGTTATATTAACCTCCGCTAAATAACCTCCATTAAAACCTTTTTTTCTTGTAGTGAATTACAAATATAATATATACACGGGCATGATAAAATTAGCTTAAGGTTAATTTTTTATTTATTGAATTACTCTTTAATAATTATTTGTAAAAGTCAAATTCTCTTAATTTAATTATTAAATATTTTAACATTAACTCAACCATTCAAAATATTTTTAAATAAATCAAATACGAATAATTATGTAATCTTATCATCATCCGACCTTAGAGTAATTAATTACTCAATTTAAACTAAGAAATATAATATATATATATATATATATATATATATATTAATTATTAGTAAATTTTAAAATATGGCTTTTATCTATTTAATAAATTTACTTTTCATAATATTTTTTTATATGATGGTCATAATTATACTTATGTTATCATGATTATTATTACAACTTCCAATAAGTATAATTATTATCTTATGAGTCGTCATTATTTTTACAATTTATAACATATTCATGCAATTTTTTGTTATCATCTTCTTTTTTATATAAATATCTTATGTGTAATACAGGATAATAAAAATTTACCCACAAGTTTGTAAAAATTTTGTTTTGCCTGTACTTTTTCCCTTTTCTGTCTCTACTAAAACCACCACTTCATCCTCTTTCAACTCTTTCACACAACCTCATATTTTCTCTACTCCTATGACTCTCAAACTTAATGATGAGAGCTTTCTTGTTTGGCTCCAGTAAATTCTTGTCCAAGTTGAGGATCTTGATCTTCTTCATTTCTTGGAATCCTCTTCTATATCTCCATGGTATCTCTCCACTGACTCTACCACTATCAATCCTGCATATCTTCTACACAAGAAACAAGATAATCTTCTTGTTGCTTGGCTTCTTGCGTCAATGTCTAACTCTATGCTCACCTAGATGGTTGGTCTACGCACTGCACATCTCATAGAGTTAAATGCTTATTGTGCCTCACACACTAGTGCCAAAGTTCACCAACTCAAGCTTCATCTCAAATCCCAGAAACATGATCGTTCAATCTCTACATACATTATGGACATCAAACACTACAAGAGAAACGCGAATTACATACGGAATATTACATACGAATCAAAATCCGTATGTAAAATCAACATTACATACGAATTTTTTTCCGTATGTAAACAGGTATTACATACGGAAAAATCCGTATGTAATTTTTGGCGCCATGGAGCGGGAAGGCTAAATCCGTATGTAAATTTTGGCACCAAAATGTAAAATGTGCAATAAATGGGATTTGAAATCAGGTTCCTTCAGATAACTCAAAAAAAATTTAACCACTACACCAAGCAAATGCTTTAGTATTATTATGATTTTTATTATACTTATTATTATTAACAATATTAACAATATTAATATTAATAATATGAATATAATATTAATAATATGAATATAATATTAATAATATGAATATAATATATAATAATATGAATATAATATTAATAATATGAATATAATATTAATAATATGAATATAATATATAATAATATGAATATAATATTAATAATATTCATAATAATATTAATAATAATATTAATAATATTCATAATAATATTAATAATATTCATAATAATATTAATAATATTCATAATAATATTAATAATATTCATAATAATATTAATAATATTCATAATAATATTAATAATATTCATAATAATATTAATAATATTTATAATAATATTAATAATATTTATAATAATATGAATAATAATATTAATAATATTTATAATAATATTAATAATAATATTTAGAATAATTTTAATTACAATAATAATATTAATGATAATATTTATAATAATTTTAATTATAATAATAATATTAATAATGTTAATAATAATATTAATAATATTAATAATATGAATAATATTAATAAATATTAATAATATGAATATAATTTATTTTATTATTATTAATAATAATTATATTAATATGTATAAATTATGTTAATAATAATAAGTATAATAAAAATGATAATATGACCGAAGAACTTGTCTGATCTAGTGGTTAACTCTTCTCCTGGGCATTGCAAGAACTTGGGTTCAAGTCTTGGCTGCTGTAGTTTCCTTGCAATATTAAGATGAGGCTTGGGTTCGAGTCTTATGACGTGGGTTCGAGGTCCCATCCAGTGCAAAATGCTTCCAACTTTAATAAAAAATATAAATAGGTATAAATAATAATTTGAAAAAATTAAAAATAAATTTTTGAACATTACATACGGATTTGAACATTACATACGGATTCCTCGACGGTTTACTTGAGGAATACGATAGCCTCATCACCTTTATCATTTCACGGCTTGATCCGTATATTGTTGAAGATATTGAGTCTCTTCTTTTGGCTCAATAAGATCATTTCGGAAAACATAAGATTCTTTATCCTTCTCTAGCACAAGCTAATCTTGCCTATACCAATTGGGTTCCTTCATCGTCTTCCAAGCCTTCTTTTCATGGAGGTCATGACTCATCAAGAATGTATTACAATAACAAAAGACAGAATTTCCCTCGCCCTTTCAATAACAATTCTTCGAGTGCTTTTGTCTCTTCTTCATCTTAGCAATCACGTGTTCAGTGTCAATTGTGCTTCAAGTTTGTACATACTTCATTTTTTCAGCCCATTCCCAAAGACCCTGAACCATCCATTTTGGGCCCTCCTTTTGCGGTTAGCGATCCTTTATGGTACCCGGATACTGGCGCTACTCATCACATAATGCATAATTCCGCTGCTTTCTCCAAGAAACAGAATTACACTTGTACTGATATTGTCCAACTTGGTAATGGCTCAGATATGCCTATTCACAATGTTGGTTCTGCTTCTCTTTGCAAGATTTCTTTCAATCATTTCTTTACTCTTAATAATTTTTTACATGTTCCATCGGTTAACAAAAATATTTTGAGTGTTTCTCTATTTGCTCACGACAATGGGTTTTCTTTGAATTCTTCCCTAACCATTCCTATGTAAAAAATCAAGTTACAAAGAAGATCATACTCCAAGGACAAATACGTGATGGCCTTTATGTTTTTCCCACTTTAGAACATACTCTATATTTGTCTGTTAATACTACTTCATATAATACTGCTATGAATACTTATGAACTTTGGCATAGACGCCTTTGCCAAGCTTTGTCTAAAACTATGCATCATGTTATGCGTTTAAACGATGTTCATTATAATACAAATGTTTCTTTTATTGATTCTTGTGTTAGAGCTAAGACTCATCAACTTCCTTTTACACACCCACACATTGATTATACTACTCCACTGCAATTGGTATTTGTTGATATCTGAGGTCCTTTCCATATTGCATCCACACATGGTTCTTTGTATTTTGTTTCCTTTGTCGACTCCTTTTCCAGGTATACGTGGTTATATCTCATCTCGCACAAATCACAAACAACCTCTGTGTTTTTACAATTTAAAACGCTTGCAGAAAACTAAGCACGTTATTATGTAAAAACTCTTCAAAGTGATAATACAAAAGAACATTTATTTTTGAGAAAAGTTTTAAACATGTACTGTATTTCTAACAGACTCACTTGCCCACACACTCACGAGCATAATGACTTCGTTGAACGAAAACATCGCCACATTGTTGACACTGGTTTGGCCCTTCTCGTTGCCTCATCGCTTCCTCTCAAGTTCTGGGATAAAGCTTTTTATTCTGCAGATTATATTATCAATATCTTACCTCCTCCAGTTTTAAAAAACCTTAGTCCCTATGAATAACTATTCTCTCATAAACCTGATTATAATTTTATAAAGATTTTTTTGTTGTGGTTGTTATCCTTTGCTTCGCCCAAATAATCAACATAAGTTTGATTTTAGATTTTCCCTATACTTGTTTATGGGTTATGATCCTCATCACAAAGGTTATCTTTGTTTAATTGCTTCTGGTAAAACTATTTTCTCTCGCCATGTTGTTTTTAATGAGTTTATTTTTCCTTACTCTATGCCTAACAATCCTTTCAAGTTTTTTGATAATACAGATATTGCACCTAATCACCCTTTATCGTTGTCTCCTTTTCTCCTGCATCATCTTCTCATGACAACTCTACTGAGTCATTGCTCATGTTGCCATCTATATCACCACCCACTCCTCAATCTCCTACTTCACAATAATAGAAGCTCAAGATTTTAATATCCATCCTATGATAACCCGTGCTAAGGACAACATTTATAAACCCAAAGTTTTTCACTCTTCGGTTACCAACGAAACTTTTGAACCCTCCACTTACAAACAAGCTATGGCTCATCCTCATTGGCTTCATGTGATGCAAGTTGAGTATGACGCGCTTATGCACAATAATACCTGGACTTTCACTTCACAGCCTTCTGGTGCTAATAGTGTAAGGTGTAAATGGGTCTTTAAACGAAAGTATAAACCAGAAGGCTTGCTTCAAAGATACAAGGCACAGTTGGTAGCTAAAGGCTTTCATTGACGTGAGGGACATGATTTTACAGATACTTTTAGTCCTATTATCAAACCTACTACCATTCGGTATGTGCTTACCATTGCTTTGTCTTCTTGTTGGCTTATCCATCAGATAGACACCAACAATGCATTCCTTCATAATGATCTGGATTCACCTGTCTATATGCAATAACCTCCAGGGTTTAAAAACTCGGATACCTCTCTTGTTTGTCGTCTAAATAAAGCAATATATGGTCTCAAGCAAGCTCATCGCTCCTGATTTCATAAACTCTCCAACACTCTTCTTGAAATGGGGTTCTCCTTTTCTAAAAGTGATATCTCTTTGTTTAGTCATTCATTGCTACTGACACTTTTTTAACTTAATTTTTTTTTTGATCAACAATGAATAAATAAAATTAAAGGGGATACTTCAGGGGTATCCCAACCCATATACAGTAACCAGAAGTGGACTTCCTATATCCACAAGCAAAACTAACCTTTATGTTTGGAGCAGAACAACCTTAAAGTGTGAAAACCCTACCAAAAAATAACCAACATCGGCGACCACTGATTACACATATAGTGGACGCCGCTTCAACGATCGGCAAACATATTGACCTAAGGAGATCACCGCTTCATCAACCGGCGATCATGTTGTTCTTTGCATACCACCGACTACTTTATGTTGATATTTTAGTCACTGGTAGCTCACAAAGTTTAGTCTAGGGTTTTATCAAATATCTCAACACTTTGATCTGAAGGATCTCAGCCAACTCCATTATTTTTTAGGAATTGAAGTTACTTGACTTAACGATAACTCTCTTCATCTTTCGCAACTCAAATATATTCAAGATCTTCTCCGGCATACAAACATGCTTGATTCTAAGCCTCAGCCAACTCCCATGGTTTCCTCCCTACGTCTTATTGTTAATGACTCTGTTTCGGTTGATGATCTTACTCTATATTGCTCTGTTGTGGGAGCTCAACAATATGTTACTCTCAATCGACTTGAACTCTCCTTCTCCGTCAATAAAGTTTGTCAATACATGCACAAACCACAACTGACTAATTGGAAGGTTGTCAATAGAATTATTTGCTATCTTATAGGCATCGCGACAAAAAGTTTACGTTTTTACTCTTCTGCAAGCTACTCAATTATTGGTTTCAGTGACTCGAACTGCGTCATCGATAAGTGCCAACTTTAAGTAATATTTCATATTAAAATATAGGCACTTATGAGTATTAATTGCTAAAATAAGTATAAAATAACCCCTAATTTATGAAGTTATATCTTTTTACATATGTTATGGTTTTAATTTGAATAAGAAGGATTTATTCCTAAATTTGTGTTAATTTCAGGATTCTAGGGAAGCATGAAGATAATTGGGCAAAAGGAAAATATACAAAGCTAAAAACAGAAAGTTGGAATACATCAACACTCACCAAAGTTGCCCAAATTTGCAAAAAGCCAAGATGCCACCAGTGGATCTCGCTCAAGCAAGTAGAATCTGGCTTGAGCAAGATAGCGCCAGTAACGTTGGGCTTTTTTATGTTTTACTCGCTCAAGCAAGCCCATTAGCACCCAAGCGAGAAGTCACTTAAGCCTAAGAAAATTAGATTAAATAGGGAGTTTGAGGCACAACCCTGGTGTGCAAGATTGAGAGGAAAACAACATTGAGTGACTTGTAACCCAATTAGGAGAATAGAAGATGTGTGACTAATTCTACCCTTTTGGATTGAGAGTAATCTTTTCAAACTCTTATGTATGAAGGTGATATTTGAATATAATATTATGTTATTGATTGATTTTTGCTTCTAATTCTTGATCTAGAATCTTAAATTTGTTTGGAAAGTATTTTTATGGTTTTGACCTAAACAATAATACTTAACATATTTGAGTGCTAGGAATAGACTTGAAATGTTAATTGCTATCAACGTCTGATCTGGATTCTAAGTTGTTTTTATAAATATGTGAGAAATCGATATTTAGGAAGCATCTTAATAATTTTATATGCGAGAAATCGATCTAAATGATTTTTATACGGGCATCAATGTCAATCCAAAGGCACGATATTATCAAGACTAATCAAAATGCAAAAGAGTGAGAAAAATGAAACCCAATCATTATTTTTCCAATTGAAGCAACAACTATTTGCCTTGTTTTCTTGTTAATCATTGGCATCACAACAAATTCCAACAAACTTTTATTTATCCTGTTTTATATTTAGTGAATATTTTACTTGATTATTCAATTGTTCCTTGTGGGTTTGATATCCGTCCTTAGGAACACATTATTACTTCTGACAACGCGGTGCTCTTGCTTTAAAAAGTCATCAACCACTGACTTGGATGACCGAAAATCAACCTCAGGTTATTGCATCTTTGTTGGTTGAAATCTAGTTTCTTGGTCCTCTTAGAAACCGAAGGTTGTCTCCCGCAACAATGCAGAGGCAAAGTATAAAAGTGTTATTGTTGCCCTTGCTAATATTATTTGGATCATTTCTCTTATGCATGAGCTTTGCATTCCCACTTCAACACCACGGATTTACTCAGACAATATGGGGGTGATTCAACTTGTTGCCAATCCCATCATGCATTCAGGTTCAAAGCATTTTGATCATGACTTACATTTTGTTTGAGACTATGTGCATGATAAATGTCTCACGCTTCTTCACTTAACAACTCAGTTTCAAGTAACAGATATATTAACAAAAATTTGTATATGGTTATTCTTTTCACAATTTTAAACGTAAACATAGGGTGTTTGATTCACCTACCCTAAGTTTAAGGGGCTGTTAATGATACTCATTCATCCTCCATTACGTAACCCTCTTCTCTTCTGTATAAATGCCTTCTCTGTATGATATAATACAATATAATGAAGATCTATCTTATTCTTTCGTTTCTCTCTTGCCCTTTCTCTCTCTACTCACTCACATCTCTCACATCCTATAAGAGTTGTTCGAGGAAATTAGGTATATAAGAAACTCTTTACACAATTCTATAATATGAATCTCGGGTAAGTGACCGTCGTTAAAATAATATTTTTATTTATAATTTTCGAGGAAAATATCCCTCCACAAAGTTATTATTATATGGGAGTGGTGTATGAGGTGACAAAGAGGTTAGTTTCAATAAAAAGAAGTTTAAGTAACTAAAATGATACATTAAATTCAACAAATTAGGTTAGACATGGACACTCTAGAAATATGGGAATGGAAAGGTGGCGAGGATAAGACATATAATGTCAAGTCTACTTATGATATTCTAAATCAATCTAATGTAAGGGACGTGCAGTTAGATTTAGACAAGTTATGAAAATCTAAGGCCTTATCCTTTCCACGACATTTTGTTTGGAAACTTATGCATTTTAGAATGCAAACTGTGGATAATTTAAGTAGTGCCATGTGAGTTAAACAATGAATCTATAAGACACATTTTCTTCATGTGCAATGGCATCATGGAAGATTAGGAACATGTGCAATGCACCATTGAGTTCCTTACCTCGTTTTGATAAACTTTCATTTTTTATGCATTTCAATTTGATCTCTTTATCAAAAGTTATCAAAATTGAGTTTAGCGTGAAAATTTTGAAGGAAATGAGAAATTGTTTTGGAAATATAAAAAGTTAGTATAGTCACCAATTTTGTGTAACAGATTTTCTATTAACAATTTTGTGATTAATTTTGTAACCAATTTTCTTTACTAAAATACAGTCATTATTTTAATCATTAAATCATAAAAATATTTTTAGTCATTAATAGTAATCATATTTTTTTTTACTATTCAACAATTTTTTATTAATGAACTAATTATTCTATTTAATAAAAAATAAAAAACAAACAATTTATTTTTTTTAAAAATCAATAAAACTGGAGTGTTATTTATATCCACGACTTCCATGTAAATCTCATACACAAAGTCATGCATAGATGACACTGACTTTACTGTATTTTCTTTACACTAAAATTATATCATAATAACTCAACTTTAATTAACTATTAATTAAAAATTCAATCAAAATTATCTTTTATCCTTAAAAACTTCAAATTTATTACTTTTATACTAATTGTGTCACCATAACTTCCCATAAACCACATTCTAAATTGAAATCATATAGCCTGACATGATTTCTTCATACACCCTGACACGACATACTGAAGTCTATTACAACGATATACTTAATTACCCAAAATCATAATAAAAAGAAAAAGAGTTACTCATTTATGTAATATATATACCAAATTACATCCAATCTGGGCAAAAACCGATAAAAACTGGTATAAGGCATGGTATGATGGGAAAATAAATAAATAAAAAATCGTAAATATTGATAAAGCGCATTTGTTGAAGATTTGTCCGTTAACACTTTATTCTTTGCTATTTCCGTAAGTGATCAGTACACAACTTCCGATCACGGAAATATCTCTTAATCTAATGCCAATCTAAGAAAATCTTGGTTTTGCTCACTACCAGCAATACTTATTTTATTTACTTTCTTATAGATCTAGTTATGTATATAGTTTAATACTCATATTAAAGGACTTAAAACATTTTTTTTAAATTTTAAAAAAAATGAATCAGCATTAAATTTGTAATCTAAATCAAATTATTGATTGGGATATCAATATTTAAGGAGTTATTGGGTAGTGGTTTGACCACCATGGAAAGACCTTGAACAAGATTTAGCTGTGAAAAATAAAAGCAGCCACAGACCACTGAAAATGCATGGAACGAGGGCAATGGAATCAATTCGAAAATAAATAAAATTGCAGGAATAATATTTTGTTGTAGATGATTCATGAATGATCTCACCGGAAGAGTTGTTGTGATTAAAAAACGAAGGGAGCAACGTGGATAAACGTAGAGAGCTGCACGTGTCCCTTTCCATATGTGGCTCTTCCATAAAGCATTATCCTGATATAGAAAATCGGTGACTCAGAGTGATCTCAGAAAGATGCAGGTGTGAGTCCAATGAGTCCAATATAATATGTGTTTCTGTGTGTCATCAGTGTTTTTCTTCTGCTATATATAGAACCACATGCACCACCAAACTCAACAACATTCATGAAGCTAGCTTAAGGTTCTCTCACTCACAACAAGAGGCAGAAAGTAGAGTGCAGCCAAGGATGACTTGCCGGCAGATACATTTCACCAATATCTATATATTCTTCTTCTTCTTCTTTACGATCTTTCACGTCGGCAAGTTGTTCTTGGCTACATTTTGCTTTCTTCTTCTGCTGTGATGCTTTGAGGACTCGTGTTCATATATCCATCGATCCAGTTGCAGAACCTCAACTAAAAGTTTTTCATTTTTATTTAAAGATAATATTTGTGTGTGTTTAGTTAATTAGTTTATTTGTTTGGATTTGGTGATGTTGTGCTTCTTTATACTGAAGATCAAAAGCTTGCAAAGAACAAAATTAAGACCTTCACCTGCAGATTCTTCCCTGTCTAATCTTAAGAGATTGGTACAGAAACTGCTTCTTCTTCGAGGTCTTCCCTCTACGCCTGAAAAGAAGACAGTTATATATGGTATATTCTTGTTTTTGGTTTTCACTTTCCATGAATATATTATTCATTTTACGAAGTTCTATCGTAAACATCTAACCATTTAACATGAAAATTAGGTACATTTAATAGAAAGATTAATTAGGACTGAATATAATTGAAAATCTTGAAATGTAATGGAGAATCTAAATGTTTTATGCTTGAAAATCTTGAAATTAATTTGATTGCATTAATTATTTTAGATTTGAATGAATTACATTTTACCTATATGTATAATATTAAGAATTAGGACTGAAATTGTAATGGAAAATCTAAATGTTTTATGAAATTTCATGTATTATAAAATTTACCTTCTTCGGATTGAGATGACTTAACATTTTATATATAACATTAAATGGATATATATGTTTATAATATATTTGTTCTGTAATTGAAAGTTTTCTTTTAAAATTGATAATACGATTTTTCTATATTAAATTGCATTAAAAATTTATGTTATTTTTTTTTGTAGAAGTATATTTTAATGTTATTTTTACTTTTAGATTTATTTTTCAAGATTCTTTCAATCTCTTTTATTCACATCCTTTATGATATTTTATATTTTCTTAGTTTTGGAAGTGTCTCTTTTTGGTAAAGCTTTTTGGATCCTTTCTTTGCATTTCTCTCCCAACACATGATCTATGTATGCAAGATTTCTCTCTCTTATTTTCGTAGTTAATTTTTGTTGTTGTACTTTTTATTCGCTATGACCATATAATCCATTTTATTTATCCTATTTTAGGTATAAATTTGTGAAATTTGAAGATAAAAATATTATACGAATATTTTTAATCACTTTTTTATTTGATAAAAGTAAAAATATTAACATAAGAATAAATTATAGCAAAATCTTTTATACAAAGACTATTAATATTTATCTGTTATTTTTTATTATTATAAAATTATAAAAAAAACAAATATCACTATTATTTCTTCACCCTGACCCTAATTAAATATTTTAAAATTAATAAAGAATAAGGGGTTAAGGGCTCCCAGTCTTATGTCCCTGAAAACGGGGGCAGAATTTGGTGCCCCTAAAAATGTGATCCTTACGTTACAGCAAGCTTCCCTGTTCAATAGTAATTACTTAAGTCACATGCAAACTTTTATTTTCTTGTTTTTCTATTCTTCTGCTTCCAGTCTATTCTAATTCCATAAACATCACTTCAGTTCTATGAATGAGTTTATTATCAAACAATTGAGTGAATTTCTTTTATAAATTAAATAGCTATTTACCAAGCAACGATGGAATAATCTAATCCAAATAAATTAAAAAAAATTAGTAAAAGACTAAAAATACCATAATTGAAAATATCAATCATCTTCATCAGTAATTGCTTGAATATCGTTTATTCAGTTACCATAATTGATTTTTTGAAGAAGATTATTGCATCGAATAAAGTTATCTTGGGAGTAGAGGATTTGGACACAAGTTTTCATTACTTTTTCTCTCTTTTTCTTACACTACTTCCTTTTTTTCCTGTCTTATATTGGGATTATGTTTTTTCTTAAGACTTTCTAGTCAGATTGATATCTTTCTTCAATTACACACGTATTTTTTAAACGTTTTTTATTTTTATTTAATTTTTTAAATTCAAGATAAGTTTTTAATATATTATTAATATAATATTTAAAACAAAAAATGCGTAGAAACTATTACAAAATAAGTTTTTAAATAAATTTAAAAATAGACTAGATTTAAAAAATAATTAACCAAATAAACATGTCATGTTTAAATAAATCTATTTAAAATATAAGTGAGATTTGATATGTCTTTTAAGAGCGTTCACGAGATGATCTTCTAAAGTAATTGCAACAAACATGAATTCTTGAAAATTGAAAAAAAAAATCATATTTGTGAGATTTATATTAGAATATTAGTTTTATTAACAAATAATTCATATGAACTACTCCTATATTAAAAATGTTTTTACAATATAAAAAAGCTGTATTGATGCTTCACATATAATTTTTTCAGAGATATGGACAGAAAATAATTTTGACAAACCATAATTAATACATATTTCATCTTTAAACAATTGTTTTATTACACTACTCAAAACCATTAGTTTTATGTCACAGTGTAAAATATTATGTCACAGTGTAAAATAATATTGTTTTATTAGTCCTGATTGTATGGTGTTTATATTAATGTTATTATTATTATTATATAATATTATTATTTTTTATATTTAAAAAATAAATAAAATAAAATAAAAAAATTTAGAGTTGTTTCAATTTTTATAAAAAATTTCAAATCAAACTTTTTATTACAACACATTAATGTTATCAAAACAATTACATCAATCATTCAAAAGAATTATCAAAATACAATACATCAATGCTTCAAAAAATTACATACCAGATCAAGATACAAGAGTCCAACAAATACAATTATATTAATCCTTCAAAAGAATCATATTTTTAAAATAGGACACAACAATTCAACAACTAAACAAAATTTTTCTAACAAATAGAGGTATGTTAGACATCCAAGTGTCAAAATCAACAAATTAATCTTGTGAAGAAGATACAAAACAAAAATATCTGTACAAAACACACCACACACATTATGACTTTTAAATTTAGACAAATCGTTAAACAAACATGAATTACCAAACATCAATCTCTCAAAACTCATATAACATAAAGATTCTAGCACTAATCCAAATAAGATAAATCAGTCAATTTTTTGAAAATCTATACAAAACACTACAACTTTTAAATATGGACAAAATATTAAACATGAATCACCAAACATCAATTTCTCAAATAAATCATACAACATAGAAGTTCCAAACACCAGTCTAAGCAAGAGAAATCAACTAATCTTTCTTTTACTGTAACCCAAAATCAAATCTTCCTTTGTACTACAGTAAAAACCTTAACTATATCTATTTAAAAATAATCTTATTTTTATGATTCCAAATTTCATCTATAATACCTATCCAAATTCCTCCGGCACCTAACAATAATATGTTTCAAACCTATAGGTCTAAACATCTTAAAGTGCATTTGTGCATCACAATGTAAAATCAAATAAATCCCCAACGACTCGAGACACAGTCCCCAAATTCTCCAAGAGACCTACACTAAAAAAAGAGATGCATTATCGTCTCTTCTTCCACACCACATATGGGACACCAATCACACACCATAGAAATACCACGTCTCAATAGATTGTGGCAATCGCCTTAGATAATACCCTCCACACACGTAAATTATGTTGAGGGTAAGATCTTTAATGTCCAGAACACCACGAATAAGTTTTTATACACTGCAGACTCCTCTCCTGAAAGAATATTATAGGCTGCCTTCACAGATAAGTCCGTAGATTCTACATTCTTCAAAAGCCATTTATTTGTTGTACCTTCACCCTCTCTTGATAACCTCTTGTTATCCAACATCTGCAATAAAAGTTCAGCTAGACTAGATTCTCACACAAAGAGATCCCTTCTTCAACTCAACTTCCACGACCATTTGTTATGCTCCAAATCCCAACTTGTAACAAAGTACGACCAATATCTAAGGAGATCGGGAATAGCCTAGGGAATTTTTGCATTAAAGGAACATTGTCCACCCACTTATCCTCCGAGAACCTAATTTCTTTTCCATCCCCTACTTCCACCAACCTCTGTCATCAAAGTCATTACCCCACTCCTCTAAATTCCAAACGTTCCTAATGTCCCTCCACCATAACAATTCCTTACAATTCTGAACTTGGAACCTTAAGCCCCTCCACCCACCATACTTAGAATCTGGAATATCCTTCCATAAACTTCTCTTTCCAAACTTACATATCCAAATCAATTTTCCCATAAGAGGCAAGTTAAATTTTCTTATACAATAACCCCCCTAAGTCATCTTTATCTTTCGACTCACAAACCTTGTCCCACCCCACGCATGCAATTTTTGTTTTCTGAGCCCCAATCCCACAAAAAACTCTTTTGTATCCTTTTCATTTCCTTCACCGCAGTAGCCGACATATAAAAGAAAGAGACGTAGAATAATGGTAAGGATGTAAGCACAAATTTGAGAAGATATATTTTGTCAGTCATAAAGAGAAATTTTCCTTTCCAAGAGCTTAACCTACTCCGTAACTTATTGAGCACCCATTCCTAGAAAAAAAAAACTCTTATGATTCTCTCCTACCGTCACCCCAAATAACTAAAAGGTGTCTTCATAATATCACAATTAAGATTTGAGGCATAAACCATCATCTGATTGACGTTGACACCCACTCCACCAACCTTACTCTTGGAATAATTAACCTTAAGACCAGAGGCAAGTTCAAAGCACTTCAGAATTATTTTTAAGGTCAGAACACTTTGAGTTGAGGCTTTACAAAAATTTAGGGTGTCATATGCATATTGCAGCATACTCACATTTACCCGCCCTTCCCTGACCTCAATAATCTCTACTAACATCTTCTATTCCGCCTGTATAACTACCTCTGCAAGCCCTCCAGTCGCAATGAGAGAAAAAAATGGTACTAAAGGTCTCCTTGCCTTAAGCCCTTTTTTGGTTTGAACTTAGTTGTTGGACTTCCATTTACCAGCACAGATATCAAGGAAGATTCTAAACAATTTTTTATTCATTCAATCCACTTTCCACAAAATCACAATCTTCCTATCATGTAGTAAATAAACTCCTCAACTTACTGAGTCATAAGTCTTTTCATAATCCACCTTAAATGCCACACATTCTTTCTTTCTTTTTCTCTTTACTTCCTCAAGGGTTTTATTAGTTACTAATACACTATCCAACAACCCCCTTCCTTCTAGGAAAGCACTCTGTCCTGGGTCAATGACTTTATTCAACATCCTTTTCAACCTTGAAGAAAGAATTTTAGATACAATTTTATACACACATCCCACCAAGAAAATTGGTTTAAAGTCATTCAAAAGTTGTGAATTTACAGCCTTTGGAACAAGAGTAACAAAGGAAGCATTAGTAAATTTCGACCAACTACCACCCTCTGCAAAACTTTGTACTGCAATCCAAACATCTTCTTTATAATATCCCAAAAGAAATTTATAAAGTCAAAATTAAAACCATCTGATTCAGGACTTTTAGAGTTGTCACAATTTCAAACCGCCTTTTTAAGAGATAATTCCAACTAACATTTTATTATCCTCTCTTGTGATACCTTAAACCGAACATTATCCAATATAACATGTTGTCTTTTCCCGTTGTATTATGTTGATGTGACGCGTGACTATCTATGATGGATAAATAAGTCCATATCGATTCAACACTGAAAAATGCTCCTCATTTAATCAGAGTATGAATAGTTTTTTTCTCTATCTCATAGAAACAAAATGGAATATACCAAAACTATGTTATTGGTATTGCACATGTGATAAACAAAAAGTGACTTAACATTTTATTTTGATGAATAATAAAAAAATAATTTTAATGTATAAGAAAATATCACAAGTAAATTTCAAGAATATTTTAATTTTTATAAAAAAAATTAATGTACAAAAGCCTTACAACAAAATAAGAGATAAGAGAATCCTAATAAGAGTTTTTGCAGGAGAAAAAATATTAAGGATTTTTTTATCATTAAATTGTAAGCAACCCTTGAGTTGATTTATTAGAAAAAATATTACAAACATCAGCATCTATAAGACATGATTTCTCTAGTTTAATCCTAACACTTTACTCCTTCTCTATAAGTATTCAGTATTGCTATTTCTATCAATATATTGATATAGGGATCGTGAACCAAGTCAATAAACAAAGAAAAAAAACAATAATAGTTCTATGGTGTCACAGGGTGATACGTTGCAACTAAGATAATCTTTATAACTATGTTTCTTTCTCATTGTTTTGGAAGTAAGTATTGTACTAATTAGTTTTCTATTCTACAATATATAATTTTGTGTACAACATTAGAGTAGGTCCAAAAATAATTATATCGTTATACTAAACACTATCATGTCATAATATAGTGTTTATGCAATTAGATCCTAATAAACTATATGATATTTACATTGCTAGATAATATAGTGTTTATGCTACAAATTAATAAGGTTAGATGATACATTGTTTTTAGTTTATATTAGATATAAATGAAATGAAATTCAAAAAGTAGACTTGACGTGATATGAACATCAAAGGTTGAGAAGATTTTGATGTAACTCATAAAGGTACTAAGAAAATCAATCTCAATTCTTTATAGAAGAACTCATCACAAAGTTTATGGAAGTATGTGTTTATGGTGAGTTAAAAAAATTCATGTAGAAACAAAAATAAGTAACAAAAGAAAGTAGAATATGGATTGGTAGAAGGGATGGATAAATCATGTCACTTTGAAGAGTAACCCAAAGAATAAGTGTCTTAAAGATTTATCACTTAAAAAAAATAAGAAAAGAGAAAAAAAAAAAAACTCTAACGCTTTCAAATATCTCGCAAGAATTTTTTTATTTAATCTTTAAAAGTAATTTATAACAGATGTTAGACATCACATTTAAAACTTTCTGTGCCATGGTTAATGGTTAAGAGAATAAAAAGTTACTAAAACATTATAAAAAAAAACATGCAATTAAGGAAGAGAAATTCTAAATCTGAACATAAGATCAATTAAATCAATAATTATACTTTATTTTACTAATATTATGTTTAATACTTAGTTAATTTCTAATATAGATTAACACATGACTGGTTATTTGAATTTAGTATAAGTAATATTGTAAATTTTAAAAAACTGTAAATCAAAGAAAAATGTTACTTTTATAATTCAAATATATTTTTCTCGTAAAACTCCTAAATGAAGTTTCCATAAAAGAATATAATATACAAATTTTATCAATTGTACATTTATCATGTATGTATTTTTACTAAAAAGATGAATTTGAAAGAGTGAAAAAAAAAAGGAAAAGAGAATGAAAAGTGAGATTATTTAGATTTAGAAAAAAAAAGTAAAAAATGAAAGAAAAAGTTTGTGAATAATTTGATAAATATAATAAATTATAAAATATTATAAAAAATTAGAAATATAAATTAAAATTAAAATAAATTTAAAATTTAAAATCAAGGCCTATTTGTATTAAGGTGGAGAAAATTAGAAAATAAATAAATAAATAATTGAAAATCACTAAAAATAAGATATTTTCATTCCCTGTAACTTTCTCCACTGTTTTGGAGATATTTGGTAAGTATTTTTCTATAAAAAAAAATTATATATATTGATTATATATAAAAGTTATGTTTTAATATAAATATATGTATAATGTGTATAATTTATTTATTAATAATTAATATTTCTTTTTATATTATAATAAAATAAATAATTTAAATTTTAGTTATTAATATGTATTTTTATTATATTTATTGATTAAATTAGAAATCATTTTACAAACTAAAAATTATTGGTATCTAAAATAGTTTCTGTTATTAATAAAAATTTATAAAATAGTTTCTAAATTAATATTTAACTAATTATAAGATTTTATTCATTAATTATTTATATTTTAAATTAATTTTCATTTATCTTTTAGAGATTAATTTAAAATGTAAAATATTAGTAGCCAAAATCTTTATAGTTAATTAATTTAGATACTAATTTAAAAATTATTTTATAATTTTTTATTAATAATAGAAATTATTTTAAATATCAATAATTTTTTAACTTTTAAGATAATATCTAATTTATTTAATATAGTGATTATTTTTTTTATTTTTTTTAAAATTTAATTGTTATTTAATGTTTTTTTTTAGTGTTGTGTTATTATTATTATTATATTAATGTTTATTGAGGTTAATGCTGATATTGTAGGACGCTAAAATAATATTTTGTTGATTTACTCTTGTCTAGTAAGATGTAATTTGTTCATCTTTTATTTGTTTTTTTTATATGAATTAAAACATTCTCAATGTTTTTTATTTAATATATTTTTTATTGATAAAAAACTATACAACGGTATTATAATTATGTTGATGTGACAAACATTTTGTTTGAGTTTTCTTTGATAAGTAAATAAGTAGATATTGATTCAAGATTTTGAAACATATATCCCTATTTCTTGATACAAGGTAAATATAGTCTTCTTCTGCCACAGGAATCAACAGAAATTTGGCAGGACCAAAAGTATTTTGGTTATCCATAGTAACATATAGTATCGCACATGTATTTCTTAAGACAATTTTTATTATATATGTAATAGCACCTTTTCTTAAAAAAAAAAAAAAAAAAAACAGATACCCTCCCCCACGCATAGTTTCTTTCTTCTTCTTTTTCTTCTTTTTCTTCTTTATCTCCATTTCTCTCTCTCTCCAATTCTCTTCTCTCCCTCTCTCTTAATTTCTCTCCCAATCTTCATCTATTTTAGAATCTGATCATACCACGTTGTAGCTGAGGAGTTCATGAACATTTCTACCCGATCAGATTTTCAAACAGAGTAAGTTCATTTTTACTCTAAATATCCTTTGTTCTCTGTTTTTCCTTAGGATTTAGTCATCAATCTTGGTGGGGTCAGTTGAGAAGTTTAATCCTCTCAACTTATTCTATTATATACTGAAATTTTGTTCTGTTTGAATATTTTACATTAGGCCCGTAAATCTTGAAGCTTATCCAAACGGTGGGGAATAAAATTCTAAAAGTTGCTTGGAAAGCAAGCAATTGAGGTAAGGGAAACTAAATTTAATTTTTAATAGCACCCTACGATAAAAGATCTGAATGCGGAAGGGACGTGGTCCCAATATTCAATTTTGGGTTTATTTTGTTTCTCTTGCGTGTAGATTTTTGTTTAAGTCTAGCCTCAAGACTTAGTTAAAAATTTCTATTAAGATGTTTGACAAAGTTGTTTTTTCTTGAAACCTTGTTTGTGTTTGAGTCAAGTTAATTGTTATGAATAAAGATGAAGTTATTAAGAATGAAAAAGAATCTTGATAGAGTGGTGAGGGTGCACACTCATGACTAGATCAAGATTATTTTCTATCTTAATTCTAAGTAGCTAGAGTACATTTTAGAGATAAGTTTTGATTGGTTTTTACCTGTTTCGTATGATTATTTCTTTGAAGTTAATTTGTCTTAAAGATGTAGTTGGAAATTTTAGTAATTTCTAACCCAATTCTTTATGTGCTTAGTAGATGGCACGTAGACCACCTACTCCTCCTCCACCAGTAGATATGTCCAACTTAGCTCGGGCATTAGAGATGATGGCAACAGTGATTGCTGTCGTTTTGCTGTCAAATTAATATGATTCTAGCGTAGACTTGTCTAACACTAGAGAGATGATAGTATAATTGTGGCTAGATGACCCCAAGTCGTCTCCCAACGAATCCAATAGTAAAATCAGTTGATCAGGGTTTAAAATCTATCTACAAGCAATAAAAGTTAGCAATAACAATAAAGATGAAAAGGGGGTTTGAGATAGTTGTGCAGAAAATATAAAAGAGATTAAAATAGCAAATAAAAAGCGGTTGATCCCAAGTTCTTCCACCATTGAATTCTTCACAGGTTCTCTAAAGATTAATCTTTTCTCAATCCTCCAACAGAGCTAAACCAGATTGAACATGCGCCGATCTGATTTAACTGAAACTCACCAGTAAAGCATGCGTCTACTAGTTTAATCAATACCCATTTTGTTCCATGCGTATACTCCATGGGAATGCTTACCTCCTCTGCCTTGAATCATGCGCCCAAGAAATTAATTAGAACAATGCGAACTAACTAAGAAACCAAAGTTTAAGATAAGGAAAACTCTCAATCATGCGTTCAAGTACAACCTCTCACAAAAACCAGTTTTCCAGGAGATTAGACAATAAAAACAACTGCTATAGAGAATTAAAAATCGAAACTTTTATTGAACAAAACCTCAGAACTCAATGGGGAATTACAAAAGAATCAACCCAAAAGGTTTAGCCTTCCATGCGGAGGCAAAACAAAAGAATTAATAAGAAGAAAATAAACTAAGAAAACCCTATGAAGCTCTCTCTTCTCTCCTTGACGCTTGTGTCCTTTTATAGGGCTTTTCTGCTCCAAGGATCTTGGGAAAATATTGTAATTTAGATTTTGTAAACAATTTCCACTTTCCATAATTCTTTTTATTTTGCAGAAGATTTGCTTTCAATTCTGTTTCTAGAATCTTGTAGCTTTTATTTTCTCTTTCTTCTCCTCAGAATATTTTTTCTGTTTTGGTTCAAGAAGCAACTTGGACTTTTGCATATTTGGCCCATTCACAAAGGTAGAAGCTTCCTTTGGATAATTTACTCTAAAAACACAAAATTAACAATAATAATAGTTAAGGCCCAAATAAACCCAATTATAAGAATATTAATTAAAAAAATGGATTTATTTATTATTATAGTCCAATAATCTATGATTAAGGCTATTGTGTGTGCATAAATATATGCTCATCAAACAGCCTTGCAACAACAGAGTGCTACTATGGCACAACAGCATCAGGCCGCCCTTCATCAATTAGAAACAACTAGATTAGTAGCAGAAGCATCTCAGCTTCATCAACAACCCCATACCTTTAGTCTGGAGGATTTTCTGAGACACAATCCACCCAAATTTAATGGCAAGGTAAATCCAGATGGAGCAGACCAGTGGGTGAGAGACATAGAAAGAATCTTTGAAGCTACTCAATGCCCTAAAGAGAGAAAGTTATCCTATGCCATTTATGTACTAACTGAAGAAGCTGAATTCTGGTGGATAGGCATGAAGCAAATGATGGAAGACAAAGGTGAAGATGTTACTTGGGAGAACTTCAAAGTAAGATTCCTAGAGGAGTATTTTCCTAATAGTGTCAGGTATGCAAAAGAAATTGAATTCATGTAGTTGGAACAAGGAAATCTTTCAGTCACTGAATATGCTACTAGGTTCAAACACCTAGCTAGATTCTACACCCAGACCATGACTGAGGCTTGGAGATGTAGAAAATTTGAGTTTGGATTAAAGCAAGAACTTAAAGAAGTGGTGATTCCTATGTCCATTAGAGATTTCCCTGCTCTAGTGGAGAAAGCAAAAGAAGTGGAGAGTTTGAAAAGTAGTAGCAGACTTGCTAAGCCTCAAGTGGGAGGACCTTCTAAAAGCATGCCTAAATATGAAGATAGAAAGAAACCTTATTTCAGACCTCAATCTTATAGCAGTGGAAGACCCAATTCTCAATCACCACCTAGTTTCAGATGTTTTCGATGCGGTGGGCCACATGTTGTTAGATTTTGCCCTCATCCAGTGTCAAATGTGACATGTGATAGATGTCCCAGGTATGGTCATGCAACAAAAGACTGTCGTGTCCAATTGGGAGCTCCAAATTCTGGCGGAGTGCAGTAAGTACAACAAAATAGTAATCAAAAACCCAAAGCTGCTGGCAGAGTTTTTGCTATTAGTGGAGCTGAAGCTTCACAGTCTGATAGCCTTGTTAGAGGTATTTGTTCTATCCTTGGAACACAGTTATCTGTATTGTTTGATTCTGGGGCAACCCATTCTTTTATATCTTTTGATTGTGCTAAGAAACTTATGTTGCCAGTCCGAGAATTAGAATTTGAGTTGGTGGTATCTACACCAACAGAAGGTATTATAGTAACTTCTTCCATGTGTGCTGAGTGTCTAGTAATTATAGATGGGCAGAGATATAAGATCAACATGATTTGTATACCTCTAAAAGATTTGGAGGTTATATTGGGAATGGATTGGTTGTCTGCTAATCATATCCTTATAGATTGTGGTCGGAAGAAGTTAATTTTCCCTAAATTAGAAGGAGTACAGGTTATCTCGGTTCATCAGTTTGAGAGAGAGATACAAGAAGGTGCAGAATGTTTTATGCTCTTGACTTGTTCTATAGTTACTGATAAAGTACAAAAAGATATATTTGTAGTTCAAGAGTTTATGGATGTATTTCCTGATGAGATTTCTAGACTTCCACCTAAAAGAGAGATAGAGTTTGCAATAGACTTGATTCCCGGAGCAGGCCCTAGGTCAATTTCTCCATATCGGATGGCAGCAGTGGAGTTAGCTGAATTGAAGAAACAATTATAAGACTTATTGGAAAAGCAACTCATTCGACCTAGTGTTTCTCCATGGGGAGCTCCAGTGCTATTAGTGAAGAAGAAAGATGGTTCGTCACGTCTATGCATAGATTACAAACAATTAAACAAGTTAACAATAAAGAATAAATATCCTCTTCCTAGAATTGATGACTTGATGGATCAGTTGCATGGGGCAGTTGTCTTTTCTAAGATAAATTTGTGCTCAGGTTATCACCAAATTTCAGTGAAAGCGGAAGATGTTCAGAAGACTGCTTTTAGATCAAGGTATGGTCACTATGAATTTCTAGTTATGCCATTTGGGGTGACTAATGCTCCAGCTATTTTCATGGATTATATGAATCGGATATTCAGACCTTTTCTTGATAAGTTTGTGGTAGTGTTCATAGATGATATCTTGATCTATTATCGTACAAGGGAAGAACATGCAAAACATCTTAAAACCGTCCTGAACATTTTGAGAGAAAAACAGTTATGTGCTAAACTTTCAAAATGTGACTTCTGGATGTCAGAAATACAATTTTTAGGACATGTCATCTCTACACTGGGAATATCAGTAGATCCTTCTAAAGTGGAGGTTGTACTTCAGTGGGAACGTCCTAAAACAGTTACTGAAATTAGAAGCTTTGTCGGGTTAGCAGGTTATTACAGGAGATTTATAGAAGGTTTTTCTAAAATAGTGGCCCCTTTGACACAATTGACTAGAAAGGATCATCCTTTTGCATGGACTGAACAATGTGAGAAAAGTTTTGAAGAGTTGAAAAGAGGGTTGACTAATGCTCCTGTATTGACAATCCCTGATACCAATCAGTCTTTTGAAGTTTTCTGTGATGCTTCCTATCAGGGATTAGGTTGTGTTCTGATGCAAAATAAGAAAGTTGTTGCCTACGCTTCTCGTCAGTTAAAGGTGCATGAAAGAAATTATCCAACTCATGATCTAGAATTGGCAGTAGTTGTCTTTGCTTTAAAAATATGGAGACATTTTCTTTACGGAGTTAGTTTTAATGTGTTTAGTGATCATAAAGGCTTGAAGTATTTGTTTGATCAGAATGAGTTAAATATGAGGCAGAGGAGATGGATTGAATTTTTAAAAGACTATGATTTCCAGCTGATATACCATCCTGGGAAGGAAAATGTTGTTGCAGATGCGTTGAGTCGTAAAAAGATACAAATGTCTTCGCTTATTATTAGAGAGTTAGCATTGATTGAAGATTTCAGGAGTATGAATTTGGAGGTTTCCATGTCTTCAAATTGCATTAGTTGTAATACCCATTTCTGGAGAAGGTGAAGGAGAAGCAGTTGGAAGATTCAAAATTGAAGAACATCATGGGCTTATTAAATACTGACAAAGCTAAAGACTTCTCTTTAGGAGTGGATGATATTTTGAGATTCAAAAATAGAATATGCATACCAGAGGATAATGAACTAAAGCAAACAGTGTTATCTGAAGTTCATAAAAGTAAACTCAGTTTACACCCAGGGATGACCAAGATGTATCAAGATCTCAAGAAGTCTTATTGGTGGCATGGCATGAAGAATGATGTAGCCAAGTTTGTAGCTGCTTGCTTCACTTGTCAGAAATCAAAGATTGAACATCAACGACTTGGAGGCATGTTAACTCAGTTAGACATTCCAATGTGGAAGTGGGATAGTATCTCAATGGATTCTGTTACCCACTTACCACGTACTTTGAGGAAACATGACTCTGTTTGGGTCATAGTCGACAGGTTGACAAAGACGACACACTTCCTACCTATAGACTTGAGAATCTCTATGCGGAAGTTGGCCCAGATTTACATAGATGAAATAGTCAGATTGCATGGTGTACCCTCCAGAATAGTTTCAGATAGAGATCTCAGATTCACCTCCAGATTTTGGCAAACGATTCAAGAAGCTTTGGGGACTAAACTCAGACTTAGTTCAGCATATCATCCTTAGACTGATGGACAATGAGAGAGAACTATCCAGTCCTTAGAGGATTTTCTTAGGACTTGTGTGTTAGATCATTTGGGCAGTTGGGATGAAATTCTACCTTTGGTAGAGTTCACTAACAATAACAGTTACCAAGCTAGCATAGGAATGGCTCCTTTCGAGGCATTGTATGGAAGAAAGTGCAGGACACCTCTGTGCTGGTTTCAGGATGGTGAAAGTGTGTTAATTGGACCAGAATTAATACAACAAACCAATGAGAAAGTCAAAATGATTCAAGAAAGATTGAAAACATCTCTCAGCATGCAAAAATCTTATGCAGATCAAAGAAGAAGACCTTTAGAATTCTCTGCGGGTGAACATGTCTTTTTAAGAGTTACATCATTCACTGGTGTAGGAAGAGCACTAAAATCCAAGAAATTGACTCCTAAGTTCATAGGACCTTATCAAATTCTCAGGAGAATAAGCCCTGTGGCTTATGAAATTGCTTTGCCTCCTTCTTTAGCTAACATTCACAATATTTTCCATGTATCCCAGCTAAGAAAGTATGTACCTGATCCTAGCCACATTCTAGAGTCTGATTCCATCCAGGTCAAAGAAAATTTGTCGTTTGAAGTGAAGCCAATCAAAATTTTAGATTCACAAGTGAAACAACTTCGTGGAAGAAGTATTCCCATAATGAAAGTATTGTGGGATCTCATCTCTGGAGACTCCACTTGGGAAATTGAAGAGGAGATACAAGCATCATACCCTAGTCTCTTTATTGGTAAGTTCATTTTCGAGGACGAAAATTTTTGTAGTTGGAGATAATGTAATAGCACCTTTTCTTTTAAAAAAAAGCAGAAACAGAGACCCTCCCTCACGCACAGTTTCTTTCTTCTTCTTTTTCTTCCTTATCTCCATTTCTCTCTCTCTCCAATTCTCTTCTCTCCCTCTCTCTTAATTTCTCTCCCAATCTTCATCTATTTTAGAATCTGATCATACCACGCTGTAGCTGAGGAGTTCAGGAACATTTCTACCCGATCAGATTTTCAAACAGAGTAAGTTCATTTTTACTCTAAATATCCTTTGTTCTCTGTTTTTCCTTAGGATTTAGTCATCAATCTTGGTGGGGTCAGTTGAGAAGTTTAATCCTCTCAACTTATTCTATTATATACTAAAATTTTGTTCTGTTTGAATATTTTACATTAGGCCCGTAAATCTTGAAGCTTATCCAAACGGTGGGGAATAAAATTCTAAAAGTTGCTTGGAAAGTAAGCAATTGAGGTAAGGGAAGCTAAATTTAATTTTTAATAGCACCCTACGATAGAAGATCTGAATGCGGAAGGGACGTGGTCCCAATATTCAATTTTCTCTTGCAGGAATGTTGTGTGTTTATATATTGGGTTGTTTGTTTGTATATTATTTAAATTTGTAAAAATATTATATTTTGATGATTTAGTATTAAAGTGTTGTTTTTTTTCATGTCAAATAGACTTTTGAATATTGTGGATCAATTTTTGAATGATATTGTATGACGGAATGGTATGGAATTGAATTCATACATTTGGGATAATGTATGGACTGATGTCTGTTGTGTATTAAGTATTGATGCCTATGTGGTAACAGAGATCTCCGAGCTTCACTGATGATCTAAGTCATATAGACTAAGATATCAGGTGGTGAGAAGCTGATGGGGGAGTTCATGCACACCGTGACATATGAGATGCACGGCTTGGGTTGTATTGAACTTACCCTGATCCTTTATGTTGGATTCGGTGGAAATCTTTGAATCAGGTGTTAGTCTCTGGTAGGACTTACTTAATACGGGTCTTCCGGAAGACGTTGTTTGTTGAATATCTTGGATGTGTAGATCCATGTGAGATCTATGTGATTGTTTTAATGTTGGGATTTGAAGAAGATTGTATAATTTGAGAAATTGATCATGTAACTTGGTTTTCTCTTTTGATTTAATTGTGTATATTATAAAATTCTATTTTCACTAGCTTACCCTTGTTTTTCTTGTTGTGTTTGAACTGCGATGACTGTACTACGTACACGAGCAGATGATCTTACAGGTGTCTGAGGATCAGAAGAGTTTTAAGGCGTTGATTTTGAAACTTATATTGTAAATATTTGTATTTCTATATGTCCTAATCACGTATTAGGAATATTTTGAAAAAAACTGTAAGCTTGTATAGAAATATGTAGAACCGGTATTATAATAGTTATATGTAAATTATGGGGTGTTACAATATACTATAAATGTGACAAGTGATGATTTACTGTTATGTCAAACTCCAATAAATTAATTTATCATAGATAACTTAAGAAAAATTAAACTTCTTTCTTCCTTCATTAATGTACCGTGGTCAATGTTTTAATTTTATCATAGAGCTCAAACTCAATAACTCATTACCAAGAGTTGATGGATCCTTTCTTAAATCATCATTAATCTCACAAGCATTCAACTATATCCAATATACATTCAACTATAAGGCTCTAAAGCACAAGATGTTCTGAAGCAAAATATAATAAATAATTTATATATCAATTACCAATGATTATCTTAAGTAAAAAAAATTATTTATTTTTTGAGAATTTCTTATTGACATATTAAGGTAATATTAACAATTGAGAAACCTCCTTTGAGCCAATTTAATGACCACATCCAATTTATATATTAAATTAACAAATAAAATCTATTAATATTCATCTAATAAATAATATCACATATCTATTAATATATCCGGATTAGTAATATTCTATAATAGTAATCCTATGAAAAAAAAACTATTTAGTTAATAATTATTATAAGAGGTTTGTTTCTCTATATCATAATCTCTATTATGATAACAAATTCTAAATTATAATTAAATACTTTTTCAAAACAATTATTATATTAAACAATATAATTGTGATAAAGGGAAAAAATGAGTTTATTATAAATGCAAAATTATCTATATAGTAAATATGTTCCCGACAAGACATCTATGCTAGCATATTTGCTAATCAATGTTTCCTTTCCGATTAGAAACTCAGTGACGAAGATCACAGAGGTTTACACGTGCAAAGACAATGGATAGAAGAAAAGCAAATTCTTGTTAGCAAGGAAGAAGATCAGAAGGAAACTAACTCTTTGGATTAGGTTGGAAGTCAAACTACGCTACGTGACAAGAACATGATGCCTTCTCAACTTTTTCTTTTTTTTATGCAAAGAATGTCTTCTCAACTTAATTACTATATCTTTTGTTATTAGAATATCTCTGTTCTATTTTATTCTATTATTTTATTTTTTGTGGATAAAAAAAATGGTGAAAGTATAAAAGAAAATAAAGAAAGAAAAAGAAAGTGAAAAGTAAAATTGAATGAAAAGATAAATAATTTAATTAATATGATAAAATAAAAAAATTTAATATATAAAAATTTATTTTAGAAATACAAATATGAATGAAAATAAATTTGAAATTAAAAATTATTATAAAAATTTATATTTAAAATTAAAATTAAAATATTTTTCACAAAATATCAAAAAGTTATTTAATTTATTATTTTAATTATTTATATTGTTATAATATAAAAACATATATTAATAAAATATTAATAGTTAATAAACAAATTATAAACACCATATATACATATATATTAAAATGTAATATACACACATATATATATATATAATATTTGCCACATATATGCATAATCGATTTATATTTACGACATAATTGATTGCGTTTAAAACATATTTTATTTTTTTCTTAAATTTCTTCAATATTACCAATAAAAGCTTAACGCGTAAAAATGTTTTGTTTCGTGTTTTATAATATTTTATGACCTCATTTTTTGACAATTGTTTCGTAATCTTTCTGTCTTAGACTGATACAGTATGTGAAGTGTACCTTAGACTGATACAGTGTATGTGTATGTGGGAGAATAATTGGTTCAGAAAAGATCTAGTGACAAATGAATGTTAACTAACATCTATGCCCATACCGACACGAAACGGATTAAAGTCAAAATGTAATCAGAAGTTCTTTTCTGATCAGCAAGATTTGTGAGTGAGAACAGATTCTGATTGACAATGCCAAATCATCCATGCCTAACTTGTTTAGATATTCTATTCCCACATAGTAACTTAGTCAACGCACACGGTTTCAGGAAGACAACGAGCTAACTCAGCATTTGCTTGATTCCAGACAATAAGAATGGTTTTGGATAGAGCACGTGGGACCTGTATATGTGCATATTGCAAGTTGCTACAATTTCTGTGGGAAGCACTTATGATTTAGTTTTAGTTTTAAGACGTGTGTAGTTGTAATTTGTGAAGTTATTGTCCTTTGAGTTTGACATGGTGTGGTTATAAATAGGGTTGAATGAGGGTGAAGAAAGAAGGTGAAGAAGGAAGGTTGCTCTCAAGTGTCTTGCATGACGGTAGAGAGAGTAGATGTGAGCCGGGATGGCTTGCCGGCATGTGCTCTCTGTGGGTATTGCTGGAAAGTCATTCTGGCTCATGTTTCCTTCCTTTACTCTCTCATGTCAGACTTTGCATAGAGTTTTGTAAACTATACATCCATTCTCTTATGTTTCAAATGCATCATGTTTTTCTAATCACTAAATAGTTTTTATTAGTTTGTTTAGCGTCGTTATAGATCTACATATTAGAGTCCTTTTTAATTTTAACTAATTTTATCAAAAAATGTTCACTTTATCAAATTATTTGTTATTGTAACATTTAATATATAATCTAATTGATAGTCTAATTGATAGATCTTGACGTGTGACGTGAGAAGAATGTGTTAAAAATCTCGCATCAATTAAAATAATTCATAATAATATATAACTATTGCAAATCTCTTCTTATCCATCATCAATTTTATACCATTGATTTGTTAATACTTAATGTAAAAAAAATAAAATAAAAAAGAGTGTATTTTGCTAGTTTTTCTCATATTTGGAAGGCTTATGAAATTGAAGGGGAATCATTATATATTTGAGGATAGTTAAGCTGAAGAAAAGCAGAAGTAGGTATTGTACTAATTTTTTAGGTGAAAAGGGAGCCTCAGGAAAAAAGACAGTCTTATTTAAACCCATGAATGACTTAGTCTGTTAAGCTTTGTATCTAGATATTTGTATATACATGCATGCCTGCCAAACATAAAGATCTAATTGATTCATTAATTTTATTTTATTTTTGAAGTTTTCACTGATTGCTGGAATTGAGATATTTTGGAAACAGATGAAATACGCCCCTTTTATTTGAAGTACTCCGTTTTGGATTAAGTTTTTTTAATTAATTTTTAAATATTTTTCGTTTCATGTGTTGTTTAAGTTCCTTTTTATAATTCTTTTAAATTGACTGTTATTTTTCTTCACTGATAATTATAACACTTAATAAATACCTATATTAATTTCAATTATTTTCTTATTAGTCTTAAACTAATTATATAAGAGAAAATATTATTTAACAATAGAGTAGAGAAACGACTAGACTCATCTAGAATCCAAGAAAAAAGTCCATGTCGATTCACGGTGACTATACCTCTATTGTCAAGAGAAAAACAAATTGTATCCCAATTCACGATGACTATACCTTTTTTCAGAATATCACCAGTCCAAATAAAGTTTCAATACCACTGCTCAACTTTGTTAAGAAGTGAAATAGGTCATTTATACATATTAAAGTTATAAGCTAGAAATCCAATCATTGTTAAGAAGTGGGCTTTAAGCCTAACTCAACCCCATAAAACTGGCTCATGGGGTGAGGTTTGCACCCACTTATATACTATGAAAGGCTCTAATCTCTAGTCGATGTGGGATTCCAACACACCCCTCACGTCGAGGCTACCAACTCGTGCGTGGAGATATATGTTATGGGTGGTCCGATAACGGCCCGATGGCGGGTGGCCTGATAAACCCAACAAATACTCGCTAAGATAGGCTCTGATACCATGTTAAGAAGTGGGCTTTAAGCCTAACTCAACCCCATAAAACCGGCTCATGGGGTGAGGTTTGCACCCACTTATATACTATGAAACATATATCTCCACGCACGAGTTGGTAGCCTCGGCGTGAGGGGTGTGTTGGAAATCCCACATCGACTAGAGATTAGAGCCTTTCATAGTATATAAGTGGGTGCAAACCTCACCCCATGAGTCGGTTTTATGGGGTTGAGTTAGGCTTAAAGCCCACTTCTTAATATGGTATCAGAGCACCGATCTTGGTGCCCTGATAGCCTCTCCATTTCTATCCCCTAAATAAAAAATCATGTCTTGTAAAGAAGGCACCAGTAACGAGTCCGATAGAAACCTCGTACGTCTGCTTGCCCATAACTCCTCTTCTAATTCTGCTTTTAAGAAACCATGGATTTTGGATAGCGGAGCAACCGAGTGTTCCTTCTTTTAATTTAAATCTCATGTCCACAGACAAGGCTACCCTTTCCTTTAAGCACAATAAAATCTCATTCTCCATTTAATCTATTGCATTGTGACATTTGGGGTCCTCACAAAACCCCAACTCATTTTGGAAAACGTTTTTTTCTCACTATAGTCGATGACTATACTAGATGTACTTGGCTATTTCTTATGAATCACAAATCTGAAACCCAACATCTCTTAGAGTCATTCATTACATTTGCACAAAATCAATTTCAGGCATCTATTAAAACCATCCGCGTTGACAACGGACTGAAATTTATTTCAATGTATGATTTTTTTTCTCAAAAAAGGTATTGAATGTCAACGCACTTCCGTTTACACTCCTCAACAAAATGGAGTAGTAGAACGCAAACATAGACATGTTTTAAACACAGCACGAGCCCTCCTATTTCAGTCCAATTTACCATTAGAATTTTGGGGAGAATGCGTTTTAACCGCCACATATATCATTAATCGCTTGCCATCACCTTTACTAAAAAATAAATTACCTTTTGAGCTACTATATAATCAACCACCTTCACTTTCTCACCTAAAAACTTTTGGTTGCCTCTGTTACGCAACTGTTGTTTCACCTTAGCAAAAATTTGATCCACGTGCCCGACAATGCATTTTCATTGGTTATCCTCACAGTCAAAAAGCATACAAATTATTTGATATAGATGCAGGCACTTTTTTTACAAGTCGGGATGTCATCTTCCATGAAACTGTTTTCCCATTCTGCCAACAGTCACAGACACAATCCTCACCTCCATTACAAGGTATTTTGCCCACTATTGACATTGACTTACCTACTCCTGTCCAACATTCACTCGATCTACCTTCTTCTCTTACTCATCACAATGCACCTGAACCTCCATCAAACCAACCTTTTTCTCCTACTCGTCACAATACACCTGAACCTCCATCAAACCAACTCTCTTCTCCTACTCGTCACAATGCACCTGAACCTCCATCAAACCAACCTTCTTCTCTTACTCGTCATAATACACCTGAACCTTCAGTAGACCAACCTTCTTCTCCAATGCCAAGAAGTTTAGCACCCATTACCAAACCTTCTCCAACCGACCTTCCTGTTCGACGATCCAGTCGCACATCAACCCAACCTTCCTGGCTTCAAGACTACGTAACGGGATCCCAAGCCAATCATTCGACCACTGCCCAAGACCGACCGAATGGAACCAGGTATCCTATGCATCATTTTCTTTCTAATTCACGATTTTCTTCTACACATAGTGCATATCTTGCTAACATCACAGCCACCAAAGAACCTCACACTTATGCTCAAGCTATCCTTGATCCAAATTGGCAAAAAGCAATGGACGAAGAGCTTTCCGCCTTGCAGCTAAATCAAACGTGGACCTTGACACCGTTACCCGCTGGGCAGAAACCCATCGGATGCAAATGGGTCTATAAAATAAAGTACAACTCAGATGGTAGCGTCGACAGATATAAGGCGCGCCTTGTCGCAAAGGGGTACACTCAGATTGAAGGTGTCGACTATTCTGAAACTTTTTCATCAACAGCAAAATTAACAACTTTGAGGTGTCTCCTCAACCTATGAGCCGGTTTTATGGGGATGAGTTAGGCTTAAAGCCCACTTCTTAACAATCATCACCGTATTGACCAACTGTCCAGCTCATCATGCTAAGAGATTTACTAACTTCAATTTGACTTTATCAGACAAAGGTTGAAGAAATCAACACATTGGAGCACCAACAAAAATAGACACTCCTAAATAATTGAAAGGCAGACAACCATGACTACAGGAAAGAATACGTCGAATTTTGGTAACAAATCTTGCAGAATTATCCATGCTGAAAATACTACTTAATACTACTTAAAAATTATCAAAATGAATGTATATAAAAAAAGTGGTGTCAAAAGAATATTTTTCTCTATTTAATTTAATTGTGCAACGTAAGAGGAAATAGAGAAAAGTATAAAAATTATTGATTTACTTGTTTTTCATTTTTTTTAATGTGTGAATTTTAAAAAAAAAAACTAAAATGAAATTGTGGGAGTACCAATTTGCGGTGAAAATTGATGATTAAGTAACCACTAGTCAATATATTGAATGTTTGTGATATTTGAGTTGTACCATGGTTTCTATTTCAAAAACAATATACAGTATTTTTTAATTTTAAATTTTTAAATAATAATATTTTTAATAAAAAACTATTTTTGTAATAATACTTTTATATAAAATTAAGAGTAATCAAGTACAGTTTATATATATATATATAAGAGTATTTGGGAAGTTGAGAATTTTTTTAACTGAATTTTCATTAATTGAAAGCTAATATATAATAACAAAATACTATTATCTTGATATTTAACGTTTGATTAATAATTAATTAATTAATACAAATATTTTAATTAATACAAATAATTAATTAATTAATTCAGACATCTTAAAAACTCTTGTATTTTTCCAATATTTTATGATTACTCTATATTATATATAAAAATATTAGAGATATTAATTCAAGGTTAAATATAAACAGAAAAATAATTTTGCAAAAAATATAGTGAACTCTTTTTAAAATGTTAATAAGTTCATTTAATTTTTAATTTTATATAAACAATAAAAAAAATGAATTACCTTTAATCATATTTACTATAATCACATTTAAATTAATTTAGAGGTATTTTTAAAACAAACACGTTAGATAACGTCAAATTAGTTAAAATACTTATTACTATACTCATCAAAACATTTTTTACTTGTTGAGTTGAAATAATATTTCCTAAATCTTGGTTTCAAAGTCTCAATCAAAGTTCTCTTCTTTTTTTTTTGTTTAACCATTCAAAAAATGAAAATCATCCATAATAAGGACCATTAGTAAATGTCCAATTTATTTTTAACTGAAATTAATCCAATGCCTGAACTTATATGATTTACTTATTTGGTGGGAAATCTTTAAGAGAACTTAGAAAATAATTTTAATTTTAAAAAACTGAACAGATTAATTTTAAGTAAACAACAAGCCTGATTGTTTAAGTTTTTTCATCAAATATTTTTTTTTAATAATGCTCTTTATTTTAATTTGTTGGACAGCTTTTTAAGAGAATAATAAAACTAGAAGTAAAAAAAAAACATATTATAATCACTAATAGAAAAATGACGTTTTATGACGGTTAAAACATACCTTTTTATGACGGTTTTAGACCTGTTATAGATGCAGGCAACATAAAAAGTCTTTATTTTTTATGTCATATTTAAAAAAATCATCATAAAAAATTTACTTTATATGACTAATTTATTTTTAACCATCATAGAAAATAACACATTTTATGACGATTAAAATTACATCTATCATAAAAAAATATTACTTTTTATGACACATATTGTTTTAACCATCATAAAATATGTTATTTTCTATGATTGATAATATTTTAACCGTCATAGAATGCGTTTTTTTTTTAATTCTTTTTTGATATATTCATTTTCTTACATGCATAAAGTACCCTGCATAATAATCACAATTCTCAAGCAAATATTTTTAAAATAAAATCTTAACGATCTAGCATATAAATAATGATATATTTAACTAAAAGTTAATATGTTGAAATTCATACAAAATTGTTAACTAGTTCTAAAATTATCATTTAGAGTAAATACTTAAAAGTGAATATGTTGAAGTTCATACAAAACATTTAACTAGTTTTAACATGAGAATTTACAGTACTTAAAAGAAATGATGCCCACTGCTCTCGAACCTCTTGTAGCACTTCCAACTTCAATGGAGATGGATCATTGAATATCTACATAATCAAATATTGAAGATGAAATTAACATTTAACACATTTAACATATTTAACATATTTGAGTTAATTATATATTACCTCCTTCCACGAGTCCTTAATGTTAGCAGATATAATTTTATGCATATGTCTCATCAAATAATACTCGCACTCATAGTTTCCCGGTTGATATGAGCACTACAAGTTAAATACAAATAGAATAATATAATAATTTATACATTGCAATTTCATACTAGTAAGATGAATTACTTACATTTGGTGCAATGTATTGTAGCTTCTTCTTAGCAATATGTGGAAGTCCTTGCAACCTTAAATGAGCTTCCATAGCTCTACAAATAGTTACATACATTAAATTTTATATTATTTATAAAATCATATAACATAACAAAATAATTGAAAACTTACGCATCCAGTATATTTCTAATTGCCAAACTATTAATTTTCTTGTGCAATGAACACAAGAGAACAACAAGAGATTGTCGAGGAATAATTACTATCAATTGCCAATGGCCCCTACAAGATGAAATAATATTAGTAACAATTGAATTTTAGATAGATGTGCATTAATTTATAAATGTATACTTACTGATGCAAGTAAGGTGCTAAGTACACCTCTTTGTTCCCATTTTGAAATGTCTCTTTGAAATACATCTGCACCTCACTAGCTTTATTCCCAACACTCTGAATGGCAACAGGGTCAAGAAACTCATATATGTTAACATTTTTTTTCTCAATGCACAGATGATGTAAATACCTTGAACATTGAAAAAAAATATTGTTATAACAACATATTGAATATATTAAAACTTATGAAAAGTTATTATAGGAAGCTTACTTACATTAACCAAAGTTGTATTATTGATACGCATATCATATCAGTACCGGTGAGAATATCAAAAATATCCCTTTGGCACAGAAAAAAAGGGATGTTTTTAGTCCTGCCTACAACTTCCAGTGGCATATCTAATTGTATAGGTTGCATCCTGATAGTCGCTGCCATTGCACCGAGTTGCTGAAAAGTACTTGGATGTTGTTGTGAATGATTCACAACTTCCTTTACTCTTTTAGTATCATTCTATGCATATATAAAAAAATTAAGTAACACTAGTATATCAATTTAATTAATTATAATACCTACAAAAAGACATATGCATAATTAAAACAAGTAAAGAAAATTACTCTCAACATAATTGGTTTTGCTAATCTAGCTGGCCAAAGAATGAAATTCCCAGGTGCTTCTCCCACCGTCTGAACCTCCTTAGTAGGCACAGGGATTCGAGCAACAGCATCCCGAACGTCTACAACAACCACTCTTATCATATCATCTGCAATTTTCTGGTGGTGGATAATTGACCCTAATGTATACATTTTACCTAACACAAATAATGTAATTGAAAGAAATTAAATAATATAATTAGACTAAAACATATCAAACAATATCATTAAAGTAAAAATTACCTAAGGCCACCAAGTACTCGAGGGGATCATCAATATACAATTCGCAGTCTGCAAGGATAGTAGGACCAACCTCCTCTGATCCTTCAGGAGCATCACAACTCTCCTTTGTACTTATACGAATAGGGGAAGGCTCTGAAGGGGCAACAGAAGGTTTAACAGACTTGGATGCTAACTCTGCTCGCATGTCTAATAACAACTCTTTCTTCAATTCAGAATATACCTCCTTTTTAATTTCCTTCCTAATATCTTCTTTGAGGGATTCCATCTCGGTCTCACTAAGATGTAATTTACTATAATACCGAGGTGGAGGACCAAAGAATTGTCGAATTCCCACCCCTCTTCCTGCAGCACGAACACGTCCAGGATGCTCTGGGCGACCAATGGCAACTGTCAATATGTCCTCACGCCCTTGTGGAATGAACAATCCCTGCGTGCTTTGCTCCACCAACTCATCCTACAACACAAATTTTTAAAACTTATTTTAAAATATGTGCAAATAAACATAAACATTCAAACATGACATACAATATAAGTTACTAACAATGCGCTTAGCTACGCTTTGAACTTCTTCAGATGTGTAATCCCCTGATGGTCTTTGGCGAGCTCTTTTCCATTTTTCATGTCGGGGAGGACGGGTTATAATGCTACAATTTGAGTCCTCGGTGGAGTGAGAGGAAGATATCTCTTTAATCATTTTTTGCTCTAATTTATCATAACCCCCACGAGATAGTCTGTGAGGGTGAACATTCTTTTTTTGAATCTCTTGTGCAGCTTTCCTCTTAGCCTATTATATACATAAATTAAATTATTATAATGCATGATAATTAGACACTTAACCAACATATGATATTAATTTACCTGAAAGGTAGGGTCTAATCGCCTTTCTTGAAAAGTCTGTCATGTTTCTTCATCGAGGAATTGATATTGCTCACAGGGGTTTTTTTCACCCAAGGCACCATAAATATAACGACTAGTAAGGTCACTCTTAAAACCCTTCCATCGTGCCCCAGCATATGAAATCCACTTTTTCCTCAATAAGTTATTGTTTGGGACGTCATATGTGATATGTACAATAAATATAAATTATATATGTTAAATAGCAATTATGTATGCTTACAATGAAACAAATAAGTTAAGATTTCGTACAATGATACTCTGCCAAATTTGATTCTTCACCATCTCTGGAACATGCTCCCAATCATCAATAAGAATACTAACTTTGCTTCTACCAAGCAAGGCCACATAGCTAGTAAATTTTGTACTATGCTCTCCCAAAGCTTTACCCGTCTGCATATCAAACTGGATTGGCAATCTCTGATTAGCATCGCGGCTGATAGTCAACTCTCTCAACCTAGTCCCACACCTACCTTTTTTATGGGTAGATGATTGACTCTTGTCCCCATCTTGTGAAGGAGGGAAGATATCAGATGGATTAGACATATCTCTGTTCAAATTATTAGATTGTAAATTATTAGTAAAAAACTAAACATATAATTATTAAAAATATAAAGGATAAACATAAATAAATGTTTTACATTGTCAAATTGGAACATTCTCCCACAATCCTTCATGATGATCATCACGTGTGGCATGCACATCATCTACTTCATTATCGACATTCAAGGTTGGCATATTTGTGGAGAAAGATGGAGTCTCACTTATATCGAATGTTAAATTATCATTCTCATGAGTACCATGCATGATTCTTCCATGGAGAACCACTGACCACCGTTTGTTAGTGAGATCAGTAACATAAAACACTTGTTTTGCCTGAGATGCCATGATGAATGGCTCTTCAATATAACCTACCTTTTCCAGATCAACCAAGGTAAAACCTAGATCATCAGTCTTCACGCCACTATTACTGTCAACCCACTTACATTTAAAGACAGGCACTCTAAAAATTGTGTAATCTATCATCCAGATGTCTTCAATTACACCAAAGTAGCACATTGATGCCATAACAGAATATTGATCTTTTGAACTAGAGAAATGCATTGATTCAGCCACCACCATTACTCCACTATTTTGCATGGTGCTTTTTTCATCTTCAAATTTTGTGTAAAATGAATAATTGTTTATATCATAACCACTCCAACTTATGACTTCAAAGTTTGGCTCAGATGCTAGCCAATTTAATGTATCAGAAGTTGTATTATCATTTTGAACTTGTTGTTTAAACCACTTCAAGAAGCTTTTGTTGTGCTCATTAATCACCCACTTCTCAGGCATCCGTGGGTTTTTTCTCTTCACAATATCTTTATGAGCATTTAAGTAGGGGATGACTTCTTTAGTGTTATTCAGTATATAAAAATGTGCTTGAAGAACTTCATCTCGTGTCAATGTTATAACTTTTGCACTTCGAGTACCCTTACCAACACCTATTCCATGGTAACGAGACTTAGGTACCCCTATCGCTTCAACTTCTGATAAGTATTCTGTACAAAACTCAATGGCTTCATCTGCAATATATCTTTCAACAATTGATGCTTCAGGACGATATTGATTCTTTACATACCCTTTTAATATCTTCATGTATCGCTCCATGGGGTACATCCATCGTAAGAATACTGGACCACAAATTTTAATTTCTCTAACTAAATGAATAATCAAGTGAACCATAATATCAAAAAATGATGGAGGAAAGTACATCTCCAATTGGCACAATATGACTACAACATCATTTTGTAACTGATCCAACTTCTCAGGGTCCAAAACTTTACTACATATTGCATTAAAAAAGAAGCACAATCTAGTTAAGGCATATCTGACATTCTTAGGCAATATATTTCGAATAGCCACGGGTAATATTTGTTGCATCAAAACATGACAATCATGAGACTTTAAGCCAATTAATCTCAAATCTTTCATGGATACAAGTCTCTTGAAATTGGAAGAATAACCTAGTGGAACCTTCACGCCTTGTAAAAACTCACAAAAACTTTTTTTCTCTTGTTTAGACAACGTATGACATGCCGGAGGCAAGTATGTGCGCTTACCATGAGACTGTGGAGCTAATTGTTCTCTTATACCCATTTCAACCATGTCCAAAAGAGCATTGACACCATCTTTTGTCTTCCCTTGAATATCGAGGAGTGTTCCGATAATACTGTCACACACATTTTTCTCTACATGCATGACATCTATACAATGTCTCACATCAAGCACCCTCCAATAAGGGAGATCAAAGAATATTGACCTTTTCTTCCATATGTTACTTCCTATGGCTTTGTTTTATGTCTTTCCAAACACAACTTGGATGTCCTTCACACGCTCATATACTTGCAATCCAGTTAAAGCTGTTGGAGCTAATTTGTTTTCTTGACACCCATTAAATGGTTTCTTTAATTTACGATATGGATGGTTTGATTTAAGAAATCTCCGATGTCCAAGGTACACTGTTTTCCTTCCATGTTGTAATTGATTATGACATGTGTTTTCTTCACATATAGGACATGCTTTGTGGCCTTTGGTGATGTATCCACTCAAATTACCATATGCTGGAAAGTCATTGATCGTACAAAATAACATGGCATGCAACTTAAAGGACTCACCTGTGTACCCATCAAACACATCAACACCTTCCTCCCATAACATCTTCAAATCTTCAACCAACGGGCTCAAATAAACATCAATGTCATTTCCCGGTTGTCTTGGACCAGAGATCATCAAAGATAACATCACATATTTGCGTTTCATGCACAACCATGGTGGTAAGTTATAAATCACTAACAACACAGGCCATGAACTATGTTTACTACTCAAGTTACCATATGGATTCATTCCATCTGTTGCAAGTCCAAGCCTAATGTTTCTTGGATCATTGGCAAAATTTGGGAACATGGAATCAATTTTCTTCCATTGCAAACCATCTGCTAGATGCCTTAAATTACCATCCTTTTTACGTTCATCTGCATGCCATCTAACAAGTTTTGCATCATTCGCATTACTGAATAATCTTTTCAACCTTGGAACTATAGGAAGATACCACAACACTTTTGCAGGAGGACCCTTCTTAACATCATGTTCAAAATCATCATATTTCTTCTTGTATCGTGATATCCCACAATGTGAACATTGATGTAACTTATCAAATTCCTTCCTGTACAACACACAATCATTGGGACATGCATGAATTTTTTCAAACTTCATACCCATTGGACACAATATCTTCTTCGCATCATAATTACGTGTTGGCAACGTATTATCTTCAGGAAGCATGTCACTTAACAACTCAAGCAATTCTGTGAAACTTTTATCTGTCCACCCATTTCTTGCCTTCACAGTAAATAATTTTAATACCGCCGACAATCGAGTGAACTTAGTGCATCTTGGATATAAAGGTTTTTCAGCATCAGTACACAAATTTTCATACACATGTGCATGTTGGAAGGCATCATATCCTACATCACGGATCATTTCCTCTAGTTGATCATCCATCTCTAAATCAACTTTGTGCTTCAACTTCAAACATATGTACACTTGGTATGTCTACTAATTCACCATGCCATATCCACTTTGTGTAACTTTTTAGGAAACCATCACAAAGAACATGCTCTCGAATAACTTCAGTCGGTAGTCTTCGCTCATTCAAACAATTCACACACGGGCAATAAAATCTTCCATTATTATCCGGAACATTCACCTTTGCAAATTCAAGAAATTGTTGTACTCCATTCTCATATTCATTTGTTGTGCGTTTGTAATTGATCCAACTTCGATCCATTATTATGTTCTCTGAATAACACAACAAATAACTATATATTTTAACTTTATGGGTATTAGTGTATTTACGGATCAGGTTGGATCGTCTTTCGGAATATCATCATACAATGTTGCCAAATTTGAAATAGCATACAAATCATAAATACAATAAAATAAATATTAATAACAAATAAATATTTTACATACCTTAGACAATGTAGGTTAAAGAGTCAACGACAACTTGGGAAGAGACAAAACAAGAAAGCTGGTGCATTCGAAGAATGAAAGAAAAACATAGAAAAGTAAGAATATATAAAAATATTTTATATAACCATAATAATTTACATCTTACAAACACTTTTATTGGGAATACAATCATATTAATTGCACAAAATGAAAGCATAAAATTGTCCATGCCTTAGGGATTAATCTGATACCAGGGTTGGATTTGGTTTACTCTTGTTTAATGGACCATATGTTCAATTCATTGCACAAACGTAGCCTTCAAGACTACAGAGTTTGCTTAACCAAGTAATGGGTAAGTGAAATGGATCATATAATCTAATAATTTCACACTTTATCAATTCACAATGGCGGCTAGTGACCCTGCCACATGCACATCAAGAAGTAGTATGGAAGGAGAAGCTTCAGCGTCGTAGTATGGAAGAAGAAGCTTAGCACGCAAAAATCGTAGTGTGAAAGAAGAAACGCGGGAACCATAATGTGGAAGAAGAAACGCGGAATCCGTCGTGTGGAAGAAGAAATGTGGAAGCCCTAGTGTAGAAGAAACGCAGAAGCCACAGAGCCGCAGTGTGGAAGAAGAACGCAGAAGCCGCAGTGTGGAAGGAAGAAGAAACGCAAAGCTGCAATGTGTAAGAAGAAACGGCACGCGGAAGAATTAGGGTTAAAAATTTTTGAAAGCAATAGGGTTAAAAAAAATAAGAATACTTATTATGTCAGTTAAAATAAAAAATTGACATAGTAAAAACTTACTATAACATTTCTACACTGAACAGACATAATAAATACTTATTATGTTAGTTTTTATTTTAACTGTCATAATAAATTTTATGATTATTACAAAAATGCCACCATACCATTTTCTATGACAGATAAAGTATACCCGTCATAATAACCTGTCATTGATTCCTATTTTTGCATTAGTGAATACTTTACAAGAAAATTATATTATAATCAGAAACTATTATAGAATTCATTAGTTAAAAAAATTATTGATACTACGTAAACACGGACGTTGTGTATTTACATTTCTACTTCTATTCAACTTCATTATTGTAGAAATTTAACATATATAAAAAAATAGATAAGTCGAAATTGAAAAAAAAAACTTGAAATTGAAAAAAAAAAATAACATGTAAAAGAAAAATAATGATAAATTGAATCAACCTCTTTTTTCTTCTTCTCTGATTTGAGTTTTTCTTCTTCTTCAAGTTTTTCTCTACTTGCATTGATAGTTTTGAGATTGGAGAGTCTGATGATGTTCACATTAAAGTTAGGATTCACTTGATGGTAAATACAAAAGAATAGTGACTTTACCAAAGAATAAAGCTGCTCAAAATGGAGCGGAGAGAGTGATTAGAAATTAAGGTTATTTTATTTTATATGTGAGATTTGGTGTGGGGACCGTCGGCTCATTCTTCAACAGCCACGTGGTCAGAGTGTCGAGCTGAGCCTCCTCCCACTACTTGGGAGCTTACGGTTTCATGTTCTATTTCACTCCCGATGGGGTTCTTTTCACCCTTCCCTCACGGTACTACTTCACTATCAGTCACCTAGGAGTATTTAGCCTTGCAAGGTGGTCCTTGTTGATTCACACAGGATTCCACATGCCCCATGCTACTCTGGTCAGAGTGTAAGCTAGTGATGCTTTCTGCTACCGGACTTTCGCCTTTTAGGATGCAGCATTCTATATTGTTTCGCCTAGCAGCACGACACTTGTATAGCTCTCCCACAACCCCATTTTCATAGTTTAGGTTGCTCCTATTTCGCTCGTCGCTACTACGGGAATCACTTTTGCTTTCTTTTCCTCTGCCTACTAAGATGTTTCAGTTCACCAGGTTGTCTCTTGCCTACCCGTAGATTCAGCAACAGTTTGAAAGATTGACCTATATCAGAAATATCCAGATTTACGCTTATTTTTAACTCCCTGAAGCATTTCATCGCTTACTACACCCTTCCTCGTCTCTTGGTGTCTATGTATCCATCATAAGTCTTTCTTCGTTTGAACCTCGCCATTAACTTTAAGGTTATGTCATCCTAAGGTGTTGCTAGTGAGGGTATACTCTCTCTTTCTTTCTGTTGTTATCTAAAATAAGAAATTAAGGAAAGAATGAGAAAGTTGATTTGTATATAAAGACGGTACATTAATATATTAATTTAAAAAATTAAAAAATAATTTTATTTTTTAAATAATTCATATAAAATAACAAAATATTTCATTATACTAATAAAATTAATGAGATATATTAAATAAAGATAGAAGAAAGAAAATTGTATAAAAAAATATTATTTAAAAGAATACTCATTTATATATATATATAGGTATAGATAAACAAATATGAATTGAGTTTAATTTTTTTTAAATCCCAAAATGTATAATTACTAAATTATTTGTCGCTTGCTTATAATCTTAAACAAACTCACCCTACAAAATTGAACTCCTTCCACTTTATAGATTTTAATTCCTTTAACTCCCTCCACATAATATGCGAAGAACATGTAAAAAAAAAAAAAAAAAAAGACAACGCATAAAGTTTCAAATCTTTGTCTGTGAAGGACATGGATCGAGACAAGTTTCGAAAGTTCTAGAAGAACTGTGACGCAAGATCTTGTTGTGAGCCATCAACTAACCACCTTAAAAACGTTAATGGTCACGATGTGGCCAAAATCGTCCAAGTTGTGATTTGCCTTGGCAGTTTTTAGTTGTTCAACTTTTTAACAATGATGACAAGTTTGACTTTATTTTATTTAAATAAATTTCAGTATTTTAATTAAATTTTTATGAAATATCTTTATTATATTGAATAGTAAAAAGTATAGGCAATTTCTTAAGGATGATTGATATTTTTTATAATTAACATATTTTTGCATGATATATGCCTGTAATAAGTTTTGTATTGATTAATTATATTTTTTCTTTGATGTATAATTCTTTTTATCATACATGTGGGAATTTATATTTTATCTTAAACATATATATACATACATTTATAATATTATATTTTAAATTAGGATGTTAGTTGATGTATGTTTGTGTATATATTGCATTAGTATGTATATACAGATTAATTCATATTTTTAATGAGAATCTTTTATATATTATATAATTGAATGGAACGTGCTTAAGAACTTAGTTAAATAAGAATGTTTTTTATAGATTATTAGGGTAAAATTATGTTTTACATACTGCTCAGAGAATAGAAGAAAGCCTTTACATACTCACATAGTATGTTCATTGAAAGTAGTGTATAGTCATGTTTTCTACACAAGCATTTATAGAAAATTAACAAGAGAACACTATCCCCTAGAGAACAAAATTAAAACGATTAAATCTACTTTAACTTGTAGAAAAATATCAATTACTTATTTTCTTTCCTCCTACATAAATGTACTTGTGAATAATTCTTTTTTTCATCCTAATTATGCTTGTGAATCAAAACGTATCTGTCCAAATTTGTTCTCTATAAACATCCTAGAGAAACACTTTTTGTCCAAACAAAAACATCAACGCAAATGAATTCCAGAAAAATTGTTTCGTTCTCTTGGCACAATTGCGAGTCAAAAGAATTCCAAATGCTTGTCTTTTTATCTCTTGGCACAGTTGCGAGTCAAAAGAATTCCAAATGCTTGTCTTTTTGGTACAGCAGCATCCCAAATACTTGTTAAATTTCACTTTTAAAATTATATAATTTATCACTGTACTAAAAAAGAAAACTTTAACGATTGTATAAATGTTAAACTTTTTCTTGTGATCGTCTCTATCTTTGTTGGCTGATTCAAGAAATGATACGTTCAACTAAATATCAGTGCAAGATTATTTTCAAAATTAGAATTACACTTCCTCAAGGTAAATTTCAAATTCAAAACTTATGGAAGAGTCAATGCTAACTAACGTCACTTACAGCTGGACAGAAACGCTGACAAAGAGGCTACAAAATTGCATCACAAAGAGATAGCACAAGAATGGACAAATGAATTTCAGAATGAACAGTAATGTGTTTTCAACTAAACAACTGCCATGTTTTACAAAGATGAACAACCATAGTGAGTTGATATGATTCCTCCAAAATCTATCAGGCAAAATATAACCGAAATGGAAGGAAAAAAATAAGCCATCCATCCCAAAGGAAGGAACACTGAATCGTCAGCCTCCTCTTCTGTTCATGTTAAGCCACCCGAAATCCATGGCCAGTTCACCTTGCACTCAATATATGTGGCTGGTAGGCGATCAGGCCTCAATAATGCTGCTGCAATTTACAAGTCTCATGTCATATGAGAAACCAAGATGGGGGCCGAAAGTAACAACTTTTTTCGACCAAAGAATAGATCAAAATAGCAGGCTCATGGTGCTGAATAATTGGAAAATAGATGCAACAAATTATCCAGTGTTTCAGGAGTGAATTTCCTAGCAAATAAGTAGCATGGCTTCTGAATCCCGTTCCATAAGCAAGGCCAGCTTTGCACTTCTTTCTGTGGAAACACAAGATATTTCATCAAGCTGGTTAATTCATCCTCTATTAAACAGATGAGTAAAGCTCTCATGTATCATACCTTCTCATCACTGGTTACGTGCACGCTGACGTCGATGGACTGCAAAAATAACAATTATTGTTAATATTCATGCACTAAACTTGAAAAAAAAAAAGACAATGCTAAGTTGAAAGAGGTTAACTGTTGCAGCACACTTGCTAAACAAAAATACTAGGTGTAGAAAGGGAACCCCCCACCCCTATGTCTGTTTTACTTTTCCTTAAAAGTCTAATGGTGTATTTTACTATAACTTAAGAGAGGGGGAGAGGGGAGAGAATTGCCAATACCAAGAGAACACTTTGACGCATATCACTACATTTAAGAAACTTTAATTCAAATTTTCTTATGCATTACCATTTAAATTTAGTTTTCATTCAATTTTAGATTTCCATTCCATAACATGGATTGTGTCAATTAGGATGCAATTAATTCCATCCCAATTCATCCAATATCTCAGCATTTCTTTTCCCCAATTTTGGGTTGTTGGATAACTTACAATTTACTAATTTTCTTTATTCTACTCACCATCGAACGATGAAACAAAACTTAAAGACTTCCAAAAGGTTTTAATCCATTCCATTTAACCCATTCTTAGATATCCAAACAGATAAAGACTGTGAGGTGTTGTGATGCCAGAGGTTTACCCTCAACAAGGTTATCCCCTTCTCGTCTCATTGTTACTCACAGAAAAGAATGAATATGTACTGTTGTAAAATTTAGAGTTCTAGCAGAACTATACCGTGATATTCTTCAAAAGTTCGTAAGTTACATCCTGAGCCCTATAAGATTTTGGGTGCCATTTTCTCTCAGACCAGTCAACATGAGTTAATGACCAGTTTGCAATTCCACCAGGATCAACCATCTAAAACCAGAGACATAGGCTAATTAGCTTAAGAATGAAAAATGTTAAAACAGAAGAACTGTATTACAATTCAAACTCTCACCTGGAAGAAGGTTGGCAAGTAATGCTCATCAGCAATGCAATTCCGACCGTCCAAACCGGGCTGCAATAATAACAAATTTCACATCAGAGTCCTGAATCTGTAGTATGTAAAATAAATCTGTTTATTTCTCCTCCCTTCCCTTTGTGAAGCAAACAAGACTTCCCTCCCATCCTCGTCGCTATCCTCCCATTTCATTAAAAGCCTTCCCCTCCCCTCTTTAGACTAAATGGTGCATTAACCAAGTGACCCACAAGACTGGTGCACAATATGACTCCATACATACCATTTGCGTATCTTCTCAATGTACCCCGGGTCGATAAGGTATTTCTTTTCTAGTTTACACGGCAGTACATTTATGGGATTTAAAATTTTAAATTATTAGAACATATATGGTCCAATCACCTTAATCACATCAGCAACACTGGCATGCAAGATAAGACCAACAATATCAAAGGTGCTAACACTTTTTGGCATTCCACATTGCCATTCTCTTTCCGAATTTTTGCGACACCCCATACCTGTAAAGTGCAGGGGCATACACAGCAGTAGCCATGGAATCTACAGTGGACTCACGCTTTTTATTTTTTTTCAATGCGAAAAAGGGAGTTGTATAAAGCAAATGCTTTCTGTAAGTCTTCTATATTTTGGAGAAAAATTATTAAAAAAAAATACAAATAACAAAATGCAATATCCATATATTGCTTAAAAATAATATGATTAAGGATAAGCAAAACACACAATCAGAAACTTAGCATCTTGAACCTCAAGAAATACTAAATTTGCTTGGCTTGATGAGTACAAATTTTATGTAGAATTAAATAATAAGGTTAAATACAAGTTAACACAGAAAAATTTAACTAATATACAAAAAAAACTGCTTTAAATATTAATCCCAACAATATATGAAAACAACTTCACCTGGCAGTAAGACCGGAATTTTGAATAATACAGGCTATCGGCCATCACTATAATTGCATGCTGCCGTTTCATAGCAAACCACTGCAGGGGAAGATAAATAATGAGACAGAGACAAATGGGTTATTTATATATGTGTGTGTGTGTGTGTGTTTTCTTAGCATCCAAAGACTCGGACTATTGGTGAATAAAATCCTAAAGGAATAGGTGTGTGGTGATATTGAATGACAATAGGACACTAATTGGGTGACCATAGGCATAGAAGGAATTTCACAGAAGATAAAGTATTATTCTTTTTATTGACGATGTCACCAAGTTTCTATGACAAAACTCAATTCTGTAGTGAGTTATGTATAGCCTATTGATACAAATCACACAAAAGGGTATGAAACAATGGCAACTTCCAATTATCCAGTTGGTATCTTGTGAAAAGTGCAATTGTTAAATAAAGTAAGCCAAAATACTATGCTCAAATCAAAAATTCATTGTATGTCAGTAGGCAGTATTTCTATTTTAAATGTTGAATTCCAAGCTCCACCGAGACTTTAGCAAGAATATACCTGTGCACCCTTTCTAAAGTCCTTCACCTCAACTTCAGGAAGCATGTGATCTGAATACCTGCCATTTCCATGAGGACCGGGATCCTTAAAGCTAATAAGAGAAAGTAAAAGCTCACATTAGTAAAAATATGTCAAATAGACAGCAGAAAGCACAGAGAAGAATGGCTATTATATTATCTCAATGAAAACCCAGAGGAGATTGTCGTACCAGTCAACAAAGCTGATATTTGTATGCATCAGATAGTTGTAAATATAATCAAAATGATACAGAGGCACACAGCTGCAAAACCAATATATACAAATCAGAAGTTGATAAAACCTATAAAACTGAGTATATTTTTAATCCCTAAAAATATGCTCTAATGTGGTTTTAGTCCCCTAATTTTTGGTTAATTTTAGCCATTGTAAAATTTAAATTATTTTGGGAAAACATTGCAAGCATCAACCATGTCACCTCAATATGAAGCTATTATGACATGATTAGACATATATGTCATGTCACTGCTAATTAGTGACAGAGACAATTTTTAAAAGATTTAAAATTTAGGAGGACTAAAACAACGGAAAAAAATTATGGACAAAAACAAAACGAAATCATACTTATAGGAACAAAAAACATGTTAATGTCTAAAAGTAATTAATCCGTAAGAACAGAATTAAAAGAAAACTCATAATACATTTAACAGTTTACCTATCAGACAGTAGAACAAATTGCTGGTTGTCAGGATCTTGAAGGGCATTTGCTAATAGCCGCCTCTCTGCATCAACCATAGAAATTTTACCCCAAATCACCTGCCACAAGACTTCTGATTAAAAGAATTGCTCACTACAAAACCAGAGACTGTTGGAAAACAACGGCCAATTACACTTGCTGTCATTATTGCTGGCTAAAACATAAACCGTTGAATTTAAAAAACACATTCACCAGCACCAAAAAAAAACACATTCAGAATTATTTCGAGAAAATACCAATTAATATTAATTAGATACAACATTGTTTAAATAAAATAAATTCAGAGAGTTTAAAGTCACACAGAACTTGTTTACTTCTCTGCTTATTCCACCGAATAGAACCTATACTTTATCTCATTTAACAAGAATGAAAGTGTGCAACAGAACTTTGTGCTTTCATTTTGGGTTACCACAACAAAATTTGACAACTCATGAGGCCAGGTAATGGGGCTACTATTTCTTCTTTCTTTCTGCTCTGGATTAAGCAAAATGTCTATGATGTGGAGCTATTACAGCATTGTATTTCCAAATCATGAATTAAATAGTTAAATAATCTGTTAATCTCTCAACTCAATTCAACAATTCTATTTCCCTAAAATCATAAGTCGTGAGTTCAAAACATTAAGTCAAGTACAGTTAACTACTGTTTGTTTAAGCATAAAAATATGGAAAATTACACTAGTCTCCACTGGAATCTTGTTAAATGACACTAATATTCCCCTAAATAAAGACTCATCTTTCCTGTGTTAATCATCACTCTTATGTTATTTAATAAAGTGACACAAACACTTCTTTATTTATTACTCTCCGAGATCTTCTAACTGTTGTTTTCAATGTTCAAGAACATTTCTTATTTTTTCTCAATTACGGCTTTACTTTCCACCTGATTTTTAATCAATTTACACATGTATTGCAAAAGTGGACATGAAAAACAACTCATGCATTCATTTTAGATTATAAATTAAAATCAGTAAACTACAAAACTTTATAACTACTTAAGGAGAAAGTAAAAATTTCTTATTTTTCTGGATCTGTGTACAAAAACTTTAAATGACACTTAAAAAGAAATAAAGGTAATACACTCGAAGGGACTTGAGTGTTTGCTAATATCTAGTAGTGGTGTCATTGTCACATTTAGAAGTAAGTACAATTTCCCCAAATAAAATACAAGTCACATTCTGTGACACAGCTGTGTCGAAAACTACAATTTTAGCTTATTATTAGAGAGAAAAAAACTTAAGGTATTTGCTTACACATTACTATGACTTCTTTAAGCATGCCTTTTTATTAAAAGAACCTTTTTTCTTTAAATAAAAAGTTAAAAACAAACACCCTATGGAAATATGATTCACATAAGAGAATAATATTTATTTTAACATTTTATTAAGACATTACAATTCATAAACGATAGTAAACTGAATAATAAGAAGAAAATATGTACCTGGTCACTGCGTACATCCCGATTAACAAAATATCGACTCACATGAACTGGCTTTGTCTTGGACGCATGCACATAAACAGAGAACTTTCCTTCGTGACCCTACAAAAAAGGAGTAGCATCTTCCAGGTAAACGCAAACCACAAGATAAACACGATTCAGAAGAGAGCAAACCAACTACCAACCAAGGAAATTACAGAAACAAACTAACTGATGCATGTGTTCACTACAATTCATGAATGAGGACAGAATCTATTATTAACTAATTGTTAGAAATGTAAAACATATTTTGCATCTTGAGTTGTAAAATACTGAATAAAAAATACAGACGGTTTTAATTATTTAAATCATGCAACACTCTCCTTAGCCAACCATCCCCCAAAAGCAAGAGAGACCACAAATAATTTTCATCCAAAGCACCAGTGCCAGCCAGCTAAAGGTTCTATAATAAGAAGCTTTTTTTCCTAATAAGTTCAATACAGTTTTCTGACTGAAAGAATGAAATTCTCAAATTCTCCCATGTCCTGACAATTTATGTTTATTTTAGCAGTCACTTTTAATAAAAGAACCATCAAATACAATAAGGGAGTTTCAATCATAGACAAATTCGGTGTCATTTAAGTACACAACAAGCTAATTTTCTAATAGATAAAAGAAATGCAGGATATCTATACACTACCAAACTGGCTATCTTCTTCGTGATAAAACAGATGTCACAAATCCATTTCAAAGAGGAACATTGACTGTCTTCCAACGTAAGAACTGAAAAACAACAGCTTGAATATATAAGATTAGACAGGTAACAAATCTTACTTGGAAAAACTTGTCCCACAATTTTTCGAATGGCAGAGAGCCAGGTGACAAAAACATGAAGGCAACTTTTGATTTTCTTGTAACAATTGCCGGTGAGTTCAAAATATCCTTAATCACAACACGTGACGCAATCTCCTCATCGGTGTATTCTCTTGCAGGCATAGGTGGAAGCCAATCAACAAAACCCTTGCACCCTCTGGAAGAAAAAACATAGCAGGCCGAATTGCCTTTTGGTGGGTAGATATAAGCGCAGATTAGAAAGACACACACAAACAACACCAAGATAATAATCCACATGGGCTTCTTCATGGGAGGACGGTGGCGAGAACCAGGCAGTATTTGCATATCACCCATGCTGCCTAAACGCCAACCTTTTTCTGTCTTCATCAATGCAAATGCATCACAGTTTTCACCTCCAGCAAATCTCTTTAACATCCACGTGCACCCTCACTCAAACCCACAGAAACCAAGGGCATATACTGTACAATTAACTGACAGATTGATGCAGAAAATTCTGAAAACAAAATGAGTGTATTAGCAAACAAGAAACAAAGTCACCCTTTTCATCCACTCAATTCTTCACCGAAATCCACACCAAGCAAATGAATAACAACCCTCAAGATATCAAAAGAGAGACAAAGATAGACGACAACGCCTCATCCACCTAACCTTTCTTCTAATTTTACTAAATATTCCGCCACTCTAAGAAACAAGGACGAATGAAGAGAAAAAAAAAATGCTCGCAACATGCAAAAACTCAAGCAATTAATTACTCACGCTACCGAGTATTAACAAAATCTTAACAGCAGGACAGGGGCAGGGACCAACCTATTCGAAGTTTCGGAGTATCCTAATAGCTAAAACAAAGAAACTATTGAACAAAAACACAACATCCGAAACAAACTAAATAATCTCAACAAGGACCGAGGGGTCAAAATCAGAAAGACGTTGAAACCCCTGTTCGGTAACAGAGAGTGTATAACAAAAAAAACTTGCAAGACACTAAACAATCTCACCAAATTTATTTACAAGAAAAAAGAAAAAGAAAAAGAAAATAGTTTGTTCACCCTTAAACCCCCAACAATTAAGCGAAGATATTAATTTGAAATCAAGAAGAGGGAGAGAGAAAGCAATGAGAGGAGTACCCGAAATGGTGGAGTTGAGCGAAGGAAAAAAAGATTGATATGGATTAAGGTAAATCAAATCTAATGATTGAGAGAGAAAGATCTAGGGCAAAGGAACCAAGAATCAGAATAGTGTGCCTGAAAAAAGGATTCAAACCCTTTCTCAGTTAATTAAATTAATAAACAAAATTCGACTCAACTCCCTCTGTGTGCTGCTACCACTTTCGGAACAAACACACTCTTCCTCTCCGTTTCTTTCTTCGCCTCACCCATTGGTTGGCGCTGCCTTTTTTTTCTTTTCATATTTTATATAATTAAATTTTAAAACTTTCAAAATTAATTTCAACGCTTCAAAATACCCTCTTAAATTTATCTCTTTAAATATTTCAAATTTTAGTTTTAGAGTTAATTTCAATAATTTTATTTACAACAACAGAAATAACTGTTCCTTTGTCAACTACAGGAATGACGATTTGTTAGCATCAACATTTTAACAGAGATTCTCTTTTTTTTAAAATAAAAAACTAAAAATACTTGTCCACACGTATCAATATTTTGGTTGTATATCTATTATTTTTTTAATTACAGTTTAATTGGGGCCACGCCAAATAGAAGCGCGTTTGGTTCTTCCAGCGTTTGCTTGTTCCAACCAAAGTTTCTGGAATATCGACCCAATCAGCGGGCACTTCTGACATGTAATGCCTTCCGTTCCGTTCCATTCAACAAAGTCAAATTTGTTATTGATCAACTTTAATGCAAATTAATACTACTTATACTAAATTAGGAAAAATAACAAAAGTGCTGATTTCTGTGGATTTTTTTACTTAAGAAAAAATGTTAAGAAATTTATGATTTAAAATACTCTACTCCACACTCAATTACTTCAACTTTAAAAGGAAAAATAGTATTTCACGGTAAAAATATAAATTTTTTAAATAAAATTAAAAGTTAAATATATTTAAAATATAGTTAAATAAAATAAAAAGATGCAAAAGTACGTGTTTTTTAAATTTATTGAAAATAAAGTGCAACTGTGGAAGAAAAAAAACAAATGTTGCGGAAACATAAAAATAGTTTAAGAAATTGAAAAAAAAAATAAAGCACATTTATTTTGTATGGATTAGAAAAGGTTATTACTTCATTATTATAAAAATATACATTGCACAAAAATACCTTTCTTAATTTATTTGCAATTTTATTTAATGTAATTCTTACCAAAAAAAATTACTTACTCTTACCATCTTTTACTCAATTGAATCATCAATCTCCCATTCTACACATTAGTATTATTTTTCTCTTTCTTTCATTTTTGTTTATTTTTTTATCACCTAATCCAAATAAAGTTTATGTTGCTCCCTCTACATTAGTGCTTTTTAATATATATAAATTTTTTTAATATTGTGTTAACATTAAGTTATAGGTTATATTAAAATATAAGAAGATCAAAACATTCAAAACATAATAGAATTTAGGACTGCATAATAGGGAAATTATTCAAAACATAAAAAGAAAATAAAAAAATGAGAATGGTTGAAAGGATCAACGATTGAGAATGCGCAACACGTTTACTGTACCAAACTCCAACTTGTGGGGGTTACATGTTCTTTCGTTTTCCACTTCAAATGAAGTCAAGAAAGTCTTGAACCAAAAGTTCAACACCTTTCATACAGAATAATGACCTAAAAACAAGTAATTACTGTAGGAAATCATTTTCATTTTTATAAGAAATATCCTTTTATTCGAGTAAAAAATAAGAAAAAACGGCTCAGTCTAATTCATTTTGGTAAACTTGTTACTGGTCTAAAAATATAAATTTAGATGTTTATCCATTTGTTACTAAAAATATGTATTAAAATTACAAATTTTAGCATAAAAGAATTTCAAACTTGAGACCCAAATTATCCAACTTGATCAATTTCGACTAAGGGTGAGTTTGACTATATTAAATTAATAAGGAAAACACATAAATTTGACTAAATCAACATTTATTTATTATATTGGAGGGTGAATTTTTTAAAACTCAATGCATATACATATCTGTGACAAACTTAAAAGTAATCCTTCCCACCACTTTTTTGAAGTATAAATAATTTATTCTGTAAAATTAATTTAAATAAAAATATGCATAAAAATATTAAGAACTTATATATTCTCTGTTTTATCTAAAATTTATGTTTAGCAAAATTACATAAATCAACTTTCTACCATGTATTATTGATTATCATATATAATGCAACGAATCTCATAAATCACTGCATAGTGGCATTAGAGTGTTTTTGTCCCGCAATAGATTACATAACATCAAACTCGTTACAATGGGTCTGGAAATAAATTGTATAAATTTATTCTACAAGAAAATAGATATTTAATTTCAATTGTTAATTGACGTTAGTAAATAGTATTAAATTTATATTATAGATACAGTAAACTTTAAATTATCAATGTTAATTTTTAGTGTTTATTTTTCAATATCAACTTTAATATAAATAAATATGAAATATATATTATATTAGTGTGAGTCTAATCAAGAATTAACTTAAGTAAATAATTAATATAAATAAAATTAATATTAATTTGTAACTTTAATCATAAATTATTAGACTTTAATAATGAATAAATTTACTATTTTAATTAAGATTCATATAGTTAAGTTTAGTTGGACATTGATTATTATTTGTGTTAATTTTGTGTTTTTTTTAGAGTAAACGATATGAAAAAAAAGTGTTTATCTTTGTGAATTGGTTAAATATACAAAAGTTCAAGTGGTTTTCTTTGGATCAAATATTTTAGAAGATTTTATGCAAAGTATTAGAGATTTTTTTCTACCTAAACAGGAAAGATTTTCTCCACCGAAGTAAGAACTAAATTTTCTATATTATTGTATCGTCTAAGTGCAGATCGGGCATATACCGATATGGTCAAAGTCGGATGTGTCCTATTTTGACCCAAGTCGTGAGAAGGTCATGACAAAGTAAAATTAACCAAGAGTTTTGGAACTATCCTTAATGAACCCTCACATAATTATCACCATGTAATAACATTGGATAAATATATGAAGGAAATCAATCTTATTAACACACAATTAATATGATTTCACGTAAATTGATTTTATAGCACAATATCCTAATTTCTCTAAATACACTGATTTTATCATACAATATCATTGATTATATCACATAAATGCTCTAATTATATGATATAATACTCCTACTTTATACCTACTTTATACATGATATTCAGATTTTATGACATGATACTATGATATGCCACTAAAACTTGGAGAAATCAGTGAAAGATCCAAGCCCCATAAAGACTTATAAATAGATGACCACTCACACAAAATAAGTTAATTCATATTTTAGAAACTTTACTTGTTGATTCCTTTGTAACTCCCCATGAAGTTATGAGGTTTTGGTCAATAAAAGTTTCATTTTTCAATTATCTATAGTAGTTGTTTTAATCTTCTAATCTCCGGGGAGATTGGTTTTTGTGAGAGGTTGAACTTTGTGAGAGGTTGAACTCGTGATTAAGAGTCTTCCTTATCTTAAACTTTGGTTTCTTAGTTAGTTTGGATTGTTCTAATTAATTCCTTGGGTGTATATTCTAGAGAAATGAGATAAGCATTCACATGGAGTATATGCATTAAACAAAATGGGTACAGATTAAACTAATAGATGATGCATGTTTGACTGATTTCACTATTGGATTCATCCACTTGAGGTCATCTGACCATAATAATACTATCAATCTAATTCAACTTGAAGCTCGGCAGTAAACACGTGCATCTATTAGTTTAATTTGTACCCACTTTGTTTCATGTGTAAATTTCATGGAAATGTTTATCTCCTCTCTATTGAATCATGCGCTCGATAAATTAATTAGAACAACGTCGTGAAATAACTAAAAAATCAAAGTTTAAGATAATGAAGACTATCAATCATGTCTTCAATTACAACCTCTCACAATAACTAGTTTCTAGGATATTAGAAGATTAAAACAATTGTTATAGAAAGTTGAAAAAACGAAACTTTTATTAATGAGACATCGATGGAAAATTAAAACGGAATCAACCAAAAAGATTTAGCTTTTCATGCGGAGACAAAAATACAAAAACAAAAATGCATAAAAATAAATAAAAAAAAAGCAACTATGCACTCAAAGATATTTGGTGTGTCCTTGTGTGTTTCTCTAACTCTCCTTAAATAGAAAACAAACCAACAACTATATTTATATTCCATGAAGAAGGCATTGATCTAACTAAAATTAACTTAAATATATACAGTTAATATCAACCCATTATTTTTTATTTATTTACGTTAATTTAATAAAAAAAACAAATATTTTTACTTATTAAAAAAATATAATAATTGCCATTGACTAGTAATTAATTAAGTCGATCTATTAGTATATAACAACAAACAAAGTATATTAGTGTTAGTAAGTCAATACCAATATTTCAATAACATATATTTTTACTTATTAAAAATGTTTATTTAAAATAATGAACATCAACTTAAAGTTGTCTAATCCGATTTTATTAGTATTTTAAAACCCATACAAATATTTTTATTTATTAAAAAATTAAAAACAGTTTAATATCGACTTAAAATTGATTAAAACAAATCTATGAATGTCTAACATTAAATTGACACTACTATTTAGAAGTAAATTTAATATTTTGTTCTCTAGTGATATATGTATTTTGAAGGACATTATGTGTGTCTTTATGCTAAAGTGATAATGTTGATATTTAAGCAACACGTTTTCATATTTAACCAATTTTAATTATATTAAAAAAAATGCTTTAATATTTATTTAACTTAAAATCTTACTGGATTCTTCTATATTTTTTGGATCAATATATTTTTTTTCATATTCCTAACTTTTTACCACTCAATCCTCTTAATGATTTAACAAAAAGTGTGAAAAACAATAAATTAATATAAATGTCAGTTGAAAAAAAGTAACTAAAATATTGGTGTGATTAATGCATTTCAAAATTGTTTTGATTGTAATCGAAGAGTTTGTCAAAATGAAGAGGACATGTTAAGAAATGTTTGTCAAATTGACATTAATGACATATCTTTACTTTCCAAAACTTGTTTCAATTTGTCACTCTAAATTATATGTTGTTATTCTCTTCTTCTTTCCTTTAATATCTATTGGTGTTCGATAACTCAGGAAAATTTAAATAATTTAATTTTAAAAATTATAAATCCACGTATGTTTATTTTATTTCTTATTTTAAAAATTTAATAAATAATGAAAATAACAAAAAAACATATTTTTATTCATTATATATAATTTTTTATAACAAAAGAATGTAACATAAAAATAATCAACATTGAACATAGAAGTATCTCGACCAAACTCAACCAAAACTTCACCATCTACAAACTACAACAATAAATTAACAAAGACCACAATTATAAGTTAATTCAACTTAACCACAATATTCATAATCCAATTAGATATGTCATCTTTCATCAAACATAGACGTGTATATGTAGTCACCTATTAAATATATTCATTAATAAATTTTTACTAACATCTTTTAAAAGAGTCATATTAAGTATTTTATACTAGATATTAACACTAAACTCATTTTAGCACTTTACGTACGTCAAACTCGACTACATAAACTAAGACAACTTTAAAATATTTTCAAATTTCAACATGTGTTTTGATTCACTTTTCAAACCTCAACATGTGTGTTGATAGTACGACAAACTCTCTTTCAACCTTTCATCATCTAATGTCTTAGACTATGTGACTTACGCCAGCAATAAATTTAGGGATATATGTTACAAAATATATATTTACTTAATACATATATTCTACCATGACCTAATATTTAACCTAATATTAATAAAAATTAGGAAGACTAATGAATATGAACGTGTCCCTGCTTAAGTGGAGATAGTTTTGCTGAGTGAGGACATTAGATGAAGCACTCACTGAAGTGACTTAGAAAATACCTTTCGTAAGTTCTTTTCTGACTTTGCTCGACAAACGATATTTTCACTTAAGCAACTCAGATGAAGTCTCCTGCACCAAAATTTATACAACTTCTATAAACAAAACTATTTCACTTGGACTTCGAACGACATTCTCATCTCATTTCATAGTATTATTCATTTAAAACAATACAACAAATGAATTTACCTTGCTTTTAATAGTTACAAAATATGAAGACTCCACTTAGATAGGAAAAGAATAACCTTACTCTTAACATGCAAAGCAAAAAACTTCATACTTAATGTGTACCTTAAAAACATTAGTCACACATACCACTGAGAAACTTTGAACTTCGGGTATAACGAAAGAGTCTCCAACTTACATGTGACACATGAACTTCAAATTATATGTACAACTGAAGAATATCATACGTATATGCAACGAAGTTATTTAAATCCTACATGAAAGTTAAGAGCACCACACTTACATGCAACAATTGATCTTCAGACTTAACATGCAACATAAGATTTTTCTACTAGAATTTCCACAACAAAAGACTCAAGTTTAGATTCATCTACTACAATCATCTAATGTGAGTTCCTTTATCTAGAACTCTTTGGTTATTAAAGATTTAACTTGTCTGATGGGTAACTCGTCTAAAGCTTCTATGAAAAATGATATGTTGGATTTCAACGTGATCAAGTTTTTTGGTATTAATACTCGTATTGGTAAAGTTCTTCATCCTCTTCCTGTGAGATGGAAGTTTCCTGATTTTGCTAAAGTTCTTCATCCTCCACCGGGATGGGTTAAAGTTAACACTAATGGGGCTACTAGGGGATATCCTGATTTTGCTACTTGTGGAGGTATTTTCCGTGGGAGTATGAGAGAATTTATTGGAGCTTTTTTGTGTTCCTTGAAGTTCAGACTACTCTAGTTGCTGAGTTTTATGGGGTTAGACATCTTATGGAGAAAACTCAAAAGATGGGGCTTACTAATGTCTGGTTGGAATGTGATTCTGCTTTGGTTTGTGTTGTGTTATTGCTAGGACAAATGTTCCTTGGATGTTTCAGAATCGATTGAATACTTGTGTTAATTACTGTGGGAAAATCAGATTTAAGGTTACTCATATTTTTCGTGAAGAAAATGCATGTGCTGATTTATGTGTTATTCATAGAGAATTATTTCATTGGTATAATAGACTTCATTCTAGTCTCTTCTTAGAATTCTTTATAAAAAATAATTATAGTCTACCTATGTATCATTTTTGTTAACATATGAGTTTTGACCTAGTCCCCCATATTTTTGTATTTTCTTTTTTTAATAATACTTTTTTCATGTGATGGTAGATGATTGTTGTTATTTGAAGTGTCAACCTATATAAAATGTCAAGTTACATAATAATGTCTCACATGAAAACATTTATATATATAAAAAAAGAAACTCTTAGTTTAAGAAATAAAATCCCAACCTTAAACGCTTTGAGGTAAGATGATTTAGTGAAGACAAATCTCAGTTCTCTATTTCACAATAAATTTAATTAGCAAGAAAAAATATTTCCTTTAAATTGCCGCCTATAAAAAAATCAGAAAAGGTTACGAGATTTATAGTACGATTTGAAAGCAATGTAAAAGCAAACCTATATTCAGAAAAAAAAAATGTATATAAAGTAATAAGGATGATCTTCTTTCTTTTATTAAGAGTGATGATAGTCCTTTGATTAAATTGATTAAGCTTACTGTGACAACCTTTTCTATATGGATGATATGGCGTATGAGGAATTATGCTAGATTTCAGGATAAGATTGAGGTTTCTAAGGCTATTTCGGTAATTAAAGATTTAACTTGTCTAGTGGGAAATTCGTCTAAAGCTTCAATGAAGAATGATATGTTGGATTTCAACGTGATTAAGTTTTTTGGTATTAAGACTCGTAGTGGGAAAGTTATTCGTCCTCTTCCTGTTAGATGAGAATTTCCTTCACCAGGTTGGGTTAAAATTAACGCGGATGGGGCTGCTAGGGGGTATCCTGGTCTTGCTACTTGTGCAGGTATTTTTCGTGGGAGTATGGGAGAATTTATTGGTGCTTTTTCAGGGTTTCTTGAAGTTCAGATTGCTTTGGTTGTTGAGTTTTATGGAGTTATACATGCTATGGAGGAAGCTCAAAAGATGAGACTTACTAATGTTTGGCTGGAATGTGATTCTGTCTTGGTTTGTGTTGTGTTTACTGCTAGGACTAATGTTTCGTGGATGTTTCGTAATCGATGGAATACTTATCTTAATTACTGTGGGACAATCAGGTTTAGGGTTACTCATATTTTTCGTGAAGGGAATGCATGTGCTGATAAGTTGGCTAATTTAGGGTTCATTCATAGAGAATCATTTCATTGGTATAATAGACTTTCATCTAGTATGTTCTTAGAATTCTTTATGAATAGGTATAGTCTACCTATGTATCGTTTTTGTTAACATGTGAGTTTTGGTCTAGTCCCCCATATTTTTGTATTTTCTTTATTTTTCTTTTTTTAATAATATTTTTTTCATGTGATGGCAGATGATTGTTGTTACTTGAGGTGTCAGCCTAGCTGAGATATCAAGTTGCATAGTGATGCCTAACATGAAAACTTTTATAAAAAAAAAAGTAATGGAATGAAGAGATGAGAGTAAAATTAAAAAAATAAACGTATAATATTTATAATTAAAAAAAAAAATAAACCCACTGCCTTTTAATATAGTGCGCTTAACTTTTAGAGTCTAACATTTTAACATTTATTTCAAGTTAAAATTAACAATACAAGTTGAGTTTGTTTAGTAATTTCGTACACTTTTAAGTAAAAAGTTTCATTTTAAGTTGAAATTAGGACTAAAGATGACAGTGTATTTTTGTTACATTTAATACATTTTCTGAAAAATTCATCACAGTATATTCAAGGGTCGAATCATAATCAACAATTATTTTAAAGCGATAAAAATATGTAATTTTATATAAAATATAAACATATAAAAAGTTAAAATTTTAATTATATAGAGATTAAAATACGTGTTGCTGAATACATTTTCATTAAATTGTTTTAAAAGTCTATTAACGTATCAACGGACTCGGTAAGATAAAATTAAAAGAATAAATAAGATAAGAAAAATATAATAATTCCTTTTATTTTTTGTAAGTTAAAATTAACTTATTAACAATTTTAAAAACTATACAAAATAATTTCTATAAATTAATTTATACATAAATTAATTTTTTAAGTTATGAATAAATTCATTTTTTTTGTTTTATTTTCCTAAAAGTATTTTTTAGAGAATATTGTTTCCCAAAATGAATGGTGAATATATTGAAATATTTACAATATGTAGTATGTCAGTGAATTTATTTTCCTCAACAAATATTTATTAAGGTGATTGAAAGTGGCTAATATTTGTGGAGGTGGAAGTTTAAACTAGGGAAATTAAACAACTTAGATTTTATAGGATAGCCCTAACATTTTAGGATATTATTATTGTTATGTTATAATTACTAAAAAATTATTAAATAGAAATTAATTTTAAAAATTAAAAATAATTATTTATTATATTAATCAAATTAAATATTATTTAAAAACTAAAATAATTATTAATTTTTATTATTGATAAATAAATTTTTAATTGATATATAATTAGTTACTAATGTTTTAACTACTATTTATTTAAATTTTAAATTTAATAAAAAAAATTTGATAAAATATCAATTTAAAAATTATTTATCAATATTAATTTAAAAATTAATAATTTTAATATATAAAATATATCGAATTTAGATTTAAAATTAGTTTTTATTTAATATTTTTTTAAGTGTATTTTTAGTTGCTTAAAGTCATAAAATATAATGACACCTATAGGATTATTATTTGCGATTATATAATATTATTGTTCTTTACTTATTATTATTGATGAAAAATATTTTGGCGCTCTTATAATAGTATTAGTTTACTTTCTAGAAACTTATTTTATTGCATCTGACGTAATCAACGTTACATTTTGTTGTTACAACAATAATAACATAAAAAATGTGCTAAAGTTATTTTAAACAAAAGTATTTTTTTTAATATTTACTGTTTTTATTATAAATACTTTTACAATTTATTATTGTAATAATTTTTACTATTGAAAACACAAACCTTATTCGTGAGTCCATATTTTTTATAATAATTGAAACGTTAAAAAATAGTTACCACAATATTAAAAATAAGATAGTAAAAATATAGGTACCAAAATAATATTTATAAAATTATATTAATTTTATTAATTTTTATAAATTATTATTATTGTTAAAAATACAAATATTGACTTGTTTATTACATTGTCTTTCATTATATTAAAATTAATAGATATGATAAACAATGTTAGCTTATAAAATAAAAATTACATATATAGAAAAAATATTTATTTATTTTTAAATCAGAGATTGGTTGCCAAAAAAATAGAGTTATATTATTTATATAATGGTTTGTACATACATATTTGTATTAGAAATAGAAAATTTAATTAAATAATAAATCATTTTGAAGTGATTAAAAATAATTATCAATCTTAGGTTTAGAAATATCAATCGAAAATATAATTTCAATTAGATAGAATTTGTATTAGATGCGAGATAAAAAGAGAAGTGGTTTTAATTAACAAATTAGAAGATTTTTAAAATTCTATAAAATTAAGAGTTTTAGAAATAGTTTTAAAATATTGATTTATTGTTAACTGGAAATTTTTTTAAAATAAAAAATAGATGATTTAAGAATTTAGTTTCAAATGATTGTTTTTCCATTAAAAGAACAGCTTACAAATATATAATCAATAAGATACTTTTTAAAAAAAAAAAACTAATAATAATATTTAAAAGTTGAAAACACTTGTTTCCGAGAGAAAAAAATTAAAAAATGCATTGGATTTTAGTTTTTAGAAGAAAATTTAACATTTTATTTTTATTTTCAATATAATACTATGCAAATCTTCACATAGAAAATTGAAAATAAAAGAATATTACTAATGTCATTATTTAACATGTGGATTTATGTACTTATAAAGATAAAATAAATAAATATATCTTAACACAAGTATGCACCCAAAAAAAATATTTTTTAAAAATAGATTATCATTATTAATAAAATAGTAAGTTATGATCACAGAAAAATAATGGATATTTCTTCCTGCACTCCTACATTTTTTTTCTTACTTTTTTAAATACCTATATTACCCTTAACAGTTTTAGATAATTCCAGAAGCAAAAGTGTTTTTGAAATAAAAAAATTCTAAAGACAAAAAACCATTTCAAAATAAATTTTTCAAAACACATTTTGTTGACTTCCCAAATAATAAATCCCGAATTTATAAAATCTGTTCTGGAAAGTATGTTCGTAAACATTTCAGAAAAAAGAATCCAAAGTCATTTTTAAAAGAGGAAAAGTATTCTTTTTTGGAAATGATGGGTGCAGGAAGAAATACCCAAAATTAATTATAGAAGAATGGAAACAAAAGGCTATTTTTGGCCAATGTTTCAAATAGTGATCCTTCAAAAACAACAAAAATAATACGATAGTAGTCAAACACCAATAAAAACAAGGCAATTGCTTCCTGCACCATATCACTGCACCCGATTCCAGCGGAAAAGACGAAACTATCCTTAAAAAAAATTTCCGAAATATGTGTTCTGGATTTTTTTTTCCGGAACGAAATTTTATATTACGGATTTTTTTATCTGGAATGAGTTTTTCATTTTTGTTTCTGGATTTTTATTTTCGAAACACAATAATCTCTTTTCTGGATTTTTTTTTCCAGAATGTATTATTTATCAATTCCGGATTTTTTTGTCCGGAATAGAATTTTAAATTTTATTTCTGGATTTTTATTTGTGAAACTCAATAACCACTTCCGGATATATTTTTCCAGAATATATTATTTTCAATTCCGGATTTTTATTTCCATAATAAAGGGCATTTTTGGAATTTTTAAAATTGTGTTGGGTGCAGGTTAAAATATGTCGGGTGCAGGGAGCATTTGCCTAAAAACAAAATCAGAAAGGACGAAAAAGATTGGGCTGATTTCCAGCCTCTTAAGCCCAATAAAACTGTGTGATGACTCCAATTCCTTCATATTTTTCAGATTAACTGTTTGAGTTTGTGCCAAAATTTGTATCACGTTTTCGACCTTTGATCAAAGAAGTATTTCACTTTGGAAAGGGGGGAAATAGATTTTTTTTCTTAAAAAAAGTTGAAAATAATACAATAGAATATCAAATGAAGAGTTCTAAAAAATTATTTTAAATTTAGTATTCAAGTCTCATAAGAAATTTCCAAATATCCTGATATACCATGGTGAAATTTTCAAAATTAGAAATATTTTTTTAATATAAACAACATGTGTTTATATCATCAATTTGAGAATAAAAATAAATTTTCAAGTGCAACATTGCAAAAATAGTCAAGAAGATAATATTAAATTAATTTTTAATTTGTAAAAATAATAAATGTAAACAAAAAATTATAAAAATATGAGTGATATACCTGTTTAATATAAAGTAAGATTATCGGAAATTATTCTACAATGCGAAAAAAAAAATTAATAAAGAAACGTCTTTACTTTTTTATATATTTTTTCTTTTTATTTATTTGTTTTCATTTCCGGTTTATTTGGTCCAAATTGGGTTCAGCCTTCTCTACCCCAAGACCTAATAAAGTTATCTATTACTATTTTATACTTTTACTTCCTCCACCCTCCATACTTTCCCTTTTCACCCTCCACTTTTTCTAAAGTATCTATTTTATAACTCCAAAAGCTTTATTATTATGTTGCTTTTATTAGTGCTGATTTTTTATTTTTTTAGTTTGTATTTGATAAATAATATTATTGAATACGAATATTAAATTAGTTTCCAAATCGTCTATGTTAATAACTTCAGTTAAATTAATTTTATTGTCACATAAAAGATTTTTTTTAAGTCAAAAAATGTAAAAGTATTTTTAAATCTGTAATTATTAATTATTTGTGTTGGTGTATGAATTATTTTTATTTAGTAAATAAATATTTAATTTTGGAAATTATTATAATCGACTTATCGATTTAATTAATTTTATGCTGACACTAAATATTTTTTATTTTTTTAATAAATAAAATTATTTTTGCTAGTGTGAGTGTCAGCTAAGTTGATGTAACTAAAATAAATATTAAAAATAAACAAAAATGTTAGTATTGGTCTAATAGAAGTTAATTTTATTTATTTTTAGTATTTATATTTATTTAAGTTAGTAAGTTAATTTTATTTACTTTTAGTATTTATCTTTATTTAAGTTAGTGTCAATTAAACTTATATTATTTTATATTTATATTTAAAGATGATAAATCTTCTCATTTATATTTTATCTTAGTTTCTATATAAATATTCTTACACTTATCTCTTTCATTCATACTTATCTAATCCATCCACATTCATCACCTTCGTCTACAATTATCTTTTTCACCCATACTTATCTATTTCATCCACACTCATCTTCTTCATTCACATTCTTCTCCTAATTCATTTATTTACACTTTTTTTTTATCCACATTCATCTACTATAATATTTTTCATTTATATGTTTTATTTTGTTAAAGACAAGGCATTGTAAAAAAAACTTTTTTTAAAATTACTATAATTAGCATCGATCAAACTGATACAATTTAAATAAATATTAGAAATATATTTTATTTAACAAGTTAAACTTAAAAAATAGTGTAAGTTGACCAACGCTAAATTACTTTAATGAAAATTTAATTTAAAAATAAGTGACAAATTAGTTAATTTTTTTTATCAATAAAAAATTAAATAAAATAAAAAGATATTTTAGGATTATCCCAACTCTTATACAAACATCACGAGCTAGTCTAATAAGCAAGATAAAACACAGAAACTACAAATTGCTGCATAAGATACCTGCAACCTGCATAATAACTAGCCAAGCCTAACCTTTTATCCTACACTTGGGCTCAAAACAAAACATAAAGTGCAGGGATGAGAGTCCACTTCCTCAGCATAGCAGAGTGGTATTCAGCCCCACAACTCCAACAGGACTGTTTCTTCTTCTCCCACCTCCATAAATTTTCAAATTTCCAAAAATATCCCTTTACAATATTCTGGATTACATAATCCGAAAATCATTTTTCAAATGTGTAATTAGTTTCCGGATTACATAATCCGGAAGCCATTTTTCAGATTCATGATTACTCTCTGGATTACATAATCTGAAAGTCTTATTTAACTTCCGGATTATGTAATCTGAAAGTCTTTTTTCAAATGAGTTTCCGGATTACATAATCCGGAAACTAATCTATGGGGGTGACACAAGAAGGATAAAAATGTATTTTCAAGTTGTGTATGGTGGTGGCAGAAGAAGATATGAAGGTGCAGGAAGAAACAGTCCTCCAACAGCTTGCGGGATCAACTGTGCATACACCTCACTCATTTGGTCCATCCTAAATACCACCCAATTATGCTCAAGTCTCGAAGATGTTGATCTTTCCCTGCATGAAAACATCACACAGAACCAACACCTATATAATATGCCACACCCCTACATAGCAGCAGATTGCCACCAATCCAACTACACCGTGCCTGTGGTATTCTTAAAGCTTCCAAGCATTGAAGCTGGAACATAACAACAACCAAGCCAGGATTAAGGTCCAGCACTTAAATTCAACCATGTTACACCATAAAACCTCCATCATCCTGCCCTTACCATAGCATACTTCTCACCACATATTTCAGCTTAGATCCTTCGGTTCTGCTATGGCTTTCTCAAAAGAAAACGTGACAGACATCCTGGTCTTAGACCCTCCAACTTCAATCCGCTTCACACTTCGAAACTGCAAGCCTTTCTTACTCCTGCTACCATAATCCATGTCCATACTAGTTAGTATTACGCTAATTAATTGGCATTAATGATTTATGAGAGAATTTCAAAGAGAATAAGGAAGAAGCTTGTGAACATTTATATTTTTTTAATAATAAATAAATAAATGTCTCACTTTATCATTTTTAAATAATAATAATAAATATAAAATAAGTATATAATTTTATCCTTGGCTTTAATAAAAGGGTTTTTTTACAATAAATTTCGACACGAGGAAGTAAAATTACAAAAAGGGATTAATTAAAAAAATATTATTCCTCTATAGATCCTGGTAGATCCACCCTCAAGAAACAATAAGCCCCCAACACAGATCTACCAATAGCCAGAATTAACAACAGTTTTGTTATGTAATATTGTTTAAAAAGCTTGAACTTGTGATTAATTACATATTCAGACATCTTTATCGATTAAGACATTTAGATTGAGAAGGGGTCAGAAAAAATTTCCCGATAAAGTATCTGAAAAGAACCAAAATGAAGACGTAAACTAGAACAAAGAAAGCAACAACAGGCAATTCCAGTATTAAACCAAATTAGAAGAATGAAACAGAGAGCAAGCAAACAACTCTTTTTTCCCCTGTTTTTTTTTATCAAGACGCGGGTTAGAATCATTCCAACGCACTTAACCCATTTTCTTTAGTACGAGTGTGTATGAATGATCCCTTTGTTTTGTTTCTTTTCAATTCATCTTAATGATGTTCTTTTCTCAGGTTTTTGACTATCATTGGGTTATTTTTTTTTGCTTTTTACCAAAATGGGGTCCGTTTAAAAAAAATTACAAATTTAGGCAAGTCGTGTCAATTCTGTACGACTTCATTTGCACAAATCGTCCCAATTAGACACGACTTTGCCATGTCATACTGAAGTCGTGCCAACTTGGCACGACTTTTGCCACGTCATATTTTTATTTTTTTTAATTTTATTGTTTATATATTGGGTAGTAAGTTATGTAATGTTAAAAATTAATTTGATACATAATTTTCTAAGAGTGTTAGTTTTAATGAACAAAAAATTGGATAATTGTGTATGGATCAAGTTTGAAGAATTGAATGAATAAATACATAGATAAAGAAAATGAATGTTCTAAGAGTGTTATGAATGAATAAATACATAAATAAAGAAAATGAGAAAATTAATAATCAAACTTGAATTGAATTTTATTATTAAGCTTGTTTGTGCGGACAATTGCTTCTATTGTGACCTTTCGTTTTATAATATGAACATTTTTTTGGTTTATTTGGAATTGAATCATCCATTTCGTTACGAATGCGTTGAGTGCTAGGTATTCTTGATTGATGTCGACGCATGATGGGGTCAGGTAAGAAATTTGGTCTTGTGTAAGTAGACTAATAATCCTGATTTCGAACTAGATTAAATTAGACCTCATAAGCCTTTAAAATATTGTGCAGATTGTATATTGGGGCCTTTTAAATAACGACATTTGTGGCTCAAAATATAAACAATAAAATTAAAAAAAAAAATTATGACATGGCAGAAGTCGTGCCAAGTTGGCACGACTTCAGTATGACAGGGCAGAAGTCGTGCCAACTTGGTTCAGTATGACATGGTAGAGTCGTGTCTAATTGGGACGATTTGTGCATATGAAGTTGTGCCGAATTAGCACGACTTGTCTAAATTTGTATTTTTTTTAAACGGACCCCATTTTGGTAAAAAGCAAAAAAAATAACCTCATCATAGTCAAAAACCCTCTTTTCTCTATGGAAGTCATTTTGCATAATAAATTATTACTATTCTTTTATAACGTAAAAAGTATCTAACTCTAACAACTTAACTATTTAATAAATTTTACTTCCAATACACTTCCCATTTAATAAATTGCTTGAAGCCATCATAAAATCACATATTAAAAAGAAAACCCTCGTAAGATATGCTTTCATAATAATTATTATTATATTTTATCAATTCTGGAAATTAAAAGTACCCAACACATGGGATATTTGGTAAAAAATATTATAACTCGAGTTAAAAATCTTAAATTCGGTCCTTAAGAATGTAATTACTCTTAAACATCACAGCAATTAAAAATTCACGTTGAAAGGTTGGACTTTGGAAATCACCTAGATACTTAAGAGATTCATCTAGCAATAGGCACAGTTTATTTAATACTATTTGCATAAAAGAATAATTTATTTACTTTTTTTTATAAATTTATTCCAATTTCTCTATTCACTTTCACAATTTTGAAGTAGTTTTTAATAACTATTTTGGGGTTAAACAGATTTCTCTGCTTCAATTGGACGGTTTATAATTTTATATTTTATTGTTGTTGACAAAAGAAAACAAAAGCATAGAAAAAAAAGCCTCATTTTCTAACTTCACCCACCAACAATTGGACGGTTTATTATTTTATTTTATTAGTACATACGATTTATTTATTTTAAAAAAATTCCTAATATTAACTTTTTAAAATTTTTATTTTTAACTTATTTTTAATGAATTTAACAATTTATTTTATTTTTTAATTTCATTCCATTATTATTAAAATTTCAATTTAGTCTCATTTAAAAAAAACATATCAATAATTTCTCTTATAGTAATTGATGAAAATGTAATTTATATAATACAAAATATGGTATTATTATTGATGATGTGTGAGTTGAGAATTAAAAGATGGGAAAAAGATGGTTGACTTTTACACGGTTTGATAAAGTTTCCTTTTTGTTCCTTTTAGAGGCTTAGGTTACCAGGTATAAGAATAATTCTCCCTTTGGCTTTAAGTTATTGAAACATTGTCTTACTTTTCATCCTCTTGCATTGTCATAAGAGAGAGAATCTGTCTATAAATAGTGGTGTAGGGTTTTATTCATGATCTCCTCTCCTGGCGCTGGAAGTAGAAGTCTGTGTGCTACTTTTATATGCAACAGTACATGTGATTGTGTTGAAAACAACAACACTGCTATTAATAATCTACAAAAATACTTCTTGGGAATGTTCTAAGTAAAAGGTAAGTTGGTCGTAATGTATTTTTGTTATTTTATACTGATTTGAAATTGGAAGAAAATTTTTGCTTGCTAAAAAATAACAGTAACTTTAAAAAAGGGGTGGAATGCAAAATGGTGTTGTTGTAAAATAGTTCGTGATAAAGATGAAATAATAGTAAAATAAAAAAGGAAAATTCATAATCTTCAAATAGATCGAAAACTATTAAAAAATAGTTGAAAATATTAATAAGTTTAGTGTTTTCTGTGAGGAATTGCGTTATTATTGTTGCTTGAAAATAGGAGGATATAATGGAAAAATGTGTATTTAGAGTATTTTTCTGGTAGCTATTTTGTAATTTTAGGAAGTTTGAAAATACATGGAAATTTCATTTTATTACTTGAAAAATTTGTTAACCTTATCCAAAATAAGGAAGATGAGTGGCAATGGAGAGATGAAAACATACACTACATAAATCTATGCGTAGATGAACATTTTGATGGTTGATAGTAGACCAGTACACATTTGTTCTTCGAGTGCAAATTTGTTTGGTTATTGTGAAACCGTTGTTGTGTATGGTTGTGTGTGCATGGTGTGTTTCATAATGTCTCATTGTTAAACTTTTTCCAGTTTAGGATGAGCAATGCGCTGGCTTCGATGGATGAGGTTTGAGGAGGGATTTGGATCGCAGTAGTTAATGAAGTTTGGAGACACAAAAATAGGGTTATCTTTAAGGGGAGTAGTAGATCACTACAAGAAAATAATGAAATAGAAACCAAAATAATTAGTTGTAATAGTAACTAAATTAGAGACCATTTTAGGAACTTAAAAAAAGATTGGTTTCTAAATTAGTTTCTAAATTAGTTTCTATTATTGTTAAGTAGTTTTTAAATTGGTATCTAATTAACAACCAATGTTTTAACTACCAATTATTTAGTTTCTAAGTTTGGTCTCTAAACCTGGTTGCTAATTAGATACCAATTTAGAAACTATTTAACAATAATAAAAACTAATTTAGAAACCAATTTTTTTTTATAGTTTCTAAAATGGTCTTTATTTTAGTTACTATTGCACCTAATTATTTTGGTATCCAAAAATGAGTTTCTATTTCATTATTTTCTTGTAGTGGATGTACTGGAAACTTTCACGTTGATCCAATTAAAAACTTGGTGTTGGGTTTCATCCAAGTTGCTTTCGCGTTTTTAAAATGGCTTTCTCTTGGTTAAGTTAGGAGTGTCTTGTATAACCATACATGAGATTATGTCTACTAAGAGTGATTAAGTTCGTCATTATGTATAAGGGTTGAACCACCCCTAAAGTAACTCATATTTATTTATTTTTTATTATCAATAAAAAAAAACCATATAAAACTAAAATGGAAACTCTAGACTTTTTTGTTGTATATGGTTGTTACAACCATTTTTTTTTGTCTCTCATCAACTTATTATTTATTGCTGAAAAAAAGTACTTGAAAAATTTGTAACGTGTTAATAGAACTTAGTTAATGACTATTTTAAGTTTGTTATGTTTTTTCTCATTAAGAGGTTTTTTATTACCATGACCTTCAATATTGAAAGATTTATAAAAAAATGGTATATAACAACATATACTGACATAAATTTTCTGTATATACTTAACATTGAATGTCAGGCAACGTGAATTTATGTATTTCTTAGAGTTAGTAATTATAATAACTTAAAAACAATTACCATAATTAAATAATATTTATTGTTATAAAGTAAACTTACAATTACGTAATCAAATTATATAACTCATAAACATGCAAATTACACAATCCATAAATAGACTTTTCTGAGAGTGTTTATAAAAAAGTTTCCTCCAAAGTCTTAATTTTTATTCAAGTCAAAATTTTGATTGAAATATTTATTTAAATATACACTGATTCAACTCAATTATTTTAGATACTTAAATTACTTTTATACGTGTGATTTCCTTTTTCTTCAATAAAATTATACTATAAGATATTAGATGATATATTTTTTATTATGTTTTATTTCTTATTTTTCTCTAAAAGGGTGAAAAAAGTTATCCAAATCTATTTTAAACTGTTTCAAGAACTATAATTTATGGCCGATAATTATAATTTCTCTTCTCTTATTTTCTTTTAATGACTTTTCTGATGATATATATGAGATTACCTTCAAGAACTTGTTTCCTTAAAAAAAATCATATAAAAAGTAACCCTCTCGCGAGATAAAAAAAAAATATTTTTTTGTCATAAAGACAGGTTCTTCAATAATTTAAATACACTACAAAAAATTATTAAATAGTAACTAAATTTAAAGATAAAAAATAATTAATCACTATATTAAATAATTAGATAGTAATTTAGAGATTAAAAATTATTCATAACTAAAGTGGTTTCTTTATTAATAAAAATTTATAAACTAGTTTATAAATTTGTATTTAAATTAGTTATTAATATTTTAATTTTAAATTAGTTTCTAAAAGACAAATAGAGACTAATTTTATATATAAAGTAGTAAGTAGATAAAACCTTGGTAGCTAATGGTTAAATACCAATTTAGAAATCATTTTATAGATTTTTATTAATAATAGAAATTACTCTAGATACCAATAATTTGTTTAGTTGATAAAAGATATCTACTTTAATCAAATAGTAACTAATTATTTTGGTATCTAAAATTATTTATTTAATGATTTTCTTGAAGTGATAGCTTATCTTAAAAGAATTTAAAATTTAAATTATTTACTAAAATATTTTTATGATGAGGTGAGAAGAGAGGATTAATTTTGATATCTCTAAAATAATTTCATCATATTATATATCCTTATATTAAATTTATTCTATAAATTACACGAGTGAGTATTAAATTGAAAATAATTTAACGAAATAAACTAATATGGTTTATTTATACAATATATCAATCTTAAAATTATATATAACTAAATAAATATAAAATTATATTTATGGTGTATAGATTATTATACATGCATATATATTTGAAGATAAATAATATTAACAGAATATTAATTCGAATTAGGAAAAAATATTTTTAAATTAAAATATATAAAACAGTAGATTCAATTAAGTAGACATAAAATATAATCCACCTTCTTTCTCAACATAGATGAAGTTTATCTTTCTAATAACTTTTTGAAGAGAGAGCCCGCCAGGGTGGGCACTGAAGAACGATAAATAACGGTAACGGAACGGATGTGCACTCTGAGGTTGATATACAAAACGACATGCCCTTTCTCGCAAAACGAAGATGAGAATTGAGGAAGAAAAAAAGCATACACAAAAGACAAAGAAGCAAGTAACTACTACTATTACTAATCAAACCAAAATAACAGGTTTGACTTTTGTATCATTAATTTATCGTTACCGTCTAACTTCTTCTACTAACATTAAATAAATAAAAGTCAACTCAAACACACACTTGGCCACCTTGCCACACGGACGAGAAAACACATTGAAAAGAAACAAACACGTTTTGCTAAAGTCAAGTGAGTAACACTATTCAGCATCAACTATACTATTTTTTTAATTCAACTTATTATAACTTAACTAGGAATCCAATTAGCCGTCACAATAATCTTATTCAACTCCAACACTCATATTTTATGAAAAAAGTATTATTAAATATAAAGTAATGTTTTAAATTCAAATTAATTATTAAACCCTCATTATACTACTTCAAAGTTTGAATTTTCTTTTTCTACCACGCTTGGTCCGACCTGTTTATATATATAATATGGTAGAAATAAAACACAATTTCTTTTTTTTCACTACATAAGTTATCGCCACAACAGGTAAAGCTAAACGCTCAGTTAAAATAAAAGTGAACTTATATTAAAAATAATAGTTAAATTATATAAAATAATATTAAAGAAAAATAATTTATAAAATTGAAAAATAAATTTTTAAACATAATTTGTAAGTGTTCGACACGTTTAAATTACATATTTCTTCCATCATTAAATATAAAATATTGACAACAGATTTACATAATGATTAATTTATTTAGTATCATTAAATTTGTTTGTAATTGTAATATTTTTTTAAAATTATCTAAAATGATTATATAGAGAATAATAATAATAATAATAGTGATGTTTTAATGTTTAAAACTAAACTTTTGGATTCTTCTATTTTCACAAGAGATAGAAAAAGAAAATTCTCAATATTCATTATATATATTAACTAAAATTAACAAGAATTTTATAAAGAGATAAAAAAAAAAAATCAAAACAATTTCTCATAGGGAGGATCACACTTTGTTGTAAAAGAAATATGAAACGAATAAAGTTATTTAAGTTCGTCACTCACGCAGACTATGCATTAAATATAACTAAATATTTTTATTTATTAATTCATCAATATCATATATTTATAAGTATAAATTTAGAATTTATTTCATTGTTATTTTAATATAGTTTTTGATAGTATGTTTTTTTACTTTAAATAGTAAATATAATTGTTGTAAATCTTTATTTTTATAAAATACTTAAGTTTGAGATTAAAAATAATGATTTTTTTTTTAAATTTTTTTTCAATATTTTTAGATTTATATGGGGGCTGGCCAAAAACCATAGTTATGTAGGATAAATCAGACCTATTAATTTTCAAGCGGGCTTACCGTCTTTCATTTTTTACGATTAAAAATAGGACGAGACAAAATGGGATAGGACGAGACACATTACCAGCTTTATGCGTTATTAATCATGAAGAATACATTATAATACTTTTTAACACTAAAAAGTATAATAAGTTGAAGTTTAAAAAATATATATAGGCATTTATTAATAATAAAAAATTATATTTAGAATAAAAAAGAAATATTTTAATTTTATTTTAACAAAATTAAAAATGTTATTTTATTAAATATTTTTATTGGCCTGCTACTTTTCTATGGATTTTACCTACTTTCCAGTTATTTTTATCAATTTTTAAACACTTTTATTATTTATTTTGAACTAGCTACTTAATCAATTTGTCGGTTTTTCTGTGTGATAGATTAGTTCAATACAATTTTCGTAATTATTAAATAAAATAAAAGAAAAAGCATGTTATTAGATAGGATCCGAGGTATTTTAGAGAAAAAGGTTTAAGTTGATTGAAAGGGCGTTATTGAAAGTATATACTTAAGATTACTTGAAAATAATTTAATAAAATAGAAAAAGATAGATATAGTTAATAGGGAGTTGCAACTTGCAAGTTCTATCACAAAGGGCAAGTGGCAGAGTCTAGTTATTATTGGACTTTCATGCACTATTATTAATATTGGATGCAATTTGGTTGGTTTGACTTGCTTGTTTCAACTCTTCCAGCTCTAATTAATGAGCCTTAAGCACCTTTAATACGGGATAAATCTGAGATACAAGCATTATTATAAGATAATTCCGAGTTTTAAACAAGACTAAATATCTTTTAAGTTTTAAAAAATTAACATTTTTGCGTTAAAAAAATGATAAAAGAATTTAAAGTAAATTGATCTGCTTGTGAGATTTTACATTGAATATGACTTAAAAACTAAAACTGGCACGCCAAAGTAATTAAGTAGGACCATGGACCTTGTTTCATGTTTCTCACGGTGTTAGGTTAGAAATTTTGTCACTTGAAAACAACGTGAGTAAGCTTTCTGAATTGATTTGAACGTACTCTATTGTTACGGTCTAATTAATGCATTCATGGCTGCATGTGCCTTTTACTTTCATGTCAATGATGCCAAGTTGATCATTAATACAATACAAACAACTTGGTAGAAAAAGCACTCAGATTCATCTCCAAAAGGTTCAACATACGTGCACTTATCCATTTATGAATTAGATCATCAAAAGTCAAACCCCATTTGTTTATTGTACACACACACAAACATTATAATATAAGCATCAACGATCACTACTTCATTAGCATATCCGAGTGGTTCAACAGAGGGAAGCTGAGAAAGAGTATGGGGACTTGTTTTTCTTGTAACTCAACCTCCATATTAAAGAATATCCGTGTGGTTCATATCAATGGTTATGTAGAGGATTTTGAGGAACCAATTTCAGTGAGGCAAGTAATTGGGTACCCCTCAAAACACTTTCTTTGCACTTCCACCCTCCTTCTTTCCACTTCCTCAAAACCAATGAATGGAAACACACACCTCCAACCTGGGCAAGTGTATTTCATGCTGCCATACTCAGTACTACAAGCTGATGTTTCTCCTGTGGACCTGACTGGTCTTGTAAAGAGACTCAGCGCAATAGCCAAAGCAAGTCCTTTGTCGAGCCAGAATCAAACAGTTTGGTGTTCACCTTCTAGGAGTCCTAGCAAAGCTGGTGCGGCAGAGCAATATGGTGTTGGTAAGATGAATATTGGTGGAAGAAGCCCTTGTAAAGTACAATCTTGGAAACCTATCTTGGACACCATATCAGAGAAGCCATACAATAGGAGGAGTGAATCTGATTGGCAAGAAAGTTATTGATGGTTGGATAACCTTGGATTGTGGCTATACAGATAAGACCAAGACATGTGGAGTGGTGTGTTTTGATCATTAAAAATATTCAGAAAAATGTTTCAGTTTGCTGAAACTTTCATGTTGGGAAATTGGGCTTTCATAATGTATTTTAGAGTTTTTTTTATCTGATTCTCCTAAGCTGTACTTATGAGTGTGTTAGAGGACATGTTAATTATTAAGCACCGGATACTGTAAATTTCTAATCCAGACTGTATCTAAGCTAAAAGTGAGTTAAGATACAACAGAGATAGGTTATCCTGCAATGTTTCGTCAATTATTGAAAAATAAAAAATATATTAACTTACAAAATTCACACCTTATTGAATCAAAGTGGATAAATGGTAGGTCAAGATAGTCTTAAACAATTGTTTCCTAGACTTTTTTCCATATCATTAGAACAAAGTGAAAGGTGGGGGAAGTAGGTGTATGTACATATACATGCTAACAATGGAGATTAAGTTGGAGAAAGAATAGGGTGAGTAGAAGAGCACAAGAAGAAGAATTTCTAACAGTTTTAAATAATGTATACATGAAAAGGGAGGTAAGTGATCCAAGGGAATGGGTAGGTAAAAACTGAGTTGTTATTAGGTCAATCTATGAAATTTTACATAATTCTGCTAAAAGTGAAAAATAACAGTATTTTTCAATTATAGTTGGACTCTTAAAAGTGCTCTCAAGTGTTCTAACCCTTACTTGGAGGGTTCTATTTACTTGGAGGGTTCTATGGTGTAGAGTGTTAAAGACATTAGACGATCCAATCAATTTTAGATGATTCATCGACTCGATCTGGATTCGAGATGACTAGGATCAATATAATTCTAGGTTGACTCGACTCGACTTTAACTGGGTCGACTCGAATCGACCTTAACTGGGTTGACTCAACTCGACCTGACCTTGACTTTGGTTGACTCGATTCTGTCTAAACTTGGATCGATTCAGTTTGACCTGGTTCGAGCCGATTCAACTCAACCTGAGTCCAGGTTAACTCGGCTCAACCTGATCTTAGACTAACTCAAAATCCAACCCAAAATTCATTTTGAATAATCCAAAAAGTATCTAATCTATATATAATCCATATCCAATTAATTAAATGGATCGGACTTAAAAAACAAAAATATAGATTTGGATTTGAGATAAATCCATCTCACTGGAATAAAAAATAATATGAATTTGAATAATTATAAATTGAATTTGACTGAATTTTTTTCCACCCCTACTTTAATTTATAACAAAAAATATTTTCATTAAAATATTTTTAATGAAAAGATATAATTTATACTTTAATTTTTTAATAATAAAATATTATATTTAAATTATGATAATACATATAAATAAAATAAGAATACACATAATTATTACATTATTGCATAAAGTATGAAAATTGTGAAGTATAGTCCTTTATTAGTTTTTTTATTCAATTTTTTCTTAATGTAGTACAATTTTAAAAATAATTCTGAAAATGGACAAATTTTTTATTTTTCAAATATGTAAATCGTATATGTATTGATTCAATGATATAAAATCGTCAATTTAAAACACAAGTTTTGTAAAAATGAAAACTCGTATATTTTATATATAATTTCTCTCTAAAATCGTATATGAAGTATACGTTTTCAATTTAAAATTGTAAGGACCAGTAAAAATTATAAAAAATGAAAATCGTTACCTTCATTAGGTTTTTAAGTTTTTATTTTATTATATATAATTAAAGAAAAATATGTTTTTATAAAATATTTTAATATTATATATAATTAAAGAATAATGAATGATTTTTTTATAAAATAATTTGTTATTATATATAATTAAATAATGGCCAAATAAGTTTTTATAAATTATTTTATTATTATACATAATTAAATAAATGCTGAAATTTTAGAAAATACCTTTTTTATATATAATTAAATAATGTTTGAATAAGTTTGCATAAATTATTTTATTATTACTTATAATTAAAAAATGATTGATTTAAAAAAAAATATTTTTTATATATAATTAAAAATTACATATAATTTTTTGATTTTTAATATATTAAAATCATTTTTGAATTTTGAATAAAATTATTGATGTAATATTTTAATAATATAAAAAAATATAAATAAATTGTTTTAAGAAAAAATATCAAACTAAATCTAATCTATACAATAAAAAATTAAGTTTGTAAATCTGATATTTAATTATTTCGACTCAAAGAAATGATAAATATTAGTATTTTGATGTTGATAATAGTCAACACCCAATCTTGCTCGAGTAAATAACGTTTTCACTAAATAAAATTTGAAAAAAAGAAGATAAAAAAAAAAAAAAAAAAATATTTTTTCCTTCTTCACCTTTTCTTTTCATTTCTTTGTATCCCACCTTCACTGTTCTTTTCTGCTCACATCCCTGTTTCACTTAGCACATATACGAGCTCATATTACTCTTCAGACACCCTGTTTCTCCTCACTCACCTCCCAGCCCATCTTAACCTTTTCCATTTCCACTCATACCCCATTCTTTTTCTTTGCTCCTTCACTGTCTTTGCTCCTTCACTGCAGGCCATGTTAACTAGTGCAGAAAAGCTAAACAAGGGCGGTTATTTTACATTTACAAATGCAGCTATAGAGCCGTATTTGATCAGCACACATTTGATCAGCATGCATTTCGATCCATTATATATTCTGGAATGGTTAAGATTTTTCAATCAGTGTTCTATCTCACGCGTTTGCCGAGAGTCGAACACCCCAGACTCAATACCAGAACATATTATTGCCGAAGATAACATATAAAGTAACAACTAACTACTAAATAATATAAATTTTAAAAAATACAAATTACATAATACATAAAAAAAAAAATTTCAAAATATAATAAGTACTAATACTAAATAATATAAATTTTAAAAAATGAAAATTATAATACACAAAATAACATACAAATTCAAAATATAATAAATACTAAATAATATAAACTTTAAAATATACAAATTCTAATACATAAAAAAATAAATTCAAACAATTAAATAAAAATTCAAAATATTTAAAACAGTACCAACCTTGTGTGAACCAACGTTGGTGGTGAAGAGTGGCAGGGAGCGCCGACAACAACGACGACAGTGGAAGCGAAGGCGGAGCAACGACAGAGATAGGAATGCCAATGGAACAGTATCTTCGACGGAGATGGAGAGGAAGAAAATGATTCAAGAAATATAAGGAAACGAAAAACATTTATAATACTAACATGTGTGAAGATGGAGAGGAAGAAAACGATTCAAGAAACTTACATTGACACAATATAATGAAGATGCAAAAGAATAGATGAACGAAAGGCCAGTGCAGGAACAGTGCAACAAAGGAAAAACGGAGAAAAAAACTATACGAAAGTCTTTGGCGCGCTTCAAAACTTTAGGGTAAAAAAGGATTTTCAAATGCGGCTAAAAGTAAAACCGCACTTGTAAATCAAGCGCTTTGATTTACAAGTGCGGTTTTACATTTAGCCGCATTTGTAAATCAAAACGCTCTTGATTTACAAATGCGGTTATACAAATAGCCGCATTTGTAAATCAAATTAATTTAAAAAATGCCACCGCGTTTTTTACGAATGCGTTTAAGCGCGAAACTACACTAAATAAAGAACATTCTTTTCTTCATTTTGCACTAGTGGTTCTATCACGTACACACCAAACCATTAATTTTGTGGATTAATTATGTAAGAACGTAAAAAATAAAAGAAGTCGCAGACCCCTCCCCCCTATGGTTACTTTTTCTTTCCTATTTCTTTCTCTCTCCATCTCTCCCAAGTTATATTCTCTTCTTTCTCTCTTAATTTTATCTCTCAATTTTCATCTATTTTGTAATTTGATTGCACCACGTTGTAGCCAAGAAGTTAAGGAACATTTCTATTCGATAAGACTTTTAAATAAAATAAGTTCATTTTTGTCTAAAGATCATTTGTTCTCTGTTTTTTCTTAGAATTTAGTCATTGATAAAGGAAAAAGTATTTATGAAACAAATATTAATGCATTAAACTTTAATTTATTAAAGCAAAAACCCTGGATAAAGTTTCTGCATAACAAATATTAAACATACACTACAAATGTATATATAAAGGAAACATGAAATAAATAATAATAAATAGTAATTTTCCAAAAAATCATATGAATGATACATATTTCAAAAGAGTCATGAAAGTCTTTAATTTATTTTTCATCTCGTCAATGCGGTCATGAACCCTATCGAAACATGTGTTGATGTTGTCAAAACGTCTCTTCATGTTGAGGTTCATAGTCAGGATGGATTCCTACAATGCTTGGAATCCAGTTAAATATTGCGTTGACATTGTAGAGTTATCCTGCATTGGGACCTGAGGCACACTGCCATCAACGTGTTCCTCTGGAATGGTTAGGTCTGCATCATCTTCATCTTCTGCGTCATCCTCCTGGTCATCCCTTCCATACTGTCACACACCATGTACCAGATGGATATTTAACTTTTTCATTGATTTTTTTTTTCCAAAAAAGTGACACCATCTGAGATTCAAACATGATTATAGGGATAAATCGATTTCACATGCTATCATAAACTATAAGATCAACATGGCATATGGTAGAAAAATACATATGCATAATAAAATACAACCAAATTTTACATAGTTCAGGGATTTGCAGTCATTATCTTCACTAGTTTTCTAATTCGTCTCTTAAGAGGCAAGCCAAAGTGTTTTTTCACTACATTAGGATGACCACACTAGAAGTTATAACAATTATCCAATAGGTCTTTATCCTTTATGCTCATCTCCACTAACATTTCCCAGATATCAGATTCAGAGTACTGAAAAGTCGATGTACGACAGAGTGTGTGTGTGTGTTCACGAAATATGGAGTTTCGTTCTTCTTTTGCAACAACATGGCATCTATTATATTGCAGATTTTCTTTCATAGCATTAGTCACTAGTTGTGATGACAAACCGACAACGTCAAATGAAATGGATTGTCGCTCAACAATATGGCATAACCTATCTGACTAATCACTACCCCTCCCAAGTGCGGGGCGGGGCGGGTTGGCTCGCATAATCCGCATAACTTTAAAATGTATAATTTTTTTTTCTGCACCCCCATATTTTCTTTATGTAGCCTCATATTTCACATTATGAAATTTTTATTAACATCTTATTATGCATGTCTCATGAAAATAATATTACGAGAACATTTACCAAATACATCTAAATAAAAAAAATTCAAAATTTTTATTTAAAAATTTAATTTTTTAAAAAAATATTTCTTATGCGGGCTGGCCCGCAGACCCGCGGTCCAACTCTTGTGCAGGGCGGGCTAGAAAAATCAGCCTACAAATTCTATGCGGGACAGACCAACCCGACCTGCTTTTTACGGGTCAAATGTGGGACGAGCTTATGCGGGGCAGGTCAGCCCGCCACCCCTAATAACCACTTGTTTATAAACGCAAAGAGAATGTGTAGAGGACATAAAATGAGAAGAATTCCCATCACCTTAAACATTGATTGAAAAACTATGAAAAACAATTACTTTTTAGTATTTTCACCAAAATTTTCACTAAATAATGGCCAAAAAAAGTCACATATCTTAAACATTGAGGAAAAAATATGAGAAAAAATTAATTTATTACTTATATATAAAAAAAATGATTAGATGTAAGCAACATATGCTTCGAGAAAGAAAATCCCCTTGTCTAAAACTACAAAGAAAATATCACTACAAAAAAAATCACTTTTAGCGACCACCACATTCGGTCGCTAACAGTACAATAATCGGTCGCTAAACGTATATGCGACTGAAACAGTCACCAAATAAAGATGGAAGCGAAAATCCTAATCGCAAAGCCTTTAGCGACCGAATTATAAAGTAGTCGCTTATTTGCAACCGATATTTTGGTGGCGAAATCGGTCGCATAATATTTGGTCACCAAAGTTTAGAAACCAAATTAGCAATCGAAATTTCGGTGGCTAAATCAGTCGCAGAAAATTTGGTCACCAAAATTCAGAAACCAAATTAACGACCAAACTTTTATAAAAAATTGGTGGCTAAATCTGTGGTTGAAATAGAGGTGATAGCGACCACCATTTTCGGTCGCTAATGGATTAAATTAATTAATTAAAAAAAAAACTTTTGGTGGCTAATTCGGTAGCTAAATGGAGACCCCTTTAGCGATTGATTTGAATTCGGTGGCTAAATATTTTTCTTAATCACAGCGACTGATTATATTTTGGTCGCTAATTTTTTTTTTTTTGTTAAAATAGCCACCAAATCAGTTTCGGTGGCTATTTTTATATGTATTGTTCATACCTATTTAAAATGGTATTTTAACCATTTTATAAAGAAATTCAAACCTGCATATAGATACTCAAAATTTAATCAAGCTAAATACGAATGAACTTCAAATACAAAGTTTAAGAAGGAGTTGTAATCAAATTAAATGTAAATCGTATTACACAATAATGGATCTTCAATATTAATTTATGGATTTAGAACCTAAACAAAAGGCTATAAATTACACAATGTCTATCTAAAAGTAAAATTTGTATAAAAGGAAAATTAAAAACATACATATTGTTTGAACCATGTAGCAAAATAGGATGAAATGTATTGGCCAATTTGAGCTTCTGAAGCAGTAGGACTAATCTCTCTTAAATATTCAACATAAATACTGCAACAAAGAAATTGATTATTCAAACCTCATGCAACATAATTAACTTTCTTTTCAAATGAGTGAACATTGTCTTACTCAAAGTATGGTTGAACCTCTTCACAGTTTTGAAGAACATACAATTGGGCAGCATCAAAGTCCCTTTGATTTAGATAATATGTCATGCATTTTCCAATTTCTCTTCCTAGATAATTGAAAATTGAAATAGGAGGAGCATGTGAAGAACCCTCGCCTACTTCAAGATTACGAGGGATCCTAGTCCTTCTTGTTTCAACATGATCAGGATAATAAAATGAGGCAAATGTAGATGTTTCCTCCACCAAGTAAGCTTCACAAATAGAGCCTTCCACCCTCGCTTTATTTTTTACTTTTTTTTAGGGAGTGTAAGAACCTAAAAAAGAATATGGATGTACACAATTTTAAATATTAAATAAATAAACAACAAATGTTATAATAGTGATTAGTAATTTTATACCTCTCAAATGGATACATCCAACGATATTGGACTGGACCACCAACTTTTGCCTCGTAAGGTAGATGAATTGGAAGATGTTCCATGAAATCAAAGAAGCTTGGTGGAAATATTTGTTCCAATTTACACAATAACACAAGAATATTTTCTTCCATAACTCTTTAGGTGTTCAACATTTAGTGTTGTCGAACTTAATTCTCTAAAGAAAAGACTAAGTTCAATAAGAACTTTCCAGATTGATTTTGGTAATGCATCAAATGCAATTGGAAGCAAACGTTGCATGAACACATGACAATCATGACTTTTCATGCCATGTAACTTGCCTTGATTAAGGTCAACACATCTACCTAAATTGGAAGCATATCCATCTGGAAAATTCAGTTCTTTAACCCATTTTCAAATAAAAGACTCTTTGGGATTTCGTAAATGTATATGCTGCTTTTGGTTTGATGAGTTTGCTACCACCAATGTCTTTCAACTCCAACTCTTTTCGGTTGCATATTTGTGCTACATCCAATCGAGCCTTGTTTGTGTCCTTAGTTTTTCCTTTGATATCCATCACAGTGTCAAACACATTCATAAACACATTTCTCTTTGTGTGCATAACATCAATATTGTGACGTAAAAGTTAAGTTTTCCAATATGGCAACCTCCAAAATATACTTTGTTTCTTCCAATTATGTTTAATACCATATTCAGGAATATTTTGTTGTTCTTGTAATTCAGTGCAAACTGGTAAGTGTGCAACCATATTCCAAATGTCAAGACTAGACAAACGTGGAAGAGGGGGATCAGTCTCAACAAACTTCTTATTGAATGCCTTTTTATTCTTCCTAAATTGATGATCAGGTGAAAGAAACTGACGATGACAGACGAAAAAGGATATCTTGTGGCTATGACTAAGATAGAATGCCTTTGTTCTTTCCATGCATATAGGGCAAGAAAGTCTACCAGAAGTCATCCAACCCGATAACATGTCGTAAGTTGGAAAGTCATTAATTGTCCACATCAAAGCAGCTTTAATCATAAAATTTTGCCTTAATGACACGTCATAAGTCAATATCCCTTCAGTCCACAAGGTGCATAAGTCATCTATAAGTGGTTGCAAGAACACATCAATCTTATGCTTTGGATTTGAAGGACCTATAACTAAGATTGTCAAAAACATAAACTCCCTCTTCATGAACATGGAAGGCGGAAGGTTGTATGAGGTTAGGATAATTGGCCAACAAGAAGGTTGGGTGGTTTCCACTTGTAAAATGAGCATCCGCACCAGATCAGATGAGACAAAGTTATGACTATCCCCACTATCAATCAGAACCAAAACAATTCTTCCATTAAATCTTCTTTGCAACTTCATAGTCTGATTTGGTGTCATTCCCCCTATCGAAAAAATAGACAGATCCATGTGCAAACATTCTCTATCAAAATCTTTGGGCCGCTTTTCCTCTATGAGCTCTTCAACCTCATTGTGCTTGCAAACCGAGGTCCTCATCTTTAGCCAAGATATGACTCTTAAATTCTTATCAGGACAACAATGTCCAGGACTGTAAGCACCACCTCAGTGAAAGCATCTTCCCTCTTCTCTCCTCCTAATGTACTCATGATAGGCTAGGTTTTTGGTCCCTCAGTTTCTCATCCCTGCCGAATTCATTCCTTCCATTCTTGATCCTTGCCAAAAATAGTTACTCAGTTTCTATCAGTACGTACTGATTTTATAGCTATTGATGGTATTTAATAGATGCAGGGGATTGGATAATTTAGTGTTGGAAAAATAGTTACTCAGTTTCTATCAATACGTACTGATTTTATAGCTATTGATGGTATTTAATAGATGCAGGGGATTGGATAATTTAGTGTTGGATCAGGTCTTGTACATGACAGCTTTTGCAGCAGCTGAGATTTAGACTTTATCATGTTCATATATACATGTTCATATGTATATATATATATATATATATATATATATATATATATATCACTATTACGCTAATTGCTTCATACACATTCATAATTTAACAGTTCATAAGAAATTGCATTGGAACATTAATTAACTTGAGTAAAATATAGTAGAAAATACTTGCAGACCTCCGTTCGCATCTGTTCGCAACTCCGTTCGTCTTTGCTCGCGCCTCCGTTAGTCTCCGTTCGTCTTCGTTCGCGCCTCCGTTCGAACCTCTGTTTGTCTCCGTTTGCGCCGACGCCCTCCACCCGCAGCTTCCTCCTCCTCCTCTTGCACCTTCATTCGCACCACAACCACCACCTGCAACTTCCTCCTCCTTCTCCAATGGTTCTTTGTTTTATGAAAATTTACCCACTTCAATGCCCTAAAAGTCAACACCAACTCTCTGAAGCTAGAAGAAAAAAAGTAAGAAAACTTTCTTAAAATAATAATAATAATATTCAAGAATTTATGACACACAAATTTTTCTATAGATAAAATAAAATTGATTTTGAATCAACATCCCAATATTTTATTTAACTACATTATTTATTTTTTCAATTAGTAAAATAAAATTAATTTTGAATCAACATCTCAATATTTTATCTAATTACATTATTTATTATTAGAAATGAATAAAACTATGTAGCCATACACATTAAAAAATAAATATTAAATAAGTATTTAAATATACACATGATAATAAATATGAATATTTTAATCACTTAATTATTTTTCATAATAATACAAATTTCATGGTTTCTAACCTGTATATACTTATTATCTCTATTAATAATTTTTATTTAAACAGCCTTTTTTTATAGAAACAAGTAATAAAAGTGCTATTAATAAAAAAATATTAATAATTAAAAAATTATTTACAATTTAATTTTGAAAATTTATTTATTTTTATAAAATTAAAGTTATTTTGAAGAGATAGTTTTATTTAAATTTAATTATGTGGCGTAATTTATTTTTTTAAAAAAAATTAATTTTATTAATAATAATTTTTTGTTATGTAATTTTATTTATAATTTTTATTGAGCTGATATTTTAAAAATAATATTTAATTAATTTTATTTAAATTTAAGAAATTACAAACTTATGACCACTCATGAATATATAGAATGTGATTCTTGTATAGTTTTTTAAAATAAAAATAAATTATTATTATTATTAGCAGTAGTAGTAAAATAAACAATTATATTTAGTGACCAAAACAAATTTGGTGGCTAAAAAATAAATGTATTTGGTGGCTGATTTGGTGGAAAAAAATAAACACTTATATTTTGCGACCACAAATAAATCGGTGGCTAAAAAATAAACAAATTTGGTGGTTATTTTGGTGGCAAAAATAAACAATTATATTTAGCGACTAAAGAAAAATCGATGACTAAACAATAAACATATTCGGTGACTAAATAAGCAATAATAATTAGCGACCGAATTAGAATCGGTGGTTAAAAAAGAAACATAATTGGTGGCTAATTCGGTCGCAGATATATTTTCTCAAATTTATTCAAAACAGCCACCACTTTAGCGACCGATGATTTTGTCACTCTCATTGTCGGTCGCTGATTCGGTCGCAAAACTAACTAACATTATTAATAATTCAGTTGGTCGCTATTTCGGTCGCAAATTTGACACTACAAGTATTCGGTGACTAATTCGGTTGCAAATTGCAATCACTTGTTTTTTGTCGCTAAATTCGATAACTAAAGTGTTATTTTCTTGTAGTGTATGTAAAAAATAAAGATGGAAAAGAAGACACAAATGACCTGAAAAAGGAGGAAATAATAATTACAAAATCAAAATATATTAAAAGAAGATATTGTTATTACTTCTTGTCGATCCATCTTTTCTTGTCCAGAATTAGGATAACATATATGCATAACTTAATAATTAAAATTTTTAAAATAATCGTAAAAATAACACGTCTGTCATAAAACAATATGTTAAAATTGTAAATTTCTTATATAGATAATATATATTACTACCCACCTTATATTTGCAATCATGAATAACCCTCCAAGATAAGGATGCAGCATTTTTCCAACAAAATCCTTTTAACTTGGACATCAATCAATCAGATGTAAATAATGCAAAATTAATTTTTTTTAGGTATAAATAGTATATTTTTTTATATATTTATAGTAAAAAATTATTAAAATAAGTCATCATCAATTTTCTTTAAATGATAAACAAATTTTTATTATAAATTAAAATGTTACAATTTTGATACTGATTCAAGAAAATATTTGTTCAAATAATTCTTTTGTTATAAATATCCAATAGATTAAGATTTATTATATAGACACGTTATAGTACATATAAAAAAAAACATTTAAGATCAATCAATCAGTCAATACAGGTAAGTTTTTCATAACACTTATTTTTTAAAATAAAAATATTTTAATTTATTAAAAACTTTTTAAAAAACTTTATAATTAGTCACTTTTATCAAAGTTATAATATGTTTACAATCTTATTATTTGGTACAAATATCCTAGGGCTGCTTTTATTAAATTTACTAAATATTTCAATTAAATATCTCAAATTAATATTTTATTATTAAAACCTTAGAGAAAGATGGTTACCAGGGCATAATTTTCCTTTATCAAACAACTAACCCACTTTCGGTCAATGTATTATAAAAATTTGTGGTAATGGAAACATGATATTGAAAGATATGTTTACAAAAGCTATCTAGAAAAAGTTTATTTTGACACTAAAAAAAAAAAGATAAATAATACTAAACTTACATAACAATCCATTATAATAATATATATTAAGATTTTAAGTTAAAAAATAATATAAATATAAGTAAAATATACATGAGAAACCTGTGGTGGGAAAAGTGGAAAAAAAAAACCTGTTATCACAAAATAAATCAAGGAAAATACTTCACTTTTTCTCTCTCATCTATTTTCCAACTCTTTTTGTTCTTTAAATTCAACAGACAAATGTTCCAACACAATCTCAGTTATCTTATCTCTTCCTGGTGTGGAGAACAACTGTGATGGAGCCCGAAACTTTTGTAGCACTGGTAGCTGGTGTCACAGGGATGGCTGGGCTGAGTCTAGCCCAAGCCCTGAAGCAGCCTAATTGTCCCGGAGGCCCATGGAAAGTTTACGGCGCCGCTCGCAGGCCCCCTCCCAGTTGGTTCCCTCCTTCCACCGTCGACCACTTCATCACCTTTGACGCTGTCGACTCTTCCGACACGCGCGCCAAGCTTTCACCCATTGCGAGTGAAGTCACGCACCTATTCTGGGTGAGCTTGCAGGTTCGTGTAGATGAAGAAGCCAACGTGAGAGTCAACGAAACCATGCTCTTCAACGTTCTCTCCGTCCTCAAATCTTGCACGTCTTCAAAGCTTACCCATGTCACGCTCCAAACCGGCACCAAACACTACATGGGCCCAATTTTCGACCCACTCCTCTCTACCCAACTCATCTCCCACGACCCACCCTTTAACGAGAACATGGCGCGACTCCCTTACCCGAACTTCTACTACGCACTCGAGGATCTCGTTGCATCGTACGCGCCATCGCTCACGTACTCAGTGCACCGCTCCTCTATTATAGTAGGCGCCTCCTCCAGGAGTATATACAACTCCCTGGTCACGCTAGCAACCTACGCCGCAATTTGTCGCCACGTAGGATTGGCGTTTCGGTACCCGGGAACGAAGTACACGTGGGAGCATTTCTGTGACATGACTGACGCCGGAGTGTTGGCGCAGCAGCACGTGTGGGCTGCGGTTACCCCTGAGGCTAAAAATCAGGCCTTCAATTGCACAAACGGCGACGTTTTCACGTGGAAGAGCGTCTGGAAGTTATTCTCTGAACTTTTCGATGTGGAGTTCGTGGCGTTGGACGAAACGCAAGACTTGGATTTGGTGGAGGTGATGCGTGATAAGGGTAGCGTTTGGAAGGAGATTGTGGAGAAATACGAGCTTGAGAACACCATATTGGAGGAAATAACCTGCTATGAAGCCGTCCAAGCGGTGCTAGGTTTTAAGTTTCAACATGTATCTAGCATGAACAAGAGTAGAGAATATGGATTTTTTGGGCATGTGGATACCTTTAAGAGTATCAGATTTTGGGTGGAGAAGCTGAAACAGATGAAGATCATACCATCTTATCAACCATCAACTCCCTAAGATAACACTCTTGTAATGCTCATCTTTGCCAAGGTTCTATTTCAAATAATTTAACTTTGTCATAAATAAACTATTAACAATAATAACCATGTTTAAAACATTTTAACATTTTTTTAGTAATTAGATGATATATTATGTTGAACTAATTAAAATTTTTATTCTCCCATATATAAATCAAATTAGGTTGGATAACTCTTAAAAGTATGTTTAGCTATGATAAAAATAATCATCTCACAATTAAATTAAGAGACTATTTAAACAAAACATTCAATATAAAGAACAGTTAGTATTTTTCTTTATCGATGAATACAAAATTCCTATTTTAGTTGCATTAAAATCACTTCAAGACAAACAAATAAAGGTAAAGCCTCAAAAGTACAATATTTTATCATAAGTGTATACATAATTCATTTTTCAGTTAAGGTACATTTGAAGCATACAATATTATACTTAGGGTCATTAAGCTTAAAAGTGTAATCTTTTAATTATGATAAATAAATCATTCATCTTACAACCACATTAAGAAAACTTAAACAATACATTTGGCAGGACTCAATTTCTCTAGGTTAAAAATAGAATAGTTAAATGAAGAACAAATTTTATTTTTTTTAATCAGTAATAAAAATTTAATAAATAGAAGTAATAGGGTACTCCAAACCATGTACAAACAAATTTTATCTTAATTTGATTGTATTACAAGTTAATATAATAGCACGAGGAATAAGTTTATATCATATCAATAATATTATCATGACTGAATTATTTATTTTGTTTAAAAAACTGACAATATTTATAATGATATTTAAATAAAGACTTAATTATAGAAATAGACAGTATGCACTTGGTTTCAAATCACACTTTAGATCATATCGTTATTTTTTAAATGTATTAATTATAAAATATAAAAAATAAAAAATAAAAAATAGGTTGAAATTATAAAAAGTAGTTTTAAATATATAAATATATTTTAAAATATAATCATTTTACATTTTTTTAAACATATGAACAAAGATAACTAAGACAATTGAGAATATAAACACTGTTGTAGATCTAGAAGCATGAGAAAGGATAAGAAAATGGAGCAGAAACTATCTTTGGTGTTTCTTTCTACACCACTTGTTAGAATATCTTTCTATCATAAGCATTAGTCAACAAAAAAAATGATGTTCCAACCATCATTGTGTTTTTTTAGAATAACCAGTTGAGGTAACAACAGGGTAGAAGATTTCTGTTCATAATAAAAAAATCATATATCAAAGTTGGTTGCAGTGGTCGAACAAGAAATATATATATATATATATAAATATATATAAAGTGATTCATGAGCACAAGATTCTTCAAAAGACTCATTCAAAGAATAAAACAAATATGTTATAATACTAACTAAAAATCAAGGAAATCTAATGCTTGGTCTCTCTGCCTATCATATTATATGTTTTCATATAAACAGATTATAACAGTCTACATTACAGATACAAGATTGACTAATAATTTCAATAATTATCACAACATAACATAATTATACAACCTATACATTTATCACTCATAGTCTAGACAACATCAATAAATCATACTTGAATTGCTTACTTTGTAAAATAAAAACTTACTTTGTTGAAAAGTTGACCGGTTAAAAGGGTATTGAAAATTCATCCTTAAGAATATATACAAATTTAATAAATTGAACAACTTTACTTATTTACACAGAAAGAAAACTTTTTGTGTAAGTGTCGAAATCAATTTTGTTTTTGTTTGAGCAATTTCACATCATTTTGAGCGATACCTACTTTAGATGAAAAAATAATTAATACAATCTATATCTTAATTAAACGTCATCTAACATATTATCTTCAAAAGAAAAAGACTTTATTCGTATTTCTATTATTTAAAAGCTTACACATCTAAGTGTCTATACTACAGAAAATTATCAAATAGAAACCAATATTTAGAAACCAAAATAATTAGTTGCAATAGTAACTAAATTATAGACCATTTTAGAAACTAAAAAAGATGGTTTAGTTTCTATTATTGTGAAATAGTTTCTAAATTAGTATCTAATTAGCAACTAAGGTTTTAACTACCAATTATTTAGATTCTAAATTTGGTAGCAAAAACCTTAGTTGTTAATTAGATATCAATTTAAAAACCATTTAACCATAATAAAAACTAATTTAGAAACCAACAATTTATTTAGTTCCTAAAATGATCTCTAATTTAGTCACTATAGCAATTAATTATTTTTAGTCTCTAAAATTGGTTTCTATTTCATGATTTTCTTGTAGTACTAGTGTTGTAATAACACTTGTTACTTCATCTAAGTAATATGATTTATTATGATAGAAAAAAAAACATTAAAAATTAAAAACCAAAAAACAATCAATAATTGTAAAAGATAAACTCTTAATAAAATAAGAAATGAAATTTGTAATAAAATAAAGAATGAAGTTTTTAAATAAGCTGATATAATTTATTTTAAAATTATATCTTTAAGAAAAATAGGAATCTTCCCCCATTTCTTTATTCAAATAAGTATTTAAATCAAGCAATTTATTAATCAAACACATTCTATTCTAAGCCAATTCAACGTAATTAATCATTACTAGTCTCTTTTAATTTTAAACCAAAAGAAGGACTAAATTTAGATAACAAACAAAATATAAATTGCATTCTTCATAGTCACGAAATTACGATGAAGAGACATCGTGAGTGCCAATTAAAAATAAATACCTATAATTGACATAAGCAAATACATAAAATTTTGGCAAATGCACTAAACTTGTAGTGAACACAGGGAAACTCTTGAACTCAAGAAAACTAAGATGAAGAACACTCATATATAATGTAGTGAATGAAAAAAAAAAAAAAAAACACCTATAATTGACATGAGCAAACAAATAAAATGTTGGTAAATGCAACAACTTACAGTTTTTTTTATCAGAAAAAATGAATAAATATATGAGTTATTTCAGGAATACATTAACTTTTTTTTTGAAAGATTTACCTGAAGTTCTTACATTACTCATGCTAAATGCATCTTAGAAAAATTGACAGAAATTATATAAATTAATGGCTCAAGACACCTATCAGAATACGAAAAACTTACATTACGTATTCTAGATATGGATCAACTTATAATGACAATGAGTACAAAAAATTTATTTAGATTGGAAGATGAATATAAATGGTTTGAATTAAATTATAAAAATATCAATAACTTTATTTATTATTAATTGTTTTAATTAATTATTAGAATAAATAAAATAAAGAACTTTTGGTTCCCGTAAATTGTGTTTTTTTTTTTACTTAAATCAAACAAGGAAAGTGCGTCTTTCAGCACCGTCTCTTTCCGCTCATATATAAAAACACAGTGAAAAGGAGCTGCAATGAAAAAATAAAGTTGAAAATAATAAAAAGTACAAAAAATGATTAAATTATGTAGTGGAAAAAGTTTTAACTATAAAAAAAGTAATAGTTAATTTTTTTTTTTTAAAAAAACATGAGCAGATGAAAATAATACATGCCTCATTTGGATCCACAAAACTCCAATGAAATAGGAGGAAAAAAACTCATCACCATGAAACATCCATAGTCACCAATCATACTACAAAACAGCCTCCCAAACATATGATGACACTCATGCAATTGCTGCCAAAGAAATAAAACGAGAAGGGGAAAGAAATTGTATCAAAATCACAAGGAAAAAAAGTTAAAAATTATAATTTAAATAATTTTATTTTTTTTAGCAAAGAATTAAATTAAATAAAAGGAAATACTTCAGGGGTATCCTAACCTGTGTACAGAAAAAGGAAAGAAATCTATCTATATCTAGAACAAACACCTCTTCCCTTCTTAAAAAACTAATAAAACTTTCAATAAGGGACCATAAACAGTTTGCACCAAGAACAGGTACCATAAACTAGGTGACACAAGACAAGGCTTCATTAGAGCTAAGCCAACACCAACAACGAAACAACTAATTCTATCATTCCTCCAACACATCACAAACCTTGCATCCCCATGGATCATCCACGGCTTCCAGCAAAGTCACTACACCATAAACTAGGTGTTGGAATCTTATATCTTCATATTTACCAACCAGAGCCAGCCAAAAAACCAAATTGGCAGCAACAAATAATTAGCTGCAGCACACATCAAATAGCATTCTAGGATTGATACAGGCCTTGATTTGGCCTTGGATAACATCTGTCATATCTACCATCAGAACCACTGATAGCATCCTACATCCCTTCATTTGGATTAAGCTGTCCCTGCATAACGCTGTCATGTAATTAAAAAGGCAAACAACACACTACAACATCGTTTCCATCACCATCCAAATCTTCACCGTGGCACTTTAAGCACCTAGCCCTTCCGAATTGCTATGCACTAATACCCATACCAAGAAAACTCACTCCACTAGATCCCGCATCTAAACAGTATTATGGAATGACACTCATCCTTGAGATCAGAATCTCTTATGAAGTGGCAACCTCCAGTTGTGCTCATCTTCTCCACCTTGTCTCCAACATGGTCTCTAAAATCCAGCAGCATATACTTCCTTAGTTGGTTTTTTGACCATGATGGGTTTTTTTTTTTTTTTGGTTTTTACCAAAATGGGGTCCGTTTAAAAAAAATTACAAATTTAGGCAAGTCGTGCCAATTCGGCACGACTTCATATGCAAAAATTGTTCCAATTAGGCACGACTTCTGCCATGTCATACTGAAGTCGTACCAACTTAGCACGACTTCTGCCCTGTCATATTGAAGTCGTGCCAACTTGGCACGACTTCTGCCTTATCATACAGAAGTCGTGCCAAGTTGGCACGACTTCTACGACGTCATATTTTTTTTAAAAAAAAATTATTGTTTATATATTGGATAGTAAGTTATGTAATGTTAAAAATTAATTTGATACATAATTTTCTAAGAGTGTTAGTTTTAAGAAATAAAAAATTGGATAATCGTGTATGGATCATGTTTGACGGTAATGTAATACAATAACTTGATTATTTGCTTAATTAAAAAATGAAGAAAATTGTTATTGAATTTGGAAATAAATAGATAAATGAAAAATTATTATATTTGGAAAATAAATAGAGAATTATTGTTGTGAATTTGCAAAATAAATAGTTTGAGAAGTAATGATTTTACATAACACGTAATGATGAGAAGAAATTAATTTTTAACATTACATAACTTACTACCTAATATATAAACAATAAAATTAAAAAAAAATTAAAAAAATTATGACGTGGCAGAAGTCATGTCAGGTTGACACGACTTCAGTATGACAGGGCAGAAGTCGTGCCAAGTTGGCACGACTTCAGTATGATAGGCAGAAGTCGTACAAAGTTGGCACGACTTTAGTATAACATGACAGAAGTCGTGCCTAATTGGACGACTTCTGCATATGAAGTCGTCCCAATTAGGCACGACTTGTCTAAATTTGTAATTTTTTTTAAACGGACCCCATTTTGGTAAAAACAAAAAAAAATAACCCCATCATGGTAAAAAAACCTCCTTAATTGGTCCTAGAGAATCAATCTTGTAAAACCCTCCATTGGCCTTTAGTTTTCTATTGTTTTACCTGCGATAAGAAATACTACCCTTCACACTTTTTCAGCTAAATCAAAATACACTATATACCCCTAACATTAGTCAAGGAATAATTCAGATGACAATTTAGTACTGCAAAACCAACAACACCATACAAATTATATTGAGAACATTGATTATATTTTTCTTCATTTATTTTGTAACCATATTAATGCATGTTAAAGGAGATAACATCCAGTCCGAGAAAGAGAACTTCACTTTTCTTACTTTATGTTTCATCTATACCCATGATCAGATTTGTGCCATAGTAAAAATTTCCTCATCATCTATTTTTGCTTGGTTAAAAATAACCTTGTTTCTAAACTTCCAGATGCACCAAACCACTGAGACCCAAAGGCTTTTCCATAAGCGGTTACCTTCTTGATTAAAACAAATACAAGAGAATTGTTGAAAGTGATGAAACAAATATAATTTAAATAATTTTACATTTGACTTGTAAAAATAAGATATAGACAAGTTTCAATTATTTACAAAAATATCATAATATATTTTTTTAATCTTCTTTTAATCTATGGAAAATGTGTCATCAAAGACTAAATTTATACTAGTAAAACAAGTTATTTATACTCTAATGGGTTATTATTATTCAAACAAAATGAGAGTATGTATAAGAAAATTGATTTAAATATTTGAATTATTTTCATGGATTTGAAGTGATTTCATTCAATTAACATCATCTCATTTATATTATTTTATTATCAGTGGAATGTTTGCTATTTATTTATTGTTATTGTGTTGTCCTGAGCCTATTCAGTGTTAAAGAGGTCCATGACCTAAGATTTTATTTAAATAAAAATTTAGGGAGTGGTGAGATAAAATCCAAGGATAAGGGGTACATTTATTGATGAATTTTATGGCATAATATTCCTTCTGAGTTTGAAAACATACGGAAATAATAATGAGAAAAGTGGAATGAGTTTTTTTGGTAACTGCTTTTGAAAGCCTACTTCTTTCTTTCTTGTACCTTCATACACCTAATTTTTATCTCAAAAATGTCTTTCTATATAAAAAAATAAAAAATTAAAGTGTCATTATATTCTGGAGGGTAAATTCCCTATCTAGCACCATTTAGACTTTTATTTCCCTAACTAGCACCCTTTTGTTTTTATTTCCCTATCTAGCACCCTTTTGTTTTTATTTCCCTATCTAGCACCCTTTTGTTTTTATTTTCCTATCTAGCACCCTTTTATTTTTTATTTCCGTATCTAGCACCATTTCAAAAATAAATAAATAAATAATAATTTATTTAGTTTTTGATAATTTTAATTTTGAATGCATTAAAAAATAAATATTTTTAATGTATTCGGATTTTGAAATACTTACTAAAAACATAAAAGATATAAAATAAAGGCAAAACAAATTAAGATAAAGATAAAAGATATAAAAATAAATCCAAATAAGATAAATATAAGATATATAAGACGATACTAAATAAGTATATGTTGATCATAAAAATGAAAATAAATGAAAGATGATAATTCATTTAATATTTTCTTCAATGGTACATTAAGTAGTTTATGCGAAATGAAACATAATTAATGACGAGAAGTGCACAATCCAGTAATGTTGGGACATATTCTTTATGTGGGTCTTGGTGTTTGACAATATGAACATTTTTTTTCCGATCATGTTGTTCTTTTATGTCCATATCAGTCCTTATTTAACTTTGTTTTTTTTATAATTATGTCCTGTATTTTTTACTTCAAATTAACATAATTACATCATCAATAATAATAAAAATAAATACTAATTTATGTTTATATATTCAACTTTTATGTTGTTGTAGAGTTTAATTTTTTATTTTATTCATTCTTAAAAAAATTTAAACTAAACATTTTAAATTTATTACTTTTTTATTTTTATTTTGTAAAAACACATTTCTTTATTCATTAACTATATTTCTAACTGTTTTAAACATTAAAAATATTTATTTTTTAATGCATTCAAAATTAAAATTATCAAAAAATAATAATTTATTATTTTTTAATTTATTTTTGAAATGGTGCTAGATAGGGAAATAAAAATAAAAATGTGCTAGATAGGGAAATAAAAACAAAAGAGTGCTAGATAAGGAAATAAAAACAAAAGGGTGCTAGTTAGGAAAATAAAAGTGTAAATGGTGCTAAATAGGAAATTTATCCTATTCTGGATTATATAATCTGAAAGTTTTTTTTTTATATTCATAATTAGCTTCTGATTAATTAATTCATAATTTTTTTTAAATTTGTGATTAGTTTCCGAATTATACATTGTAGAAGTTTTTTTTATATGAGATTAGCTTCTAGATTTTGTAATTAAGATATATAATTCATAAATTCAGAAAAAACTTCGAAATCGAAAATATTTTTAAATTATATATGGGAGTAATACAAGAAGGATAACAAAAATGTATGGAAGGCTCTGCTTTGAAACATAGAAATTAGAAGGTGACAATTGGAGCATGAGGGACAGACTTTTGGATTGGTGAACAGTCCCAACCCTCTTCTTTGCTATAAGAGATGACGAAGTGTTTTGGGGTCCAATTTTCCCCCTTTTCTTCTCTTTCTCTCCCGACCTCCCTCTGTCTTTCCTCCACAATTTTCTTAGCTTCTCTTGCTTTTTCCCACTCTTTGCTCAATATGGCTTCGCTTAACTCTCCCCAAATAAGGGCTGTTTCTGTTGCCCAAACACTCTGATAATGTATAACACAATTTCATTCAGAAGACATGCACATTCACATTTTCAGCAAAGAGAAATTGAAAAAATAATCATTCTTTAAATTATCTTTTTATCCTAGGCATGGAAAGAGTGTTCTCTAGCAGTCAGCATTCTTTGGGGAAATATAGAGGCAGAAGAAACTAACAAGCAAGTGAAATACATGTGTTTACCTCTGGTTCCTTGACGATTGGAGCTTTAAGCCCTGAAATAACTTCTCTTGCATCATATATCACTCTTTCTTCCGCGTTAGATGCATTTTTAACTTTTACAGTTCTGTTGCATTTTGTGGATTAGGAACTTTTTAGTAAACAATTGGAAAACACTGGTTTTTGGTATAAACAGGAGCATATAGGTTATTAACAAAAATTCAAAGAGAGATTACCTGTCCCAATGACCTTCAATTTTGTGTAGAATCTTGTGAGACAATGAATCATAGATTTTTCCTTTAATCTGTCTTCGACCTGCACCAAACCCAAAGAAAGATTGGCTCATGTAGTTTAATTCTGCCACAAGGCCTGTTTCTGGGCACCGGATAGTGAGATTGCCAACCCATTCAGTCCCGGGGATTGGAAGAATTCTGATTACTAGATTCGGAGAATTCATTTCATACGTCTCTCCATGATTGTGGAGCTTCAACTGTCGTTTGCCATGCACCTTGGTTTCTATCGAAGTACCTGCATATTTGGTTTTGTTATGCACCATTAACCACAATTCAAACATCCATGCTCCAAATCATCAATTGAAGCAAAATCAAGAATGAAAAAATGTTTGATCCTGATATCAATATTTATACCATTGAACTTTGAAACCGGAGAGTGGCACCATGTCATGTCTATGTTTTCCTGGTGATCAGTGCCATAGAGGGCAGATACAGGAGGGTGGTGTGAAACCTGCAAACAGAAGCAGATGCATGTAAAAATCCTAATTAATTTATGTTTAAAAAGCAGAAAAGGGTGTGGTGATGAAAGAATTTTGAAACCAAAATGAGAATGATAAAAAAAGAGTGAGTAAGTATAGTACCTGCTCAAGTAAGAGATTGAGGTTTCCTTTGGAAACATGGTGAGTCTCACCAAGAGTGGGATTGTAGGGTGCAACACCAAACCTTAGAGGGCGTGTAGTAGAAATGGTCCATGCTACTACTAATATAAGTCTATCTAGTGGGGTCTTCCCACTGTTGAGGTTGCTTAACAAATCTGATGCTGTGCAATATATAGATTCTGCATAGCACTGTAGTTGTGACTTTGGCATGTTGAACACAGGTGGCAGCTGTGGACCAATACAGATTCAACAACCAAATCCAACTATCATTTTCTATTGCTTATGAATCATCATAAAAAATATATGTACCCAAGATAGTAAGAAGTTTCTATATATTAAATATAATTCTACTTGGTAGTAGTAAATATATGACTTATTTTCTTTTTTAGTTCTATATTTATAAATTTTACTTTTAGTGTTATTACAGTAAATTTATTAGTTCAATTTAACTTTTTATTGTTACTAGTATAATCGGAATTTATAAATAATATTTAATTTAACTTTTTATTGTTAAAATAACATTTAATTTAATCAAATATAATACTTAAATATTTTTTACTTTAAAAATAATTTTTATTTCATGATTTTTTTAATTATTTTTTTGTCTAAATTTTTTTCAGGAAAAAAGAAACTAATTTCTATATGTTTTTCAAGTAATGTAGAACCTAAACTTGCCTTGAAGCATGAGAGATCAGATCCTTGCCGAATATTCTTGAAGAGACTTAATATGCGTTGCAGAATATTTGGAGCTTCACAGTGTTCATCTGAACCTGATTCGCCCTCAAGTGTTAGTGGTTTTGAGAGCACAATTTTTGAGTCCTACGGGTATAAGAATAAAAGTTCAAATTAAAATTATGTGTGTAGATTAAATTAATAATAAAGAATAGATTATGAGAAGACAATAAAAGTGAAATATCCATAAACTTATAATAATATCTTGAAATTTTAGGATAAAAGGTATATATCTGATTATTATAAATTAAAAACCAAAAATTAGTGCCTAACTAATATGAACATATATATGGAGGATAGAGTAAAATAGGAGAAGACGTGTATGAATATGCTTCACACCAATCTTAATAATGTATTAAACATAGTATTCCCCACCCCACCCACATGCAGTACTACGTTGAACTCGTAGTTAAATGGTTCCATGATAAAGTCATCATGAACATTAATGAGCTTCTCACTTTTGGTAACCATTAATTTCTCACATTCAATCACGTATAGAACTTCTCATGTGCTTGCATGGAAACAACTCGCAATCACATCTCATAATAAACCTTACCATAGCTCATACCATTTACTTCACAAATCCAATTTTAATGAATAACCTTATCTAAATTAAGATACCTAATTTGGAAACTTTTATTTAAAAAAATCTTTTAAGAAGTTTCTCTTTTTATAAGTACGATGGTGTTAGACTTTTCAGTTTTTTATCATCAATTTGATTTTGTACAACCTTAACTATATCATCCATGTCTAGTTATTCATAAGTTGTTAAATTTTAGGTTTATAACTTTATTTTGTATAAAGATTAGAACATTTCCTCAAATATTTTCTTTAATTTAATTTATTTTTTATTAATAAAAAATTACATCCAATCATCAACTTATTAGTAGGTGAGACCTAAAAATAAATTGAGATTTTTTATTTTAAAATGTTAAAAAAATTTATTGAAATATATAGTTATTTTTAACTTTAAATACTACTAACAAATAATCTCAGATCATTTTTGTTTGTATTAGTGAGTCTCAAACATGATGCAACAAACACTACAAGAAAATCATGAAATAAAAACTATTTTTTATATACTAAAATAATTAGTTGCAATAGTAACTAAATTAGAGATCATTTTAGAAACTAAAAAAAATAGTTTATAAATTAGTTTCTATTATTATTAAATATTTTCTAATAAATAATACTTTCCCTATGTTTTTAATAAATTAACTCTCATCCCCTATGTTTTTAATAAATTAACTCTTTTTATCATTATTTTACTTAATTAAATAAAATTTAAAAAAATTATTAAAATTTAAAATTATTTTTAGGAGATAAAAATTAAATGAAAAAGGCTGAATAATTTTAATTCTTTCCATTAAAAATATCATAAAAACATATTATGACTAAATTATAAAAGTTTCTTTAAAATATTTTAAAAAAATATATTAAAAAATCGGAAATTTAAAAAATAATTTAATTTTGTGTTTATAAAGTTCTTTAATTTTTATGTTTTAAATATTTAATTTCTAATTTTTATAAATTTTTATTTAACTTTTAGTTGATATTATATTTTTAAATATAATAAAGCTGGTAAGTATCACTTTATTACAAAAAAAGTATAAAAGGTATACATGTCTATTTAAAAATCAAAGAAAAATTAATATTATTTTATTAAAATATAAAAATAAATGTTTATTTTAAAATTAGTGTAAATGTTATTAAAAAACCCTTATATTTTGGCTAAAACTTAAAACTGATAAAAGAATATGTATTTTAAAAAATAGTATCCCTAATATTTCTTATAAATGTCAAATGAGGAGAGTTTAGATAATTTTTTTTTAAAAAAGGTATTTTTTAAAAGTAAACAATGAGATTTGCGCTATTTATGAGAGTAGCAAACGTCTTGCCACCACGAATTCATCTATCCGGATATTTTGACAAAAAATCACAAACAACAAATAAAGGATAGAAAAACCTTTTTAAAACTTTAATATTAAATTTAATTTTAAATAGTTAATTAAAAAGTATCAATAATTACGTCTCCTGTGCCAGTATAAGTGATTTAGATATTAACTAAAAAAAATTTAAAAAATTTAAAAAAATTTAAGTTAATAATTAAAAAAATGCATAAGTTTAATGTAAACTTTAAAAGGAGATACTCTTATAAAACAAATATGACATGTAATTATGTAAAAGTTAGGTACAATTATTTTCCTTTTGAGATGAGAAATAAATTCTGCTATACATGAATATAGTAAAGAAAAAACAATAGACTAAAAAGGAAAGAAACATTAGACTAAAAAGGAAAGAAACATTAATTATATAAGTTACTTTTAAATACTGATAATTTATTTAATTTATTCGTAAAATAATTTATAATCTAATCAAATAGTAATTAATTATTTTAGTTTTTAAAATTACTTTTTATTTAATAATATTTTCATTAATATATATATATATATATATATATATATATATTTAACACAGCGTCTCCAAATAATAAGGGATTATAGAATTACAGACAGAAAAAATCAAGGATAACCAACAACTAATTAACACAAACCAAGTCCTTTCATAATAGTACATATAACATGAAGTGTTTGGCTAATATTTGTCGATTCTTGAATACTGAATTTTTGTTACTTTATGTAAGTGTGCAGTTAAATATTACAAAGCAAAAACCAAAGTTAAGCCTAAAAGGATTTCTGAAAATTTTAGCAGAATGAATGCTTTTATCTGCACTAGTTGCAATTCTGTGGCTTTGAAAGCTTATTACTGTCTGCAATTTAAGTTTATTTTTATACAAAGATTACGAAAAATAATAAATATATCTATTTTTTAAAACAATTTCATTCTCTTAAATTAATAATTTAAAGATGAATTAAAAATAAATTAAATTTTTAATAACATTTATAACGATTAATTCATTTGTCATAATAATCTAAATAGCGACAAACTTGTAAATATCAAATGATTTTCTATGTCATATGAAATTAAAATTGATGTATAGTTCAAGTTTTTTTTAAGATATTTGTTTTGGTATTCAGCTATTTTTTTTATTTGTCTTTACTATCCAATCTTATTATTACCGCCTCTTTTTTCCTCCTCCACGAAACTACCATTTCACACCACTATTCACTAAGGTGAGATACAGTATTTTTTTTTTCAAAATGTATATGAAGGAAAATAAATAAAGATAACATAACATTTTTTTTTAAATGTAATACTTTATGTCGGTAAAATATCATTACATGAAAAAATGATTTATTAGAAATAATTTCTGTAGTGCGTGTTTCTATCTATGTGCAACTTATTTTTTTCTGAGTTCAGCAAAAGATAATGTAGAGAAACTGGTTTGCGGCATTACTAGTAAAATCATAGAAGGAACTAACAGAGTTTTGATATATTTGAACTCACAATTAAAAGACCAATATAAATGGACAATTTGTTTATCTTCATACATAATATGGTTAATCTCTTAAATTTGTGATGAGGCAGAACTATTTTTAATAAATCTTGCTCTATCCAGGTATGGCTGAAAGTCTTCCACCATAATACTGTGTTATTTCTGTTGATTTTTAAAGAACGTAAAACTTTCAAAAGTTTGGTAAGGAATAGTATGAAGATATGAAGTTAGGGAGATGCCAGAAAAAGATATATAGAAAGAGAGATTAATGAGAATATAACGTACCATTGTAATTTGAAACTTGATGGACGCAAAATTGTAGGAGCAGGTGAACGAAAATGAAAGTTGGTGTATGAATAGGGAGAAGGTATTTGTTCAGACAGAACCTCTCTGAGTTCTTTCTGAGAGAAATTAAGAATACAGAAAGCAACCAAGGTTTATTACAATTTTATAATCACTTCATTATTTTTCTGTGAAGTTATAAAGATGGAAAAAGGAAGCGAAATATGATATTTGGAATGAGTCGATTAATTTAGAGTGGGTCCTAATAATAAAATAAGACGATAAGACTGCCACTGATCATTTAATATAAGGACAGTATTGGTTGGTTGTTGAACAGGACTTAGTTCGGTTTACCATCAATGGAGCAGTCAAATTCAATGCACTTCTTACGGACACTATTACAAGCATTAGGGTTTACTGAAAATAAAATGTCTTTTGAGAGTTACTATAGTTCATTCATATAACTACAACTATTATACCACTTAATTGATACTATTGTTCTTGTAATTTTTGGTGCCTGGAAAACCTTGAAGGAGCTCAGAAGATTCATCTCTAAATTGTTTAGAGATGTTGGACATTCTAGGAGATATACCACTCTCTCAAGTAAATAAAGAACAAGATCTGTAGGTTAAGGTTTCAGGATGGGAGAGAATTTCACAATACAAAAAGAGGTTTCTGTGGTTAGTCCTTAATTTTTTTTAATTCATAATTTTAGTTTCTTTGAAAAAATATTTGTATTCTTAATATTGGGGTCTTGTACAAAATCAAAAGTTTTTATGAAATTTAGCATTCTTAATAAAATCATTATACTGGTTTAATAGAATGATTGGAACCCATACTTAACTCTACTTGAATGAGTAACTCTCTTTCAGAATTGATTAGTATGGGAAATAGAGGGTACGTGGAAGTTTCTTCAATCGCACATTTCAATCTTTTACATTCCTCACTCTTCATTCATTGTGAGGGAAATAGAGAGTTTCATATTCACGTGGGATGCATGTGCCCTCATCTCTACTCCTCTTCCTCTCTCCCATTTCCAACACCAATCTGATGAGAGGGACACTGTTCTTTCAATTTGTTTCCTTCTTTCTATGACAAATTGGACAGTTCATTGCAGATTTCATGGCAAGAATTCAAAAGCAATACCTGCTTCACTTATTGCTTTTCATAACAACCATGCATATTGCTTTAGCTCATGACTTTCACAATATCTAACCCCCTTCATATATATATGAGTTTTAAAACATAGATGAAAATAATGCAGCATGCCGTTGTTTGTTGGAAAAGATGGTAACAGTTTTAAAAGATATACAAATAAATTACAAGGAGATGATAGGAGCGTTTGGGACCCACTTTTCAATTGGTGAACAGTTCCATCCCTTTTCTTTGCTACAAGACACCAAAAAGTGTTTAGGAACCCAATTTTCTCCTTTTGATTCTCTTTCTCTGTGAAGCTCCCTTTGTCTTTCTTCTATACTTTTCTTTGCTTCTTTTGCCTTTTCCCAGTCTTTGCTTAAGATGGCTTCGCTCAATTTATTCCAAACTAGAACTGTTTCTGTTGGCCACACTCTCTGCATAATAATGTACAACACAATCTAATAATAAAACGGGACACTTGCACATTCACATTTTAAGCAATGAAAATTGAGAAAATATATATACATGTATGTGTGTTATCATTAAGGAAAATGTACTTCCTAGAGCTAACACAAACAATATATGATATTTATTACCTCTAGATCCTTGACAACAGGAGCTTGGAGTCCTGATATAACTTCTTTTGCATCATATATCACCCTTACTTCTGCATTGTCTGTATTCTTCACTGTTACAGTACTGCAACAATGTGGGAATGATTGGATTAGGAACATATAGGTAAACAATTGACAAAAAGTGGTGAAAGGTACGTAGGTTTTGATTTCTGAGGACATATAGGTAATTAGTTAATAAAACTTCAGAGTGGGATACCTACCTATCCCAATGACCTTCAATTTTACACAGAATTTTCTTAGATAATGAATCAAAAATCTTCCCTTTAATCAGTCTCCGATTTGTTCCAAACCCAAAGAAAGATTGGCTTATGTAGCTTAATTCTGCCACAAGACCTGTTTCTATGCACCGAATAGTGACATTGCCAAACCAATCATTCCCAGGGACTGGGAAAATTCTGATCAGGAGATTAGGAGAATTCATTTCATAAGTCTCTCCATGATTGTGGAGCTTCAGCTCTCGTTTGCCATGAACATGAGCTTCTACTGAAGTACCTGCATGATTGATTTTGTTATGTATAAGTCTTTCTTTAATAATTCGAATTCAAAATTCAGAAAACGTTGGAACATTAATTATGATCAACTGAAGCTAAAATTAAGGATGACAAAGATTTCCAATTATTATGAAAATGAACATATTTATTTTATAAAAGAACATATATATGTTGAAGAACTTAAATTACCAGTGAATTTTGGAACAGTAGAATTGCACCATATAATTTCTATGTTCTCCTTAGAATCGGTTGCATGGAGAGCAGACACCGGAGGGTGATGTGAAACCTGAGAACAAAGCATATTTGTATGGAGATTTGAATTAAGCGTTTTAGGGAAAAGTGAGAATGAAATAACATAGTGAGTATAGTACCTGCTCCAGTAAGACATTGAGGTTTCCTTTGGAAACATGGTGAGTCTCACCAAGAGTGGGATTGTAAGGTGCAACACCAAACCATAAGGGGCGCACTGCAGAAATGGTCCATGCTACAACAGATATGAGTCTATCCAATGGTGTTTTGCCACCGTTGAGGTTGCTTAGGATGTCTAATGCTGTGGAATATACGCACTCTGCATAGCACTGAAGCTCTGACTTGGGCATGTTGAACTCAGGTGGAAGCTGCACCAGTAATCACTTACAATAATATGAGAAATCAAAATTACCTTTTCAAACATAATTTACAACTCTATCATTTCTTGAAAAATGTCACAAACTTTAGTACCAACTCTTTCAATTTAGTCATGTAATAAAAATGTTAATTGTTATATATATATATATATATATAATATGGTGTAGGTAGCTTACCTTGAAGCAAGAGACATCGGATCCTGGGCGAACATTCTTAAAAAGACTTAGTATGCGCCGCAAAATGTTTGGAGCTTTATAGTTTGTTTCCTGATCTGATTGCCTCTCCAGTGATAATGGCCTACTGAGGACTATTTTTGTCTCCTACACCACAAAACAAAACATAACACACACTATGATTTGTGAGTGATGAGAGAAATGAATGATGAAGGTCAGAAGCTGAATGAATGTGTACTTAGTTACCATGTATGTCTGCAACAACTTCACTTGCTGAACTCAGAAGCTAGCTAAGGTGAAGCTGAATATATATTTTGTTGTACAAGTGGTAGCTGCTTTTATTTATATCATACCTACACTGTAAAACCTAATTTGCCCTCTACATAACACAGTACATGTGTGTGTAATAACTACACTTCAATGCATAAACAGTTACTATAAATTTTAGGTTACAGTAATTTAAAGATAATTTCTAGCGGTGTGGCCAGGAAGTAGATACATTGAAAAGGTACTATTTGTTTCCATTAAAAAAAAATTGTTGAGAAATAGGATGAATATGTATAATTGATTTCGATGATCTTGAAGAAAAATAAATGAAACTGTAATGTTTCAATCGGTGTTCACATGTTGCTGCATCATGGATCGACAACGCGAGCACGTTTAACATGTCTCACTCAAGCTTTGTGACAATAAATACTGCGTTCCAGACCCAACGTTTTGTTTCTGCCTCGTGTATCGTTTTGGTCCTTCCTTTTTTTTTGGTTTTTACTATTTTAATTGTGAAATATCTATCTATTCATAAACGAGATATTTCATATTTATAAAAAAATATTAATATGACATTCTACTGGATATTTATCTAAATACATCTCAATTATCACTCTATTTTTTTCAAAAAATATAATAAATAAGAAATTCGATGATATGAATTCGATAATTTACATATAGGAGACACATACTTCCACCTTAAAACTTTAAAGTGATAAATTTGTTAATTTTTGTGCTTTTTCTTTATATATTATTCATGTTACACATCTCTCTTTATTGTTAAATGTTTAATTTCATATTTGAATTTTTTACAATCTCTTTCGAAATCTCTTTCGAGTATAAATGTGTTCACACATTGCAAACTTTCTTCCCAATTTGAAAGTGGCCCAGGTTGAAAAACACTCCATATGTAAACAATCTTGGCAACTTCTCCCTGCACCATATCAATTTCAACATACACCCAATCTTCTATTTAAAATATAAAAATATTCCCTCAAAATGATAAAAATAATCTTAAATAAATAAAAATATAGATAAAAATTACTTCCGGAATCTTTTATTTGGAAATATTTTGGATTTCAATTTCTTGAACATATTTTTGAATTTCAAAACTTTTTATCCAAAAATGCATTTTCAATTTTGTGTTCCAAATTTTTTTTTGTCCGAAATGCATTTTTTTAATTTTGAATTATATTTATTATTTTGGATTTTTAAATTCGAAATAAGGATAATTTTGAAAATTTTTAAAAAATAATAGAATGCAAGTTAGAATTGATATCGCACAAAAAGAAATTGCAATCTAAATTATCTTCAATTGTGTTTTATTGTTTGTTATTCTTGCTAATTCAACCACTATTATAAACTTTTTTAATATTAAATATTAAATTTTCTTATTAACTATAAATAAGATCAATTCATAATATATAAATAAGTACAAATTTCACGTTAATTTTATAAGATTAAATTAAATTTAAAATTTAATTAAAATTAGTATAAAAATTATTTAGAATTTATTTTAATCAGAACTTGTTATTATTTCATCAATTATTAAACCATTCATAAATATCTAATTTCACACATAAATTAAAATCTCAATCTCAGCGTAAAAAACGTAAAGGATTGTATTAAAGATTTCATAGAGATAAAAATAATTAATATATAAGTAATTTTTGTAAGATGAATTTAGATTTAAAAGTCCAACTTTTAATATAAAAATAACTAATAATACAAAAAGTATTGAAATTTAAAAGGAAAACGACTAATAACAATAAATAAACTAAGGAGCAATGATTGGGGCTGGAGGGACCCATTTATGAATGGGTAAGCAGACCCATTCCCACGTGTCTTTGCTGTAGGACACCCTAAAGTTCTTAGGAACCCAGCTTTCTCCTTTCATACCTCTTTCTCTAACCATCTTCTTCTCTCTTTCCTCCACACCTTCCTTTTCTTCACTCGCTTTCTCCCATTCATTCCTCATTATGGCTTCACTCAACTCACCCCAAACAACAGCTGATTCACTTCTCCACACCCTCTGCATGTAACAATCACAACACCAACAAAACCTTTTAATTGCCAAATTATCCAACACAAGTAAAATTAAAATTACTAACTCCATTGATACCAATAATTCATGCTGTCAGTTGTCGGTTTTTTCTGTAAGTAACTAGATGATAAACATGTGCTTAATTGAAATAAAACAATTAGGCTCAAATCAAAGTCTTTATATAATGACAGAGATTACGAATGTACATCTGTATCTGCTTGGGTGGTGGCTATGCAGAAGTTTTTCTACGGTACATGTTTGGAAAGGGACGTGTACGCGGAATTACGGAGTTTCCAACCTAACTATGTCAACACGTCGTTACAATTAAATGCTTGATGCAATATGTTAAGAACATTATGCTTGATTATTGATTGCTGTACGACTCACTAAAACTGAAGCACATACCGTATTTATTTGTTTAGGATGCGTCGCTATCATTTAAGTTTCTTTTTCATTGTCATATATATGAAAAAAAGAACAACAAGAAACTCTAGTTAGAAATCAAATATCATAAGAGATTACGATATTTCATAACAATCTTTGAACTCTTGTTAGAAATAAAATATCAATAAAAGATTAGGATATTTCTTGTTAAAAATCAAATATCAATAAGAGATTAGGATATTTCATAGTTTATAAGTGGATGTAAACCTAATCTCTAAATCCTAAATCTTATATTATAAGTTGGTTTTATGAAATTAAATTAAACTTAAAATACAATTCTTAATAACTTTTTTTTAACTTTTAAAGGATTCAAACGGATGAGAACATACAAAATAATATTCTTTGATTATAAAATGAACCAACTATTAAAATTTTTAAATCAAATTACAACACTAATTACGTTTAATAAAACTACTTTATTAAATATAATTTTTTGCATGTATTAAATTTTGACAATCTAATAGTTTAAGTTAAAAGTTTTTATCGAATGAGTAAGTCTGCAGGTTTTTATAAATTTTTAAATCATTTGATAGTAATCAAATAAAATTACCCTGCTATAAAAATGTTTGATATCCAATTTTAGTTGAGATAATAAAAAAATGACTGGATTATTTAAATTTAAAACACACTAAAAGTTACCCACTTGGTTATCTCTTTAATATAATTTTATTGTGTTTATAATTTAATGAAAAGGACAATTTTTTTCTTCACTATTACAGGGGATGATTTGTCTAAAGAACATTCTTGTAGTTCCTAATCAGAAAAGGCTTTTGCAGGCCATGCCAGGAAGATTGGTTGATAAATATCAGGGATATATAAATATAACTAATTAAATATCACAAGCAAATGGAGACAGAGCAGAAGTTAATTACCTCTGCATCCTTAACCATAGGTGTTTTGAGCCCCGAAATGACTTCTTTTGCATCATATATCACTCTGACTTCTCCACTGTTTGAATCCTTCACTTGAACTGTCCTGCATAATTTAATTTCATAAGAAATGTGTCACTATAATCATCATGTGTAGCATAATATTCTTGAAAAATCAAGTCATGTGAAAGTCATTAGAGAAATTATATAAAAGAATTCTATGAAATGAATAAATTTTAAATTATAGAGATGGAAGAAGAATAAATTAATGTTGGAGTTGGAGAGAGTATACACGTACTTATCCCAATGACCATCAACTTCGTAGAGAACTTTGAATAATGATGAGTCAATGATCTTCCCTTTGATCAAGTTACGATTTCCCCCAAATCCAAAAAGCGAGTGGCTTGATGTGTATGATATTTCAGCAACAAGACCTGTCTCAGGGCACCGTATATTAACATTGCCAATCCAGTCCATCCGAGGAACTGGAAGAATTCTAATTGAAAGGTGAGGACTATTCATTTCATATGTTTCCCCATGATTTAGGAGCTTCAGCAGCCGTTTACCATGCACTTCAGCATCAATGGATGTGCCTGCATATTTAGTTTGAAATTCTCTCATGAATTTACAGACATGACTGCTGAATAAGGGGCTAGCATTTACAACTTGAAATTTGACTTGAGACAGGTTAATTAAAATACTTGTTCAAGATCATTGTGAACCAACATAAGCAATGTTTTGCATGGATTCAACCATGGCATAAGTCAGAGGAACATGTAAAGATTCCACACCCAATTTGACCATCTAGAGGAAGACTGCAAAATTATACTAGTGACATCTTAATGAAATGCAGCACTTGAAAGAATGCATTCAGTTTTCACTTTGATATCTCATTTGTAGAAGGCAGGTAAATGCCATAATGCAAAAAAATAGAAGTCTTAGTGACACTCTTTAATTTCCTCACTAGTTAAAATTCATTAGAAATTACAGAATGGTGAGTGTGACTCAACAAATAAGAAGTAAAATTCCCACAAATTTATGATTTCTAACAAATTTCAGCTAGTGATGTAGAGTTTAAAAAATGTGTCAAGAGTGTACTGCGAACATATGTTCCTTTCTTAATTCTTTCTAATATCTCGTAATTGCTCTATGAGTGGTGAGCCACAGAAATTTGCTGCATGCCGAAAACTGAAAGCTACTACAACCATTCTGTAAGTTCGTTGTCGAGACAGATTTTAGTTATTGGCTAATTAATTAGGAATTGGAAAAGAATTGTATTGCAATTGTACATTTCAGTTTTTAAATTATGAGTTAGTGTGGATTTGAGTTACTAATTGTCCTAGAAAAAGGTGAAAGATACCATGAAATTTTGGAACAGGTTGTTGCCACCATATCATTTCAATGTTTTCCTTCTCATCTGTTGCATGGAGGGCAGACACAGGAGGGTTGACAGAAACCTGCAGACACAAGAAGGTGATTATGTTATTATATCTATCACGTTCAATGAAGAGAGAGTCCACATTTGAGCACAAATTGAGAAGCAATAAGTACCTGCTCCAGTAGGACATTGAGATTGCCCTTAGAAACATGGTGCGTCTCTCCAAGAGTAGGAGTATAAGGAGCCACACCAAAAGATGAAGGGCGTGTGGTAGATATGCTCCATGCTACCACAGATGTGAACCTGTCCAGTGGACTCTGCTCACTGTTGCATTTGCTCAGCAAGTTGGAAGATGTGCAGTACACTGATTCACCATAGCATTGGAGCTGAGATTTTGGGAAATTAAACACAGGCGGCAGCTGTACACAACACAAAATACTTAAATCTGTGATCATTCATAACTAATGCCTATTAGACAGTCACCATTAAGTTAATCCACCCTCTTTGTTCATGTTTAATTTTTGGTAAAAATATCTACTCATCACCTTTGATCAATTCTCCTTTTGAATCAGATTAACTTTACTCAAAAGTTGAGTCCACTCGAAATCATTAAAGTTATCCTCTATACATGTATGACTGTACTTGTATACATTTAAGCATTAAAATTGTATTCACAAATATAATTTTGTCAGTCTTTGGTATTGCCGAAAATTATAGGCAAATGTAGTTGTTGATATAATCTAAGTTTTAAGAAATGTATCTAAATATTCATCGAATAGAATATGTTAGAGCATTGAAGCAGTGTATGTAAATTTGGTAGGTCTAGATGAAGTTGAAAGTTAGTGTAAGAGAGAACTTGCCTGGAAGTTTGTGAGATCTGATCCTGGCCGCACGTTCTTGAGTAAACCTAACAAGCGACGCAGGAGATTGGGGGCTCTATAAAACGGTTCTGCATCAGATTCGCCTTCTAATGAGAAGGGTTTGGTCAAAACAATTTTTTTAGCTTCCTTCCCCATGGCTACCTCCATCTCCACCTAACCACAATCAAACACATTCTTAATACCCTTAAACATTTACCATTATCTGTGTATAAATTAATTAAAATATGAGCAAATAGCAATGACCTTTATAAAATATTAACTGCGATATTAAATTATTTTTAAAAACTGATATATAGAAGAGAGTTTCTTGTAGCCTTCATTTTTTGACTCTTTATTTTTATTATTTAAAAATTCTATAATTTTAGTTCAATTCTTAATTTTGTATGTGTTTATTTTTTTCATATTTTAATTAACTTCTTTACAGAATATTAAATAAATAACTTCTTCTTTCTTCTTTTTAACTCCTTATGGCAATTAAAAAACAGTGACTAGAATTGGTATCAATAATATTCTACAGTATCGTGTAGTGGGAGAACGAATATCAACCTTCCTTTTTTAAGTTTCTCGTTTCGCTTTCACGTGCTATAAGGTTTTAAGGTGGTGACATGACAACCAACGCATATAATATTATAATAGCATTATATTGCGTGATTAACCAAAATGTCTACAAACAATGTAGCGTGCATTCATATGAGTACCACCAATTTGGAACAGTAAAACCACCCTTTGGAGGTGCCGGAAAACAGCATAGGAAAACAACCTTATAAAGAATCGAAACTTAATTGAATCTAAAACAGTGGATGCTGTTATTGCAATTAGTATGATATGGATGGGGTGCACACAATACAAGCATGCTCAATCACAGATGGAAATAGTTGAGAAACACAGGACATACCTTGTTGGACAGTGATTGAGGTTATGAAGAAGATGAAGAAGAAGCAGGGTTTGGCAGTGAGAAAAACTATGTATGAACTCAACTTATGGGGAGTTTAAGGATTTGATTGAACAGGGAAACAAAGTTTGTTGTTTGGGCCACTCAAAATGAGCATGCCTGAGTGTATATTAATGGGTTGGGTTTTCCCATTAAATTTTAGCCATTTTAGAAAACCTAATAGTAATCGGTGGCATTTGGGTGCTTGCAAAGATTAAGAACTTAGTTAGTTGGGAGAAAGCTTGAACAAATAAATATTCTCTCTGACTATCACAACAGTTTCAGTCAAATTATATATGTACTAATTATGTATTAGTTATCCTAAATCACACGGTTTTTAAATAATTATCACATGTAACTAAATATAATTATTCTTATTATTATTTTCACGAATTCAAATTCTAAATTCATGTTACATAGAAATTATTATTAAAACCTGGATAGTCTAAACTATCTAATTCTTATTAAATTGACAATCATACCCATTATATGAAATTTATTAAAAAATATAAAAATTTATTAATTGCACTTCATACTTTATAAGTCAACAGTAAATTTTAATCCATAAAAAATGTTAAAACACTTCGTTAGTACTCCTCTTTAATTAAGAATAATTAGAAATTCCATACTATCTTCCTTATCCTCCAATATACCCTTCTACATCCTTTTAAGAAAGTATTAAATACAAAAATTAATACATCTTAAAATATAAAGCACATTTAATATTTACTGTAAAAGTAGGATAATTATTAAGATAATATCGGAGAATTAATTATTCTCGTAATTAAATGCCTGTTCAGAAAACTTATCACCTAAAACTTGTCATTAACACGAAATTTATTTATTTATACATGTTTTAAATAGAATAATTTAATTAGTTTTCCAGATATTCCTTAAACTGTTAAACATAAATACATTTGCTTTGGAGAGTTGGAGTTGCAATATTGTGTCATTGATTATGCAACTCAGAAGTCTATCATTAAAAACATGTCTTAGGATCTAGGATTTAACCACCTTAAATTGTTATTTTCAGCAAGCCAGTTGACTCCAAAAGATTCCCGTACGTCACATACACACCTAGAAGCAGCAAGTGTGGTGGACCACTGGTAGCCTTACTAGTAATGTATCATGGAAGAAAGCAAATGAAAGGACAAAACCTACCCAGTTTGAACATTCTTGGTGGAACATATTAATACTAAAAAGACAAATGCAAGAAGTCAATAATCATGTCTTTTAACCAAGTCTAACAATTATATTTTGGACCACAACACGACAACCCAGTTGCCAGTATTCAAACTCAGAGTGCTGATATAAGAGCCAAGGAATTGAACTTGCCAACAGCTTTGGAAAAATTTATGCTGTGCCATTGATACTTTATGTTATACTACTAATTATTTCATGTATTACACATGCAGTAAGCAAGATACTTTTGGGGAATGGGGCAGATACAAGGAAAAAACTTATGATGAAGCATTACAACAAATAACTAGACCATATAAGCAAAACTTTATATGTGGAAGAAACTAGGAGTGACCCCTTACACCTGCTTACCTTTACATTACATTACACCTATTCATGATTTAATATTATATATATATATATAGACGAATAAATGTAGCGCCATACCTTATTCCCCACAAGTTACAAAGAATGTTACAAGCAACACTGCTTTGCTTTCCTTTGCTGACCAAACTAAGCTATGACATCTATCTTCGGTATCCATTGGCCAGAACAGGGATCCTCACCTTGTGCCCTCTGCTCCCTTTCATCAAAACCTCTCCAAAACTATAGGTTCCTGTCACTGACCGAACTGTCAGTGTCACGGAAAACTGTCGTGATGCACCTGCTTTGATAGTCATTGCCGGAGGGTTGACTTCAATGGCAACAGCCGGCTCCATTCTGGCTGTGATCACATAGGTTTCTTCTTCAGCAACATTTGTGACCGTGCGTGTGACAACTTGAGTTCTCACAAGATGGGAAATTGTGATAGAAGGGGTGTTTAAATTTGATGGCTTGCCCATGGCGGTGTTACATGGTGTGTGAGTGTAGTTCCTTATCTCATGAACGTCAATGCCCGGTGTTGTGCACAAGAAGCCTAGATAATCCTTGTATCCTGCAAAATTGATTAGTAAATTTCTTAGATATAGTTGAAATACACTGAGTAAAAGTTGTTTACACTGTTATCCAATCATGGAGTGCTAGTTAATTGAAAATTGAGTTCTGTAATAATGACTTTTTTTTGCTGTATTGTAATAATGACTTTAAAAATCATATTTAAGGTGATTTTACATATCATAACTACTATCATTATGCTTCGGTTTTACCCCTTGTTTTAATACTAAAATTTATTTCAGGCTCCCAATGTTTGAGTAAATAGAAAACAACTGCAGAAAGTCCCTGTCTTGGTTAAAGAAATTTAACAATCGATTTTAATTACATTTCTATCAATGTTATTTTTTTTTCAGTTTCATCGAGATTCATCAGTTGCATTTCTTGTTATCATAGTTAATCAACCATTTTTTCATTTTATAGAGATTCTTTCAAGTGAACTTCTCGTAAACAACTGAACCAGCCAAAAAATGGGTTCCAGATCATGAGTTTAACACGATTAATCAAATACTTGTATACAAGTTAATTGGGAGTTTAAACTTGGTAAGACAAAGAAATAGTTATACTAGGGAAGAAGAAATCATACCTGCATCAAAGATGAGTCCAGGGTCCAAGGCAGCTGTTGGATCAACATGTCCACTCCCATAGTCAAAAGGAGTAGCTTTGACCAGCTTCATAGCTTCTGATTCAGATGTTTGCTGTGCTAGAAGATGATTCCCTGCTCTGTCTAGAGTTGTTGATGTTGTCATCAAGGCTGATTTAATGGCAGCAGGGCTCCAATGAGGATGCTTCTGCTTTATAAGAGCAGCTATTCCAGCTATATGTGGTGCAGACATGCTGGTTCCAGATATCATGGCAAACCCCTCACCTGCACAAGAAACAAAAATTGCTATGAATTATATAATAATATATAATATATCACCAAGTTTTTCTTCTAGCTTTCTCCCCCCCCCCCCCCCCCCCCCTCCTTAATGCATTTATTCTTTTAATAATATGAGGAAATCCTAACACATTTTCCCACAGTTTAGAGCATCAATTAGCAGGAATTAAAATTATCTACAAGTAATCTCAAAACAAAGAGAAACCATAAACATCAGTATCTAATATTCCTATGTAGAGCATATTAGTTTGTCAGGTTTTATAGTGCAATGTACATGTTCTCTTTTTTCTACCAAGAGGGTCTCTTGTCTGGCTCGGTATCTTGTATTGTCTCAGTTATTGAGGAAATTCTCATATTATCCACATGAAAAGAAGAAAATTATTTCCGGTTCAAAGCAGCATATCTTCAATCAATCAGTTGCTCCTATGAACAAATGCCAAAGTTCAGAGATCTCTATTTTTTGCAGAACTTAGGAATTGAACCCTACACCCCAAACCTCACTAACACATACGAGCTTAAGCCCAGGTCATGAGGTTGAAAGGTATAATTGTAGGTAGAAGCTTTCAAGCAACCACAGCAAAGACAATATAGCCAAGTCATAACTTACCAACATAATTTGGCTCATCAGTTCCATTTGGACACCAAGCAGCCCAAATCAATGAACCAGGAGCTAATATATCTGGTTTGAGAAGATCTGCCTCTTGGAAGCTGAAATCCTTTATATTTGGTCCTCGAGCAGAGAATAATGCCACCTGTGGTGCAGATTTATGCAGAATAGGCATCAAACCATCACCAATTTTACCTGTACCTTCAAACCTCTTTACCCGTCCAGTCCAATCTCTTGGTGTAGTGATATTATAATAATCTATTAGGTCCTGAAAAAAAATAATTTGAAAGTACTAAATCACATGATAAATAGTGCACACTTTATGATTATAAACAAAAACAAATATTATTGATGAAAATGTAGAAAAATAAAATAAAAACAGTGGTAACTGAGATAAGTACTTGACTGTGGAATAAATTATAGGCAAAGAGAAAATGAACATAGCATTGAACTCAATGTAAACCTACATAGATATACCAGTACAGATGAGTTGATTACCTTTGAATAACTGGCATCTGTTATGAGAATCCCAGGAAGGCCGACAGGGACTGGATCAAATTTTGTTCCTGGAGAAACATTTTCAACACAAAGAACAAACCCAACTGCACCAAGGGCCTTTGCTGTTGCTGAAACTCTCTTGATCGATGCAGTGCCAACAACAAAATTGAAGGAATAACCACAGAGAAGAATATTGCCCTTTATCAAGTTCTTGTTTAAAAGTTCTGGTCTCTGGCAATCTGTGGGGCTGTACTTCATAACTGAAGAATCTAGCAACACATCATTTGCAGCAACCAATGTGTATGTTTCGTTCAAATGTGTGGAAGCTGTACAAGCCATTATGCATATTTTAGCAATATAGATTTGGTATTGAATATTTATAGTGTACATGAGGATCTAAAATAAATCAACTGTTAACATCAATATATCTGATTTGACAATGCTATGTAAGCATAAATTTACACAACACTGGAGAGACCTTATTTCTTGAACGAAATTTGCTTTGCAACCTACGTTGCATTAATAACTAAACCCCATACAACAAAACAAACCTAATATGTATACAACTCTACCACATTTCATATTATAAAGTAAACAATAAATTGTAAACAATAACTTTATAAAATCGTAAACAATAACTTATTATATCATTTGGAAATACTCACTGCTTCTATAGACAACTAGTACATGATGAACATATACATCCTCAGTCACCAAAAGATATGTTGAAAAGCACCTAGCAATGTCAGTACAATTTACCTCGGCTATTAAATATTCTATTTACTATATTCAACTTAAATTGAAAAATAATTTACAAACCAAATAACAGAACATGTTTTGTTGCACGCACTTTTAATTAAGGGATGAGTTGTCTCACTAATATGCATTGAACCATTTAAGGTGAAAGATAATCAGGAATCAACATATCTGGTCTATATTTAATAAACCAAACTTCATTGAAAGAATACTGAATACCAAACATTTTCATTCTGACTACTACTCTAATTTAACAATTAAAGCTAGCTAGTAAATGCATTTTTCCAATTAAAGTAAAGGAGGGATATGACATACCTAAGTCCCAAGGAGGACATTTCTACACTTGGAAATGATTGATGTCACACAGAAGAAAAAGACAATACAATTACCTTGTTCTTATATTCTTTTAGTGGTAACGAAGAAAACAAAGCTAGAGATAAAGTGAAGCAATAACAGAAAAAAGATCAGTTTTCTCGAAAATGTGTTTTTGTTTCTTTCCTTTTTTTTTCAAATTCAGAAAGGGAAACTTATTTTTGTGTTCCCATCAACTAAAAAGGAAAATTTCTTCTCACAAGTCTCGATAATCAATCCATACCATAACTCCTGACTATCAATATCAATCCATCAAAAAGAATAATAATCTGAAAATACAGAGTAAGAATTCGGAAAACTCACGTGATAACCCAATTCCAGCTAAGGTTTTTCCATTTCCAAGGATCAGATGGTTTTTATATCTACGATCATCAATTGCAGCTGCTACCGATGCTATCCATGGACTATATGAAATCAGTGTCTTCGGAAAAGGACCACCATTTCCAGCAGCCTGTGCGACAAATACACCAGCTTTCACAGCTCCAAGAAGAGTAGCATCAAAAGGGTTCAAGAAGCTAGTTCTGGTGGCTGCTGGAGGACTGTTGGGTCCAACTGAAAGGCTGAGTATATCCACTCCATCATATACAGCCTGTAGATACTCAAATTTTGTAAATTATAATTTGAGATAGAAACAAACAGCAAAAAATGAGATTGCTGGGACAAGTTACTGAATTTTATATTGAATGTTAAGATTTACATCAAAATAAAAAGTGCAGCTGCAAGGTGCACTAATATACACTCATAAGAAATCTAGTGTGAACATATTGCCTGGGTGGGAGGTAGGGACTATTACATGAATTCGTAAGTTAATGTGTGTGTGCGTGTGTATAATATTCTTGTATACCTGATCGATTGCAGCAACTACATCTGCGACATACCCTCCAAACAGTCTATAAAGTGCCTTGTACACAGCAATCCTGAAAAAGATACACCAAATCTTTAGTGCAATAGAACGAATTGTAGTTTCCAGTTTTAAAACAACCAAGGGTATTATTGTTCCTCACCTAGCACGAGGGGCCATCCCACTGGCTCTCCCAAATTCGTGGCCATGCATTCTCACAGGAATTCCATTATTTCCAGCTGCAATAGATGCCGTATGACTTCCAGGAGACGACAAAGAAAAAACAGAAAATCATTAAAAAAAAAGTTATCAAATAAAAATATATATGGCTTTAGGCATAATGTTGTCATTGTTAAAACTATCCATTTCAAGTGCTTCAAAGAAAAAGAATGAAGAACTAATGTTACTTTCTTATTATTTGCTCATAAAAAGGATTGAAGGAAATGACACATTTTGATATCTTTCAATCCTGTAGAAAGGGAACATGAGAAGAATTCCTAGGGAAGAAGTTCATAAATAAAAAAGGCGGCAGGGCCTAACCTTCCATGCCCATCACCATCTAGAGGAGACGCAAAGTCAATTGTGGGGTTGAATGCCCCAGCAGCTATTGCAGCTTGAGCAAAATGCTGTGCTCCAACAATCTTCCCATTGCAGTAACTTCTCTTAGTATCCGGATCAGCTTCACATTTTCCTCTATATTTTGGAACTGGCCCATATGGCTCAGCATTATGAGTTGCAAAACTTGGGTGATGAGGATAGATCCCTGAGTCCACAAATCCAATGACAATGTTTTCTCCAGCCCTATCAAAGCCACCTCCAGTTGGCCAAACCCCAGTTGGAAGCCCTAAAAATTGTGGGGTGTGTGTTGTAAGTTTCCTCACTTTCCAGTCCCTCTCAACAGATTTCACTCCGGGAGCACGTCTTAGAGTTTCTGCCTACTAATATAAAGGGATAGCATATCGAAATTAGAGTAAGGAAATGAATTCAAAATATGTTAGTCAGCTTATAAAGAATAATAAAAGGATAAAAGAAGACTTCACCTGTTCCGGTGAAATATGAACAGCAAACCCATTTATAAGATGTCGATAGCTATAGAGTTTCTGGTATGTCCCTTCCTCAAACAGCAACCCAAGCAGCATGTCATGTTTTTTCTCAAGATGGCGAGCATAAGAAGTAACCAATTCACTGGAAGAAGTTTTAAATAGTATAAAAGGTGAGCAACCACACTATCCAGTATCCATCTCTTGGTTCATCAGATACTAGAAGAGAAAAATAACAGTCAAATTTATTTTTTTTCGGTAAAATGAAAATTACTGCTCAAAACAGAGTGGGGTGGTGATCATTGCATTATTTTCCTCGAAAACGAAGAGAGAGAAAAGGCAACATCTATAAATAAATTGTTCGCAATCACAAATTAGCCTACACAAGAAAGATAAATATCTCTACTTCTCAAATAATTCAGGTTTCCAACAAAAAATTATATGAGCAATAGTTGAATTGAACAGTTAAACCATTTACTTTACCGTTCATACTTCTTAAGAGGGTCTAAAATAAATTTATTCGAGAAGAAATTAAATAGACTCTTCAAAAATCTATTGACATGTTCACCTCAGCTAAAAACAAGTCCAATCAAAGGCTCAAAAGGAGATTTTAGTGAAGAGAGAAACAACTCAAAGGAAAGTCTCTAAGTAGTAATCACAAAAAAGAGTAGAGTGGAATGTATACAAGTACCTTTCGGAATCAATCTTCTCATCAGATTCCACTGCAGTAGCTTCAAACCCATCAATACCTCCAGTGTAACTTATGATAGGCTCACCTTCAACAGTTACTATGTAAATCTCAGCATCCCCGTAAACCAGAAGTGCCGATACAACAACCAACACACACCCAAACACCAACAATCTCATTTTCACTAACCAATCCCCAACTCCAATAGCTTACAAGATCTGTGTTAGGTCCAGTCAATGCCAAGCAGTTAGACAAAATGGTAACTAAAAAATTACTAAATAGAAATCACAAGCTGGTTCCATATCTAAAACTAAAACAACCCTTTTGAAATTTGGGCTCAAAGCAACAAACTTTACCAATGTCCACTCACTCTGATCCAAGTAGCCAGCAGTTGCTCTCTCACATAAACTGGAAGCAGAGAAAAAACCAAAAAAAAAATAACACGAGATGGTGAGAACAAAGTAAGAATAAGAATGAGTAATGAAGAAGAGGAAGCAAAGAATCAGTGTGAGGGAGAAAAGCAGAAGAAGATGGAATCAAAGAGAAAAGTGAAAGGGCATGGTTTGCACACGTACTTGACTTGATTCACATACACGCCAATGCACTCAGTCATTCATTCACATTGCGGTGATCAGTGATCTAACCGTCAGTGTTGAACCTGAAAGCCATGGAAGAAGAAGAAAAAGAAGAAGAAGAAGAAGAAGAAGAAGAAGAAGAAGGTGGTGAGTGAAGAGTGAGAGTGTTAGGGTTTGGTTTATTTGTTTAATTGAATGTCAATGGAGTGAAGTAAGAGCATCATGGCTGATCTTGAATCATGATGCAGGGAAGTAATATTAATATTGATGTTAGTATTATTAATAATTAACTTTCATTGTTTATCATTATTATTGGAATCATTTTGTTTGCGTTGTTCTGATTTTAATGAATATAATCAAAAAAATGTGAGTGTGTTTTTTTTTTACTTTTAGAAAATTTGTGAGGTTGCGGTTCTGCTTTGTTCGCAAATTAATAGTATTAAATAAAAGGTGGGAAAGGGGACATTCGCGCGCAGGCTGTCGGAGGCGGTTGAGGTGAAAGGACGATATTGCCCTTCACGTTTGGTGGCGTTTACGCGTGTCCGAAATCATAGGGATGGGAAAAGGGATGTGTATTCATTATTGCTTCTATTATTATTATTATTATTATTGAAATTTTTCATTTCTATTATTAGACTGATATATCCATTTATTAAATTTGAATCTTTTTACTGGTTTAGTAGTGGAAATTTGAGTCATTTATTATAGACTTTAAGTTAAAAGAATACTGTTTTAATAGTAAACAATTGTTGAATGATACATAATAATTTTTATTAAGGATTATTTATGATAAAAGAAAAAAGTGTTTATGAATTTCAGCCAAAACTATTTTATTTTTCATAAATGAAATAATTTCATCTCCTATTTTCACTTAGTTCAATTAAAAAAGTTTAATGGTCATAATTTAAGCATAGAGGTTTAAGAAGATAAATTATTTGAGTGGAAATTTTGAAATATTTTGCAGTAACATGTTATCTAAAAACATTGAAATTTTATAAAAATAATTAGATTACATAAAAATTAAATTTAATAATAATTTGAAATTTCTTATAATTTTAAATTTATGTGTTTTCTTACATATTTTCAAATTGATGTGTTTTTATATTTTTTTCATAAATTGATTTTGTTTAGAGACATTGTTGGAATATATACTTTTTTATTCATGTTAATTAAGGTTTTTTATTATAGTTTATCACATTTTTTTATTTAAATTTAATTTAAATTATTTTTTGTTTTTGTAAACTACTATTATTTTTCATTTATTTTCTTGGTTAATAATAGAGATATTTTTTTCAAATGTGAATATATTTGTTTGATTGATCTTTGTCATTTTTTCCATGTCTATGATGATTATTATCGTTTTATTATCGATAATGTTATTTGTTATTAATAATTTATTATGATTTATTTTCAAATGTTAATTGATCAAATTCAGAAAATATTAATTAAGATTTTTTTTCTCAATGTTAATTAAAAAATTGTTGACTTTAATCTAAAAGAAATTGACAAAAAAAAACTCAATAAAAAATCATGAAACTAACCTCAATCAACATTACCCTAACTAATTATAGTTGACATTAACGAACTGACTCAAATAAAATATTTAAAAGATAAATAATTTAAAATAAAAGTAACTCAAATTCAATATATATTTAATATTTTTAAATATTTTATAAATTATGAAATTTTCTATCTAAAACCATTGTTAAAATATTTTCTACTAATAATAATACATTTTCAATATGAAATCATGAGTTTGTAAAAAAAAAATTAAATTAGAGACATTTTAAAGACTAATTTTTTTTTAATTACAAAATTAGTTTCTATTATTATTAAATAGTTTTTAAATTGATATCTAATTAGTTACTAAAGTTTTAACTACGATTATCTTTAACTACCAATTATTTAGATTATAAATTTGATAGCAAAAATTTTTGTAGTTAATTATATACTAATTTAGAAATTAATTAACAATAATATAAACTAATTTAGAAATCAAATTTTTTTAAAAAATTGTGTTTAATTTAGTTATATTACTGTAACTAATTAGTTTTTTTTATCTAAAATTGGTTTCTATTTATGTTTTCTTTAGTGATATATTATTTTTTTTCTTAAAATTTGTAATATTGTAATTTATTTTTTAATGTTAAGATTAAGGTCATCTTGAAATTAACAAAAAAAAATATAGAAATGATTTTTTTATCTTAATAATTAAACCTTTTAAGAAATTGACATCGAATCCCAATGAGATTTATTCTGTCTAACTAAAAGCATTATTTTATTTTGATTTGTTGCTATCAATATTAGTTTATATTAATATTACTTTAATCAGTCATCAGTCAGACCTTCATCTCATCTCACTTCATCATTTCATTACGCGTACATGAATTCCCCTTTAAATTGATGGGAAACATTAATTAATAAAAAAGGTTCCCCAACTCCAAATCCTAGCACCTTAATAAATAAATAAATAAATGTTGGGAATTTTATGTTTTGTCATTACTATAATGTGATTTTGATTACCTTCGTGAATTTGCAAATTAAACAATGAGGAGTGTAATCATGGTATATTATCTAACTTTCTCCATGTGAACGTTTCATGAACATTTATTATTTAATAATCTTCAGAGTCAAAAGGAGAGTTTAGGTGAGTGGACTCAAACAAAACTTTAATTATGAATAATAGAAAAAGATATAAATGTTGTGTGATGTTAGCTTGATTATGTGCTTGGAAACTTTAAGGAAATTGAATGAATGTAGGAAAAAATATTAATATAGTTAAATTTAGATGACAAATGATCATTTTAAAAATATAAAAAGTAAATTTAATTTTTTAATAAAAAAAAAGTACTAATGTGATTAAAAGGGTAAAAAGTAAAAGTGAGAATAGTGTTTTTTGAGAAAAAAGTTTTATATAATAAAGAAAATGCAGAAACATTATGGAAGCAACGAGGATGGTGCAGTTGTCTTTAGGAATTAATAGAGAATTTTGACATGGAGCAGTTGCTAAGTGTTATCTTGTCTTCTGCCACAGAAATGTAACTTGCCATGTTTTTGTGATACACATGTATCTCATGTCTCCATGCTCTGCTTTTCATTCTTCTCCCTTTATGTTGTGTAATTAGTGGCTATGTATGGCATCCATTTCTTTTATATAAACATGGATTCGTGATATTACCCAAAAATATTTGTTTTACAAGTTCTATTTTGTTTTCTCACACATTAGTGTTTTTCAAGATTGAAATTGAAAGATAGTGTGTTTTTAGGTCATGTTGTTTTTCAATATAACTCAAACCTATAAATTGGAAAGAATAAATATATGGTTTGTTGTATATTTTGATATATATATTTTTTTTATTTGATAATTATAATATGTTCATGTAGAATCGAATATTTAATACTCTTGGTCTTTAAGTTTTGGTCTCTATCTTTTGGATTTTGATTTTTTGATATTTAGAGTTTCTATCTCTCGGTTTTGTAGTAGGAGTATATGTTATTTATACTCTCACGCTCAATGTAGTTATAGTTTGAGTAAAGAAAATATATATGAGTAATAATAAGTCACAAATTAATTACTTTTAATTTTAGAGTGTTTATCTATTTATAGTTATTGTATTTGGTTTATACTATACGGATAAGTAAGTTAGGCTGACCCAAATGTATCTAATAATAATGATTTTATAAGTTGTTTAATGTTCAATCTTTATTAATTACATTGTTGAATAATTGAACCTAAATTAATCATAAATTTAGCAGAGATGTCAAGATGTCAAATATGATTTCAACACTAGAAAATTGACTCTCAAATTCAATGAAGCAACCTATGAAATTAATTGGTTGGAAGAATATAAATAATAACAAACCAAAAGATATGTTATGTTTAGTGTAATCTTACTCCATGTAATTTAACTTTTAAGTTATGTATTACTTTACAAAGTGTATTGTTCTTTGAAAAGTGATGATACTTTGACATAAAAAAATGATAAAATACATTCATTTGACAACATTACAAGATAAAATATTCATTCATATTTTAATTTAAAATATTAATATATATTATTATATTATTAAAATTTGTGATATTTCTATACTTTTTCACATCTAATAACCATAATCTGTATGAAATATCAAATTTAATATATAAACATAATACAAATGTTTACAACTCTTTCATATAATGTTTCAAAACATCTCTTTCTTCATAAGACGTTGAGTATTCACATAAAATTTCAGCTTCTCGCCGAGAAACTCTATCACTTGTAACATCATTTGTTCCCGTGAAAATACACGATCATCACATATTAAAGAAAACAACCACAAAACAAAACAAATGGCAGGTTAGATATTTTTAAAACTTGTAATATAAATATAACTTTAAACATCTACATAAAACCATCAATTTTCATGCATTTCATATAACCATCAAGTGTCTATCAAAAATTCAAAATTCATTTTTCTCATGTCCGACTTCTACTGACTCACAACACATGGACACTTGACTCTACTTCCGGAAGATTCGTGTATTGAACTTAGCATCCATAGACCTGCACATGTCATACTACTCGCTATGAAATCCAAACAGTCATGAGCATACTCATCTCAATTTCTCATAATCTCATATGACAGGGTGAATCCATTTGATATGCTCTGATCAGTTCTTTCAAACCTCACACTCAGCCAAATGGACCTCCCTCGACTCTCACCAACATCTATGTGATTTCATTATATCAGTAGAGTCAAGATTGTCTCATTCACAGGATACTCACAGATATATACACCCTAATAACAATCTCAACACGATATTTCCTTTCCTGAAAAATACTATGTTTTGATTCACTTACACACCATTCCACATCTCATGTAACACATCAATGCACCATTCAATCACATCATATTTTAAATTTTTCTAAACAATTGAATTATATCTCAAAAATCATTGAAACACATAATTAAGTTCCTTTAATTATATTTTTAAATAAGATTTAGTTTTTTCGCTTAAAAACAATAAGAAATAATACATTATACTTTTAAAAGCAAAAAAAAATAAAATAAAAAATAAGTCTTTTTACAGAGATTCTAGCTTGAGCGAGAATTTCTCGCTTGAGCGAGAATCAAGCTGAGAACACCTAGAATTTCATCCCAGGTCTCGCTTGAGCAAGGAGAGCACCTCTTTTTTTCCATTCTAATATCGCTTGAGCAAGAATTATCTCGCTTATGCGAGATATGCAGAAAAATCTACATAATTCTGCCTAATTTCACCATTCAGAGTCAAACAAAAACAATTTCAACAACTCATTCATTTCAAAAGTAACTTGCACTAATCAACTAAATTTTTAGATTCAAACAAAATCTTATACCATAAATCATCTATATCAAAATCAACATTTTTCACATTTTATTTAAAATAATACCACATTACTCATAAACAATAATTCTTGCAAACCAAAATTTGAACTAGTGACCACGTCACCCCACATCTAGATCTTATAGCCAAGGGTTCTATTGAAAATTTAAACTAGCTTCCCTTACTTGAACTTAAGCAGATGCTCCCTAAGAGCTCAAAACTACCAAAAGCTCAAGGCTAGCATAACATGCACCACATAGTCCTGATAAGAAAATCTAACTATATCATTAGGACCATGAGCTAACAGAGATTAATCCTGAAGTTAAAAGAGTCACATGCAAAGCCTATGCAGAGACAAACCTGACAAGTTCAAAATTTGACTCATAGAGAAGAGTAAAAAAATGAATTTACTTTATTAAAGATTATGATCAGACAGTCTTGTAGTATTCACTTCCAGGAGTCTGATGGCGGACTTCGATCATCAAACTGATGAGCGAGGATGTCAGAATCTTAGAGAGAATTGAGAGGAAAGGAAAAATGAGTTTTTAGAGAGATGATGGTTCTTTTAAAATGAAACCTGAATAACTAAATTTCTATTTATATGATATTTTAAGTTTAATAATAAAATATTATAGTGTCATTTTAATTGTACCACTTCTACTTTAAAGACTATTTTTCTCAGTCGTTCCTTACAAAAATTGGTTGTTAGATAAGATTATTTTTTTTTAAAGAATGTGAATATTATTTCTGTTTTTAGAATGAACTAGACATAGAGCTTATAAATAGGTAATGGATACTAATAATGATCTGGCAAAATGCAAAAATAAAATCCTCAAAGACTTTCTGGTTTGAACAAATATATAATATGTTTTTAAGTAAAATTGAGGTAGATATATGAACTAAAAGAGTTGATTTTGTTGTGTGAATTGGAGTAATATAAGATGAGATTGTTGAGATGAAGTGAAGTTTATTATAGGGTGAGGGTTCCTTTGTTCAGTGCACATGTTGGGAGACCCACTACCCTTGTCTTTATGCTCATACACCACATGTGACCAAACAGGCCCTTATTCATAAGAGAGAAAATGAAAGTGCACAATTCCAAAATACATGTTGGGATGCACTGCCCAGGATTACAGAGTTCGGATCAAGTGTGGAGAATTTTCAATTTATTTTATAACAAAGTTTATTTAAGTTTAATAAATATTACATTAACAAAATTAAGACATTTTCTTTATATTTTATTCTTTAAATGTTCATATTATTTTTTTCAATAGTAAAATATCAATTTATTGTTTTTATTTTTCTTATTTGTTTTTATTGATTAAGATCCGTGTTGGTGGGATGATATAAATAAAAAATAAAATGATGTTATTTGATGGATGAAGTGGGAAAGAATGTGTGTGTAAAACACAGTCACAATTTGGTTATCATTGCAATGCAATTAGTATTTAGTTTATATACACACACCCCCTAATATATGCTACTATTTATAGACATTACTACCTCATCATGACATGCTTTATTACCTTATCTTTATCACAATCAATGCCCATCATTCTTTAAATGGAAACATTACAAATCATTACATGTATTTAATTTTATATATGATCACCTAACAAACAACCATGTACAAATATATTTGTCTTTCTAAATTGTGGAAAATTAGTCTTAATTTTTTAATTATTTATTACTTTTTTTTTCATTAAGAGTAATTTATATATTTATATAACAGAAAATAATGTATTTCACATTAGAAGAGTCTAAAAAAATTAAAGATACTAAATGAAATTCAAAAACTTTTGAGAGTCTAAATCATATTTTACTTTAAAAATATTTATTTACATGACTTACCTTGTAAGGAAGTAAATAGAAAAAAAATGTGAAAATCCCACAGATATTAGACTTAAAAAAATCAATAACCTAACTTAACTGTTTTAATTGATATAGGCAATCTATTTTGTTAGAAGTATCTTATATTAAATATTAAAGAAACCACAAAAGAACAAAATAATAATAATAATAATAAGTATATCTAATAAAAAATGAATGATTTATTATACCCAAACATTTTTTTCTTGAGTTGCAAAATGAAGTGAATGGTGAATGAAGTGAGCCCCATTTTGTTTCCTATTCCTCCAACCAAACCATGAAACGCTTCAAAGTTATCCTTAACCATTCATTTTCAATCGAAACAAAGTGTAAAATGTGAGCACCAAAGATTACTCTGACCCAAAAGAGAGGAAAAAGGTAGAAAAGAAAAAGTTATAATTTTAGTATTATTCGTTGCCACTTGATTCGTAGGTGTCTGGTGAGATAAAAACAAGAACTATAATTAGTTATTAGAATTCAAAGTAACATGATTAAGAAGGCATAATTAAGTGCAATATGGGAAGTGAAACAGGCACCAGCGTGAAACTGTTACTGATAAAACGTTTTGGAGAGATTCTTTGTTTCAACCCATGTGTTGTGTAATAGGAGTCCCCAATCCCTTTGAAAAGGACTTGCACTTGTTATGAATAGGGACAAAAGTGGTTGTCAGTGTGACAAAAGTCACTGGACTTTTTGATGCCACTTAAGGACACATAATCACCCTAAATCATCTCACTTTTTTCCACACATTTACCCCTTTTAGGGATTTTCACAACTCTGTCATTTTTATGAGTGATGGGGTGAGAGAGAATGAGCCATTCAATTTGTTGAATTGAAAAGTTGATGCAATATCCCTAGGTAGCTAGCACTAGTAGTAGTAGCTATTCAGAATTTTAACCTTTTTTATTGTTTGGTCCATGCTTAGAGAGTTGTGTTGTGTTGTGATCATTATTAATCCATGGCATCCATCATGGGAGAGGTGGGCTCTGAAATTCATTATTTTAATTTCAAAGAATCACGGACAAAGTTGCTAGTGTTTATCTTTTGGCGTTATCCTCCACTTCCAAACTCCTCACTACCTATCAAATCACAATTACCCTTATTCACCAACTACCGAAACATCAAACAAAGATGCTATTTCTGCCCCTTTTTCTCTGTTTTACTGCGCAAGTTTCGTTCAGATTATTTTTCACTAAATTATTATTTCTGAATCACGGGAATTATAGAGAGGTGTGTGTATAAGTCTAGAAATTAAACTTTGTGTCGGGCCAATCTGTCGTTTAGGTTAGGATCTAATCAAAATTAGGCAGTTTCTTCCAGTATTCCTACATTTTTCTTCTTGCACCCCACAAGGTTACGCAAAGATAAAACTGTTCCTATATGAACTGTACATTTATTTTATTTTTGTATTCTGGATTATGAAATTCGGTAAATTTTCGGATTGGTGCATCCGGTAATCTCCCGGATTGATGTTTTCGGTAGTACATGAATGATAGTGTTAATCCAAAATAAAAAAATGCAAAACATCCATAATTGAAAAAACCATTATGGATTCACCAATCCGTAATAGAAATTAGGCTTTCAGATTCAACAATCTGGAAATCAATAATTTATGCAAAATTGCTTCTAGAACACCCCCTCATCCGGAATGCAATATGATTCACTTCTGGATTGATAAATCCGTAGCACACTCCCAGATCCTGGAATTGTGGGGGTCAGTTTCGGAATTTACAAAATTGTGGGGTGCAAGAAGAAAAATGTAGGGGTGCAGGAAGAAACAGTCTCAAAATTAGGTTCATAAACAGACAAGGCCCAACTATTTGTTGTCAACTGGGGCAAGGTTTTTGCTTTCCTGTAGCTAATAAATTGACATGCACATAATGTAAAACAATAAAAATGTCTTTTTTAGTGTTTAAATAGAAACAGGGGATAAGGTCAAAATGTATTCTGAATTTGATATTTCAGAATATAATTTTGGATTTAGGTTCTCGAGACATGTTTTCGGATTAAGTTTTTCCCTAATATGTTTTTAAAAAATTATTTTATAAATTTATTTTTTTAATATGTTTCTATATTTTGTTTTTTCAGATTTTTTTTAGAAATGTATTATTTGTATTATGGATTTTTTTTTGGAATGAAATTTTGATTTTTCAATTATATTCCAGAATTTTATTTCTGTAACGTACAAAATCTATTCTAAAATTATTTTTTGGAATATAATTTTTAATTTTAATTTTTCAATAGAAGGACTATTCTAAATTTTTGTAAAAAGTAATAGAATGCATGTTAGAATTGATTGGGGTCAATTTCTTGTACTTCTATGATTTCTTCCTCTGCACCCTCATAGAACATGTGGAATAATATTTTTTTTCCCTTTTTTTATACTTTTTATTGACACTCCTCTCTTTTTTTTCCATCATTTCAAACTCCAAAATGCTGAATATAATTTTGTATTTCAAAATTTTCGCACAAAAAAATATCTTTAAAACTCTAAAATCCGAAATAGAAAATTGTATTTTGAATTTTAAAGTTTAAAATGCATTTTCAAAGTCTACAAATATCTTTCAAACTCCATAATAAAATTTTCTGTTTTGAATTCTAGAGTTCGAAAGATATACAAATTATACAATTCGAAAATAAATAAATAAAAGACAAAATCCTACACTTCGGTGAAGGAAGAAACTATGGAGGTGGAGGAAGAAATTACTTGATTAGATGCAGGAAGCAAAAGCCCTGAAGGAAACTTGTCCTCCGTAATGGGCTTAACCTGACCCATTTGTTAGATGAAAATGGCAGCTTTTTCTGCATCCCTACATTTTTCTTCCTGCACCCCCACAATGTTATGCAAAGCTAAACTTGTCCTTACTATTTTTTAAAACCCCTAAAATGCACTTAAACCTAAACTATTCTTTACTTATTCGTTTGCCTCTCAACAACGTTGTTCATCTTATCTCTCAGCAACATCGTTACATTCCTCTCTCAACTAACTCCATTGCCTCTCCACGGACTTCATTCCTCTCTCAGCGACACTGTTTCATTTCGCGTTTCTGTTGGTGGTTTAGGGTGGTGTCTCAACAACTTGGTGGGAGAAGAGTGATTTCTCTTGAAGGTAAGTAAATTTTTTGTTTTCCAGATATGTAGTTTTGTTTTTTCTTCAACAATTTATGCAAAATTTGCTTCCAAAACAACGCAAAACGCCATAACCACTAATGTTCTTAAAAAAAACTTAATTCTTACCTTTAGAAGTCAAGCAAAACTTCAACAACGCAACTCACTCCTTTACCTTGCTTTGCACAACTAAAATAACTATCTACCAACGCCTAAAATGAATGAAGAAGATGAACCGTGCCATATAAACTGAAACATGGTGGTTTTTTCAAATAAAAGATCAAAACCAATTTCAAGATTTATTACATTATAGGTGCATGAAGAAAAATATAGGAGGTGCAGAAAGAAGAAGCCGACGAAAATCCAGTTGTGCCTGCATGCGGAAGTCATGTGCCCATTTTGACAATCACGTCTGCGTTTACAAAAGAATATGCAAATACACACCCATGAATATTCAGAAAAAAATCATATGATAAAAAAAATTATGACTTATATAGAAAATTATTAAATAGAAAAAAAATTATTAAATAAAAACTATTTAAAAAAAAATAATTAGTTTCTATATTAATTAAATTATATATTATTTTAAAATTAAATAAATTATTAATATTTAAATAAATTTTTATTAATAAATAATTTTTAAATTTATATTTAATTAATTACTTATATTTTAATTACCAATTTTACAATCTAAACAATTGGTAACTTAAAAACTAGATAACTAATTAAATATCAATTTAAAAGTTATTTATCAATAAGTGAAATTAATTTAGATATTATTTATCAATAATTTTTTAGTTTTTAATTTAGTCACAATAACAATTAATTATTTTTTAAAATTAATTTCTATTTAATGATTTTCTAGTAGTAATATTAGTAGTATGTTTTTTTTATTTTCTTTAAATACATATTTTTTATTCTTTTAATATTTGAACTTTTATATGTTTTAAATTTGACATATTTTTAATTTAATCACTTTTTAGTATGTTAATTTTAAATAATATAAGAGAAATAAGTATCACTAAGTTGCAATTTATTAAAAACATGTGAAATGTTAATGTTTTAAAAAATTAAAAGAAATATATGATTACCATCTTATAAAAACTTAATAGAGTTAAAGGTTTGTTTTATTTTTAAAAATTATATATCTAAGAATTAACAACATTTGGACTTAGGGCATTGGTGTGTGTTTGAAAAATATAAGTGATAAAAATGTTTGGTTCAGTAAATGAATGTGTAGGCTTCACTTCATATTAAAGCTGCTTTTGGAAACTAACATCATGAAATAAAATCTTAGTTTAATTTATGATAGTAATTTTTTATTTTCAATTTCATAGAATATATATTATAATAGTATAATAATTAAAATAAATATTTAATACTCAATATCTTAAATATTCATGAATCACATCTTCGACATTGTATTAGAAACATTTAAAATAATGTATTAAAATATATTAAAAATAGGAATATAAAAAATAAATTTTTTTTAAATAAATTAAAAATTATTAGACAATAAGTCTTAAAATAAAATATTTTAACTTATTTTAATATATTCTTTAGGGTTCATTCATAGACAATCATTTCATTGGTATAATAGACTTCCATCTAGTCTGTTCTTAGAATTCTTTATGAATAGGTATAGTCTACCTATGTATCGTTTTTGTTAACATGTGGGTTTTGGTCTAGTCCCTCCATATTTTTGTATTTTCTTTCTTTTTCTTTTTTTTAATAATACTTTTTTTATGTGATGGCAGATGATTGTTGTTATTTGAGATGTCAGCCTAACTGAGATGTCAAGTTGCATAGTGATGCCTAACATGAAAATTTTCATTAAAAAAAAATATATTCTTAATAAAAATTGTTGAGAATAATATCAGTTATTCCCAACCGCAATTGCAAAATAAACAAATAAATGGTGTATAATGTCCCTTTCCTTTTGGTGTAAGCATTTGAGAGCACCCAAAACCAATATTTCTTACAACTTTCAATTTCTTTGCATCATTTTGTATTTTCTGTCTCATACATTATTTTATTTACTATACTTTACTTCTTTTCTTTTCGTTTTGTCTCTCCATAGTATAAAAAATGTAATAACATCATGAAAATTCCTTTATATTAGAGTTAGTAATTTTATCAACTCAATTTGTTTTTCTCAAATTAAAGAAACCAAATGAAAAAAAATGTATCATTGAAAAGATGATATATGATACACCTAATTTCTTCAACTTAAATATATTTTTGTCTATAAAAAAATACACTTTAAAATTCGAATGGCAAAGAACTAATAATTTTCTAAGTAGGATTTATTTGAAGTATAATAAAATAAAAACAAAAAAAAAATCATAAAAATATGAGTAATCTGAAGTTTGTTTATTATTAGAGTAAAACTATATATAATTTTCTTAAAAGAGATATAACATTTCTGAGACCACAAAAAATTCTTTTGTCTTCTCATATATTTAATTTAAGCTTAAGGTTTGTATTTTTCTAAAATGAGTAACTTCTTTCCTTCTAAATTTGGCTGGTGAATTATGTCTACAATTTTATGGTGTATCTAAAAAAAAAAAAAAAATATTTTGAGTCAAAACAATATTGGAGTAAAGTGCTTGAACTTAAACAACTACTTTTCTCATCCCTTATACACATACTAAATCTAATCTCTTCATGCAAGGTTATAAACGAAAAATTGATTTTTCATTTACAATAGCATTAAATATAATTTAAAACTTGTTTAACAGCCACAAAAACATTATTTCCTCGAATTTACAAAATCAGATTATAAAATTTACAAATGTAGATAGTTTTTACATTGATATTTAATGGCAATGTAATACTATATATAAGTTCATAAATTTGTTAACTTTATAATAACTATTTTTAAGAAACCACATTTATCATAATTTCCAATTGATCAATAAAATAAAACTTCTACAACAAAATACGTAAAAAAGTGAACTTTTGTTTATTACAAGTCTTTGATTAAAAAAAATAAAAGTAGTCTTGAGATCGCCAGTGGGAGTAGGTGAGGTATAAACAATTATAAATTCATAATTTTAAATATTTAGTAGATATTAAAGTTATCTCTTTTGCTATATTATTTAATTATGAAGGAGTATCTTTTTGCTAAAAAAACAACAAATAGTGAAATAGTGGCTGTGTCTGGAGTGTGAGTAAAGGAAAGAGTTATGATACATACAATTTCAATTTCATTACAATTATTAATATTATTATTTTAATATTTTTTAATTATAAATATATCCTTTATTATATATTTATTTTTAAATTCATTATATTATAGTTATATATAATTTCAAAAATTGTTAAAGTATCATTTTCCTACAGAAAAATGAAAATAAAATGGACAACTCAATTTACCCTTAATCCAATGCATCCTAACATACTTCCCAGCACATATGCGTTATTCCCTCTTCCTTTTTTCTTCTCTATTCCCATTTCATTCCTCTGCTCTGTTCCAACAAACTTCCTCTTCTCTCCTTTTCTCTGTCTCTTCCCATAAAGGAAGAAAGAAAAAAACAGAGACATTGAGAAGTAGAGAGAGTCTCTGCACAAACACATCCAACTTTCATCCTAATTTTTCTTTCTCCGCCCACACTCTCATCTCCCTATTCACCTTTTTTCTCTCCTTAAGTAGCTCCACAATAAAATTCCGCTTATCCCTTCAACCCCCGCCTGTTGCGCGCCTGAAAATTTTCAATTTTTCGCTTTCCCAGAAGACCAATTCGGCTTCTGGCGGAGACCCGCTTCACAATTTCAGACAAATTTCATTGATTTTTCGATTTGTCTGGATTCTAGTTTGTTTTGAGCATCTGGGTCGGCGAGGGGTTGCCGGATAATCATGCCGCCGGCTCTGATGGATCCTCCATTGCCGGAATCGTCTTCGGTGCTGTCTTTTTCCTCCGACATTGTTTTTCCGGGAACGGAGCCGGGTAATCGGCGATTCGGGGATCTTAGAGGTCTGCAGTGGCGTATAAATCTTGGGGTGTTGCCATCTTCTTCCATTGATGATCTTCGTCGTGCCACAGCTAATTCTAGAAGGAGGTAAAGGGGCCAGTTTAATGATCATACCTTATTAGTTTTAATCCAATCTGTGGTGTTTGTATAATTGTATCCCTCAAGGTTGGTGCGTATTTGATAGCTTTGTTGTTAGTGATAGCCTGGTAGGTGTTCTAGCCAAAGTTATACCGAGTTTGAGATTACTTCCTAGATGTTGATGATAAATTTAACGTCTAACTACATGATATAACTTTTTCTTTTCTCATTATGTCTAATTTCCCTCCTTCAACTCTCAATAATAACGAGGGAAGTTCGCACCTTACATTTTTTTGGTAATGGAGGGAGACACATACATAGAGAAATTACAGGATATTTTGGCAATTTACATTCGAGAATGCTTACATACGTGTTTGGGCGAATTGGGTTTGATACTATCTTCATTTTTGTTCCCCTTGTCAGGCCAATATAATCTTGTATCAAAGTTTTGTTTCTTTGGTTGTTGCATAAATTATGGATTTGGCTCTTTACTGCCTTTTCTATATCTCGTACAGTGTTGCCAGGACTGAGTTTTAGATCCACCTGTTTATTAATGTCTGTCATAATTGTGCATTAAAAACAATTGCATATTTGTTCAGTTAATAGCAATTGTTTGGGGATGTATCTTATTTAACATGAACTGTTTATAATCTTGTCAGATATGCCAGTTTGAGAGGGCGCCATTTGGTTGATCCTCATATTGTAAAGGATGAAAGTAATGCGCCCAATCTTGTCATGGATAACCCACTTTCACAAAATCCAGGTAAACCCAAGCATATTCTCTCACCTCGTTCCTGTACTTTTGTTGTGGATAAATCTATATATATCTGATTACAATCCGTGATTTAACCAATATACTTTCATAAATTCCTTTATATTGAGTGGAGAGAAAGTTATATATCTTATGCTAATGTACAATATTTTCTTCCACCTTTCCTGAGATTGGCTTAATAAGAGCTTCATGTATCCTTTTATTTTATTTGTTGACAGATCATATATCTATTGTAAATTTTCTATTTTCCAAGATTTTGCAAATATATATCACCCCTAAAGGAATATAGCAATGTTCCATTCTCATTTCAAACCCATGAAAATGTTAAGCTAAAAAAATAATGACGGGTAAACTGTTGAGGTGAAGAGGGAGGATACAGAAAAAGCCAAGCTAATAAATTGTTTCATATCTTGTCATAATGTTGTCTCAACATTGAAATACATATTACTGATATAAGTAGATTTTTCGGTAGTCTGTCTAACCCTCTCAGTCTCTTGCCATTTGAACTCTGTCTGTGTTGACATTATTATCAATTTTTCCTATTTTTCAGACAGTACATGGAGTCGCTTTTTTCGCAATGCAGAGATAGAGAGAATGATTGATCAGGATTTGTCACGTTTATACCCAGAACATGGCAACTATTTCCAGACGCCAGGATGCCAAGGCATATTGAGACGAATTTTGCTACTATGGTGTCACAAACACCCTGAGTGCGGTTACAGACAAGGTAAATTTCTCTGCCAAGCAACATTTTAAGACAATATGTTGAATTTAAGTGAACATTTTGGGATGGTTGCCTTATTTTTCCTTCCAACTCCATGTAAGAAACTTGGGGAAATTACACTTATCTTCTCCCATTGTTATGCCAAATGACACTTCCACCTCCTCTAGTTTCAAGATAGACACTCATTTTTTTTAAGCTTTTAATAAAATAACAATTACACCTCCTTTACCTTTCAAAAGACACTCAGCTCCTTATGTTTTTAGTCAAGTGATATTCATACGCTTTATATTTTAATAAAGTGATACTCGCCTCTATTTTATTTAAAAATAACATATTGGCTAAATTTTAATAAAAAAACTATGAGTATTTAAACTTAAAGTTTTATGTAAAAATTTAAAGATTTTTTTTATAAAAGAATTAAACAATTTAATTATCATATGTTAACAATAACTAAAAAAATTATATTGTCTCTCTATTATAAATTGTCATATAAAAATATTTTTTTTTTGAGAAAACATTGTTTTAATATAAAAATAAATAAATAATTATAAAATGTAAAATTATATTTATTAACTTATTATTATATTTAAATATAATGTTATATATATATATATAAATAAATAAGGAGTATGAATCTTATCAATAACATAAATAATGCAAATGTCTATTTTAAAAGTAGAAAAAGTATGAATGTCATTAAAAAATTCTCAATGGGGGTGCAATAATTAAATCGTTTGATTTTTTATTTATAAAATAATATTTAATTTTTATATTTATATTTATATTTTAAAAATTTAATTTTGAATTTTCATAAGTTTTAATTAAATTTTATCCAATATGTTATTTTCAAATAAAATTAGGAAAGTGAGTGATACTTTATTAAAAACATGAGATGAATGTCATTTTGTTGAAAACATTTTTGCCGTCTCATCTTTAATTCAAGTAAGCCTTCTTATTTATCATAAGTGTCTCATTTTTTCCTTCCAACATTATATAGTTAACCATAGCACATGTAATTGAATGAAAAACTTGACTATACTTATCACAAAAAGGCAAATCATACGGTTTGCTCATATCCACTTTTATGTTCTCTGGGGCATCAACAATCATTAATTACTATATCTATCATCCATATCCTTTACTATCAACAAGTTTGTAACTACTTTTGCATGGATTACTATTCCATTATCTGCATGTATACTGAACATTATCTTATCTATTGCAAGATCAATTGATTAAATTGTTGGAAATCTTTTAGCTGGTAAATTATAAATTTCCTTAGTTTGACATTGAGGTTCCCATATAACTTGTTTTGTGTGATGCAATAGTTAATATGATATTATTGGGCTTATTTCATTCATTTATTTTGTAGGAATGCATGAATTACTTGCTCCGGTGCTTTATGTACTCCAATATGATGTGGAGTGTCTCTCAGAAGTTCGAAAGCTTTATGAAGATCACTTCACTGACAGATTTGATGACCTCCTTTGTCAAGAGAATGATCTTTCTTACAACTTTGATTTTAAAAAATCTTCAGACTCGAAGGAGGATGGAATTGACTCCAATGGAAATGCAAAGAAAATCAAGAGTCTTGATGAGCTTGACCCCAGCATACAGAACATTGTATTGGTAAGTGACGCTTATGGGGCAGAAGGTGAACTGGGCATTGTTTTATCTGAGAAATTCATCGAACATGATGCTTATTGTATGTTTGATGCTTTGATGAACGGGGCTCGTGGTTCAATTGCAATGATCGATTTCTTCTCTTATTCCCCTTTGCCTGGGTCCCATACTGGCTTGCCTCCTGTAATTGAAGCTTCTGCTGCATTGTATCATTTATTGTCTCATGTGGATTCATCTCTGCATGGCCATCTTGTTGATCTCGGGGTTGAACCCCAGTACTTTGCTCTCCGCTGGTTGCGAGTTTTATTTGGACGAGAATTTTCACTCAGCAACCTTTTAGTAATCTGGGATGAAATATTTTTATCAGATAATAGTAAAGCGGATAAAGATGCTGAGGACAATGCAGACTCTGGTTTTAGGATCTTCAATTCGTCTCGAGGAGCATTTATCTGCGCTATGGCTGTAGCAATGACGCTTCATTTAAGATCTACGCTTCTAGCTGCAGAAAATCCTACAACCTGTCTTCAGAGATTATTAAACTTCCCAGAGAACACTGATATTCAAAAACTAATAGAGAAGGCTAAATCCTTGCAGGCCCTTGCATTAAGTGCTGAGTTTTTGTCCACTAGACCTTCATTTGTCGAGTATTATAACCAGGCTAAACCAGTTATTGTCAGATCTCGCACCCTTTCATCTGACTCAATATCTCCCAAAGCTCCTCTGAGTTTGGTACCCGAGAGCTACTGGGAAGAAAAGTGGAGAGTTGTCCACAAGGCTGAAGAACTCAAACAAGATGCAGTAGAAAAGCAGGTTTCCACTCGGAAGAAGGGATGGACAGAAAAGGTAAAGTTCAGTTTGAAAACAGAATCTGACCCGTCTTCACCAAGCTCTAAGAGTGGTAAAAAGAAATCCAAGTCACCAGTTAGGCGCGGTTTGTTAGACGATCTATCTAAGGAACTTGGCTTTGAGGAAGATACTGAAAATCCCTACAGTCTTGATAATCTGCCTGCAACAGTTGAAGAGGAGCAACGGGAAGACGGTTTGGAATGTAGCAACAGTGATTATCCTGCAGATAGATGTCTAAGTCGAAACACAAGTGGTGTGGAAAACTCATCTGCTATTTCTTGCTCGGCTAGCCCTCCTAACGAGGCCAATGATCACAAAAATGACTGTGAGAAGAGTAGTGTTGGGTCTAATTTATCCCTTGATGGAATTAATGAAGCCTCACTTTGTAGTCCCGTTGATTCACCTCTTCCAATCTCTGATCATCCTGAGAACGCATCAGATACGACACGGAGAAATAATAGTAATTCTGCCGGAAATTCAACTACGCATTCTAAGGAGAGAAAATTGAACAGATTTCCGTGGCTATGGAAGTTTGGGCGTAGTAATGGCGAGTTTACTTTAGAGAAAGGAAGTGATGCTTCTGAGACAGTAAAACCTGCTAACAGTTGTGATAATCAAAGCAATACAGTACCCTCTTCTACAGCCAATGCACATTGTAGTTCTGTTGGCTACAAAGGGGAATCTACAGAGCAGAATGTGACGGCCACTATGAGGATTATTGGGCAATCAATGCTTGGGCATATCCAGGTATACTTATTTCTCATTGTCACACTCAAAGTCAGTTAGTTAGTGAGTGAACTCAGGTTACAATCTAAAGAGTAACTCAATTCTATAAAACCAATATAATAATTGTCAATATAAGAATCACCTGTTGGATGCACCAAAGTAAGAAGTAATATTTGTAGTTTAGGTTTGAATGTAGAGTGAAAGAAACAGTGTTATTGACATGAAATGTATGCTAAGAAGTTTTGTGTGGCAGGTGATAGAGAGTGCTTTCCAACAGTGGGGCGAGGGAGCATCATTGGATAACATGTCTAACAATGTTGTGGTTGGTGAAGAGCAGTTGAGTCCCATGTCAGCTCTGAAGGAGCTACGTAAAATTAGCAATCTTTTGTCTGAGATGTGACCCGAATCTTGCATTGATCTGTCCTTTGTGTATATATGTATTGTAATTATAATTTTTTAGTGGGAATAATTACTGAGATTCTTCTGCTTCACTTCTATATATACCTCATGAATACCATAGATTTGCAGTGATGGACTTGTAAATACCAATATTGGAGTTACCATCAAATAAAATATGGTGTTTCATTCCTGTTTCTGATTTCAATTTTGCTTCATTGCATTGCATACCTTGGATTGCATTTTACAGCACCGCTGCAAAAGCAATTCCAAACTAAATTGTGGTTAAGTTTGGATACCCTCAAAATTTGAATGTATCAAATGGATCAAACATGTATTCAATCGTATTTAAATTCTTACACTTTTTTTTAAAATTTTTATTTCTCTACTTTTTCTAATATTTACCAAATACTTACACTTTAATATTTTCATTATTTTTAAAAATTATGTTATAATTCGAAATTTCCCCTTCATTTTATATTTCACTATATTTTTTCCTTTTTCATACATTTGAACTTTTGTTTATCTTTTTTTAAATAATCATATTTACTTCGTAGTTTTTAAACTTTCATACTGCAGCTTTTTCATATTTTATTGGCGTTAGTTTGACACGTTTTTATTTTTGAAAACATCAAATTTTGTCCATAGATTTTAAAGTTTTAAAAAATATTATATTTTAATTTTTAATAAATATTAAAATTTTCTTATTATTAATCATATTTCAACTTTCTGATTAATCCTCGTTAATATAATATATATTTTCTATTAACAAAAGATCAATTAAAAACCTAATAATTAATTTGTATATTTATCTTGTTACTTTGAATAATCAAATCTTAACTATAATTATCATATTTTTTTTGGAAATCATAGTTTATCATTATTACAAAATAACCAATATTAGGAATGAAATTAAGTACACAATATAGATATTTTTCTCATAACATAGTTTATTTCATTAACATGGTTAAGATTCAAACGTGAATCACAAATTACAATGATCATGTGTACTGAAATTATATAACTTTATTAATTAACAAGTATATACATATTTAATATAATATTTCTGAAATTATAAAAAACTACTCTATCATAAAGAATGTTACTATATTACTAAATATATTATTATCACGGTAAATAATATTCCAGCAAATATATAAAAAGGTAAACTATATATTTTTTAGTATATGTTAAGATTTTACTGAAATTTGTTGAGGTGTCAAATGCCTAGTTGTTTATTATTGTGTTTATAATGAACAAGTGAAGATTTTAGTATGCGGAGTTTGTTATTTTATCGACATAGGTTTCTTAAAAATGTTATTATTATTACTAAAAAGTACCGAATATGGAATATTTAAAAAATTAAGCGTTTGAAAAATTAGGTTTCGTAAAGGAAGGAACATTAAGATTTTGAGGGTTCAGGATTGGGCGTTTGTGAAGGAAAATGAAGCATAGGTGCGATTTTTTGGTGTTTCGCGAAGGAAATAGAGGTGTCGCTTGCGTTTTGCAGAGAGGGATTTGGAGGGGTTGATGTTTTCGATTGAGTGGTTTTTGAAGGGAGAAGGAAGTAGAGTAGATGTGTGTTGTGATTTTGTGTTTTGGATTGGGAGTGCGATTGCGATTGCGCTCGAATCTTGAGGTTTTTTTTTTTTTTTTTCGTTTGATTGGGGTTTATTTGTTTGATTGTTTTGTAATATGGTTTTGGTTTGATTTTTGGTTTTTTAATGTTTAGTGTACTGTTATTTCGTTTGTTTGTTTGCTATTGTGGTTTTTGAGTTTTTAAGTTTGAATTAGTTTGGATTTTGTTGTTCAGTGTTATATGATTTACGATTTTGGGAGACGGGTTTTGCACTTTTTGTGTGTGTTCTGACTTACTGTGATAGATTTTGTTTCATAATGCCTTGCTCATTTTACAAAAGCGCCCATGCCGCGTAAGCAACCCGACCACGTAAGCGAGTTGTATTCTAGCATAAGGGGGAATGGGTTATCGAAAAATCATTTTCGATTATGAGTACCGACTATTTGACAACTAGAATGTCCTTGCGCCAAAATACAATTAGCTGAGTTGACTGGTAAAATAATAAAGAATTAGATTGTGGGTCTCACTTGCTTAGGTGACAAATTTAAAAAATTGAGCATTTGAAAGGTTAGGTTTCGAGAAGAGGAATGAGCATTGAGATTTTGAGGGTTCAGGATTGGGCGTTTGTGAAGGAAGCGGAAGAATAGGTACGATTTTTTGAGTGTTTTGTGAAGGAAGCATAGGTGCCGCTTGCGTTTTGCAGAAAGGGATTTAGAGGGGTTTAAGTTTTCAATTGGGCGATTTTTGAAGGGAGAAGGAGGCATAGCATAGGTGCGTTGCAATTTTGAAAAGGGATTTGTGTTTTTGATTAGAAGTGTGACTGCCATTTCGCTCGGTTCTTGAGGTTTATTTTTTCTTTTCGTTTGATTAGGGTTTATTTGTTTGATTGTTTTGGTATATGGTTTTGGTTTGATTTTGGTTTTTTAATGTTTAGTGTATTGTTATTTCGTTTGTTTGTTATTGTCATTTTTGAGTTTTGAAGTTTGAATTGGTTTGAATTTTGTTATTGAGTGTTTTCTGCTTTGCAATTTTGGGAGACTGGTTTTGAACATTTTGTGTGTGTTCTGACTTACTGGTGATAGATTTTGTTCCATAATGCCTTGCCCATTTTACAAAAATGCCCCTTCCACGTAAGCAACCCGACCACGTAAGCGATTTGTATTCTAGTGCAAGGGATAATGGGTTGTCGAAAAATCATTTTCGATTATGAGTACCAGATTATTTTACAACAAGAATGTTATTGCGTCAAAATACAACTAGCTGAGTTGGCTAATGAAATAATAAATAATTAGATTGTGAGTCACACTTGCTTAGGTGGAAAATTTAAAATATTAAGCGTTTGAAAGGCTAGATTTCGCGAAGGAAGGAGCTTTACAATTTTGAGGGTTCAGGATTGGACGTTTGTGAAGTAAGCAGAAGCATAGGTGCGATTTTTTTAGTGTTTCACGAAGGAAGAAGAGGTGCCGCTTGCGTATTGCAGAGAGGGATTTGTAGAGGTTTAGGTTTTCGATTGACCGATTTTTTAAGGGAGACAGAAGCAGCGCAGAGGTGCATTGTGATTTTGACGGGTATAGTGTTTTCGATTTGGAGTGCAATTGCGATTTCATTGGAAGTGTGATTGCGATTTCACTTGGATCTTGAGTTTTTTTTTTTCTTTTTTCGTTTGAATGGGATTTATTTGTTTGATTTTTTGGTATATTGTTTTGGTTTGATTTTAGTTTTTTAGTGTTTAGTGTATTGTTATTTCGTTTGTTTGTTTGCTATATTGGTTGTTGAATTTTGAAGTTTGAATTGGTGTGGATTTTGTTTTTGAGTGTTTTCTGCTTTGCGATTTTGGGAGTCTGGTTTTGAACTTTTTGTATGTTTCTGACTTACTAGTGATAGATTTTGTTCCATAATGCCTTGCTCACTTAACAAAAATGCTGCCAAGTAAGCAACCCGACCATGTAAGCGAATTGTATTCGGGCGCAAGGGGCAATGGATTGTAGAAAAATCATTTTGATTACGAGTATCGATTATTTGACAATTAGAATGTCATTGTGCCAGAATACAATTGCCTGAGTTGGCTCGTGAAATAATAAAAATTAGATTGTTGGTTCCACTTTCTTAGGTCGCAAATTTAAAAAAAATTAGCGTTTGAAAAGCTAGGTTTCGTGACAGAAGGAGCATTATGATTTTAAGGGTTCAGGATTGGGCGTTTGTGAAGGAAATGGAAGCATAAGTGCAATTTTTTGGGTGTTTTTGCAAAGGAAGCAAAGGTGTCGCTTGCGTTTTGCAGAGAGGGATTTGCAAGGGTTTAGGTTTTCGATTGGGCGGTTTCTAGAGGGAGAAGAAAGTTGAGAAGAAGTTTGTTGCTATTTTTTAGGGATTTGTGTTTTGGATTTGGCGTGCGATTGAGATTTCGTTATGATCTTAAGGTTACTTTTTTTTTTTTTTTTTTTTTTTTTTCGTTTGATTGGGGTTTATTTGTATGATTGTTTTGATATATGATTTTGGTTTTTAGTGTTTAGTGCACTGTTATTTCGTTTGTTTGTTTGGTATTGTGGTTTTTCAGTTTGAATTGGTTTGGATTTTCTCGTTGAGTGTTTTCCGCTTTGCAATTTTGGGGGACAAGTTTTGAACTTTTTGTGTGTTTTGACTTACTGGTGATAGATTATGTTCCATAATACCTTGCTCATTTTACAAAACACCCCTTTCGCGTGAGCAACCCAACCATGTAAGCGAGTTGTATTCTGGTGTAAGGGGTAATCGATTGTTGAAAACTCATTTTCGATTACGAGTACCAATTATTTTACAATTAGGATATCATTGCGCCAGAATACAACTAGTTGAGTTGGCTAGTGAAATAATAAAGAATTACATTGTGGGTTCCACTTGCTTAGGTGACAAATTTAAAAAATTGAGCGTTTGAAAGGCTAAGTTTCGCGAATGTAGGAGCATTGCAATTTTGAGGGTTAAGAATTGGGCGTTTGTGAAGGAAGCGGAAGCATATGTGCAATTTTTTGAGTGTTTTACGAAGGAAGATGAGATGCCGCTTATGTTTTGCAGAGAGGGATTTGGAGGGGTTTAGGGTTTCGATTGGGCGGTTTTTTAAGGGAGAAGGCAGTAGAGTAGAGGTGCGTTGTGATTTAGAAGGGTTTTGTGTTTTGATTGAGAGTGCGATTGCAATTTCATTAGGAGTGTGATTGCGATTCCGCTCGGATCTTGAAGTTTATTTATTTATTTTTGTTTGGTTGGGGTTTGTTTGTTTGATTGTTTTGGCATATGGTTTTGGTTTGGTATTTGTTTTTTATTGTTTAGTGTACTGTTATTTCGTTTGTTAGTTTGCTATTGTGGTTTTTGAGTTTTGAAGTTTGAATTTGTTTGGATTTTGTTGTTCAGTGTTATATGATTTACGATTTTGGGAGTCTGGTTTTGAACTTTTTGTGTGTGTTCTGACTTACTGGTGATAAATATTGTTTCATATTGTCTTGCTCATTTTACAAAAACGCCTGTGTCACGTAAGCAACCTGACCATGTAAGCGAGTTGTATTCTAGCGGAAGGGGGAATGGGTTGTCGAAAAATCATTTTCGATTACGAGTACCGATTATTTGACAACTAGAATGTCATTGCGCCAGAATACAATTGACTGAGTTGGCTGGTGAAATAATAAAGAATTAGATTGTGGGTCTCACTTGCTTAGGTGGCAAATTTAAAAAACTGATCGTTTGAAAGGTTAGGTTTCTAAAAGGAATGAGCATTGCGATTTTGAGGGTTCATGATTGGGTGTTTGTGAAGGAAGCAGAAGCATAGGTGCAATTTTTTGAGTATTTTGTGAAGGAAGCAGTGGGGATGGCAAAGCGAGCGGGTCGTGCAAGCTGAACCGCGGGTAAAAAACGTGGGGCAGGATAACCTTTTCAACCCGCTAATTTGCATGAGCCCGCCCTGCATAACCTGTGGGCCAGCATCGGGGCAGGCTGGCCCGCCAACCCGCAAAAATAATAAAAAATTAATTGGCATTGACAACAGGGGTAAGTTGGGCAACTTAATTAGGTTTTCAAAACATTTCAAAGAAACACAATCGCTCACAGGGGCTCAGCTGCTGCTCCAAAACGCACACCACGGTTTACACACAACGCTCTCTCTTCTCCTTGGCAACGCCACCACGCTCACTTTGCCAGCACTGTTGGTCGCTCTGCCAGTGCCTCTGCTTTGCGCCGCCTACGACCACTCACTCTGCCTGCGTTGCAGCTGCCGCTCCACTTCTGCATTGCTGCCAGTCCACACCGTTGCTGCAGCTGCTACCGCCACTCCTCCTTCACCACACAAGGCAGTTTTTTCTTCTTCTACAAATTAATTGGAGATTTGTGTTTATGTGGTTTGAAATTTTGATATAAATTGGGGATTTGTGTTTATTTGATTTGAAATTTTGATATAAATTGGGGGTTTGGTGTGTATTTGGTTTGAAATTTTTATGTAAATTGGGGATTTGTGTTTATTTGGTTTGAAATTCTGATATAAATTGGGTATTTGGGTTTATCTGCATATAAATTAGGGATTCTATATTTTCCAACAGGATCTCAATTTGCAAATTGATTGTAATGGATGATGAATGTAACATGCCTCTTTGTGAGTTTGAATTGGAGGAAGATGATAATACTGAGAAACAATCTGAAACTGTTGAACCTAGAAAAAAGAAAAGGGATAAGACTAGCACATCTGATTGTTAAAGGTAATTTACTAAGATTGGGGAGGGAAATGATGGAAAAGAAAGGGCAAAGTGCAATAGTTGCAACAAAATATATGTAACTGGTGGAAGAAAATATGGGACTTCTCATTTAAATCGTCATATTATGAAATGTGTTAAAAGAAAATCTGAAGATGTGGGTCAAATGATTTTGGAAATGCATGGAAAGTTGAAGGCAAAAAAAAGATCAAGTTGTACATCGGGAATTGTTGTCTAGTCTAGTTATTAGCCATAATTTGCCTTACAAATTTGTTGAGTATGCCGAACTTAGGACTTGGATAAACTACTTGTGTCCTGATGCAATTATGATTTCTAGAAACACTGTTAAGGTTGATATTGGGAGAATGTATATGAAAGAAAAAATAATGCTTAAGGAATTGCTTGCTTCCATTCCTAGTAGGATATGCTTAACTTCTGATTTGTGGACATCTATTAATACTGGGGGTTTCATATCATTGACTACACATTTTGTTGACCTGAATTGGAAGTTAAATACCAAGCTACTAAACTTTTATCATATACCTCCCCCTCACACAGGTTTTGAGTTGTATAAGAAAATTAATGAATTTTTACAAGATTGGGGACTAGAGAAAAAGGTGTTTTCTATAACTTTGGATAATGCTTCTGCTAATGATGTTCTCCAAAATACTTTAAAAAGTAAACTTATTTTGCAAAATGGTTTGATATGTGGTGGTGAATTCTTTCATGTTCGTTGTTGTGCACACATATTGAATTTAATTGATCAAGAAGGATTAAAGGTGCTTGGTGATGCTTTTGACCAAATTAGAAATAACATCAAATATGTGAAGGATTCGGAAAGTAGAGCGGTGAAATTTAAACAATGCCTTGAAAGGTTTAGTGATATTGATGCATCATTTGGGTTGTGTATTGATGTCCTTACAAGATGGAACTCCACTTGTTTGATGATTAAAATGCTCTTAAATATCAACGTGTTTTTGGAAGCTTGCATTTGGTTGATGAATCTTATAAATATTGCCCTACAGAGGAAGAGTGGGAGAGAGCTGGAAAAATTTGCAAGTTCTTGTTACCCTTTAATGATATCACTAACTTGATTTATGCTATAAGTTATCCTACTTCCAACTTGTATTCTTTACAAGTTTGGAAAATTCAGTGTTTGTTGATGGAAAATGTGAAGGATGAAGATGTACTAATTAAGAACATGACTAAATTGATCATAGTAAAGTTTGAGAAATATTGGGATGAATATAACGTTGTACTTGCATTTGGTGCAATTTTAGACCCAATGATGAAGTTAGAAACATTGAGATTTGCTTTGAAAAAATTGATTCACTTACTTGGGAACTAAAATTGGAAAAGATCAAGGAAAAATTATACAAACTTTTTGCTGAATATTCTACCAAAGGTTTCACAACATCATCAAGTGTTCAAAAGCAAAAGCAAGGACACTCTTCATTCTCATCATCTACGTCTAAACCAAGTATTTTTTTATGTAAGTTACTTACTTTAATAATACTTATTAATGCACTTTAATTCATTTTTTTTAGCAATCCATTATACTAACTTATTACATCATTATAGGAATTAAAAATGTGCAACCTTCAAGTAGCTAATAAAGCTGGAAGGTGGATGATCCAACTTTGGATTTGGACTATTTAGAGCAAATAGATGTGTTAGATTGCTGGAAAAATAATAGTCAACGTTTTTCTGAACTTACTTTAATGGTTAAAGATTCATTGAGCATCCTTATAACCACAATTGCATCATAATCTGCATTTAGCATTGGTTCTCGAATTCTTAACAAGTATAAGAATCGACTTTTGCTTGCAAATGTGGAAGCAATCATTTGTACTTATAGTTGGAAGCATGGATTTTCTGAGGGTAATTCAATTATTTTAATTTATCTTATTTTTATTGTATTATTTTTATGAAAAATTAATTAATTCATTGTCATTGATTTAATGTATGCAGATGACGGAGAAGATTATAATTATAAAAAAATGGATGAAAGTTCTTCTAAGGCGGCATCCAATGTTATTGAAATGGAAGAATATCAATAATGTTTATGTTTATGTTTAATGTTTTGGTATTAGGTATTTTAAATGTTTTGGAAGTGGAAGAATATTGATATTTGATTTTTATCTTAATGTTTAATTTTTTGATGTTTGACTATGTTTGAAATGGAAGAAAAAAAATTCCATGTTTGATAGTAACAAATATATAAGTTCAATTTGACAATTTTTCAAGAGAAAAAGTAAAAAAAAAATTACTCAATTTCTAAAAATAAAAATAAAAATGAATGCGAGATGGCCCACAAATTCGTAGACCAACCCTTATGCGGGGCGAGACGAAAATTCTAGCTCGCAATAACTTTGCAGGGCGAGCCAAGTGCGGGGCTGGCCTATGCGAGGCATGCTGACTCGCTTTGCCACCCTTAGGAAGCAGATGTGCCGCTTGCGTTTTGCAGAGAGGGATTTAGGTTTTCAATTGGACGATTTTTGAAAGGAGAAGAAAGCAAAGCATAGGCGCGTTGCGAATTTGAGGGGATTTGTGTTTTGGATGGGGAGTGCGACTGCGATTTCGCTCGGATGTTGAGGTTTGTTTTTTTTTTCGTTTGATTGGGGTTTATTTGTTTAATTATTTTGGTATATGGTTTTGGTTTTTAGTGTTTAGTGTACTGTTATTTCATTTATTTGTTTGGTATTGTGGTTTTTGAGTTTTGAAGTTTGAATTGGTTTGGATATTTTTTGTTTAGTGTTTTTTGTTTTATTTTTATTTTAGGGGACTGGTTTTGAACTTTTTGTGTGTGTTCTGACTTACTAATGATAGATTTTATTCCATAATTCCTTGCTCATTTTACAAAAATGCCCCTACCATGTAAGCAACCCGACCACGTAAGCCAATTGTATTCTGGTGCAAGGGACAATGGGTTGTCGAAATATCATTTTCGATTACGAGTACCGATTATTTGACAACTAAAATGTTATTGTGTCAGAATACAACTAGCTGAGTTGGCTGGTGAAATAATAAAGAATTAGATTGGGCGAATTTAAAAAGTTGAGCGTTTGAAAGGCTAGGTTTCGCGAAGGATGAAGCATTATGATTTTGAGGGTTCAGGATTGGGTGTTTGTGAAGGAAGCAAAATTATGGGTGTGGTTTTTTGGTGTTTTGTGAAGGAAGAAGAGGTGTCGCTTGCGTTTTTGCAGAGAGCGATTTGGAGGGGTTTAGGTTTTCAATTGGACAGTTTTTTAAGGGAGAAGGAAGCGGAGCAGAGGTGCGTTGCGATTTTGAGGGGATTTGTGTGTTGGATTGGGATTGCGATTGCCATTTTGCTGGGATCTTGAGTTTTTTTTCCGTTAGATTGGGGTTTATAATTTTGATTGTTTTGGTATATGGTTTTGGTTTGATTTGTGTTTTTAGTGTTTAGTGTACTGTTATTTCATTTGTTTCCTAAATTGCTTTTTGATTTTTGAAGTTTGAATTGGTTTGGATTTTGTTGTTGAGTGTTTTCTGCTTTGCGATTTTGGGAGACTAGTTTTGTACTTTTTGTGTGTTCTCACTTATTGGTGATAGATTTTGATCCATCAGGCCTTACTCATTTTACAAAAACACCACTAGCATGTAAGCGAGTTGTATTATGACGCAAGAGGTAATGGATTGTCGTAAAATCATTTTCGATTATGAGTAACGATTATTTGACAACTAAAATGTCATTGCGCTAGAATACAACTGAGTGAGTTGGCTGGTGAAATAATAAAATATTAGATTGTGGGTCCCACTTGCTTAGGTGACAAATTTAAAAAATTGAGCGTTTGAAAGGCTAGGTTTCGCGAATGAAGGAGCATTGTAATTTTGAGGGTTTAGGATTGGGTGTTTGTGAAGGAAGCGAAAGCATATGTACGATTTTTTGGGTGTTTTGCGAAGAAAGCATAGGTGTCACTTGCGTTTTGTAGAGGGATTTGGAGGGATTTAAGTTTTCGATTGGGCAATTTTTGAAGGGAGAAGGCAGTAGAGCATAGGTGCATTGTGATTTTGAGGGGATTTGTGTTTTGGATTGGGAGTGCAATTGCGATTTCGCTTGGGTCTTGAGTTTTTTTTTCTTTCCACTTGATTGGGTTTATTTGTTTGATTGTTTTGGTATATGGTTTTTGTTTGATTTTGGTTTTTTAGTGTTCAGTGTACTGTTTTTTCGTTTATTTGTTTACTATTGTGGTTTTTGAGTTTTGAAGTTTGTATTGGTTTAGATTTTGTTGTTTAGTGTTTTCTGCTTTACAATTTTGGAGACTTGTTTTGAACATTTTGTGTGTTTTGACTTACTGGTGATAGATTTTATTCCATAATGTTTTGCTCATTTTACAAAATTGTTCCTGCCACATAAACGAATTGTATTCTGACACAAGGTTAATGAGTTGTTGAAAAATCATTTTCAATTACTAAATATATTATTATGATACAAATACATTTTTAGTATGACAAGAATCATGCAATTTTATTTTTAGTATACTAATACAAAAGTATCAATTTTCATATAAAGTTCGTTAAATTTAATTATTGAGGGTGTGTTTAAATGTTCATTTATTTGTTATAGATGGACATAAGCACGTCTAATTTTTATTTTATTTTTAAAAATAAAATAATGTGAAATAATATTATTATATTATGTTACTTTGGTAATGTAGACAATATTAGAAAAAGGTTATTACTTTGTAGTGACCAAGTTTGCATTAGATAAGTTAGAACATTGATTGACAAATGTTCTGCATAAATATGAATATTTATTTTATTTTTAAATTGCATGATCAACTAATTTCAAAACTTGTACATATTTGTGAACTCTTTAAACTCATATTCAATGTTAGCATCATCTTCTTTTTGCGAAAGCCTAAACTCACTAGTCGAGATACTTAACAAGCCTAATTACTTAGACAAAAATATCATTCTTCTTTATCATAGTTTGATCAACTTTTAAAATTTTAAATATCAATTGAGATTCTTTAATAAAAGTATCTTATAATGAATTACCTCTATAAAACAACTACTATAACTATATTTGAATTACTTCTATAAAAGAACTACTATAACTATAAAATATAGTTAAACTAATAAATTAGTAATTAATTTATCATGATTATTTAAAATCCTTAAAACAACACATACTAAAAGATAGCTTGTAATATAAAAAGTTATTGTATCAGAGTAACTTTTGAGAGTAAGAGAAACCTATTCTTATCGTGTATCTGACTAATTCTACACAAATGCTATTAAAGTCCAAACTACCTATCTGTATAATTTTTTTAATATCCAAAAACACCTTTAACCCAATAATAGTAGTAGCGTAGTGTCAGTTGGGTCCGATTAGTTAGTCTATAAGATCTTGGCTTAAGGTTAGGGAACTTGTAGTGTCATGGGTCAGATCCAATTAGTTAGTCTTTAAGGTCCCGACCTATGGTTGTTGGGCTTGTGGTGTCATGAGTCAGGTTCTATCAGTTTTAGACTCTTGCGGATATGATTAAAGCCGATCTAGACATAATTTTAACTGATAATAAACATTCAATATAACAATCATATTATTTTCTCCTCATATAATTATAATAGCTTAAATACCGAAAATTGACCTTGAACCGAGAATTAAATTGAAGAAAGACGATAAACATGACTGGATACAAAAGAGGCTGAACAACACAAAAGAGACGTGTATGATCGAAAAAAGACATAACTAAAACTCGGCTAGAAATCTTGTATTTCTGATTAAATTGAATGCTCTAGTTGAGATTCATCATTCTTGACTATAACAAATAGGATACATAAAAATGATTAACCAACCTCCATAAACAAAGAAAAAATAACAAAAAACAAATTTAAATTAGTTATTTATCTCTTTAAAAAAATTTCTTCCAATGACCATGCTTCCTAATGCCATATGATGTCATTTCCTACAACCAAGTTTGTTGTTCTAAAATTTCACACCTTTTCCTTTCATTCTAACCTTGTGTGTCATTATAAAGTTAGCACAAAAAATTCCTTAACATTTTTATTTCTTTAAAGGTATAATTACTTATCGATCCCTACATTTAGGGTCAATATTCAACTTAATACAATGGTTTTTAAGAAAATCAATTTGGTCCCCTTGTTTTTTAAGAAGTACCCAAATTGGTCTTTTTTGTTAACTCACTTCCAACGATGTCAAGTGGTGTTTATGTGGCTGAGATAATTGCTGATGTAGATTGTGAATTAAAAGACAAATAAGATTGGATGTTGTGTGAAGTGGCAAGTGGAGGGGTTTGATAGAGATTAGTAAAGTTTGGGGTTTCTCTCATTCATTAACGTTTTTTGGAGGGTGGTCTATCAACGGATAATAGGGTCGTTTCTGGAGGTGGTTCGATCCTAAGGTGTGTGTTGGAGGTTGTAGTGGAGTTCGGTTTTGTGGATTCGTTGTTGGAAGGAAGAATCTTCTGACACATGCTCAGTATCATCATTTCCACCATCATCATCACATTCCTTCTCATCATGAACAGTCACACCAATACCCTTACCACCACCACCACCTTCCTCACTACCAATAGCCTCAACATCAGGTTCCACACCATCATGCTCACCAATATCCTCATCACCATCATCCTCACCAATATCCTCACCACCATCATCCTCAACATCACCTTCCTCACCAACATCAACATCACCATCAGGTTCCACACCATTAGCATCACCAACATCATACTTACCCTAAACCCGACACTCAAACCTGCCTATGATACAAAGTGTACAAAAAATAAGTGAACTTCAAAAAATGTATTTGCAACTTTCAACATATCTATTGCATCAGCATCATCAACCAGAAGTTGCAATCTATTCTCCAACACTTCACAACCTCCACATGAATACCACACCTCTTGTACTGTTAAAAAACCCATCTCCTTTACAATGTTAACTATTTCAAAGTAACTTCATCTATCACAGTCACATGATCATGTTGATGTATCACCACCAATATATCTCACTCTATCACCATCAAAAAATCTTCCATTATGGTGGACCATAAGGTTAAAAAAAACTTGAGACAAATATGGAGTTTATAAAAGGTATCCCTGTAAAATATACATATGGTCACATATACCAAAAAAATTACAAACCAATCATTCATTTAACTATGTTAGAAAACAAATGTTGGACCACACACAATTTTTTTTAACATGATGAGACCCTACATCATAAAATACTTTGTAAATGTCCCTTTAAAGTAATCAAATACAGAACATAGAACATATAAAATAAAGCAAACAATTAAACAACATTTAAAGACCTCATAATTATTGAACCAACACAGTGTAAATGAAAAAGTTATAACCTTATAAAGGAACAAACACAAAACTGCACCAAATCGCACTTCACACAATCGCTGCACCAAATGACACTTCACATAATCGCTGCATCTCAAACCACCAAACACTAACACTGCACAAAATCACACTTCACTAATGTTAAACTATAACCCCAATTATCCAAACTCACTGGTTGCAATTAAAAAATCCTAACCCCAATCACTCACACATTCAAAAATCCTAACCCCAATGTTCATTTCTTCTAATATGTTAATTTTACCAAAACTATTCATGGCAACATTGCCACATCACTCAACTTGTCCACATCAAGGTTTTCTCGAGTGTACAGCAATCTTAAAATACATCAGTGGAAATCTTAACTAAACTTATCAACTCTATAACTATTGTACGAAGCTTCACATTTTTTTATTATACTAAAAACGAACTTGCATAAAAATTATCGTATAGAAAATAATATTTAATTATATGATTGATTACTGTAATAATACAGCTTACTTGAATAACTTTAAATATAATAAAATTTATGAATTAAAATAATTAAAATCGATGAGATTTAGAGAGAAAAAAGAATTAATATAATGGTATTGTTTGGTGTGTTGAAAAGGAGAAGTGCATCTGGTTTTGTTCCATTGGAAGGAATTGATATGATGGCCAGGTTCATCTCCAAGTCCAAGACGCTGCTTCGTCATTCCCAATCCCCGAAGGTCCTGATTGTGTGCCACCGCCACCGATCTTCGGAAGCCATGAAATCGAAGTGGGGGGAGATGGAAGGGGTGAAGTTGCTGGAAGACCATGCCCACCGTGTTATGATCATGAAGGCCACACCCGATTGGCTTCCCTTTCTCCCCGGTTACTCCTTCTGGGTCCCACCTCCTACCTCCCCTTTTTTCCACAAATTCTCCATCCCCGCTCAACCCTTCTTAATGCAAGGTTCTCTTTTTTCCACTCACTCACTCTTCATCTCAACCAACCCTATTACTCTTTATTCCTTCAATGCTAGATGAAGTTTTTGGGAATGCTATTATTAGAATCTTGTAAATATAGTGACTGTGGATATTATGATTAATTGGATTGATTGTAATTCATCCTATGCTCTCTTGTTTTTCTCTCTCAACAGCTATTGCCACCCCACGAGGGATGGAACTTACTGTGCAACTCAAGGTTATGGAACACACTGAAAACCTGGCGCTCTCTGAAGACGAGGAAGGATGATCATGATGGCAAGTAAGTAATAGTACTGCATGGGTTTGTGTCCGCTTTCAATGATTCAAGTGTTGCTACACAGTTTCAAATGCAGTTATGCAACAGAATTGTCTTTGGATTGGACTTGTTTGAGATCTCGCTGAGACCAAATAGTGAATAGTTTTCAGGGTTGCACCCTTAGCTCGATGAGAGAGGATTGGGTGCAAAAAAACTAAGCTGTTTGAAGATCATGGAGCTTGCTTGCATAGAAGACAGTGCATGTAAATGGAAATTCCTGCACAGGTGAAGTTCTACTGGTTGCTTTGGGATTAACTCTTCTCACGTTTTTTGGTCTCTTTTTTTTGTATATAGTTTGGGTCCTGACCAAGCACTTAAAGTAACCAGTTTGTGTAGAATTTTTTCAATGGTGTCATGTTGAACCTTTTACATTGGATGATGTATGTATTTGTGTAACTAATAAAGCAAAAGCTTCTTTAAGCATTCCTCTGAATGATTCAAACACCTTCTCAATTCAATGAATATGTTTATTCATGTATATATAACTGCAGTAGACTTTTATAAAGGGGTAAAAGTTTAGCACTGTTGCTCTAGTTGCTTGATTACTATTATAGAATTGCCTAGTTTCTATTGAGTTCTATAATTAAAGCGTTGATTTCCCATTGAAAGGCTGAAGAGCATTCCATCATAGAAGCTGACTTGCATTTTGTCGCTATTGTACGTGAAAAGGGTTGATTTATGTTTATGTCAAGAAAAGAGAGAGATTATTCATAGATCTATTCAATTCAAATTATACCAAAAAGAGTGCTAGAATTTTGAAGATTAAAAAATGTCTTAGAAGACTTGGGAAGGATCGGTAGGACTTATAAATTTGTTTAGTGTTGCCAGCCTTGCTGGTAACTTTGTCAAATCCTCTAATATGATTTAGGATTTGGATGCTCTCGTGGTGTTATAATTGAAAAAGTTGGGATATTGATCCAACAATTTATACAATATTTTTCTCTTTATTTCTCTCCACCATCATTCATAATCACATTCCATACTTCTCTCTTCTCTCATTCTCTCTCTGTCATAAAGTTTGATGAGCAAAGAACATTATTCTAATTGAGAAGAGATACATGCAACTTTAATTTTGGCATGAACTCACCACGATGAGTCTTAAGATGTTCGAATTACATTCAGAAGAGATTTTAAATGTAACTGATAGATCTTGGTTAACCGTTCTTGTATTTGACTCGAGAGCCATTTGATATTGTGGAAAGAGTCTAGTGTGAATTCTAAACTAAAAACTCAACTTCAAATATTCAAAGGCATACATCCGTGCAGGATCCTAAATTATTAATGTTGAATTTTAGAACATGCTTGCTGAGAGGTAAAAAAATTGTATAAGTTTAACTTTCTAATTCTTCAGTTCGATTTTACTTTTTAATCTACTCTTATTATCTTGATCACTTGTTATTTCTTTAGTTTGGTTTGCGGGACATGAATTTCCAAGTGAAAACCAGTTCTGGTTCTGCACAAATTCACAATTCATGTCAATGTCATTTGTATTTGTTCAGTTAGTTGACATTTTCAAGGGGCACAGTAAACACAGTAAACCTTAAAACCTGACACCGGGCATACGTGGTAAAGGTATATTGCTAGTAGTAGAAGAATTTTTTTGGGGTTATATTACGGGTTATATCCTTTGTGTGGGATTAATTCTCCCTAGAGCATCTGTGACCCTGATTTTTAAGTTCTCCGAATGGGCTAGAACTGCAAGTACAGTACAGTCACGTTGACTTCAGTTTTCCAGATTGTTCTGATAAGAAAGATAAATGAATCATTAAACTTGGAATAATAGTAGTCAATTAGATGTGTTTACTGTCTTGGTTTCTCAGTTGGAATAATAATCAATGAGGCGTGTTTTCTGTCTAGATTACCCAGTTCCAAACTTTGGACTATCGCTCGGGCAACTTTAATTTTCAAACGCACCTTTTGATTCAACTTGAAAGGGTGTACCCTAGAATGGCTTACGGAAAATGAATCATTGATAGTTACAGATAAAAATATATGTCACATACAATGACCAACGATGAATGCAATTTTCATTAAGAAAGTTAGTGTTTTCTACTTAACAAAGAATACATCCTTTTTGGGCAAGGGATTGAGGGAAAAAAGGAGGATTAAGTAGAAGAGAAGCTGGACTCTACATTAAATGGTAGTTTCCCTGATGATTCATGGAATTATAAGCATAGGTGGGCACGGGTAAGGGATCATCAAATGGATTAGAAGAACCCATGACTGGCATTTGTTGATGGTATTGAGTCTGTGGGTACTGGTAAGGGACCATCATCATGTTATGTTGTTGCTGTTGCTGAGGCATGAATGCCATTTGCACATTGGCTGGAGGTGGTATGTTGTTGGACATTGCAAATGGATCTTGCTGATTATGATGATTGAATGGATTATGTGTATCCATATCCCCATATCCATAGCCCGCATTTCGGAGTTGAAGTTGTCTCCTAGCATTTTCATCTTCATACAAACTGTCTAGTAATAGATTGTCAAACCCACCAGCCTGACTCAACAAACAAGGGAGAAAAGAACAATAGTGTTGTTAGCTTTTAGATTCAAAGGACAAACCATAGCCTCATTTAGCGGTAGATGGAAAACACTACAAATTATTCTTAATATGACATTGAATGGGGTGTATACATGTATTGGCCATTTCAAGCAGACCTCTGCTGTTATTGGCGTGTGTGAAATTGTACCTATAGCCAACATCTGTGAGATGAATGTCACAATAATAGTTTTGGGCCGCATTCGTTGTAGTGTGTGCCCGTAACATGTTCATATTGATTGGTATGTCTCTTATGTACATATGAGCTACTAAGTATGACAAGCAGGTAAAAACTGACCATTTTGCGAACTGGCGCTTGGCTTGTATGGGTACTTGGTGTTGTAACCAGTGCAAGTTCCCAACCAGAAGTTCCATTTATGTTAGCCAAAGCAAGATTGCTTGAGTTATTTCCTACATAAAATCGCAGAGTCTTAGAATTGAATCGATCATACAACAAGGATGGTTAGCTAACTGATGGACACGATTGAGGTTTTTTTTATTAATACAAGTTTGTTTTGATCCAGGCCTGGTAATGATTTATCAGACTGACTACGTGAGCAAGGAATGGCAATGGCACAGGTATCCCCTATGGTTTTAGATGAAATCATCTCCCATTTCTCCAATTAGCTTTGTGGAATAAAACAAAAGAGAAGTCTTTCATCTCTCATTTCTCCAATTATGCATGCAGTATAGAGTTAACGTCGTTAATTATCAACCACTCTTACCTCCGGGTGGAACAATTGCTAGCGCCAAAGCATTGCTTTCTTCTAGTTCCTGGGCTTTTGGATTTATTTCGTTTAGACCCTGCAAAGGTGACAGATATGTTATATATTCCGTCAAACCAACACCTCAAACATTTATACGATTCACATAAACAAAAACACACCAGCAAATCATCAGTAGAATCAGTTGATATCAAAGGAGGAAGTTCCACTTCCTCCTTCTGGGGCTCTGCTTCATCTTTATCGACCAGTTCTTCCTCTTTGTCTTCTTCATCTGGTTTTTCATTTGCTTGAGCCTCTTCGGGTTCTTTGGGTTCTGCTTCCTTTTTAGGTGATTGATCATTTTCGTGATATTCCTGATGTTGCATGACATTTATTAACGAACCATAACATGCGAATACGTTGTGGGCGTACACGGATGTTTTAAGAACAATTGACATTGGACCACTTTTAAGAAAACAAATAGCCCTTTTGCCCATTAGAGTGGTTTCTCCCGGATACCATTAACAATAAATGCAGAAACTTTAATCGAAATATGCCATAACTAGAACCAGAACATAGATGCAAAGTTGTTGAGTGATATTTAATAATGAAATGAAGTTATCGTGGTCAATCTCCACTTCTCCATATCAATCGGTGTGGGAAAATTGACTCCAGAACCCAATGCAGAACATACAACGAGTCTTAAAGCTATTCTATCAATTGCTAAGTTGTTTTAGAGTAATTGACTCTACATTTTATTCTACACTCTACACATAAGAAAGTAAAAGTTCTTTGGGTCGTTCTAAAAGTCATTATGGTCCTCCACTCTCTGACGAAATGGCTTAAACTTCATTTGCCATATCGCATGTAATAACTCCTTTATTAGTTTAGAAAGTCAAGCATATTGGTTCGTGGAAGTTCATACAAAAAGCGCATATAAGGCACGGGCTTTCTCGAATAAATTAGGATACCACTTTTTCTTACCAGTCTATTAGATGCATTCAAGGGTGCTTCTCTAACGTATTCTTCCATCGTGGCAAGAAAAGAACCAGGTGGCTGTTTATTAGGGGAAAGATCGCAGTGAGAAACTGTATACGATATCAAAATAAATATTGTTATTAATGAGCAAGAACCTGTCTCAAGATTGGAAATTGAAAATTCCTAGCAAGGTCCAATCTCTTGCAGTATTCATAGAATTCAGCAAGATTATCAGCCTGCACAGTTAGAATGATCATCAATTCAACACGTATGACCCATCAGAAACCACATTGAGAACAAGAAACAGTTCAAATTGAACAACAAAAGGAATGGATCTGAAGGAAAGGAAAACACTATTGTAAACCTGTTGGCTAGCTCTTTTATAAATATGTAACGCCTTGATTGCATCATATCTTGGCATATCAAAGAACTGAAACTTTCATTTGTTAGTACAGTTTAAAATTTACGAGTTAAACTGAAATAACATGTTAAACTGAAGTAGACGTTACCACATCCACAAGATTTATAATTCCATCATTCAGGGCACAATATATTTTGAAGCTCTCTTTCAATACCTGAAAGATGTTTTCAGAAGCGGAAAAGTAAAGTTAGACAACAAGTCCTCTCAGTGAATGGATTTCTAGAAGCGAAGAAATTTAAAATGTTTCCTTTTTGTGTGTTAGGATTGGATTCCTCTGAAATGAATTGCTTAACTTCGGGAAAAAAAAAGTGCCAACCGTTAACAAAAGAAAAATTAAAAGTAGATTTTAACAATCCATTATTTGTCATAATAATATTAACCTTGATTGTTTACGAATTGAAAAGTCTCACTTCTGTCTCTGAAATGAGAGCTTATTTTAAAAAAGTAATTTTTTTTATGAAAGTGAGACAGAACATAAGGATGAATCAGGCATAAACACTTTTGTCTTGTATGAAATCAATCCATGAGTATAGCAGCCGTTCCGGTGTCTAACACCTAAGCTCATCTTTATTATAACGATCATTATTCTATGAGATTTTAATTTTATTTTTATGCATTTCACTCTCTTACATCACACTACCTTTTTGCAACTTTTATTTCAATGTAACCATGCTATGAGACTCAAACTCTAATTAATATTTTATTTAGTTGTTAGTAGAAATATATGTTTCTAAGTAAAAAATATTTGTTTATTTTTATGATCTAAGTAAGATCTTATTAACCTAACTTAAAAATTTATGATCCTATGTATGAAGCTTATAATGAAGATATATTCTTCTAACTTGAGTGCGGAAGTCATTGGTTAATTGAGTGCTATTGAAGGTTATTGGTATCATTATCAAATATTATATGGACGTAATTCTAAAATCCAAAATCTCTTTGGTTTGCAAAATATCATTTGCAAGGATATTTTATTTGTTTTCTCTTTAGGAGCTAAATTTATTTGAAATACTGTATGACATTAAATGTAAATATTTGTTTCAAAAAGAGATTCAAATTTTAGTTCACTACATTCAGTGAACTAGTTTTTTTAGTTAGACCAACCTCATGTGATCATTTTACATACAATTTTGCACTATAACATGTTGGACTAATTTTATTCAGTTATACAATTGATACAAGACATATTATTACATAATGCTTAAAAGGGCTATTGTGTGAAAAGTACGAAAATTAAACAAGCATACCAATGCCAGTGCATACTGTATTAGATAATTGCTGAGAGCCAAACCTTCAGGCTGCAGGATATTAAAGAAAATTAAATGTTATTATCTATCTGAGGGAAATAAAATGCAATCATTTCAATGGCAAGAGATACATTCAGAGCATGAAGATACCAAATCAAAGTTTTCTGCACAAATTCTTACCTGACAACCAACTAAGCGGTATAGAAGTTGCTGCAGCGCAGGCAGCTGCTCCAATAGCCCTTCACTAGTCAACGACCGTGTTCTGCTGTGTCCCTGTCAAAGCTAAAAGTTACTAATTTTCTAAATGTAGTAATGAAAGCCGCATGGAACAATTAATGTGTGAATAAAATTGAAAGGCAAAGAACCACCTTGGTTATAACCGGTGATGGTTTTGTTAAACGCTCAGACTCGATGTCATATTTAAGGATTCTAAAACATTCAAGCCTTTCTTCTAAGAATAGTGCATAGGTTCGAACCCATGCAGAACAGTCCCAAGCTGTATTGAGAAATATAGTTAATAAGCATAAAATGAAAGAAAATTCAGATAACAAGAGGGTCTCACTGATCTATCTACCTTGAGGACTCGAGTCATCTTTGAAATTGGATATTTGAAGAAAACGTCCCCTGCGCGCATAGTTTATGAGGTCTTCTTTGAAAGTAGGATCACCCTCTCTCAGTATTCTATGAATAACAATCAATGTCTTTACTGCAACCTGTCATGTAACATGTCCTTATTCAGTTAAAAGCAACGTCAACAAAGTTTGCAAAAATTGTCGTCATCGACCATAACAACATTCTTTATCAACACAGTTTGCAGAAATCAAGCATAACAACATCTTTATCAACACAGTTAAAACACATCATTTTACCATATACGTACAAGAAAAACAAAATGAGCACTGATTGTTTATTATATGTTCTGATGCTAAGTACTTTTATTTTAAATGCACCGTTCGAATCCTTCCTTCTCCATTTTATGTCATGAAAATCTGAAACGTAAATTGAAATGATCGAAACCACGTTTTCAAATTTTATCCAAACACAGTCTTAGCTGTTGATGCATTCAGACAGTTACAGAGAGGACTTACAATCCAATTCCGGGTCTTTGCAAGCCTCCTAGCAAGTGTGTGTATGCAGTAAGCCACATCTGCCCGTGGTTGGTGTGCTGAAGTTGCATAGAATATCTCTGCAAAGAAGAGATAAATTTCACATTCTGGCATTACGGTAACGATCTCATTTCTAATTTCTTTCAATGCAAGAAACAAGATCTATGGAATTAAACCAAACATAATGCATTGAAAAATAATGATTCAAACCCCGATGACACTAATCTCACGATGAAAATAGAAAAAAAAAAAGGCATAATTTTCATTTTCAACAAAATCTGAGAACTCACTTCTAACATGACGTTCTTTTGGAGGATATTCTACGTGACTGGTAGCCTTCACAATAGCAATATCCAAATCCTTACATAAAAAAATAACAAGATCAAGATAGAGAAAAGCTGAGAAATGAAATCAATTGAGATAGAGGATTAATCGGCAGAAAAATGTAGAAAAGAATGAAAATTGATTGATGAAAAGTTAGAAAGAGATATGAAAAAATGAACCTTGTATTCGCTATTGACCTTGGCTAGGCCAACCTTGGTAGAGTCTTTGAGAGCACCGTAGGCCTTTCTTAAGCTCCGGAACGTTCCCATTCATCAAAGAATAGAATTTGATGGAAAGAGAAGGAAGAAGAGGAGCCACGATTTCCCTCCTCCTTCTTCTTCTTCTTCTTCTTTCTCACTGTGTCATGTGTTCCAACTTCCAAAGACAAAAAGAAGGAACCAACGACCAAAGGGTATTTTGGTAGTTTCGGCTCTTCAGAAACTTAACTGATTTATGGAAATATTTGACCACAGTTTGTGAATAGTATTCATTTTCAATAAAACAGAAAAAGCAGGGTTCCGTTTTGCTTTAAGCATAAAAAAATAAAAATAAAAAACAAAATGTTTAGTCTTTTGAATATTTACAGGTGGGATCCAACTATGCCTTCGGGGTCTCATTTTTTTTATTCCTATTGCATATAGAGTTTAATTTCTCGAGTAACCTTTTATGGATCCTCTTAACTTTCTTACTATCTTAAAAAAAAAAAAATTAATAAAAAGTTATGTATTTAATGTTTTATAAAAAAGTTTAAATATGTTTTTATTCTTTATTATAATACGAATTCAAACTTTATTCAGGTACTTATAACATTAAAATATTGAAATCAATTATTCTATACGTGAAGGACTCATTCTAACCATTTTCAATTATTCTACTACAAATTAAAAATATTTGATAGATTAAAGTTTAAACCAATAAAAAAATAATTTCGTATTATAATATAAGCACAACAAATATATTTAACTTTTATAAAAATAAAATTTATTCAATACTTGACTTACCAAGAAAGCAGGTATGTTGTAGAAAAAAAATTAGTTATTTTAATTTTTATTACCAAAATTGTTAACAGTGATTTGTAAATAAATAGTGTGCTGAGAGAGCTACACTTTCAATTTCTTTTGTATTAAAGTTGGGTAATATATTTAAAATGTGAGCTGTAGAATTAGTTTCACCAAATCGGTTAACCCGTTTAATTCATCATTTTAGGTGGACTGAATAGAATGTTCAAACTCCTCAATTTTGTTTTTGTTTCATTTTATCACACACAAAATGAATTAGGGTTGGATCAATAATTTTAATTTTTAATATTATATAAATAATAAAGAATGGTGTAAACTTTTGAGTTTCTATTCCATTGTTAGTATAGAAGTAATATTGTGTGTAGTACCTAATGTTTGTGTTTAGAGAATTTCTTAGAAGGTTATTTTTTTTTATATTAGAATTTTATGTAAGAATTTAGACGATAAGAAAATGTTTTTTTTATAAGCTCGAGTTCCTTCTGGGTTTCTTTTAGAGTGACTTCTCTGTCTTCTGTTTTCGGTCTTTTCGACCTTCAGGTCTCGTGGTTTTCCAATCAATCATTTTGCTTATGCCGAGTGATTGTGGGGAGAACTTACAATCTATTCTCTATTGTTTATACCTTTTAATTAGATTCTTATTGTCATGAACTCGTTTGTTAGACTCAAAAGCGGATTCAATTACACCTTAGTCATGCTTTATAGATAAAATGACTTAACATTGATTAAATGACGTTTTAAAGATTTTATTTGGACTTAAGTTAATCCATAGACTGTGGGTCATTCAACAATCAACAGAAAGATTTTGAAATATGATAAAGAAGTATGATGAAGAAGGTGTTGTTGATTTTTGTTCTCGACTTTCTACCCTAATTTGTAGGTCATGCATGTTATGTTTTCTAAGGAATGAAGATTTTGACTTCAAGAGTAATTTGAGATGATTAATAGTTAGAACTTCATCTTAAATTGAAAATGATAAAAATCCCTTTCAAAGTTATATATATATATATATATATATATATATATATATATATATATATATATATATATATATATATATATATATATATATATATATATATATATATATATATATATACACGCTAAATTTAAGTGAGATTATTATGGAATCATAAACTTGAGATAGTAAATTTGGGTTGCATGTGAACATATTTGATAAATAGTGCAGTAACAATTGGATTTTGAATTGAAATTAAGAGTTATTCTATTTTATTTATCTTATTGTCTTAGTAATGTCAAGTAGTTTGAATTATTGTGTGAAGAAAAAACTTAACTTGAATGGAGTTTGATAGTTAACAAGTTGGTTATCTTGTTTTAGGAGTCCAAGAAAATGTTTGAATTTGTATAGTTAGATCATTTTTGTCCACAAAAAGTTTTGTAACTGAAATCTTTTGGGTGAGAATGCATTAGGTCTAGGAAAAATTAGTGTTTAATACTCAAATTTCGCTAAATATATTTAAAAAATAAGATCTTAAATTTTAGCATTTGTTTATATGGTTTAAATATATTGTTGCATATTTTTTTTATAATTATATGAATATTTGTGTGTATTATATAATTTTAATTAATTTATTCAAGAAAAAAATGACTATATTGGTTGATAATATATATACAATTATATTATGGTAGGATGATTGTATGCATTTACCATTTTTATTTATTTATTAAAATTCATGAACTATAATGAAAAACAGCATAAAACTAAAAAAAACAGAAACAAAAACATGGATTTAGAGTAAATTCATGCGAAATAAAATAAAATAAACTCCTAAGAATAACTAAAATAACTATATTAAAAAAGGAAAAAAAATAAGAAGTCAAGAAAATAAAAATTATCTAATGTGTAGCTCTCAAAAAAGATAACAAAGAGAATAAGATTTTTTTAGGATATATTATTTTACCAAAGACCAATAGATTTAAAGTCCATAGAGCATAAGAAAATCTAAATAAAATACACAATTCTGACTGTTACAAAAAAAATAAAATCTGAAGTCAGTCTTAACTTATTTTGATTTGTATGAAATAACAAACATTAAGCAAAAACAGCAAAAAAAGAAGACATGCAATTGTAAAATACACATTAAACTAATATTAGTATCATTTTTGTAACAACACATCTGAGATTACTAGAGCAATGTTATCATCTTTTTTTAATACAATATCAGGTAAAATGTTCTACATGAAAGTAAACATTAATATATAATAACAATGTCTCAGTATAATAGTTACACTAAAACCACAAGTTTTGAGACATTAAATATCTTTATTTTAAAATAAGAAGTTTAAATTATGAATTAAAAAGAATAAATTGATGAAAAATTTAATTTAGATTATGATGTGAAATGTGGTCCTTATTCTTGCTGCGGAATAACTAAATTTTTGCCAAGTGTCATGTTGTTGATTAAAACAATTTTTTTTTTTTTGTTTTTTGTTTTTCCTTTTTTCCCAACTTACTAGGAATGTTGGATTATTTGCATAGTGAAGAACAAAAAATTGAGTTTAATTTAATATTCATTTGCAAGTACATTCGGGATAGTTAGAGTTGGTCTTTCAATTAAAAGTCAATAACTAATATGCTAAAACTATAAAGAGATTGACCTCTCTCAATAAATATTTTTTTTTATCATATGAGAAACAAAATTATCAATAATGTTATACATTGTAGTAGGATAAATTTAATATCTTTATATTTAAATTCTGTATAAATATATTTTAACTATAGGTTTTTGTAAGGTAAATTAACATTTTTTTTAATAGTTAGATTAATCATGGGTTGTTAAAAAATATTGATCATATAAATCAATATTGCATTGATTTAAAAGGATAGATATTCATGTTGACCTTTGTATTAATTTATCATATACATGTGCTTACTATAAATTAATGAGTCAGCTGAACTTGGAACTGAGAGTTTGAGGGAGCTAATTATTAATGAAAAAAAAAGTGGTGAATAATATATCCATAATTGTAGGTTTTTATAGATCAAAATTATTTCAATATGATAAATTATATTTTAAGTAAATGCTTTTATCTATTTTTAACTTACATTCTAAAAGTATTTTAATAAACTTTTATTTAATATTTTACAGATCACATGTTCTATTTCATTGTTAATGTCTTTTGAGAGAATTCAATAAAAAAAATCATCAATGAACCAAACCATGAATAAGTCTATACATGCTACTTCCAATTCAAAAAAAATTAAGATGATGAATAAGATTCAAACTTATTCTTTAATTTTTTATATTAATTTTAAATTTCTTTAATATTTAATACAATTATGTTGATAAATAATCTTAAAATTATTGATTAAGTTAAATTAATGTTACCTAAATGTTTGGTAGTGAACTAACCATTTTATTTCATAAATATTAAAATAGAATTCATAAAGAATGGTTTGTCCAAATCAAAGTCAAAATTGTAAGATACACAGTAATGTTTCAAAGATGAAAATTTTATTATATTTAGATTAGTTTTTCTAAGAATAAAACAAAATTAAATGCTCTTTATTATGTTAAAGTAGCTTTTAAGAGATATATTAGTAAACTTTCAATGATTACTTGGCCTATAAAGAAGTATAAAGCCTTAAAAAGAATATAAAATAAAAAAAAGTTGGTCACAAATAACAATGAAATCAATTTATTAACTAAAGTTTGCTTCACAAAAATGATTTCATAACAGAAATTTAGAATGATAAAATCTTTATCTTGAATAACAACAAAATATTTGAAAAAATGAGAGAGAGAATGAAATAAAAACATTATTAAAAAAAAGAAATAAAATCAAAATTGTTATTGCCTACTCCCAGTTTTAATTTTGGTGACATTGTATGTACCAATTTGTTGCAAACATAGTCTGACAGTAAATTAAATCAGTAATTTGTTTCTGCTAAACTAAAATCTATTAGGAGATCACAAAAAGATTCATTCTCTCATTGCATATAACCAAACACTTTTGCTTCCTATGTTGCATTGACGAGTTGAGAAACATTGGCTACACACAAAAGGCAACAATGCCTATGATTCACCTAAGAATCTGATTTTTTTTCTCAGAAGAGTATATCAATGTTATTTTGTTGCCACAATTACTTGCACAGAGAGAAAAGAGAAAGAGAGACAGAGAGATTCATATAATGAATGGGAATGACAACATAACCAGAAGCTAACCGTTGGTGGCGCTTGGGTAGCTATTGAGGGCGACTGGTTTCATCAATCAACATTGGGAATCTGAGACCCAATTTCAAATTCAAACCAATCTCTCAATTAAACTTCACCCATTCAATCCTTCCAACTCCTGCACTGTCACCATGTTCACACCCTTTCAGGACCTTTCAAAGTTCTGATCTTTCACTATATTCCTCCTCCCTCACAGGTTGGTTTTGTTTCTTTTGCCTCAAACTCTTATGGGGTTAGACATTTGGATTCAAAGTCAAGGTCTTCTGGTTCGTGGTGTATTGGCCGTTTTGAGTACTTGGGGTATTTCGTGTGTTCTTCTGCTTATCACGAGTGCTTTTTTTTTCTCTCTCGATTTGAATAACTGAGGATGACTTATTTGTGATTCTAACAATCAAATCTCAAACATCGTATCTTGACTTTTTATTTTATTTTGCTGAACTAGTCCAGTAATTCACGATTCAATGTTCTTTTAAATACTCATATCCATGTGTAATGCTCTGCTGTTTTTTGCCCATTTCGTATAATGTTTGGCTTTGTTCCATCCTGCTTTGATTTCTAGAATTTGATCATTTGTAGTGCTCCTTTTTTTACTACTCGGGCATTTTTCTTTTGTATGTTGAAGAAGGTAATTGTGTAATTATACTTGATCAATGGATAGAGGGCAACTTAATATGCATTGCCCAGAGCAATTTCTGTACAATCCTCGTCTTTGTTTTCACAAAATTCATGTTTTGTGTTGAAGTTTCAGGATTTAACACATCAATATGCGGGATAGTGTGAAGAAGTCAAACGACAAAGGATCTAAAAAATCTGATCATTTGAAGGCACGTACGAAAGGGAAGAAGGATAAAGTGAAAGTGGAATCAAAATCTCATACAAAAAATGTTGGCACTGATGTATCAAGGAAAAGAGTTATCTCTTCCCTCAAGATCAAAGGGCCACGTAAGGATTCTTCAGATAAGAAATTGATTACTGGACAAAAATTGCCTTTGAAGAACAAAAAATCTTCACAGAAGCCATCCTTGAAGTTACAAGGCAAAAAAGCTTCTCTTAGCTCTAGAAAAGAGGGGAAAGATGCTGATGGGGAGGTAAAGCTTAAAAAAATGAAGAGAAAGAGAAAGAAGAAAAGACAAAGGAATAATTTGGATCTTGATGATCCTTCACGCCTGCAGAGGAGAACACGGTATCTTTTAATCAAAATGAAGCTAGAGCAGAACCTTATTGATGCTTACTCTGGAGAAGGTTGGAAAGGTCAGAGGTACGGGATAAGTTTTCCTATAGCTTTCTTTTTGTTTAAACAGGTTGGGTGAATAACATGCATGTTTTACCTTTTAGTGATTAATTTAGGAGTTCCTCTTAGTTGATTTTTGTTACTGTTATCATAAGAGGTGCATGCTCTATGTCACTTGAAATTAATCGCATGAAATTTTTAGAAGATTAAATTATTCAAGGGAAATATAAATAGATAAGTGACTGGTTTATTGAGTTTCAATTGAATTTGGTGATAGCCGGAATTTTCATGTACCCATTTAAGTTGAGTTTATGTTTTGCATGAAAAACTTAGTATGGTTATGCTATACCGTTGATTATAAACCAGAATGGATTGGTCTCTCCAAACATTTTTCATGGACAACAGCTTGCGGCAATGCAGTGTGATCTTAACCTGAAAACAATTATTAGCTATTTTGATCAACGCTAGCCCTTGACAAATAGCAGCGGGGCTCATCATTATTCTATTTTTTGCATTGATGGAAACTCCTTTCACAGTCGAGAAAAGATTAGGCCAGAAAAGGAGCTACAAAGAGCAAGGAAGCAAATTTTAAAATGTAGACTTGGTATTCGTGATGCCATTCGCCAGTTGGATTCTCTTGGTTCATTGAGTAGCATTGAAGATTCTGCAATTGCTCCAGATGGATCTGGTTGTCATGAACATGTGAGTATCAACACTTCATTGCATTAAAATGTTTCTGTATTCTTTCCATTTAATACTTGTGAACCAGCTTCACACCTTCTCTTATTTTGCTGATGGAGAGCCATCTCTCACGCATTTTCTGAAGTCAAGTTGTATCATGTATGGAATGACAAGGCACATTTTAAAAACTGTATATTCAGTCTTCTATTTTTCTACATCTAGATATTCTGTGCTAAGTGCAAAGTGCGAGAAGAACCTCCAGATAATGATGTTATACGATGCTATGGTACATGCAAGCGTGCTTTTCACCAAAGATGTGTGGACCCTCCTTTAGACACTGAAAATGGTGAGTTCCATTATATGGTAACAAGTTGTTCTTTAGGTTGCAACTTCCTGTGCTTTGACTTCATTAGATAAATTATTTGTTTAAATATATATTGCAGTTCCTCCTGGAAGGCAGAACTGGTTTTGTAAATTTTGTGAATGTAAGATGGAAATACTGGAAGCTATGAATGCTCATCTTGGAACTCACTTCTCCTTGCACAGTGCTTGGCAGGTTTTTAATCTTATAATCTCTTAACACCATTTATTTTTCTGTTTTCATCTCTCTCTACATATATAATCAATTTAGAATTTTATAAAATTACTAGCGCATGGGTAACAAAACATATACATACCAGACGAGAATGTACTCCCCCAATTTTCTCTTTCGCTGTTGTTTGTTAGACTTTGTTCTCTTAAAACAGTACTCCTCACTTTAAAGAATCCAAATCCATATATTCCTGCTGCTTCAACTAATAATTCCTCTTTGCCATAATTAAAGGATGTATTCAAAGAAGAGGCTGCTATACCTGATGGTGAGACTGCATTACTGAATCCTGAAGAAGAATGGCCGTCAGATGATTCTGAAGATGATGATTATGACCCAGAGAGGAAAGAAGACAGTCCCAATATCAACATGGAAGGAACTAATGATAGTGCATCTGATGATTTAAGCAGTTCTACCAGTCTGTGTTATTCCGATGATGAATATTCTCCAGTAGATGGTGTCAGTCATGAATATCTTTTTGTCAATAGCAGCATAGATTCAGATGAGTCTGAGGACAAAGCCTGTGGGCGTAGGCAGCGAAAAGCTGTTGACTACAAGCAGCTTTATGATGTAAGTATATGATGTTGTGCTTTAGAAAAGTTAATTAATATTATCAATTTTAAAACTACAACTTCAATGATGGTATAGAAGTTACAAGTTACTGACTAAATGGGATTGGTAAACTATCCCGACATCTATTTTGATGAAAGTTGGTAAATATTTCTGACTCCTCTGTAGGTTTTAGTGTTTTGATATGTATTATTCCAAATAGATGTATTGCTTACCCTTGGATGTGATGTAGACAGATAATCATTATGCGTCGAAATACTACTAAAAATGGAGTCCCTGATTTGTTTGCTGTCCTATAATGGAAAAGAAGTTTCATCTGAGTTCATTTTTCCAGGAAATGTTTGGGAAGGAAGCTCCTGCATATGAACAATTGAGTGAAGATGAAGACTGGGGTCCTGGCAAAAGAAAGCGAAGGGAAAAGGAGTGTGATGCTGTTGATTCTCTTATGACTTTGCATGAAAGTGAGAATAAGCACCCCAATAATGAGCAAAACAACATGACAATAAAATATTCTTCTAGCACAAATATGAAGAGGCATTGTTTTAGGATTCCGCGTGATTCAGTTGAGGTACTACTAGAAACACTTGGTCAATTTATTTATTGTTGGGTTGTGTGTGCTTTAATTTATTACCCTTCATCTTATGAAATGAGCCAGAAGCTTCGCCAAGTTTTTGCTGTGAATGAACTTCCTCCAAGATCTATTAGAGAGGATCTTTCAAAAGAACTGGGACTTGACACTGAGAAGGTGACGACTTACTTCTTTTCTATCTTCCATTCGAATTTGCTTTTGAAGTTTTTCTCTCGAAGCACACTTCCTAGGTCCCCATAGTTACTCCAATTAGTTCCATTTTGTTTGCATGTCTAGAAACACTTTATTTGTTCAAACTTTCTGTCACTAACTTGTGATAGAAAATGCAGGTCAGCAAATGGTTCAAAAATGCACGTTACTTGGCGCTTAAAAACAGAAAGGTAAGCCACACTTTAATATCTCATTGTTCAATTATGCAAGTTTATTTTGTCGTCCTTTTCTTATAAAAATTTCTTGCACCAGTAGCTCTTTTTATAACTGTCATCATCCCTTCTATACACCATCTAGTTCTTTATAGTAGTGTTTAAATTTCACTTATTTTGCTTGTGAAATTTTTTGAACAAATGTCAAGCCTTGTAATTTTAGATTACTATAATAAAATCATATAATAGGCATTGCCTGATGATTAAAAACAGATAGAGGCCTTGGAAATTATATGATGAAAATTCTTGTCTTAATGAGAAGACTAAGAGAGTAATCTTAGCATTTTTTGTAGATTTGTCAGACAGTCAAATTCTGTAGTCCTTTGAAATTTGTATTTGAAATTTGTAATGAACTCTAATTTGAGTGGATTCTATTCAGCATCAAGCAGAAGGAGAAGCAAATCAACTTAAGAGAATCACTTCCACAAAGAACTCCAGATTACAAAATCAGGAGAATACTGATCTTTTGAAATCAAAGACCTTGAAAATTACAAGTCATTCCGAGAAGGATGTTAAAAATGTCAGTGGCAGAAAGAAAATTAAGTTTTCTAGCAAGAAAAGACCACCAGAAATTCCTCCACCTCCAGGAGAAAATGGCAACAAGGTGCTTTTCTAGTAGTTCCATATTTTAAAGCATTGTATGCCTGAGAAGTAGTAACACGTCCATAAACCAGGCAAATCAGTTTCAAATAGAGCATTTTTTTCTTACAATCACTTAAGAAATAATGCCCTATGTCTGTTAGTAGTTTTTATCATATAGTTTTTTGCACTAGTAATTCTTTTGGATTGGGATGGTCCTCAGTTAACTAGTTTTCATTGTTTTTCCCCTTCAGGACTTAATGGAGATCAGTGATGATGTGAGCTTGAAGAAACTATTGAAGAAAAAAAAGAAGAGGTTGGTAAGTTTTACATTTGAAGGAGATTCTCAGACGGCAGAGTTGGAATTTGAAAGACTATGCAAATTGAAGCAAAAACTAGTTAGTATGAAGCAAAAATTAACAACAATTCAAAGTTTCAGAGTAAAGGGTTCAGATGAACCCCATTCTAATGAACCATCCATTGTATATGTACCCACAGCTGTTTTAAGGGAAAAATTTGAATGATAACTTTGATTGGAAAATTTATCAAACCAGGTGAATACCAGTTAATTTCTGTCACCTTGTATTGTTTTGAAGTTAACCATATTAATACTAGCTTCCTCACGATACCAATTCTTTGTCACGTCAGTTCATAATATTGGTGGTCATACTTCAAGGCAACTATTGTTATTCTGTACATACAAAAAAACCACACATTTCACCTTCAGTTGTGTTTGTTTCTGGTTTCTGGCATTTTGATGAAACGGATTTGTTAAAACTTGTTTTTCACATCTCATAATGAAAAGAAACAAGAAGAAAGTCAAAGATAGAAGTTGTAAAATTATACATGTTATCCTTCAATTTATATTGTAAATATCTATCCGTCAGTACTACAAATAATGTCATTGGTACCTTGTATTAAGATGATGGATTATGGATTATGAACATGATAGATTATTTATGTTATGTTAGATAACGTAATATAATTAATAATTAATATTATATAATACAATAAATATAAAATATTATTAATAATAATATATTTATAAAAATATTAATAATAATATAATCGTAAAAATAATAATAGTAATAATAAAAATAAACAAAATTAAAAATACCAGCAACAATAATAAAATTCTAATTTATATTAAAGTAAAATTAATTTATAATAATAAGAGTAATTTGGTATTTTATAAATATATTATTTTTAAAATTTTTTAAAATTTATCATTAATCTAATCACTATCAAATTTTCATAAACCTTTTTTTCAATTTTTTTCCTTACATATGATGACGAATAAAAAAAGAAAAAACATACTTGTAAAGCAGAATGTTTGACTGGTTACTTCTAGTGACTTTTTATGCTTCTACACAATGCAATAAAGCAGAGTAGTTAAGGCATGTGAATAAACTTAGTATTTTAATCAATGACTAACTCATGCTTCCTATCTACTGATTAAAAAGTAAAGGTTTAAATAAGTTTATCCCTGGATTTTACTTACGGTTCTTTATAATTGTGCTATTTTAATTTTCAGTATGATCTAGCAGTGTCTTACTTTGCCTCAAGAAATCTAGCTTAACCAGAAAATAAATGAAGTCTGATCAGGGATAATCCAAAAATCTTATTAAGCTAAAAGTAAATTAAATCTCTTTTTAAATTGCCAATTACATCCATGTAACAATCCTTACTTTAAGACAATAGCAAGGCAATAATCGAGTACATATTTTGTGTAGAACTGTTAAATTGTAGGTAAGCTAGTAAAGAATATGTATACTCTTAATATTAGAGGCTGAATGAGCCAATCCCCAAAAAGAAAGACCATAACTACGAATTACGTATACAATAAAATGGAAACTCACTGCACCTTGCAGAAACTAAAAAAATATTTAACAAAATTGAAAAGCTTCAATTCCGTTTTGCAACTAGTTTGAACTTCCAGTAAGAATCAGCTACAACGACAACGTGTGATTTATCTTTCTAGTAATTGTTTTAAATCATACATCAAGTTGATTTTCGAATTGAAAGGCCTTGTATGACATTCAACACCAGCTTGATATGCTACGGTAGCAAAGATTCCTGGTTCATGACAGATAACCATATCAGCAACTGTAACAAATATTAGAAGACAAAATAGAAATTCAAACCAGTGGATTAGTAACAAACAATATTTAGCTATACATAATCAAAAACCTTGTACACAGAAATGAAGGAAACCAACCTGGTGATATACAAATTAGACATCATGCCTGACGTGCTAAAGGCCTGTGTGGCTTTGGAGCTGAGAAGAAATAAAAAAGAGCATAAATATTATTTACGGACAACATATCAACAATATCTTAAAGCTTTAGAAGGTTGTGTGCTAGTAAGAAAGAAGGAAAGTAACTTGCCATTGGGATTTCCTTGCTCATAGAATGTTCGAAAGAGAAGGACAGCTTCTGATGCCATTATACCTCCAGTACATTTGAAACTCTTTCCTGATGAAACTTCACTATTTATAAGAAAAAATAAGAATTGTTTATTTACATACATTAGTGGATGTAGCGGACAGATGTAAGAAAGAACGAATAAACAACCTTTAATACATTTACCTACGAAGTAAAAATAATAACAGTAAATAACTTGCACCGTACAAAATATAATAATAATAATAATAGTAATAATAGAATAGATCAAGACAAGGGCATGCATAGATGGTGCTGAGTTAAGAGACATACTTATTGACTGGTGTGGTGTTACTTGAATGCAATGACAGTATCGATCCACAACCTCCAAATTTATCATTTGAACAGCCATAAAATACTTCCTTTATACCTGAAATACACAAACAAATGAATTAGAAATGACAATATAAAGAGTGCAACAGTAATAGATTGTTCAACTGAAGACTAGAAGAAGCATACCTAAAATTGATAAAGCAGATGCGCACATTATGCATGGTTCACAGGTAACATAAAGACTGCAGTTTAAGAATTTTTCAGCAACTTCAGCCATTGAAAGTCCATTTTTCTGCCACTGCCCTAGAAGCACGTCTATAGCTTCCATTTCTGCGTGCCTTGTGGCCTGATAATAAGAAAATTTATGGATGATAAAACGATTACAGCAACGAAGAACATCAAAGAAAAGTAGAATAAAGAATTGCATAAAGCTTCGGTGTGAAACTTGAAATAACTGTTAATAAGTTGTGTAAGAAAAAATGAAAGCTTTTTGTTTACAGTTATTTGATAACAAAAAATTGACAAGAACAATCAAATATTTTTCTTTATGATTAAAAATGGAAGTACTTAACTAAGAATCACATACGGGGCCATCAACGACTAAGTGAAAACAAACATTAACAAGTTGTGTGATCATTCACCCAAGTCAATAAAGCCGGTAGCAGAATGCAAGACACGTAAATTCCGTGCAAATATGAACCAATTACCAATTAACAACTCACAAATTATCACATTTCGGATGTTTTTTGTCATTTGAGGCGTGCAATGTGTGCTTACTATAGAAATTAATATTTTATTGTTTTTAAGGCCAGAGTGGGAGGGCTAAATCAGTTTTCACTGTGTAGGGCTTTTGTAACTATAAATTTAATAACGTGTTTAATTGTTATAAATATTTCCACAAATTTTCATCCGGGCAAATAAATATTGGGCATTCAGATAATAAGAAATTACGCCATTCATGTACAGTGGCATATGAGCCAAGCTTCATATTACTCAAATATTCACAACGGTTGAGTGAATACCCAGTAAATACTTAATAAACTTTTTTCATGCTATAACAAAGGAGACTTCTTCATTACTTTCCATAACCATACAATTTTAAAATTTCAGTTTCAATTTAGTTAGCATTTATACTGTGAAAAAATGTATGCTAATAAGACCTCTATGCAAACTTACAGAAACCAAATCTAATTAATTAAGTTTTCAGTAGAAAAGCATAACATTCCAAAGTAATCCACAGTTATAAACAAAAATAGATTATTAAAGGAACAACTAAATAGAAACCAAAGGATAGAAAATATATGCATGAAAACAGAGAAGAGATCATTGATCAAATTACATTTCGTGTCTCGGTAGTTCGGTTCCTGCCTGTGGCTATAACCTTGCCATCCTCAACAATTACACATCTGGCAACAAATACCACAGTTTACGTAAACCAAAGCAATAATGTTCCAATGAAATGATAGACATAGCCTCTCCAATCAAGATGACTAACGAACAAAGATTTACTTCGGCCAATTTTACACTCAACAAATTATAGGAAGCATACCAGGAATTACAAGTAAATGTTCAATGCACCATGTCTCAAGATTACTATGATGTTAAAGGAGAAAACAATAAGCCATTATTACTAAATATACATGCTAATCCAATGTCTAATGCCAATTGCTCAATTTGTTTCTTATTTTTTGTCCAAAATAAAAAGACCAATGAAAAGGGGCATTCATATATAAATTCGAAAAGCAGTTCAATGATTGGATTGCTGGTCTTGAGGAAAGCCTCAAGAGAAGATGTTTTGATGATGATGATTATTGAAGATGAAGATGCTATAGATGTTTTAAAGTGTTTTGCTTTCATTGTATTTGTTGTTTGTGTCCTTCAAACAATGTATTCACAAGGTTATAATCAGAATCAGCACACAACAATACTAAAATGACTTAAAAAGAAAATGTGTTCTGAAAAGAGAAAATTTGTTGTTAAATGGTTTTGTGGCCTTGTTAATCGTTTATGTTTTTGAATAACCAATTAAACTATCCATGATAAGGTTCAGAACAAGATAATCGATCATCTCTCTTTTAATCGATTAAAGCAAAGAGTTGGGAACCATGTCTCAATAGTTTAATCGATTAAATGTGCCATAATAGATTAAACCAGAAATATTGTAACTGATTTTCAAAAGAATAATCGATTAACACGTTAAATAATCAAAACAAGTCAGTAACAATTTTTAATCAGTGTTTTCTAAACTCTATAAATAGAGTATTTGACTCAATGTTTGTACAAGATACATATAAGATCAAAAGCAATCTAAATTGAGTTTTTCTAAGCATTTTCTCATTCTCATTTGTACTATCAAGATTTGCTAACAAAGGTTGTGTGTTGTTGAACCTTGTGTGCTTCTGCAGTGAACATTTGATAACATTTTTCCTTGTATTCTTTGTTGTTGTAAGTGGATTGTTCAATTGTTTGGTTCTTGGTGATCAAGAGTTGATAAGGCAAATATCCTCATGTTAAAAAGAGTTGATAAGGTTGATATCCTCTTGGAATCAAGATTTGTTTTGGTTGATATCCTCTTGAAAGTGTTTAAGAGTTTATTGTTTTGTAATAACTTTTGAAGTTAGTGGAACCAACTATTTTAAGGTTGAATAGTTGAGACTGGACGTAGGATTTTATTGATTTGAACCAGTATAATATCTCTTGAGCAATTTTTTTTGCTTGTCTTCTTTTATTTGTGCCCAATCCAATCTTGTATCAGTCTTGCTTCCAATACAATTGCATTCAGTTTTTCAGTCTTAAAAGAGTTTTAAAAAGAACTTTAAGAAAGGGAACTTCTTCTGAAAAATATTTAAAAACCAATTCACCACTCCCTCCGTCTCCCTCTTGGTCTAAACAAGTCATTCATTCTTTTGTAACATGGATTTGGTACAATACATAAGAGATCAATGATATTCAAACATTCCCGCTTAGAACTCATTGATTTGACCAAGACGAGAGTTCAATCAAAAAGATTAGTAGTCCATTAAGTGAGAGAACCTAAAGGCTTACGTATCAAATCAAATAGTTTAGCCTACACAATGTGGGACACCTAACACTACATCCCCTTTTTCCCTATAACAATGGCTTTAATTACCTATCAATATTCAGTTTGCACCTTAATCCAACCCATAGGTAGCCCTTTCCATAACTCAACTCTTAATGAAAACACCAACTATTAGGATTTAAGTACAAGAGGACAGTCCAAGCCTTAAAGCGTAAGTATCAATCAAGTAGCTTATCCTACTCAATATGAGACTCCAAACATTTTCAGTTGCCAGTCATTACAACTCTGCTTTTGATTAATTAAATCCCACTGTTATTGACTTGAAATGACTTTAGCCACTGATGCATGTAATTGACTTTCTGTTTAATCAGTACCTTGTCTTTTAAATAGGAGTCATCCAAGTATTTGTCACATGTCCCAAATCAAATTAAAAAATTAAGCAACTTCTTATTACACCCTCTTTTTTCACGTATACAGTCATCATAGCGCCGAGACCCATTTAGCTCACACTCTCCTATGCACTTCTTTAGCTATATTTATGGTCCAAAAGGACAGTCATCTTCCTTAATATTAAAATAAGTATCACCCTCTTCTTTCTTCCTCAGCCATTAGAGACAAATACTAAAATATTTTCTGATTTCAAATATCTAACAAAATATCCAATTACCATAGAATGCATTTCCTTGTCTTAATGCAATCAGCCGGCACCAGTGATGAATGTGAAGGCCGGTCAACACCCTTGCCTAACACTTTCCAATCCTAACAACACCTTTATCAATTACAAGTTACACTTCCAAGTTCCAACAATATTCAAGTAACATGAAATTGTGAAGGTAACTTACCCAACAGGCACTTCAAGAGCATCCAAAGCTAACCTTGCCTGTCACATAAATCAGAGTAATAGCAAGAAATGAAAAGAGTTCAATCCAATGAAATAATAATAATAATAATAACACCAACTAAAACTAGTGTTCCACAATGCCAAAGGGCTCCTCGCTATGAAAAAGTACAAGGGAGGGTCAGTGTATGCAACCTTACCGCTGTGTTAAGGCTCACCTTCAACGAAATAGTAATAACAATAATAATAAAAAAGGCAAGAATATACATTTCCGCATAGATTACATGGTGAATGTAAGGAAAGCAGAATCAACATAGTCAGGGAGATAGACGGCTTAAATTGTCAGTTTCAACGCAACAACTGCTGTCATGAAGAAGACAAACACTGTTTTCCACTAAAACCTAGCACCAACTTACTCCACCGCCTCCCATCATTTCCAATTTAATGAGTTATAAAGGTGAATAAGCAAAGAAACCACATAAGCATTAATTTCTGAAAAAATTATCAATGGAATTTATCACCTACAGAAAAGAACACAACCCTACCTACCAGAGGCATACTTGCAGAAATGAATGGTGCATATAAAAATGTTTGCAAAGCATTACCTGGTGTATAGCTAGCTCCATGAATGCAAGGGTCTCAGGAGAGGTCATCCTGGCAAATGTAGAGAACAGGGGTTCAGAGGAAGAAAAAGAGAGGCACAGCGCTTAGTGACTCACTTCACACCCTCTCTCTCAAGTCCAAACCCCCCTTTCATTTGACAGCAACTGTGACAGAGGAGAACAAGTGATTACTGACTTGGATGTAAAGCTCTAATCAGCACAAAGAGGGTTTTTATTACTTTGTAAATAACAATATTATTTTAATGTGAGTTTCACGAACATATTTTGTTATAAACCTCTCTACCATTACAGCATCTCCCTATCGTACATCCACAATTTGAATGAAATCACTCTACATTCAGTATATTCAAAATATGTAGGCTAATTAAAGTGTCATCTAAGAATAATCTTACTTAAGCTAACTACTAATCCAATATTTTAAGTCTAATGACTGTAAATAGACTATAACCCTCTTCCGAAAAACAGTGTCCAAGTCTGCCAAACGGTGTCTTCGGCAATATCTCTTCTTCACACGGACAAAGGTGAAATCTGGCAACAACGAACTCTTTTCTTCAGTAACACAGCCCGCACAGAAAGCTTGTATATTTAATATACATAATTTATATTTTAAATAACAATAATTTTAGAATAACAATAAAAAAATTCAAATTTGCCTGAAAAAAAGAGTATTATGAAGTAGTTGAAGTATGTAGGGTTACTTTCAATAAATGATAATTTATATTTCTTTTTCTTTTTTATTTTTATTTTATTTTAAAATATAATTAAAGATAAAATTAGAATAATAAATATATATATATAATAGAAAGATCTCCATTATATATTTCTATGTATTAAATAAAAACCATATTAACAATTATTAGTGACTGATTAGTAGTTTACTTTTCTTTATATTAAGACACCAAAATGGGATTGTCACGAAAGAAAGAAAAAGCAAGTGGAGAAGAAGTTGTATTTAGTTGGATAAAAAAGAAAGAAAAACTGAAAAATCGATGGAGGGACTCGTCTCATTACCTAATGTTGTGCTCTCTTTTACTACCACTCACAATTAAAATAACCTCAGTTGTTTATAAGATTCACATAATCGACTATGGGTCTATTTTTTAAAATATTTTTAAAAAATGAAAAAAAAATATTACGATAAAAATACATCATTCATATTTCTTCTATCTTTTTAATCAAATCATCTTCATTTTCTCTCATTTGTTACTCTTTTTCCTTCTCTTTTCTATCTATTTCTTTTCTCTATTTCAATCATTCCATTAAAGATTGTTATTTAAGAGCTTTTCATGAAGTGTCTCCATGTTCTTGCAACCTATAAATATTATAAAGGAAATAAGGCTTAAGCTATATTCATTTTATTATTTACTTTGATTTTTGATTTTTTTTACTTTTTTATTTTAATATACTATCAACGCATAAAATTATTGTAGTCCATGGCTGCAAAAGCCTTGTTATTATAATCACATGCATTAAGTTTTCTGGCCTGAGAAACTAACCATTTTAATTTCATCTTTTGACCTCTTCTCTCATCTTTTTTTTATGTAGCTAAAGCATTGTAATTAATTTAACTTGCAGTTATTCTCAACAGTGAAGTTGTATGGTTTGTTAAGGATGAGAACAACCCTGGCTCACTAACAGCCATGCTAGCTGCCGATGAAACATTTGTGAGAAGTGCTCTGGCTGATAGACTCTCAACCATTGTGCAAAATGTAGCTCTCACCGTCACAGCTTTCGTTATTGGATTCACATAGAGTTGGAAACTAACAGCAGTGGTTGTAGCCTACCTTCCCTTTCTCAAAAGCTTCTATCACTGAGGTTAGCCTCATAACACCACTTTACGGATGATTTGCTCTTCTATGCATCTTGTTTTAGTGCGTGAATCATGTGTCATTTCAGTGCACAACCAACAGAAGAATGGCAAGTTTAAATTATTTTTGCTGCAACTATTTCTCAAGGGGTTTAATTGGAGGACATTACAGCCATGTTTACTCTAAAGCAACCTCTTTGGCTCGTGAAGCTATTGCCAACATACGAACTGCGTTTGGCACGACAACGATGGAATCTCAATCCAGTTTGCATCTGCATTGAACAAACAAGCTCTTTTATGGGGCCACATATCAGGTTTTGATTATGGCATAACCCAGCTATTGGCTGTCTGTTCCAATGCAGCTGGCCTTTGGTATGCTTCAGTTTTAATCAAGGAAGAGTCAAATTTTGGAGACATCATTAAGTCCTTCATGGTCTTAATCATCACTTCTCTGGCAATAGCAGAAACACTAGCTCTTACCCCAGACAGTTTTAGGCATTCTCCAAAGGAGAACATCCATCACCCCAAATGACCCCAACTCAAAGATGATAACTGATTTCAAAGGAGAGATAGAGTTTAGAAATGTTAGCTTCAAGTACCCTATGTGACCTGACATCATCATATTTCAAAACTTAAATCTCAGAGCCTCAGCAGGCAAGAGTCTGGTAGAGTGGGACAAAGTGGATCGGGAAAAAGCACAGTGATTTCTTTGGTAATGAGATTTTATGACCCTGGGTCAGTCCTGATAGATGAATGTGATATCAAAGGCCTAAACTTGAGATCCTTAAGGATGAGAAAAAGATTGATTCAGCAAGAACCCGCTTTGTTCTCAACCAGAGTTTATGAAAACATCAAGTATGGAAAATAGGAGGCATTAGAAATAGAGGTAAAGAAGGCAGCCAAAGCAGCAAATGCTCATGAATTCATCGGCAGAACAAAAGTTGCAATAGCTAGAGCGCTTCTGAAAGATCCATCCATTCTTTTGTTGGATGAAGCACAAGTGCTCTAGAAACAGAATCAGAGAGGCTAGTCCAAGATGCTCTAGATTAACTGATGGAGGGTAGAACAACAATTTAGTAGTTGACATCAACTGTTTATGATGCAGACAACAACATTGTAGTGCTCCAAAACGAAAGGGCTGCTGAAATGGGAAGACATGAGAGGCTGACGGATCTCCTCATGCAAGAGCAAACTGCTCTACTTGAGCTGAACTCGGTGCTACACTATCATATGGTTCATGCAGTTGACCTCACCTAATCAAATAAGGTTAAAACAACTCAGATTATAGGTATAAAACAGCTCATCCCATGTAAGAACCAGGTCTAATTAGTACTATTACCATATTTACTCATACAAACTGTATAAGATGTATATGTTAGTTCTAAAATTGCTATACTCCGACCACGAGGTTCGAAGAGGACCAAAGTCTAAATTGTTGTCACCATCTCCTACTTTTATATATTTATTTTCTTTCACAACATTACTAGTTGTATAAACCTGCGCAGAAGCCATGTTGTTAGTGATAGGTTTAATGTCTGAATTTATGATTGTAGTTATTAATTTCTTATCGCTTATGCATCTATACTAAGTTTCAAAATTAAAAGACAATAGGAACAGATTATGTTCTGGAATTGCTCAAATTTATTCATTAATTGCCAAAAATGAGTCAAAACACTTATAAATTTAACCCGCCAAGAAAAATACGAAAACTTAATCCACAAAGCAAAATAGGCAAAACGTGAATCCAATATTACATAGGACACGTGTTGCTGGGTAGAGGAATCTAAGGTTTCAACTTCATAGCTAGGGTTGTGGAAGCACCATATACATTCCCAAAAGGTAAAAGAAATGCAATGGGAAAGGGAGATGCAGCGGCGTCACATGCAAAGGAGAAGAAGATAAGGAATGAGGAAGAAAGCTATGCCAAAATCGTAAAAAGGGAAAAAGGAGAACAAGAATGAATATGAGATTCCAGCAACCAAGAATATGATTAATTGAAGAAGAAGGGAGGAGTGGGGTTACCTAGAGCGAACACGCGTGGGGCTTCAATGTCAGAGCAACAGTGATCTGGTCGATCGAAATTCAGCAAGACGAGAGCGGATTTTGAGCGATTGAGGGACTTCGAGAGGCAGTGATGTTTAAATTCATCAATCAATCAATTAAAATTAAATAAATAAATGTAATTTAATTAAAATTGATTAGATCAATTTATTTACATAAAAAAATAAAATTACTAAGAAGTTAAGTGAGAATTTAACTATTTTAAAAAAATATAAAATTATAATTACATGATAATATAAATTTTATTTATATAATAATTTATATTATTTTATATTTATCAATTAGTTAATGAGTTAGTTTTATCAAATAATTTAGATTTAATAGTTTAAAATTCAAAAGCATGAGTTACCCTATAAGTTAAATTTGTCAAGTACCCTAAAAAAAATTTCTTAGAAAGAAATAACTAAATAATAATAATTATAATAATATTAATAGTGAAAATTATTATTATTTAGCATTGGTGTTATATAATTGAAGTATAAAAGGATTAAGGATGAAGTTTGAAATCGATGTAATGTGAGAGGAGGTTATGAAATTAGAGTGGAGTATTTGGGTTTAAGTTTTCTTATTGGTGTGTAGCTTGTGTATGTATATATGTTTTTAATTTAAAACAATTTTTAATGTGGGATTTTTTTTCCAATTTATGTAACATACGAACTAAGCAAGATTAGCTCACGTGCTACCAACACTTGCACTCGAAAACAATTATACAATTTTTTTTAAAAAAAAACTGTGTTTAAAATTTAAATAAATTTTAATGTATTTTAACTATGTTATTTATTTATTAATTAGGGCGTGTTGCATTGCATATTGAGTTGGCAAATTTTTATAGAGTGAAAAATCGGAATAACCAACTATGTCAATGAAATTAAAAATTATTAATGCAAATAATGTTGTTTGGTGATTTATTATTCTACTGGAGAAAGTGCTCAGTGGTCAGAGTTCGGTGTACGGTGTGAGTAGGTCAGCTCGGTTGTTGGGCTTATAAATGGATCATGAGTTCGGCCTAATTATGTTAGTAAGTCCATTGGAGAATAATTAAAATAATATTTTCATACACTAATATAAGGTTATTAGTAAAAAATATTTATTAACCGAAGGGTGTGTGTTAGTACGCGTAGTGGTTAAGTCACGTAAATATATTTTAACCTAAGTGTGCATTTAGAACACGTGGTGATTAAGTTGTATGCATGATGAAAGATAACGTTGCACCATGAGTAAGGGTGCCCACGTAAACACAGAATATTTTCCTGTAGTGAGCACCTGAAGATAAGTGGTGTCCCATTAGCAAGTGTTTTTTCTGTTGTTATTTTATGCTCTCATTAGAGATAAGATTTTTTTCTTGTTGTAGCACCCTGAGTGGAGGTGTCCATAAACATAATGTTTTCTGTTACGCATGTTTCTGGTTGAGATTAGATTCTCATGAGAAAAAGTTGTTACAAGAGATAAGTTATAAAAGGGGTTTGAGACCCCAGGTAAAGGGATTTTGTTTCTAAGACTAAAATTGAATACTTCTTGAATTTTAGTAAGCTCTTACTGACTTGATCGGTTCCAGCTACAACAGATTCAAGAGGAGACCATCTGGAGGTAAAGTTTGTCACCAGAGTCAACCAGCGAAAACAATTATGTAATTTAATATTCAATGTATTTTTTATTTAGATTTTTTTTTAGAAGGATGTTATTAGATTTACACTTTGTTTGTTAGGAAAATTCAATTCATTTTATCATGCTAAATGATAAAAACATAACATCTGATTTTGAAATAGAGATCCTTATTGTTTTGCTTTTGATGAATAACTTTTTTAAGTATGAAGTTGATGTTGGGTTAAATTTTAATGTATTAAATAAATTTAAATTTGTTAAATTAGTTTTATCTAATCTAATTGGAGATGACTCTTCTAAGTTAAAGGAAAGTGGTAATTTTAGTAGTTTTTGGGAAAAAGAAAGAAGAGAAAAAAAATAGCAAAAAAATTGGTTGACATATTTACTAAAAAAAACTTTAATAAAATTATGATTCTTGTTTCGTTAACATTTGGATTGAGCTGGAAAATTGGATAGCAAGTTTGTGGTACATTGTTTTTTATTTTAATCGTTGGGATCTTCAATTGAAATTTTGTGGTTAAAAAGATCATTTTCATACTCTTGCTTTGATTTAGGTTTTTTTTTTTTGTTCTTGCAAATTCACATACTTTGGTACTTTTGGTTGTTGTGTTGTTGTTTCCTTTATCATAATAGTATCATAGCTGATGGTGGTCCCAGTATCAAAAGTGTTATCGACAAAGGTTTTAGACAACTGTATCCCGTCATTACAAGAAAAAACTCAATTTCCCGTGATAATTACCACATAATGAGGTTTGTATGTAAATTTATTGTATCTATTGGAAAATTTGTATGTAATATCATTATTGACAAAAAAATATGGAAAAGTGTGTTGACAATGAACTATTACTTACGGATAAAGGTTGGTGGGAAAACAAGAAGTATGGGTAATATTATTTAATCCATGGATAAAATATAATTAAAAAATTAATCTTTTCATTTTCAAATGTTTAACATGTTTTCCTTTTGTTTTCAAATATTCAACACGTCTTTGTTTGGTTCCCAAATCCAAAACACAGTCTTCCAAGTTGCATTCATACCCAATCCAAAACTAAATCCCTCGTTCCAAAATTCAAAACTGAAATCTCTAATTGAGAGTTTTGCATACTCGAACTCTGATTGAAGCCCCATTCTCATCGAGAGCTTCACATTCAATTGTATGAGAGGTTCAATCATTGAAATTTTTAATGAATAGCTTCGTTGTGACACCCTGAACTAGTGACAAGTTGAAGAATCAGAGGACTCATACATGGATTCGGAATGAGACATTCAAAGTCATTAGTGAAATCCTACTGTCAAAGGTATTTACATTTCTTTCTCTTGGAGTTGACATGTAATATTATGGTTTTTGAACTTTGTTGTTTCTTGTATCTGCAACAAGCATTATTTCATATGTTGTTTGATTTTTGTTATAACACTTTTGGAAATTATTAATGTTAGTAATGAGTTTGTTGTCTTGTTGCAAGTTTGCAACTCATGATATCCTTTGACATGTTGAGGTGCTCAAGGTTAAAAAAGCTTTTGTTTGAAAGGGAGTATTTCAATGGAGAAGAAACTCATACTTGAGGGAGAGATTGTTAAAAATTCAAACATGGAAGTCTAAGTCGCACAATTAGTATAAATTAGAAAGTTGAACAACATATAAAAAAAACATACATATCTATTACCTTAAGATTTTAGGTTTAAAATGATATCAATTACTCTTGTAAGTATGATTTGTATCTCATTATTATTAAATCTCTCTTAGTCTCTTCAAAATACCAATCAAGTGAATGATTTAATCATAAAAATATTGTGTTTATGATTTATAAAGTATTATTAACACAACATTAACACATTTTATGAGATTAATTTATGTGTTGAGAAAACTCACCAAAAAAATTACATTCCAATACAATTTTAAAGAAAATATTTGCATCTCTTATATTATTAATGACATAGAAATTATATTTTTTATTTTATTTATATGTATACTCTTAGTGAAATCTTGATTGAATATAATAATAGGTTAAATAAAAATTAATCATATATATTTATAATTATTTATTTATTTTTATATTAAAATAATATTTCTCATAAATAAATATTGTATATTTTAAGACGTTTTATATATAATTTAGTGATAGTGTAATTTTATGATACATTTAATATGTAATAATTAAATTCTTCATTTTTCTTATAAAACATTTATTTATTTTTTCTTAAAAAATTTAACTTTTAATTTTCATATTTTTTATTTAAGTTTTAGTCAACATGATACTTTTAAATAAAATAAAAGGGAAATGTCATTTTACTTTTTTAAAAAATCAGTAAATTAAATTTGTATTAGTAAAAAAACACAATTTAACATTGTTAAAATGATATCATTTATCTAAAAAGTAATGTGAATATCAACTTAGTGGCACTGCCATTGTTCCCCACTTCAACGTTGTAGTTTTCTGCGTGAACCCACCTTCCGCCATCATTTGCCTCTATCCGTTCGTGCCTTTATCCCACCACCATGCCATATTATATATATATATATATATATATATATATATATATGGAAAATACATGTTAGAAATAATAACATATATTAAAAGCATTATTTATGAGAATTTCTCTATATAACCGTTTTTTGTTTACACAAATTTATTTGTTCTGATTCTACCCTATTTAATATATCTCATTTTATTATTATGTGGAAGTATTTTGTTGGGTTTTTGACTATGATGGGTTATTTCTTTTTGTTTTTTACCAAAATGGGGTCCGCTTAAAAAAAATTACAAATTTAGGCAAGCCCTGCCAATTCGGCACGACTTCATATGCACAAATCGTTCCAATTTGACACGACTCTGTCATGTCATACTGAAGTCGTGCCAACTTGACACGACTTCTGCCACGTCATATTGAAGTCGTGTCAACTTGGCACGACTTCTGCCACGTCATATTTTTTGTTAAAAATTTTATTGTTTATATATTGGGTAGTAAGTTATGTAATGTTAAAAATTAATTTGATACATAACTTTACAAGAGTGTTAGTTTTAAGGAACAAAATATTGGATAATCGTGTATGGATCATGTCCGACGCCATTAAATATCAAAATATCAAAAAATTTGCATACATGAGACATTAAATATCAAAATATACTTTTTGGCTAGTGGGAAACCATGTCCGGTGGCAACGTCCTCAGGAGTTAATGACTCAAAGTTTGAATAAGCTAATTATCCAAACATGATCCATACACAATTATCCAATTTTTTGTTCCTTAAAACTAACACTCTTAGAAAATTATGTATCAAATTAATTTTTAACATTACATAACTTACTACCCAATATATAAACAATAAAATTAAAAAAAAAATATGACGCGGCAGAAGTCGTGTCAAGTTGGCACAACTTCGGTATGACATGACAAAAGTCGTGCCAAGTTGGCACGACTTTAGTATGACAGGGCAGAAGTCGTGTCAACTTCAGTATGACATGGCAGAGTCGTTTCTAATTGGGACGATCTGTGCATATGAAGTCGTGTCGAATTGGCACGACTTGCCTAAATTTGTAATTTTTTTTAAACGGACCCCATTTTGGTAAAAAGCAAAAAAAGAACCCAATCATGGTCAAAATCCGGAGTTTGTCATTACATATGTACTTAAAAAATAAAATTATTTTTTAATTTTTTAAATTAATGTTATGTTACAGTTTTTATGTACAAACTAACTCTCAAATTCTCAATTGTTTCCTTACTTCCTTATTTTAAGGCAACAACAAAAAGAAAGAGAGTATACTCTCACCCTCACCCCTCCATTCCCACATCAAATAAAATAACATTCATTTCCAATCACTCTCTCCACTCCATTTCAACAACTCAATTCTTGGGTAAAATCATAATTTTTTTTGTATTTACCATTAAGTGAATCATAACCTTAACATGAACATCATCACACTCTCTGACCTCAATAAAACACTCCAGATTTTTCAAACTTCAATAAATAAATATAATTAAATTTGTTTATAAATAATTAAAAATTACATAGTTTTTATATATTTTATAATTAAATTCTCTAAAATTTTGAAAGTGTAACTTTACAAATAAGTTATCTAAAGTTGCAAAAGTTTACTTTTAAAAACTCAACAAAACAACCTTGAATAATGAGTATTTCAACAACTAATCTTGAATAATAAGTATTTCAACAACTAATCTTAGATAATAAGTATTTCAACAGTATTTACATATGTTTTATGATTGATGTTAGTTAGTTTATATAATTCCTAGTTTTTTCTTGCTATGAGCTCATACTTCAAAAAACCTGACTTAATTTGTTTTCGTTTTTATGTACGTATATTTTATGTGCAATTTTAGTTTCAGTTATAATTGTTAATATTTAATTTCATAATTTTGAAATATTTTAAATTAAGGTCTTTATTTTAAAATGCATCTAATAATTAATTCATTGTCAAAGTGAGAAGTAATAAAGTTAATTTCTCTTCACAATATGATTTTGCAATTTTTAGCCAATAACACACATGACTTTAAAACCCACATCTAATAGACAATGCAATTATTTAGGATATATAAAGAAGTGATAAACACCAATTGTTTTCGAGTTAGGTAATAGTGGTTTGTGACCCAAGTTGAGACAATAAGGTGATGGGAGAAGCAATATTAGAATAAGAAAAAAAATGTCTTATTTAGTGTTTTTTTCTCCTTATATATAATAGACATAAGTGTGGCTGAATTGTTATTCTTTGCTAGGACTGTCGTCAATGACCATTGAGCCTATGCCGGAGAGCAGTGTGTCTACGACGGAAGAGAGAAGTAAGGAGGATTGTTAGAGATGGTGGAAAATGGGCTTGAAGGTTCTTTCAAATGGCAAGTCATTTTACGAAAATTTTGAAACTCATGGTATTTTATGGAAATTTTGAAACTCTTGGTATTTTACGAAAATTTTGAAACTCATAGTATTTTACATACATTTTGAAACTCATGGTATTTTATGGAGGTTCTTAAATCCATGGTATTTTACGGAGGTTTTTAAACTCATTGTACTTGACGGAGGTTTTGAAATCCATGATATTTTACGGAGGTTTTTAAACCCATGGTATATTATGGAGATTCTTAAATCCATGATATTTAACAGGGTTCTAAAAGATTTTTCCTGAGGTTTAAAAAAAACCACAAAAAACGCATTCCCTAAGGATAGTTCAACGGAGGAAACTGCAATATTGAGTAAATGACTTAATAGATGTTTTAACTCTAGATAATGTAAAAAAAAACCTCCGTTAAAACTAGTTTTTCTTGTAATGATATATGAAGTTATTTAATTTTTATTATTCAATTTTAATAAAATTTAACATAAATAATTATGCTAATATAAAATTCAAAAATTGTATGACAAAATTATTAATTTACATAAAATTATTGATATAATGTAATAATATATAAAATTATTGTGGTATATAATTTAATCTTTTTATATATAACTAGAAAACACGCATGTATACTCACATTTTTATTACATTAAAAAATATATAATTTTATTCTTTTTATGAATAATTTATTTTAAAATAGAAAAATGAAACAATTTAATACATATTCACATAAATTTTATAAAAATAGTATTAAAAAATTGAATAGTTGTCATTTAAAAAAAATATTTAGTTACTTTAAAATAAATAAAATAGATATAAATTAAGTGTATCTTATTAGTTTAACTTGTAACACCCTATAAAATACATCTAACTATTATTACAATACAAGTTCTACCGATTTCTATACAGACTTGGAGTTTTTCAAAATATTTCTATTACAAGATTATGACTTATAGAAATATTAATATTAATAATATAAGGTTCAAAACTACATCCTAAAGCTATCAAGACCCTCCGACACTTGTATGATCATATGCTTGTGTACCTAGTACAGTCATTGCAGTTCAAACACAACAAGAAAAGAAATGGTAAGTTAATGAAAAGAACTTTCATAACATATCTAATTCATGCAAAAAGAACCAAACTAATCATTTATAAACATTTCTTTGAATGTTGTCATATAAAATTTCAATACCAATTCCACCATTCATATATACCACACATGGATCTATTTTCAATCACAATCATTTGATTTCATTTCAATCCCACTAATTACACATGAATACATCATCTTCCGGAAGACTCATTAAGTATGCCCATACCAGAGACTAACACTTGATCTAAAGATTATCAGCGAGTCCAAGAGAAAAGATCTGGATAAGTTCAAACATCCAATACTGAGTGTCAACAGCGGAATCCGGTGTGTATAAACTCCCTCTTAACTTTCACCACCTGATATCTTAGTCTATATAACTTAGATCATCAGTGAAGCTAGAGGATCTATGTTAAACATAGGCTTTTCATATTTAATGTCATTAAACAACAACTCATACATTATCTCAAATGTATGACATCAATTTCATACAATTTTCATCATTTATATATAATACATATCATTCAATCACATAACGTTTAAAAATTCATATCATTCAATAAGTTTTCCAACATCAAAAATAATATTTAACTTTCAAAATATCAAAATATAATATTTATACATGTTCACACAACATAAAATCAAACAATTTTATCAATTAACACTATTAAATTATTGAAATAACCGACTATTTTGGCTTTACAAAAAAGACAAAACAAAATAAATCATTTTTAAATCCTTTCAAAAACACTAACTGCAATTTGATCGGTTGTCACAATAAATCTACTGGTTGAAAAACTTGTTATAGTCACCAAACTTTGAATAAAATTTTTTCAATTGATTTAAATCGCAACACAACTAACTAAAATTAACACATATTTGAAAACTAAAACTATCAAAAGAGATTTAAAATCATATGAGTTTAGATGATAACTAGGTGTAAATTAACAATTCAAAATCTACTAAATAACACTCACAACAACAGATCCTTCAACTCTTCAAGCTTGATTTGGAAATCATCAAAGCATCTTATTCAACAGACTTAGCTCGACCTGGGCCCAGGCCGACTCAGCTTGACCAAGACCAATGTGATTGGACTTGGGTTGGGACTGACTCAATTCAACCTAAGTTTGGGCTGAGTTGACTCAACCTAGTTCGAGGTCGACTCGACTTGACCTAGGTCTAGATCGACTCACCCGACTGGACCTAGGCTTGAGACAACTTGACTCGAGTTGGGATTAAGATGACTCAACTTGACCTAGGCTCGGGTCAACGCGACTTGACATGGGTTGGACTTAAAATCCAATCCAATCCATTTTGGATAATCCAAAAATGTATCCAATTTATATCTAATCCAAATCTAATTAAATGGATTGGACTTAAAATCTAAAAATATGGATTTCAATTTAAGATAAATCCATTTAAGTGAACTTGAAAGTAATATGAGCTTGGATAATTATGAATTTGATTTGACAATTTAGATTTTTTGTGCACCTTATTATCACATAATCGAAAGAACTTATCATCCAAGATTTAGTAATCTGAATATTTATATTACTTCATTTTTCTATTTTTCCTAGATAAAGGCTTAGATTGAGTTGTAATGTTTATGTTGGTGTTATCACTTTAGGTCTCTTTGAATACAAATTATTAAGAGAATTTCTAATAAAAATGCTTGATATAAAATAGTTTTCAAAAGTTAGTATTCATCACATATACACAAGTTATTATATTGAAAATCATAATTTATATATTTGAAAACATATATTTTCTCTCATGTTTATATAAAACAAATTAACAACTTTAACAACTCTAACATCTCAAGTAAATTAAAAATTATTTTCAACTATATCTTACAATTTTGTTTTCTTTTTGTCATATTGTGGAGTATTCCTTTAAACAAGTCAAGCTATATTATGGAGTATTTCTTTTTATTATATTGTGAACTATATTGTAGAGTATTCCTACACATGATATTATATGTAACATGAACACTCTTTTCTTTCTCACTTTTGCTTTCTTCTTTTTCTCTTTGTTTTCTTTCTAAGTTTTTATCTTCATACTTTATATAGTTCAAAATCTAATCACACCCTACAGTAGCTAAAAAATCAAGGATCATTTTTATCTGATTAGATTTTCAAACAGAGAAAATTCCTATTTATTCTATAGAATTTGTGTCCTCTTCTTTTTCTCGAGATTTTGTCATCAATCTTGGTGGAGTCAGTTGAAAAAAAATATTCTCTCAATTTGATTAACCTTATCTTGAAAGTTGGTTAGACTTATATAATTGTCCTAGGTCCCTAGATTTTATATAGCTTTATTGTTTGAATTTGGAATTTTACTTAACCAATTCCAACATTTGTTCCAAATTTTGCACTACAAAAAATCATGTAAAAAATGGCGTTTATTAATAACTGCCACAAATTTCAGTATAATACGTCATTTGACTAAGCGCCACAATTATCTTTCAAAATATGTCATTTTCAACCGTCACAATTATCCTTTAGAATAAAAACAAGTTTTCCTTCCCTCATTATTCCCAATTATTTTTTAAAATATTTTTGGTAACCGAAATTAGTTTATTCCCAATTATTTTTGAAAATCTGGTTTGACTAAACAGTCAAACTTCTCTTTCTGCCTAAACACGAAGCCCTAAACGCTCCTCACGAACCCTCATAGTCAAACCCTAAACACTCAAACCTCTCTCTGTCTAAACTCGAAGCCCTAAACGCTCAAACGCTCCTCACGAACCATCTCCACGAAGTTGTCGCGAACCTGTCGCCAAGCTGTACAAAATCATTTCGCGATTATCCGAAATCGCCACAATCGGCGCCTCCGTGGAAGGATTTGTTCAGGTTTGTTCACATTCTTTCTAAGTTCAATTTATCCAGTGTTCTCTGATTTGATTGGATTGGATTGGTATGGTTTTCTTCTGTTGATTTTTGGGTCTTAGAAATTTCAATTGTGGTGAATTTCATTACGGTTTGTTGTCTTAATGGTTTGATAAATTAACTCTAGCAATTTGTAATTTGTGGAGCACGACTCTTCACTGAAGAAGATTACGTAGGTAGAGTTGAATCTCTTCATTTGTTTTTATTCATGAAAATATATGCAAATTAAGGTAAAGTTAAAATATAGATGTTCACCTGTATATAACTATGCAATTCAATCTGAAGGAAGTTGAAGCAAACAAGGAAGGAAATAGATGGTTAGGTGCAGTTGTTAAAGGAATGAAAAGATCATCACCAACTGCATTGAGAATAACATTAAGATCGGTAAGATTTCTTAATATGAATTTTGTAAGATGTTAGACTGCTTCAAGTCTAATCCTTCGGAACCATGGAATTGGAATCTATATATATTCCCTTTGTGGTGTTTTGGAGTTTTGATTCATTAACTTAAAATTATTTATTTCAGACATCAGATTATGGAAGTGGTGTTCCATCACTGATGACATTTTATGGCAAGCACCGCGTTTGTCAGAAGTAATAATTGTTCCTTGTGAGATCGATATTCGTCCTTAGGGACAATTATTACTTCTGACAAATGCGATGCACTTGTCATAAAATGTCATCAAGTTTTTGACGCCGGGGAACATGTTTGATTTATTGAGTATAATTTCCTAAATATTGTGAATATTTTAATTATTTTGATTTGTTTTAATTTTGTGTTATTATAAACAGATTTGTTTTGATTTTATTTTAATTTTCTGTTTTGCTGTTATTATTTTAATTCTTATTTTGATTTTATTTATTTCTATTTATTTTCAAATTTATTTTTATTTTTGTTTTGATTTTATTTTAGTTCTTTTTAGGTTTAGTTACGTAGTTTTATTTAGGTTTAGGTAGTTTTTATTTATTTGTTTTCATTATTTATCATTACTAGTTTTAGTTTTTATTTTTAAGTAAGTTGGTTAGTTTTTTTACGATTATAATCTTATGTTTTATTTTGTTTTAGTTTTATTTTGTTTTTATTTTATTCTTAGTATTTATTTGTTACTTGTAAGTACGTTATATTTTGTTTTTATTGTTTTCTTCTATTCTGTTTTTAGTTTTTATTTTGTTTATATTTTTTTCTTTTTCTGAATATTTTTGTTTTATTTTCTCTTAGTGTCATTTTAGTGTTTTGTTTTTGTTTTATTTTATCTTTAAGTTTTAATTTGTAGTTTATTGATTTTATTTTAATTAGTTATTTAAATTCTTGTTTATTTTTTAATTTTTGAAAAAAAATATAAATTATAAAATTTTGTTTACTACTTGTGAATCAAAGGCAAAAGAATATCAAGAAGATAATAGAGAAGACTCTTCAACGTCTTCTTCTTTTTCCATTGATATTTTGCAGGAGAATAACAACATGGCGGGGAGGAAACACCACCTCCTATGAGAACTCTGGGAGATTACGCCATACATCAAGGGCCCAAACATTTTTCTAGCATTGCAGTGCCTGCAACTAACAGGGCCTTGGAGATGAAGCCTGCGTTCCTTACCCTCATTAGTACCAATCAATTCACAGCGATGGATCATGAGGATCCTCATACACACTTGCTACTTTTTATGAATTGGTGGGAACTATGGGTTTCCAAACAGGTGATCTTAAGAATGTATACATGCGTTTGTTTCCTTTTTCTTTGGCAGGGACAGCAAAGGAGTGGCTTATATCTCATCCTAATCAGAGTTTAACTAAATGGAAGGATGTGGAGGAAAAAAAAATTTGCAAAGATTTTTCCCAATCTCTCGTTACATCAATGCTAAGTCTGAAATATATGTGTTCAAACAAGGAGTAGAGGAGTCTTTCTATGAGACATGGGAGAGATTCAAGAGGATGCTGAGAAAATGCCCAAACCATGGGTTTGAAGATATTGCTCAACTAAGCATATTTATTAATGGTCTCAGATCAAATACAAAGATGCTCTTAGATGTCGCGGTTGGTGGCATAATGATGGTTGTTGATGCAGATCAAGCAACGAGGATTATAGAAGCTTTGGCCACAACTGATTATCAAGCTCAACATGATAGACAAAATCATCAAAAAGAGGAGTATTGGAGTTAAACACTAAAGATGCATTGCTAGCTCAAAACAAAATTCTGACCCAACAACTTGAGCAACTGACCGCACAGATGACCCAATCAACTTCCAGGATCAAATCAAAACAAACAAATGACAATTCATCACTCTATTTTCACTGAATCATAACAAATCATGATTGCTTTTCATTTCATCTTCAAATCATAAACATATTAGAAACATGAATCTTGAGGTCATTTTCCAGAGTTGTAATGAGGTTGGACTTCCAAAAAATATTGGTTTTTCTTAGTCAGTTGTGGCCAAAGCTTCTATAATCCTCGTTGCTTGATCTACATCAACAACCATCATTGTGCCACCAGTCGCGGCATCTAGAAGCATCTTTTTATTTGATCTGAGACCATTAATAAATATGCTCATTTGAGCAATATCTTCAAACCCATGGTTTGGGCATTTTCTCAGCATCCTCATGAATCTCTCCCATGTCTCACAGAAAGACTCCTCTAATCCTTGTTTGAACACAGATATTTCAGACTTAGCATTGATGTAACGAGAGATTGGGAAAAATCTTTGCAAAATTGTTTTTCCTCCACATCCTTCCATTTAGTTAAACTCTGATTAGGATGAGATATAAGCCACTCCTTTGCTTTCCCTTCCAAAGAAAAAGGAAACAAACGCATGTATACATTCTTAAGATCACATGTCTGGAAACTCATAGTTCCCACCAATTCATAAAAAGTAGCCAAGTGTGTATGAGGATCCTCATGATCCATCTCCGTGAATTCATTGGTACTAATGAGGGTAAGGAACGCATGCTTCATCTCCAAGGCCATGTTAGTTGTCGGCACTGCAATGCTAGAAAAATGTTTGGGCCCTTGCTGTATGGCGTAATCTCCAAGAGTTCTCCTAGGAGGTGGTGTTTCCTCCCCCGCCATGTTGTTATTCTCCTGAAAAAATATCAATGGAGAAAGAAGAAGATGTTGAAGAGTCCTCTCTATTATCTTCTTGATATTCTTTTGCCTTTGATTTTCGATTTTTTCTAGCCACCTTCTCAATTTCTGCTTCAAATAACAAGTGGTCTTTTGGAACTTGACTTCTCAATATCATATAAAAGCAGCTAATGCAAGGGTTAGCAAGAAAAATTTACAAGTAGTAACCGAAATTTTATATTTTTTTCGAAAATTAAAAAATAAACAAGAATTTAAATAACTAACTAAAATAAAATCAATAAACTACATATTAAAACCTAAAGATAAAATAAAACAAAAACAAAACACTAAAATGAAAAAAATACTCAAAAAAGAAAAAAAATATAAATAAAATAAAAACTAAAAACAGAATAGAAGAAAACAATAAAAACAAGAAATAACGTACTTAAAAATAACAAATAAATACTAAGAATAAAATAAAAACAAATAAAACTGAAATAAAATAAAACAGAAGATTATAATAATAAAATACTAACCTACTTACTTAAAAGATACTACCTAACGTAACAATAAAAACTAAAACTAGTAATGATAAATAATTAAAACAAATAAATAAAAACTACCTAAACCTAAATAAAACTACGTAACTAAACCTAAAAAAACTAAAAGAAAATAAAATAAAAATAAAAATCTGAAAATAAATAGAAATAAATAAAAACAAAATAAGAATTAAAATAATAACAGTAAATCAGCAAATTAAAATAAAATCAAATAAAATAAAAAGAAATCTGTTTATAATAACACAAAATTAAAATAAATCAAAACAATTAAAATATTCACAATATTTAGGAAATTATACTCAACAAATCAAAAATTTGTTCTCCGACAACGACATCGAAAAGGAACCGTGAATTATCGAGTACAAAATTCGTTAAATATAACAACAGAACAATAAAAATAGTTTTGAAGTGATTGTTGTGACACTGATCAATAAAAAAAACAAACAAAGGATGAGTTGCTTCGGAAAAATAGGGATTAGGTTTCATCTCCCCACTCTCATGTATTTTGATTAGCATGTTACTATTAAGTTCTTTGATTCAAATTGATGCCCGTAGAAAATTCATTTATATCTATCTCTCGCATATAAAATTCTTAAAAAATTTTCCTAAATATCGATCTCTCGCATACTTATAAAAACAACTTAGAAATCACAATCAGACGTTAATGTCAATTAACATTTCAAGTCTATCTCTAGCACTCAAATATGTTAAGTATTGATGTTTAGGTTTGAACCCTAAAAATACCTCTCGGTCCGATTAAGATTCTCAATTTGTTGCAGAAAGTTAAAAATAAAACAACAATACTAATAATCAATCAAGAACTGAATATTAATATATAAGATATCATCTCAATACATAAGAGAGTTTGAGCAGATTACTCCCAAATCCAAAAGTGTAGAATTAGCCACGGATACTTTTAGCACCTTTCATTCTCCCAATTGGTTACAATTCACTCTATGGTGTTTTACTCTTAATCTGGCACACTAAGGTTGAGCCTCTAGCCCTCTATTTATCCTAGTTTTCTAGGGTTAGGTTGCTTCCAGTGTCGCGCTAATGGGCTAAATGATAAAACATAAAAAAAATGTCCAATCTTTCTTTACATCTTTTTCCATTCTGGGACCTTCCAGTTTTCTCTTTTTTCTCAAATTATTCTCCTTTACTCTAAATCTTCAATCCTCCATGTAAATATGCAATTAACACCAAATTTGGGAATAAAATGCTCTTATTCCAATAAAGCTCATAAAAAATGTAAAAAGGTATAAATTCATAAATTAAGGATTATTTTATATGTAAATTAGCAATAAATCCTCATAAGTGCCTATATTTTAATATGAAATATTACTGAAATTAGGCACTTATTAATCACCTAATCAAGTAATAAGATCAAGTGTTGGAAGCAAAATTGATTAGGGACGTATGTTTTAATTTTAAACTTGATTAGGGATGTATGAACTTTTGAACAACTATGTGTTGTAATTTTAAACTTGATTATATTCCTTTTTATCAAGAATTCCGATTTTTATCAAAAATTCCAATTTCTATTATTATGTATTATTTTTTTCTATGTATTTATAGAATTAAATTGAAATTCTCATTTTATCGAATATTTTAATTAACTTTTTTAAGAAAAAAGAAAGTTCCTATGAAACCACCTTGCATTTTCTCCCTCACCACACACTACCTAAATCCCTCAACCACCACGATTGAGACTTAAGATTTGATCCATTAGGTTTACCATAATCTAATTCGTATTTGGACCTAATATTGTCTCTCCATTTTCCACTAACCTTCGTCTCCAACCGCCACTGCCATTTTGCTAAAAGAGCATTATTAAATTTCCCAATATATACCCAAATTCCCTTCCTCCTTTAACTTGCACAATTTATCCAAACACACCCAAACTATGGTTTTGTTATTCCTGTCCTAACCCCATATGAACTTTTTCTGAATATTTATGATAAATTGATAGACAAAAATGAGATACTTAAAGTAGGACAAATAAAAGAGGGGAGGAAATTAAACACAAACTTAATAAGGCAAATTATGTCAGCCAAAGTTAAATATCTATCTTTCCATGCATTAAGTTTACTCCAAATTGTGTCCACAAGAGGTGACAAAAAATATTTTCTCCTAGGATTCTCATCCACTATTAAACCTAAGTATTTAAATGGTATATCCTCTGCACACACTTTAAAGTATTAGAAAAGCTATCTACTACACATTATTTACCCCAATTACAACAATCATTGACTTATGAAAATTGATCTTCAATCCAGAAGCTAACTCATAACATCTGAGAGTAACTCTTTAATGGTTAAAATATTTTGATGGTTATCATTACACATGAATAAGGTATCGTTCACAAATTATAGAACACAAGTCTCTACCTCAAGCCTACCTACTCTCAAGTCTTGGAGAAACATCTTCTTGACAGTTTGTCTCACTAAATCAAACAACCCCTAAGCTATAGTTAAAAATAGAGGGCGCTAAGGGGGTCCCCCTGTCTCAATCCCTGAGATGGTTTGAATTTTGTTGTTGGACTTCCATTGATTAGAATTGATATAGAGGCCAATTTCAAGCAACCTTTGACCCAATCAATCCATTTCTCATTAAAACAAAATTTATTCATCATATGATACAATAAATCTCATCTAATATAATCATGTCTTTTCATAATCTATCTTGATATATACTTCATTTAAAAATCTATTATGATTGTACTTGGTATACCACTACAAGAAAAACATGAAATAGAAACAAAATTTAGATACCAAAAATAATTAGTTGCTATAGTAACTAAATAAGAGACCATTTTATAAACTAAAAAAATATTGGTTTCTACATTAGTTTCTATTATTGTTAAATGGTTTCTAAGTTGGTATCTAATTAGCTACCAAGATTTTAACTACCAATTATTTAGTTTTTAAATTTGGTAGCAAAAACTTTGGTTGCTAATTAGATACCAATTTAGAAACCATTTAACAATAATAGAAACCAATTTTTTTTTAGTTTCTACAATGGTCTCTAATTTAGTCATTATAGCAATTAATTATTTTTTGTCTCTAAAAATTGGTTTCTATTTCATAATTTTGTTGTAGTGTACAAAATATGCATATGTAAATTTTCAAGAGTTAAACTTAAAATAATTATGATAATAGATCTTATTACATTTTAGATTAATGTAAGTATGTTTGTACATATTACTTTTAAAATGTTCTTATTTTACAAACTCTCTAGTTAATATTAACATACACATTAATGTATAATGGCACTATAGTAAGATAAAAATATACTAAAATGATATAATTTGTGTATGTTCTTTTTTATGAAAATAGGTAAAAAAAATGTAAAAATATTCATATACACACTTTTAATTTTGTTTTTACAAAAGTTATGTTTATTTTTTTAATAAAAGTTTTGTTTATGTGCATGATTTTTTTAATTTTTTTATATAAGTCATTCTTCTATACATAAAATTTTAATTTTTTTTTTATAGAAGTTGTATTTTCATTAATGGATGATTTTGATTTTTTTTTATACAAAAGTTCACTATTAAAAGATATTAAAAATATAAATTGTGTTTATGTGCATACTTTCTATTTTTTTTTATATAAGCCATGCTTTATACACAAAATTTGACTTCTTTTGAATAGAAGTTGTATTTTCATTAGTGATTTAAATTTTATTTTTATACATAAGTTGAATACTATAAAATATAAAAAAAAAATATAAGTAGTATAAAAAATAGAAATTATGCATGGAAGTGTGACATCTGTTAGAAAGAAAATTATAAATTATATAAACATAATTTTGTAAAAATAAATAAAATAATAAAAATTGTACCCGTAAGTTCAGCTTCTTGACATGTCCTTAAAAATAATTAATACTAAAATTGTGCATAGAAATATGATTTATCCATTTTAAAGTGATGTTTTGAAACATCACTTATTCATATTAATATCTTTAAAATTTTACTCAATTTTATAGAAATATTATAAAATTGTCCTATTTTAACAAATTTTAGCTAACTGAGTGTCATTAAGTATTTCAACTTAGATACGTATTAAGTTAAAAATAAATGCAAATAAATAAAGAAATGATTATATGGTGTTTTATTCAAATTTAAATTTTATTTTATTAATGAAAATATATTTTGAAAGTTTCACAATTAATTTTATTTTTTTCATTTGAGTTTATTTTAATTATACTTGTTTTTTTATTATTATAAATTTCATATGTATTAAATTATTTATAGAGAATCATTTAATTGGTATAATAGACTTCCAGCTAGTCTACTTTTAGAATTCTTTATGAATAGGTATAGTCTACCTATATGAGTTTTGGTCTAGTCCCCCCATATTTTTGTATTTTCTTTCTTTTTTCTTTTTTTGTTAATAATATTTTTTTTTCATATGATGGCAAATGATTGTTGTTACTTGAGGTGTCAGCCTAGCTAAGATGTCAAGTTGCATAGTGATGCCTAACCTGAAAACTTTTTATAAAAAAAAAGTTATTATTAAATTTATTAATCTTAATATACTCTCACTGTGATGAAAACAATGAAATAAAAAGTGTAATGCTTAAATTAAATAATATATTATTAATAATAAAATAAATAAATATTTCAGTATTTATAATGTTAGAAATACTAAAAAAAATGTTGTAAATGATATAATAGTCAAAACAAATAGTGTAAGACAAAATCCTTTAAATATAATAATAAAATAAAATGAATTTATTATCTATATATCATCATCAATATCTTATCAATAAAAAGATGAAAAATATAAGATCCTATATTACAGGAATAAGGTAAAAATAATAAAGTGATACCTCATCAAATTAAAAGGCGAGTAATCAAATTAATGACATAGACTATTTTAAATAAAGTTTAATTAATGATAACACAACTTTCTTTCTCACAGTAATTGAATTAATTTGTATGTAAATTTTGTACCATAATTAAGTCAATCTCAATTAAAATATATAATTTTTATGGTAGGTAATTCAATTAATTTACAAAACATAACAGTTTAGAAAGTAGTTTATTAAGAATGGAATTACCTTTTTGTTTTATATTATAAAAATACAAAACATAGTTATATTTTTATCTTGTAAAGGAATACAAAAGGAAAGTTCAGCGAGATTTACAATAAACAAGAAGAAGAATGGAGTTAGACAAACAACAAGGTTCGGTAAGGAAAAATACTTCTTAAAAAGAAAAAAAAAATGTAATTAACTTTTTTATAAATTTAAAATTTGTCCAAATTTTTTTTTAAAAAAAAACATATTTTTAATATATATATATATATATATATATATAATAATTTTAATTTATATAAAATTTTATTTTGTTTTTTATTTTTTAAAAAACTCATTCAAACATATTTTTAAATATGTGTTGACTCGAAAGTAAATTAGACAAACAAGAAATGTGAAATTTAATATTCAATTCAGAATGTAGTATTTAATATGAATAAAAAAGAGTTATAACTTATAATCCTTAATTATCACATACTAGAATACACCAGCATTTCCCAAATTGACATGGTTAACACGCACGCAGCAGAGAGAAAGAAAAAAAGTGAAAAAAAGGGTAATGAATGATGTGTTGAAATTAAAATCATATTTTGAATTGTAAAGTGATATATGTCTGGATAGAAAGCCAACTCAACGGTCAAGGTGATTTCATTTTACCTTTCATGGCTTCCTGTCAAATCATCCATCATTATATTAAGTAATATGTAAAGTGTAATGATTGGAGAAAGCAACGATCACCCTTAAATACTCTTGTTTTGTTGTTTTTAATTTTGTTAGCTTTACCTAACCAAAAAGTACTATTGACCACATAAGGATGGAATGGGATATGAAACCAAGAATCTCCATGTGCCCATAATGCTAAGAGAATTTTATGTGTAATAGAATCTTAGGCAATTTGCTTCTACTTCTTGCTTATCTCATACAGTCTCACTGCAGGAACTAAGAAGAACCCAAAAAGTAAAAGGACTAAAGAAAAAAAGAGAGTAAAGGTTACAAAAATATAGATAAACTCTCTCTTTCCTTTTTTTTAACTTTTTTTTTTTACTTTTATTTTAAAGAGTAGTCCCAAAAAGCTTGTTCTTTACTGCTACGTACTACTACATACAAAATCAAAATCATCTGTGTGCATTTGAGCTAGAATTGAGCCTCCTAACAAATCGCCCCTGCCACATCACAAACAAGTTAGACTTGTTACCTCAATGTGTCTGTCAAACATAAATGAAACCATAATTCATGATTTAATTTGTTCAGAAAACCATCCAGTTATCCCTTTCTCGTTTTTTAGTTTGGTTTTGGTACGAAATTGTCGTCCTAGTTAGGCCACCTTGTTCAACCAACCATCATCACATTAGAATTATAGTGTCCAATAAAAATGAAGGCCGACCAAATCTGTTGTTGACACAGGAATATATATATATATATATACACACATGTTTTTTTTAAATACGATACAAGAATGTAGAGCAGACATGTTTTATTTTATATATGGAGAGAGAGAGAGAGTAGAATAATCTGACGAAAGAATCTAAAGAGAATATTGTGATAGGAATGAAAAGTGGAGGAGATGCATGCGTGAGGAGCTGTTGATATATGAAATTAAGAACATAAACCTAAACATTGGAATTGGAAGCATTGGCAATGGAGTGGCAGTGGGAGGGTATCAAACTAAGGTGAAATAGATAGATCCTCAAAAGTTGGACAAAGTGACCAACCACAGTAACGGGGTCCACTCTCCATAACAAAAATAAACTGTGACGCACGCACCAACCTCAGTATCCAAAATTATCATCACCAAATCATAAAGCACATTTCCTCTTTTCTTTAAAATCAAAATTCTCCAAGTGTCCTCAACTCAGTCGTACCTTCATTCTGGGGCGTCGATCTGCGTTGACCTTCCTCACCTGGTATCTGATCTTCTTCGAGAACAGCCTCGTTCGCCGTTTCTCTTTGTAGCGCTGCACGCTAGCTTCTCTCACTCCGCCATTGTCCCACCACAAATCAATTTGTGACAGCCGCGCCTGCCTCCCACAACACCAAAACACAAATTCCGTTTATTATTCACTACCATCTACAATCTACAGGCTACCACCACCATCACAAAATTTAATAATGCAAGACAAATATAACTACAACTATTAATAATAGATGAAAATGGTAGCAGCACACCACAAACACATGCTTTTGCTTCTAACCTTTATACCCAAATTCATATTGAAATTGAAATCTATTAAATATTTTACTTTTAAAGCATCACGGTGAAAAGTAAAGTAAAGTAAAGAGGAACTAAGCAAGAGATGCATGAAATACTTTACTACTTCAGTTTTGAAAAGTTGGATTACCATACCCCACGTGATTAAAAATGCTAACAGTGGAGTCAATCTCCAAACTTTCTAAGATTGAATTTTAAAAAGATTAGATTAAAATAAAGCTTCTTGCTAAACACGCTGTTATTTCCTCGTAAATCTCGCAATCAACAGAGTAGTGGCTACTGTTACTTAATGGAACTTACAGTGACGTCAGCTTCCGGCAAGTCGGCCAGGGGGCTATCGTCGGAGAACGGTATCCCACGGTCGGACCAAGCGCTCCGAACGTCGTCGTAATTCAATTTCAACATCAAACCTTGTTTCGGTTTGGGCAATTCCACGTTCTTCAACTCCACTACGACCGGTTTCTCCGTCGCCGCAATCGCTGCCACCTTCTTCTTCTTCATCTTCTTCTCGGCGGTCACCGGAGGAGGCTTGGCGTTAATTTTGGGCGATATTTGAAGAATATCAACGACCGGAAAATTCCACCAGTTTCCGTCGTCGACGTGTCGGAGAGCGCTGACACGGGGTCTGGGGAAGTCGGATTTCCCGCCAAAAGGCATTATCCAGGGAAAGTTACTGACGGCGTCGTTTGAGACATCTTGCACCCTGCTCCCCATGATGCTATCGATCCCTTCTTCGATTTCCTCGTCGAGAATCGATTCCGCATCGAGGCTCTCTTCGCAATCGTCGTTCAATTCTAGGTAATTGAAATTCACTACAGAGCTTATCTCCCCGGGGCTCCCACACGCCTTCTCCTGCACGCTCACCTCTTTGGGCCTCTCCAAGGGCTTCGGGCCCGGTTGGTCCAGAAGGAAACACGACGACGACCCGTCCAAAACCCTGAATGGCAACAACAGCTCCGAAGAGTCATAATCAAAATTCTCCGACGCGGGCTTTGCGAATTTGCCCTGCGTTTTGAGGTTCTTCGTGGAGAAGAGGTTGGGGTAGGCGGTGGAGAGAAGCGCCGCGGCTTCATTGTAGGTTTGGTTGGGTCGCTTTCGAGGCGTTCTGGGTTTCTTCGTGGAGATTGCGAGGGCCGAATTGCTGGATTCGGAGATTGTTGAAGAAGGTGAAGAAGAGGTGTGTGAGGTTCTGGTGGAAGAAGATGAAGATTTAACAAATTCGAAATCGAACCCGTAGGTTCTTCCTCCAGCTCCGGTCAAACACGAAGACATTATTTGTATGTGTGGCTCAATTTGTTCAGAATTGAAGAGGCTTGGAGTTGAACATAGGTTTGTTTTTTTTATTTTTCCGAAGGGGGCGCAAAACCCTAAACCCAAAAGGTACAAACAACAAAATCTTTTGCCTTATTAAAAAAAAGGAAATGAAGAAAAGGCCAACAAGAGGTTTTGGGAATATTAGAGTGGAAGAAAGAAATGGAACAGAGGAGAGGAGAGGAAAAATATAAATGTGAGAGTTGGTAATTTACTAGTGAGTCTGCTAAAAGGTTGAGGTAGGATAGGAAAAGCAGGAGTGTATAAACAGGGCATTCATTGATTGATGGATTCCGAAACCCGAAAAGAGGAACCGAATTTGGTGTTGGATAAGGAAAAGGAAGTACTGTTGTTGGTGTGAATAAGGGAAAGCTGGCCAATAAAAAGGGATTGAAGTGTATGAAAGGTGAGTAGTGTTAAATTCAGCAACAGAGAGAGAAAGAGAAAGGAGACAGGGCAGAGGGTCACGAGCCGAAGCAGATAAAAGGCAAAGAACCGTTGGGGTCCCTGTATCTATAGGCAATTTGCAGGGGTATAAGCCCACCGACTGTGTCACTTACTCGGAGAGAGAAAGAGAGAAAGAGAGAGAGGTTGGGGAATTCTGAGGGAGTGAGTGTTGACACTTGCAGTGGAGGAGCTGGAGCATTGGAGACGAGAACAACGAAGGAAGAGACAATGCTCAGTTTCCCTGCTGTTCCTATTGTGGGGACCATTATTATGAACCTCCTATTTCTCTCTTTTACCACTTCAATTATTTTACCTTCTTTTACTATAATATCCCTCTCCTCCTTCATCTTTTTCTTACTTTTTCATTTTAACATTACTCAATAATCATTTTTCATTCTACTCATTTCATAAAACCAAAACTTATTTATTGGAAATAGTAAAAAAAAAACAAGGTCTGGAGTGAGTGGATGTGAGCCGGCCATTACTTAACTACTACTATTATTTGCATTAAAATGAAACAATTTATTGAAAACTGGTAAACAATATCTTTTGGTTGTCTCTTTAGAAGAAAAGGAATATATATATGATTTGTTTGTTGTTGGTGATGTTTTTACTAGGAGGTAGGGCAATATGGTAATTGGGTAATGAAAATCTTACTAAGTATGGCCGTGACAGACAGACGTGGATGTGTAGGTACAGGATTATTCCGTTTCCATACCTTACCTGCTGCAAAAGCTAATTTTGGGTATATGAAAAAAAGGCTCTTATCTGGTGACGTGGCAGGATTTGATTGGAGAGGTAAGATTTTCTGGCTTACGTGGCCTACCTTTTATGGCTAAGCTGGTGCACAGTTTTTCACGTGTCTGGAGAAAAGAGGTAAGGTTTTGGATGTGTTGTGAGAGGAAACAGATTCCAACAGTTTTGGTGTCTTGTGCGTTCCATCTGTGGCACTTAAACGCGCTACGTCCCCTTATTACGTTCATTAACTTCTCTCATTGCAATTACCAATTCAAAATCTTCTCTCTTTTTCTTTCACTTGTGCTCTCTATGCGCCCAAGTGTCCATTTTTTCATGCTTCCTCATCAGATATTTATTCAGACACATTCCAGTAACATCCACTTTCCTCGTATACGCAATTTCTCAAATATCTCATCTTACTCACAGTTTTTTACTGACTCCAAACCAACAGAAAACATAAAAGAAATCAAATATATATTTTAATTCATATTCAACAAGTAGATTTGTTTTAAATCAAATGTGATATGTCACTACATATTAGGATGCAATTTTCCTAATAACGAATAATATTTAAATAATTATAATATTATATTAAAAAATCTAAATTTAATTTAATTTTATAAAATAAGTTTATAATATGAATTTTCACTCACTTATATATTTAAATAAATTAAATAAAAATATATTAATCTTAAATTAGTTTTCGTTTTAGTTGATAAATTTATACTTTGTATTTGCAAATATTTTAACATACTCTTTTTTTTATTCAACTATTTAAAATTATATTTCTTATAGAGAGCAAAATAGTACAACTCAATTCAATTTAATATATATTTTTAAAATAAAAATAATAAGTATGAAACTACTAAAGTCGTAATTAATTTTTTTTTTCATGACTTAATTATGTTAACGAATTCCTTTTATATATATTAGAATATAACATTTTCACATTCGTTCTTTCGGAAATTATAATATAGCGCCTAATGTTATTATTAACATATCTATAATATTTCTTAACCAATTTTGAATGAGTGTTTTAAAAAGAATAATTTCTGATTTTTTTTATTGATTAACATAAAAGAAATATTTTATTTATTATTCCTTACAATCTATCTCAAAATATAGATATATTTTCAAAATTTATTGACTTAGTATGTATTATTGTTTATCTCATAAACCAACTCGGTCTAGAAGAACTTTTAATAAATTTGGATCTAAGAAATTAAACTTACTATTATGTATTTTATTTTATTTTAAATAATTATGTATCAATTTCATTTATCTTAAAATATGTTGTAAAACATACTTCATAATAACAGATTTTGACCTTCAAACAAATCAAAATACTACTATCTTAACGCATTAAATAAAAATTTCGAGTTTAATTAATAGAAGAATTGCCTATATAATTATTACAGTATCACGTAACCCTTTAATATTTAAATAATTAATTACCAACAAACGGGTCCACATTCAACACTATGGGTGCAATTGTCCCCACTATAGCTTTTTAGTTCATGTACAAATTCTTAATCACTCTAATATATATATATATATATATATATATATATATATATATAATCAATACAATAATAAAATTTTTATTAAATATTATATTATTTAATATCTTCCAATTGAATCATGTTTCTTTAAAACTCATTATTAAGTTAAAATTAATTTCACATATACTATATAAAAATTTTATAATAGTTTAAAATTTTATTTAGATAGATTAAAATCAACGTAAAATGTAAGATTATTTTCTATATTTAATACAAATATTTTAAAAAATAAAGGTTAAAACTTTAATTAAAATTTAGTATATAAATTATAACTTTAACTATTTGATAATTTATTTATAAATATGATCATCTTTAAACTTTTTTTTCATCAATTTTTTTTATAAAGTTTTAAGTTTATTTCTAGTATTTTTTCCAATTAAAAGGTGGATATTAGAAAACATCAAAGTAAATGATACGGATGTTCGATGTGTAATTTAACTTATTCTTTTAATTAAATACATATGAACCAAACCAAAAAAAATAGATGCGTTTAGTTTTGTTTCATTTAAACATAAAAAAAATCTAAATCTAAATCAAACTAAACTAATTTTGCGGTTTGATTTGGATTGATTATGATGTTTCTAATTTGTAGTTCTATTTTCCTTTTGTGTTTTGAGGTGGCCAATTTTTTTCGTATTTAAAAAATAATTATACGATGTAAAACACTTTCTTTATTAAGAAAGGTTATTCACTTGAATCAAACGTTTAGAGTTAGGTTAAAAATTATAGTTAGTAATTATGGTATAATTATTTTTAGTTAAGAGTGTAGTGACCTAAGTTCAAATAATAAAAATATTTGAAAAAGTAATATTTTTCAAAAAAAAAAAAAATTTCAAACACATACAATACTTTATTTTTTATAAAATAAATATGTCTCAAAACTAAAAAATGTGTTCTCATTCACAATCATATAACACACTAACCAACAAGAATAGCAAATCAACTATCAACTTTGATAATAGGGAATGAGATTTAACATTTTATAATTTTGTTAGATGAAATATGTAGTATTTGTCAAAATTATACCAAGTGTTTTAGTATGGTGTTTAATGCAAAACTGAAATACAATGTACTTAACAAGTTAATAATATGTTATAATTCACATTACAATTTTTTTGACAACGATAATTCAGGTTGAGATATGAACTGATCTAGACACATTAGATTTTTTTTTCTCTTCAACATGCGTCTCTCATATATGGTGAAATAACAGGTAATATATTGTTATTTAAATAATTTATTTTGCTTCAGATTAGCTTTGAAGTGTCAAATTGAAAACCAAATTGAATTGCTTGAATAGATTTTCAATTATATGTTTATATCACTTTGGTTCTAAACACCCATAAATAGGACAATGACCCAAATAGTTTATCTTGTTGAGTAAGTTTTCTTTCCCTTAGATTTATAGTTCTCTTTTTCTAGTGATGCTTGTATGTGTGAAGTTTTGTGTTCGTATATGAAATTTAAGCATAATAAATTAATATTTTTTAGTCTAAGTTGATAGTAATATGTTTGGTTTGTGAATCATTATTCCCATAATCAAGTTAGGACATTTCCAATTTTGTCTAACTTTTGAGATCAAATTCGTAGTTAGTTCATAAATAGAGACAAGTGGAGTTGATTAATTTGCATCTAGTCATTTAATTTTGATTTGGATATGATAAAGTGAATTAATGTTGATAATTGTAGCAAAGTTAGTTTAATTGAGTGGAAATTCGATGAAGTTACACCATTGTTTATTAAATATGTGTTAAATTGGACAAGAGATTTGAGGTAGTCAATTTGAGTTATAAATGGTTTATTTGAAATGTGAAAAGTAAAATAAGTGTGTTATTTATTATTGATTTAGGCGATATAAAGGTTAAAAGTGATTAAAATTACTTACCTTGAATTTTAGTCTCTTTATCAATTTTGTTTTTCTATTGTTTTTTCCTCAAGTCAAAATGAGAGCGAGATAAATCTCTTTTATTTTATATATTTGTACTCAAGCAAACACTCAAGCGAAAATCACCTAATGCAAGGTACAATTAATTGTATAATTAATGGCTATGTGTTGTCTATAAGCGGATGCATGACAAACATAACGTTATATAATATATGTAAATATTTATATAATATAGTGGCCTAGTATAAATGTGTGAGGGATATCTAGGATAATATCAATATTAAACACGAAACTCAATACAAAAAAGAGGTATCCTAATTTTATTGATTATATATTAAGGTATCATGTAGTGAAAAGTAGAAAGAGTAGGGATGGAAATAAGACGAGATGATGCAAGTTTGACTATACTCTTCCCCGTCCTCGAAGTAAAATTCACACCCATCTTCATCTTTATCCCACTAGGTATGAAATTTGTGTCTTATTGATAAGTGTCTAATTTCAGTAATATTTCATATTAAAATATAGACACTTATAAGTATTAATTGCTAAAGTTCATATAAAATGATCCCTAATTTATGAACTTATACCTTTTTACATTTGTTATGATCTTTATTTGAATAAGAGCATTTTATTCCCATATTTGACGTTAATTGCGAGTATCTAGGGAAGAATGGAAATTTGTGTTGAAGATGGATGAAGCTTCTTCTCTACCTAATCTTAGTGTGTTTGATGTAGAAAATAACTAGTTTGCTTTGAAGATTGTAATGTGTTTTAGATGATCTTGTTCTTAGGCTAGTGTGTGTTTAAGGTTGCTTTTTGCTACATGATCTATCCTAGATACCTAATCAAGGTAGTAAGATCAAGCACATAAAGTGATGAAATGGTTTTCAAAAAGCTTTTTAGAGTTTTCTAAAAAATCAGGATACTGCACAAAAATAAATTTGTTTGCTTGAAAAACAATAGATTTATTTTTCTTCTGCTAAAAGGATTTTCGAAATTCTGTTAGGGCACCAAAGGTACAACTCAGTCAATTATTTCAGTTAGCTGAGTTGGCAGTTTTCCTAAAATAAATTTGTTTGTTTTTAAACTGAATCTGTTGTTTTCATAACAACTTTTCAACTGTTTTTTGAAAAGTAGTTAGAAATTGTTTTCTATATAAAGAAAAGCTTCTCTCACATGAAAAGGTGTTGAGCAATCACGATTTTAGCAGAGGTTAAACACTTCTGTGTGAGAAGAAAGATCGAATTGAGTTTTTGAAAGGTTTTCCAAAGGGATCTTCAAGTGTGCTTGTTCTAGGGAAACCTTGATCTTGGTGAAGGTGCTGGTATTGTTTTGCTGCAATAGGGACAACTGGATTTTGTTCTTGCATCTTCTTTCAGGTGTTATCTTTCCTTTATTCTTTCTTGTAAAAGGTGTAAGTGTTAGTCACTTTTTTATAGGGTTTCTTGGAGTGCAAGGTGTACTGAAATAGGGTGTTTCAGCTGAGTTTGTAGTGTTCTTGTAGGTTTCAAGAACTGCTGTGTTGTAATTGTTTGGAATTGGTTTTTAGTGTATTTCACCTTGGAGTGAGGTGAAACTGGATGTAGCTCTTTATGAGTGAACCAGTATAAACCGTGCTTGCATAAATCTTCTCATCCATGCACTCGTTTCTGGTTTCTGTTTAATTTTTCAAGAACGAAATCTGTTTACTTCAAATTAAATCTGTTAATTCTGGGCTTAATAAAAATTGTTCTTCTTGACCGGGGAAAGTTTTTCAATCATAAGCAAAGCTTTTGAACATAAGTTTGTAATTGGTTTAAGGACGAATAGTTTTCTTCACTAAAGCCTTGATAAAGATTCATTGTCTTTGAAGCCTTGTGTTGAACATTTGTGATTGTTCTTTTGGCAAATTTTGTGTTCTTCAAAACTGTTAAGAGTGAACCAATCTGGTGTTGCTTTTGTCATTGTTTGATCTTAATCCTAATCTGGATATGTTCTGTTTGTGTTAAAGTGGTTTAAAGAATCAATCTGTTCATTCTAAAAAGAATATGTTATTTTTCTTCGGTTAAACTGTAAAACAGTTTGAGTTTGCGAAAAATTTATAACTTCAATTCACCCCTCCCCTCTTGAACTTAGACACTAATAAACCCAACAATTTGGACTAAAGAGGAATGTGTAAGCCAAAAGGAGAAAGTTGGAAGGCCCAGAACGCACAAAAAGTCCAACTCAACAGCGAAGTATCTCGCTTGAGCGAGAATGCTCTAGTGAAATATTTCAGAAATCAATGCCTTTCTCACTCAAGTGAGATATTCTCGTTCAAGCGAGATATTCTCGCTCAAGCGAGAATGCGTCAGACAGATTGACCATTTTATGTTTTTATTAGTAAGCCCATCAACAAGACGTAGGAAATCACCTAACCCTAGCAAATTAGGTTAAATAGGAGGCTAAAGACACAACCCTAGTGTGCCAGATTGAGAGGAAAACACCATTGAGTGATTTGTAGCCAATTAGGAGAATGGAAGGTGCTAGAAGTATGCATGGCTAGTTCTACTCTTTGCGTTTGGGAGTAATCTGTTTGAATTCTTATGTATTGAGGTGATATTTAAATATGATATCATATTTTGTTTTTGATTGATTATTGATTTTGTTGTTTTGCTTCTAAATAGTTGTGACATGTTTGAGAATCTTAAATCTGTTTGGAAAGTATTTTTAGGATTTTTACCTAAACAACAATACTTAACATATTTGAGTGTTAGGAATAAACTTGAAATGTTAATTGTTATTAACGTCTGAGCGTGATTATAAGTTGTTTTTATAAATATGCGAGAAATCAATATTAAGGAAATATTCTTAATAATTTTATATGCGATGAATTGATATACATGATTTTTCTACGGGCATCAATTTCAATCAAAGAACATAATGTTAACATGTTAATCAAAATACATAGGAGTGAGAAAAGAATAAACCTAATCCTTATTTTTCCAACTTGAAACAACCAATTCTTTGTCTGTTTTCTAATTAATTATAACCAACCCAATCACTTTCAACACACTTTTTATTATTCTGTTTTATATTTAGAGAGTACTGTACTTGAAAATTCAATGTTCCTTGTGGGATCGATATTCATCCTTAGGGACAAATTATTACTTCTGACAACGTGATGCACTTGTTGTAGAAAGTCATCACTTATCCTCGTTCTCATCAAATAAGAGTTATACATGTACTCTCCTTTCACAATTGCAAACATTGCTTAAATAACTTTTCACAAAAATTATAGCAAAAGAAATGAACATGATATAATCATATGTTAAAAAGACACATATTTTATTTTTCTTGATTTCAAATATCAAAGAATAAATCATAGTTGCATATATATCAAAATAAAGCACCAAATAACAATGGAATAAATATAAAGTAATATGGAAAATTATACATAATTACAACTACAATATCTATTATTTTTGCAAATATTAAAAAGGAAAATACCACATGGTTGGTATTGAATAAGTCGAAATGCTAAGAGAAATAATGAAAATTTACGTAACAAAATAATTATTCGTCAAATGAAATGAATTTAAGAACTAAAGTGAAAAGAAAAGATAAGTTTTATAAGTTACGAATAAACTAAAAGTTTGCACAATTGAACACTAGAAGTTTAGAGTTAGATGAGTGAATTTGGTGAATGTCAAACAAGTTGACTATGAAAAATCGAGGAGCAAAAGAAATGTTCTTCAAATGAAATGAAGATAAGGACTAAAGAAAATATTAAATATTTGAAATTTAAAATAAACAATTGATGTTTTTGTAATTTAAAATAGGAACAAGTGTGAGGATGAGGTAAATATTAAAATATCGATCAATACAATACTTCTAATGAGTTAAGACATAGTTTTTCAAGTTGTTATACTAGGGACAATCAATACTTAATATGGGAGGTTTGGATCAAGTGAGTCGCAAGTTTATCTACCTCCTACCCAAAAACTTAAGATAATGCATTTGTGAGTATTTTTCTTTATATATTTTACTCATCTCACTACTCAATGTGGAACTTTCAACTGCATACTTTAATTTCTCTCATCTTTCCCTCAAGTGTGAGTCCTTACCACATATTGCAAGCTTCTTCTCAAAATTCAAGTATTTTGTCCACGAGTCCCCTACTCGTATAACACTTCCCATAAACGACATCCATTGATGTGTTATTTGAATGGAAATACAGAAAATAATTGATACATAACAAAATAGATTGAGATTCAACGAGTCATAAATTAACTACTGAAAATATATTAATTAAATAATATATTAATATTTATTTATTTATGATATATATATATAAATCATATAGATAATAATAAAATAATAATCATTATTATTATTTTTAATTTACCTTTCACTATATGTAAGCTTTAATAATGATATATAGAAAAAAAAAATCTCATACTAAAAGGTATTTAAAGTTTCGTTATTTCATATGTATTGTGCATATACATATTTAATGTACTCTACAAAGAAAATTATTAAATATAAAATAAATTTAAAAATAAAAAAATTAATTACTATATTAATTAAATTAAATACTATTTTATAAATTAAAAAAATTATTAGTATTTTGAGTAGTTTTTATTATTAATAAAATTTTTAAGTTAATTTTTAAATTATATTTAATTAACTAGTATTAAAATTATTTTATAAATTTTATTAATAATAAAAACTATTTTAGATACTAATAATTTTGTTAAATTTTAAAATAATCTAAAATTTAATTAATATAGTGACTAATTATTTTTTATCACTAAAACTAATTTTTATTTAATAATTTTTTTATAGATAATCAAATTTATAATTTATTTGTTTATTATCAAATTTCTTTATTTCAAAGTGACGTCATAAAGTTGGAAAAAATTAATATTTTATTGAATTGCACAAACAAAACTTATTTTTTACAAAAATATATAAATGTGTAAGATTTTCCTCCCTTCTATGTAATTTTTTTTATATATAATTGTTAAAAGGATTGATTGCATACACCTTTCTCTTTATTTAAATCTAGGAGTGGAATGTCCTTTTCTGATTAAGATATTTGGAAGAAAAATATCTGATTGTATATTTGCTGTCGAAACTAATATTTTTCAAACAAAATTATATTCATTTTATATATTTTATAAATATTTCCAAATCTTCTTATTTTACTAATAAAATTAAGAAATCATTTTCAACAGATTTTTTCATGATACACTTTCTCACATATATTACTATACAAATTATTAAATCCTGTCAATTACTCTTAAAATAGTTACATACAATTATAATTACTATAATATAACTATTTTTTCACTGTTTAAATTACAACAAAATTTTCGGTTGGATTTCACAGCCACAATTTTTGGGTTGAATCCATAATATATTTGTATAAACATACATGAATGAAAAAATAAACATTATGTGTTTAAAAAAACATAAGTAGAGTTTCATAAAAAAAACAGAAGAGTAGAATAATTCCAAAGAAAATTATTTGAAATAGGTAATCATGTGACAGAGTGAGAGTTGATATTTGGCAGCATCTTATCGTAGTAAGGGAGTGACTTGGAGAAGCCGTGGCCATTGAAATTGGATAAGCTATGAACCGTAAGATAATATAAGGTACAGATTTCATCGAAACATGTGATTCTACATGTGCCTCCCAACACCAATTAGTTTCATATGTTTTCAAAATATTATCCTCAACTTAAATATAATGCTTTTAATCACTGCATTGTATCTAGCCACACCTTAACATAATCTGATTTTGCAGACTTCACTCTTTTAATTTATTGTGCCACTATAAGAATGATACATTGAAATGACACTAATATCTTCATACTGTGTACAAACAACTCATACCGTAGATTGAAGTGAACACGTAACTACTAATTAATCTTAAAATATACAAACACACCAAACCTTATTAATTGTTTTTGTTTTTTTAACCCCTCCTCCCCCACCCAAAGTTTATACAAAATTGAAAAACCAGAACCAGAAGTTGCCGACAGATGAAGTTAATTTTGTAATCTGATCATTTGAAAAGTGAACGAATATTTTTGACAGAAAGGAGTGATATTAATTACTGGTTAGGTAAGTATGCATGGTTTGCAAATTGCATTGGAAGGTCCTTTGGGGCGAGTAGTGAGAAGAAAGGTATTTTAGTATAGAAGGAGAGCATTTTAGTAGCATGGTGTCACTGTCTTGCACAGAGAGCTAGTTGATCAACAAAACAAAGCAGATGCAAACAAAAAAGACACATATTGGGGACCATATATTCCATCCTTCACAACCATGGACGCAATCTTCATTCTTCCTTTAATCATATCACACATTTCACCTTCAAATCTTATATATTAAGAATTTGATTTTAATACTCAATTTTACAAATTTGTTTATGACGTAAGCCCTAAATTTTTATGCCAAAATGTATAAATTTATGTGTAAAATTATATATTATAATAATCTAATAATAAATATTATTAAATAGACTGATAAGTTCAAATAAACTTTTGTTGTTAAGATAGATTTTAAAATATTCTGTTATTATATTAATATAATAGTTCAATTTTAAATTTAACTAAATTTTATAAAACTGATTCATATATTAAATTTTACATTTATATATTATGTAAAATTGATAATTTGTATGTAGAAACAATGTAGTCTAGTGACGTATTTTAAATTAATTATAAAAATAATTTTAAACTCAATAAATTTATTATATTATAATTTGAATAATGAATTATATTATCAAAAATAACAACTAATTATATACAATAATTTGTGTTTTTTTTATGGAATACGAGTCTTATTTAAATAATTATATTAGTAAGATAAACTTTATAAAAAATAAAAAAACTGTTTAAATATTTGATGCAATCATATATACTCAGAACTTAAAAATCAGGATCTTTAATTGATTTATAATAACTTGTACTAGTTAATTCACTTCTTTAGTGTTAAAATATAAAACTTCTGGAAGTAAATTCAAGAATATACATTTATAACAAAATTTATAACAAATAGTTGCCAGAAAAGTTTATCTCAGAACATAAAAAAAATATCTTGAAACCATAATTTTTTTTTTCAAATTTAAAATTTGGAAAATAAACTATAAAAGTAAAAAAAAAAACATTTAAATGCATGTTTCTAGAAGTGTCAAATCTAATGTGAGTAAACTCCATTCTCAATTTAGTATGTAGATGGAGTTCAAACAACTTTGGTATGTCAAATTAACTTATTTAACTCAACTTTTTTTTAAAGTTGTTAATTTTCTTTTTATATATATATGATTATATATATTCTTAAGTTTGCTACATTTGTGTTCTCTGTTTTATTTAACTTTTTTTTAGTTTTTTTTTTCACTTAATGTGATGAATATGTTATTTAACATGAGCTTTTTATATGTATAAAAAACTTTCTCTTTTAACTTATTTCATTTTTCATTGAAATTAATATATTGTGATGTTGTCTTCTACTTTCTTTCGTACCATCCCAATGAAACATCAAGAACTCAATATGTATAACATTATAGGTAATTTTTATGCAAAAGAATTGGTAGTATATATAGGAAAAAGGGTGTGTACAAAAAGTAAGGCCTAACCTGTACTAGACATGTAGTTTCCAGTAATCTCTTTTCTACATTTGGGCCTGGAGATTGATTTTGGACTGGGCTAAAATTATCTAGGTCACTTTGAATTTGGGAGATAATTTAGAAATATAACTTAAACAATAAAAGTTCAAGATCATTTTAAATAAATCGTTCACAACTATAACTAACAATTGAACTATTTGTTTGAGACAAATTCTCCCCCCACCTCCTTACCTGCACCTACACTTCCATTTCTAATATCACATTTTAAAATACTTTCAGGTGCATTTGGTACTCTTAGGTCTCTCTTCTAGTCGTATCACTTTTATTATTCTTAAGTCACAGCGTTTGAGAGAGCAATTTCACCATTTGAACGTGTGTGAGGATTGACGAAAATATTTGTTATATTTGATGTTTTTTTAGTACAAATAAGTTTTTTAGTTTTGCATTCTATTCTTGTAACTTGTTAATTTTTTTTTGGGTTTTGTGCTTCTTAACAAAAAGAAAAGTGAACGAAAACATAATTCCAATAGTAAAAACACCACAAAACTTATCTCGATCATCAACGTTAACCATCATTAACCACAAACAACCACCACCACCTGAAAATGAAGAAGAAAACACTACACTTCACTATACTCTGTAAAAATATTGTTGAAATAAAAAAAGAGTATAAAAGTATATGGGAAGATATGGAAGTGAAGGAAAAATTTGCCTTTTAGTTTATTTTTCTATTTAATTTGTTTTTGTGAGGCAATTCTTTCAACTGATTTCAATTTCACCAAATCTATTTTAAATTAAGAGATAAATGTGTTTATGTTAAACACATTTTCATTAGGAAATTTAAAAGACTAATTGATCATTTTAAGGATTTAAAATGCTTCATGGTAAAATGGATGGTTTGGATTGAGAATTCTAATAGTAACTGAATTTTTCATTTTTACTAGGTATTTTAATAAATCTAATTGCTAGAATTCAAAATTCCATTCAAAATTAAAGAATATGAAATAATCCATAGATGTAACACCAGGGTAGCTAGCAAATTACCTTCAATTTTAAGTAATTCCTATAAGTTAAAAGTATAAGATTACAAATAAGGTCTATGGTATGAAAGTTCTCTACACATAAAAATAACTCTTTTTATGCATTTTTCTAACACTAGCATGATTTACCAATTTTTCATCTTATTCAACCACAATAATATTTGTTGTCATAGAAAATTCACTATAATAAACTAAATATAACTTTTTATTTTTCCTATAATTTCTTTTGCAATTATATATTGTTATTAATTGTCAAATTTTAGTTCTCAGAAATAGAAGTGTAAAATATGTTACAGATAAACATGTGGTGTTTTTTTATCTTGTGTTTGTTGTTGGGCTTAGACCTATATAGATAGCAAGTTTAGAAAGAAGAAAATCACGCGAGGAGCACGTGAGGCATGGCGGTTTATAGAGGGAACAGCGAAGAGTAAAGTTAAGGTGGTAGTTTGTAAGTAGTAGAGTTCACAAATTGAGAATTTCGGTAGACACAAGAATAAACCTGAACCCAACGAATCAACCAACCAACCCCATAAACCCTAACTTCCATATTTCTTCTTCAATGGCCACCCTCGACCCAATCCAAAACGGCACCACCAATCCCCTTCTATCGGACAATCCCGACCAAGCTGAACCTCCCTCCACCACCTCCGACGACGACCACACTACCGAGGCCGCTGCCGAGAAGCGGTGGCCGGGATGGCCCGGCCTCTGCGTGTTCCGCCTCATCGTGCCGGTCCTTAAAGTTGGAAGCATCATTGGCCGCAAGGGGGAGCTCATCAAGAAGACCTGCGAGGAAACGAAAGCTCGCATTCGAGTCCTCGACGGCGCGGTTGGCACGCCCGATCGAATCGTGAGTGTTCCCTATTTCAGTTCTAGGGTTTCTTCGTTTTTATTACTTGCTGGATTTTGTTAGGCTCCGTCATTTCTCATGGAATATTCAATATTGCTTGTATAGTACTAGTATGGATTTTTACTTTCACTGCCTGGAGGTTACAAGTTGGATTCTTTGTGCTCGCGTATTGGTTTTAGCTCATTGCGTTACTACCCTTAGTTTCCAACTTAAATTGTTATTCTAGTTTCATTGATTGTGAGGTTTTTTCGTTAGATATATAGTTTCTCGGAGTGTTTTATAGTATTTGTGGGGTGGTTTCTATGTTGATTTTTTTGTTAATGCTTACGGGAGGCACATGATAAGCGTAGTATCAGTGGTTGTAACTTCACCTGTAGTGTTAGGGTTTGAATCTATGGGAACCCACGGTTAGTTAACCCCCGAAAAATGCTTGTGGGTGGTGTGGCCGTATGTATTATTGCCACGTTGCTTAGGTTCCAATTATTTTGAATTATAAGTCAGGCCACCGTGTCTGTTCAGTTCGGGATAATCTTTTCACAAGCACATAACGATGTTGTTTCCCTTATAATTTATGTTGCTTACAGCTTTCAATGCAGGTAGCAAATTGCCAAAGTGAATGGAAGTTGACTACGTTATTTAATTGGTGTATGTGTTGTGCAGATGATGCTTGTTTTCAAATAACTTTTTTTCACGCTTATCTTAGATGATAACTTCTATTTGATTTGTGTAGTTCGGTTTTGTCATTATATTGTTTGAATTTTGTTTTTAGGTACTAATATCAGGGAAGGAAGAGCCAGAGGCAGCACTTTCTCCTGCTATGGATGCTGTCATAAGGATTTTTAAACGTATCTCAGGGTTGTCTGAAATTGATGGGGAGAATAAAGCAGCAGGGCTTGCATTTTGTTCCGTTCGTTTATTGGTGGCCTCAACGCAGGCTATCAATTTGATTGGAAAACAGGGTTCATTAATTAAATCTATACAAGAGAGTACCAGTGCTTCCGTTAGAGTACTTTCTGGAGGTGTGCCTGCTGTCCCTGTTATCCGATAATGTGGCATACATCATCTATGATTTTCTCCCTGTCTTGATAGCATCCTTTTATTTTGCCTATTCTTCCTTATATTGACTGACGTCATATAAAGTGTGCTGAATCATATATTTAATTACTGACATTTGGTTTACCGGTTTCTACGGAAGATTCTTGAAATGAGGTGGTTTTGTCTTTTAAGTGTTTTTACCACTTAGATAGTGGCTAGAATCTAAATGAAGTAAAGATGTATTCATAACCTTTATTCATACCAAATCATTTTCCTCATAGACGAGGTTCCCTTTTATGCTGCTGCGGATGAGAGGATTGTTGAGCTGCAGGGAGAAGCCATGAAGGTCCTTAAGGCTCTGGAAGCAGTAGTTGGGCACCTGAGGAAGTTTTTGATTGACCCCAGTGTTCTTCCTTTATTTGAGAAAAGTGTAAGTTTTATCTTTTCCAATTTTTAAATTATGCTGAAATTGTCAATACCAGTGTATATCATGTACTTTACTGTTATTTTATTTAGCTCCCATGTTGACTATCATGTATTTACACTAAGATGTGTTTTTTTTTTATTCAAGTACAATGCATCAATCTCCCAAGAGCGACAAGTAGATACTACTTGGGTTGACAAACCATCACTGCATAGTGCTTCACAACCTAGCATTGCGAATGATATTCCTCTTTCATCAAAAAGGGAGTCTCTCTTTGCTGACCGTGAAAGCCATTTGGATTCATTTCTCCCTCCCTCTACAATGTCAATATATGGGCAAGATTCTTCACTTTCTAGTCTTCGTTCTTCAGCACTCAGTCGTTCCAGTGCTCCTCCTATTGTTACCACGGTTAGTAATTTCAAGCATCAACAAATTTTGATGTTCTATTTGATATGGGAATTTCCTTGGTAACTTGTCAATTCCGTTGTTATTTTTTTTTTCTTTTTACCATTGATTGTTATATTTTCTTTTTACTATCTGTCGGAAAAAAAAGGCTAATTTACTTAGTCCCTATAATTTATTTGGATTCAATTCAGTCTCTCTTTTACTAAAAGGTTCAATTGAGTTCCACAATTTTAAAAATGGCAGCACCCTTGCCAATCTGTTGAATTCATTATTATTGGGCTGCTGCAGAATGAAGTCTGTTTTTTTAATTGGGCTTGCTGCACATTTGTTTTTTGGGCAAAAATTGAATTTGGAGGAGCATCATATTTTTTAAGGAATGTGTGGGAGGGAGTGGATCAAATTCAAGTGAGGTTAATAGAATTGCAACTTCTAATAGAAGTAAAAATGTTCTAGGAAACTATTAATTTTTTTTTAATATGAAAGTAGACTCTTACGAGTCTACGTGTCGAGTTTACGAGTCGAGTCTACGGAGCTCTCACGAGTCTACGTAGACTCGCGAGTTTGACAACCTTGCTCATACCTTACCGAGTTAACTCGGTAGTAGACTCAGTGAACTCGTTCAAACTCGTGAGTCTGCTCTAAGTTGGCTAGTTCAATTGGGTTTTTGTTTTAACCCAAAACGATGTCTTTAGGGTTTGTGTTTTTTTTGTTTCACGTTCGTTTTGTTTTGGTGGTGTTGCGTCTTCTCTAGATTGCGGAGGTCATACGTCTTCTCTGAACAAGTGCGGCGATGGTGGCGATCGAGCAGAGGAGGTTGCGCAGTGGTGGCGATTGTGCAGAGGAGGTCACACGGTGGTGGCGGTTTGTGTGGTTGCGGTGGTCGCGGGTGGCAGGTCTACAATGGTGTTGGAGTTGTGGTCCATTAGACTGTATGAAATCAATGTCACGATAACCTTAGTTGGGAACAAGAAAGCTTTCCACCTGTGGCTGAGCAAACCGATGATGCCTGGTGAATGACCCTTTGTTGTGGCAAGTCAACCACTAGATTAGTATGAGTTATGAGTTTATGTGCTCTCTGAATTGTCAGGGCTGCAATCCAATGCTGCAGGTCTCAAGATAGATGCAGGCAGAACAGTCAGATGTGGTTGACATTATCATGAGTGGTGTCGATGAGGAAGAAGTATCAGTGAAATAATATTGTTTTTTGTAATTACATTTGTTTTTAAATTGTTCAATAATAGCAAAATATAGAGACAGTTTTTAACCACCCATATTCATATGAAAACTACTAAAAATCACAAAACTAACAACCTTGGTCCCAATTAAACGGAAGGGCCACAAATAGCTGCCTTTTATTGATTTAAGAGACTTAATTGGATCTTTTTTATTAAAATAGAGATTAGATTGAATCAAATAAATTGAGGGACCAAATAGGTAATTTAGCCAAAAAAATAACCATTATTACTAATTTTTTATTTAAGAGCTTTTATACAATTTGATTCATGTTATCCAAATTTTAAATGAAGGTACATTAATTTCTGATTTATTATTCATGTACTTTTCTACCTATTATTCTGATGATGATCTGGCTATGGGCCAAGCTTTTAAAGTGACTCATACTATATGATTTTGTCACTCTAGCATGGACCGAAGGCATGCTTTCTTTTCCACTTCTACATATCTGCTTATGCATCAATCTTCTTTGTTTTTATTATTTTAGTGTTTGACAATGATGGTAACTTCCACCTTCATTTACTGTTTCTACTTATTAGGTAATACAAACAATGCAAATACCACTGTCCTATGCAGAGGACATTATTGGTATACAAGGGACTAATATTGATTACATTCGCCGCACCAGTGGAGCAATACTGACCGTGCAGGAGAGCCGGGTGCCTGATGAAATCATTGTGGAAATTAAAGGCACCTCATCTCAGGTTCAGACAGCACAACAGTTGATTCAGGTACGAGACTCAAGCCTATGAAACGAAAGTCATGCTTTTGTGGTCCTGTTACTTTTGTATGACTATATGCATTGGGTTTATATATGTACGCTTGGGCAGGTACATTTTCTTTTTTGTGTAGATGTATATGGTGGATTCCTCTAACATATTCATTGTACAGTCACTTTTTGTCGACATTAAAACTTCACTAGTTAGAATGCTTAGTTGATATCCATTCCTCATGTTGGCTGAAACATTTATTCTACTTAGAATTAGATCACTTGGTTGGATAATGGAAGAACAGTAAAAGAAGCTACGAGAAATGAGATAAAAATGATTAATCTATCTTTATTAAGAGGTAAAGTAGGACATGAAAGTAATGAAGATTCTACCCACTTAATGTTCTAGATTAGTTTAGTATTCCTGTTCATAATATGTTGGTGGGGGTGGAAGGAGGAGAAAGAAATGTCAGTTTTCAATTTTCAGAAATACATCTACAAACTAATCTAGAACATTAAGTGGGTAGAATCTGAACCTATCAAATACTCGCAACTAAAAAGTATGACCATTGCATGATTTTCTTTAAGGTACATATGATTGCGATTGGATGTCTGTTAGTTGGGCTTTTCCCCTAGTAGACGGCAAACCAATCCCTTTTTGGGTGATGGGATTTTACATAAGATATGAGAACTTCATCTTTATTCTGGATTTTTTATAAATTCATTTATTATCAAATGAAATTACCAGACGTGTCAGTTTCTATGTTACTCTTAAATTTTGTTGCAAGCACCTTTTACTTAATATATATCCTGGCTGCCTCCTCTTTAGGAATGTTTCACTAATTGTGGAATAAAGAGTTGGCATGATTACAACCATAATTCATTTCTGGTCTTCTGCTGTATGTTTCATTCATTCAATTTTCATACAGATTAATGAATTTTGATTGGATACTACCCATCACCGATCGAATTCATACCAAAAGAATAGATTTAGGGATGACAATGGGTTGGGTATAGGTTGTACCTACTTGCTATACTCTTTAAATTTATTTATACCCACGGATATTTATGAATGAATACCTGCAGATATTTTTTAATTTTAAATAAAATTATTTTAAAAGATTTCTTTAAGATATAAATGTAGATAAAAAATAAATTTTTGAAATATTATTCAAATAAAAAATAAATTATTACTGCAAATAAATATGGTCTTTCTAATTATTTTTTAAATAAGTTGCACCACAAAGGATAAAGTTTTAAAAATTTATCTTTTTAAAATATGATTAGACTTGACCCACATATATCATGACTGCATCCATATGATTAGGGATTTTTTTTTCATATTTAGATTTACTTTGTATGGTTATACTGATAGAAATGTGTTGTGTTACAGGAAGTTATAAGTAATCACAAAGAACCTGTCACGAGTAATTACAGCAGGTTAGATACAGGTCTGAGGTCTTCTTATTCTCAGCTGGGCAGTTCGTCTTATTCGTCATCTTCCTACAGCGGGTATGGATCTTCTGGTCTAGGAGGCTATAGTACTTTCAGACTTTGAATTGCTTTCTCTAGGTCACTATGACTTCATTTTGAGCCTAATTGTTCTAATTGGGTGTGATTGGGTAGTCTTTGATGTGGCCAGAGTGAATGGCATGTGAAATATTAACCATTTTCAGGAGGATGTTTAGTTTTGTAGTGTATATGTGCATTGATTTAAAGCATAATTATGGGATCTATAGGGCATGCAAACTATATGTTATAATTTTATTTTATCCTTCCAATGCTAACTATTCTTTCCTTCACCTGTCATTACTTTAAATACTTCAAAATATAAAATATTTAGTTAATGCAATATTTCCGATTTTAGATATTAAAACTTTATTTTAAACTTGATACACTATCGAAAAGTTTTTATTGATTCACTCGTTTATTAAATATTCTCAATTGAATAAAATATAACACTATATTAGAAATTTCAAATATTTTAAATTTGATTCAGTAATAAAATGTTTTAAAAAATGTCTTGACATTTTCTTATTTTTATGTGCTTATCCAATTTAACATTGGTGACATTAATATTATATTAGACACTAATGAGTATTAACTGGAATGGTCACTGATATGAAACAGTAATAAGGGTTTTGGTATTTAGAAGATAAAATAATAATTTCCGATTTTAAAGAACAACAAAAATATTTTATAATAAGTTAATTTATAATTTGCATTATTTATATGGTAATACATTTAACTTTCTTACGGGTCAATTTAAAAAACTGAATCACGTTATGAATAATTAAATAATATTTTGTAGTTGTGAATACTAAATTTAACTCGACTCTATATTTTAACTCTAAACCATGTATAAAGAATTATCATAAAAAAATTGTTTATTTATTTAGCCACATACAAAACAAACCATAAGATGTTTTAATATCAAATTTAAAACAATTGATGTTTTAAACTTCTTAAACACTGTATTTTTCTTACTACATATTTATTTTATTTTTCGTGTTATTTAAAGCAATGAGTAAGGAAGAAGGTTATTTTCTTGCAACCATGGGAAAAAGGCTTAATAATTCTCATGAACATGTCGCAGGGTATTCTATGATTAAAACTATCAATTTTTATTCAACCATTAAACTTAAGAGAATGGCTAGTGTGAAGTAAGAAAGAAGGGGTGCACTTGTTTGAGAGATGGTCTTTTGTTCCTACAATAAATAAAAAATGAAAAATAATTTTTACACAAGGAAAATGATTTTAGATTTTAAGGTTTTATCAGTTCTTCTTTATAGAACTCATGTGGAATGTGATAGTAATAAGTCGTGGGGTTTGTTTCAATAAGACCTTTAACATTAGATGATTATGTTTGTGTGTAGCAAGACTGTGTGTTGTTGATGATAGAATTAGTTGGTGTTTTTACTAGATTGTGTTGATAAGATTGTTTTGTCATCTTCACTTCTTTGGTTTTGTTGTTGTAAGGATAAAGTTTGTTCAATATTCTATTTTCTGTTCATTGTTATTGTCTGATACTCCAGTATCATCTTCCTTTGTTCTTGTTTTGGATATATCACTACCTAAAATTATAATGTTTTATTAAATTTATAGTATTAGTTTACGTTCATATATAATCCCAGTGGTTACATGTACTCCTTGTAGCATTTCTTTATTTTTTAGTTCTTGTAATACATCTATTCTGTCGTTAGTTTCTATAATATTTTGCTCATTTTCAATTAATTCTTTTCAAAACTAAAAACAAATTATTAACATGTGTATATCACTATGATAAAGTAAAATATAAAATAAGGAAAAACCAGAGAATGTTTTTTTAACTGAGTATTTTAAAGAATAAATTCATACATACTAAAATATAAAAGAGAAAATTGAAATACTAATAGATGAAAAATCTGGTACGAAATTAGTTATATATACATATAATATATAATATAGAGTGGACTAAAAAAATGATGTTAATATCAGAGAGAGAAGTTATCCTAAAGGCTTGACCCAAAGCCACTCACTGGTGCGTATTGCAGCAATGCCCACTTTGAATCTCTTCACAAATGTGCCTGTTGATACCGTCGTTGCCTCTGACATCCTCAGAGATGCCACAAAAGCTGTTGCAAAAATCATCGGAAAACCCGAATCCGTTAAGTCCACTTTTATCCTCTATTCTTCCCCTTCACGCACTCTCTCTCAACACTGTTCACCACTTGTTTGATCAAATTACTCTATAAAAATATCAAAACTTTACCTAACCCATGTCATGAAACTTATTAAGGATACCATTTACCTTCGAGACTGGACACTATTGCTGTCTGTTGACACTTTTTCCTGTTTAGTTTTTCGGTAATTTGATGTTCCACGGTTGAATAGTTGTTTTGCTACTTTAATTTTCAGTATAATTTGACATGGATTTTGTCTTCTTCTTTTTTGTCTGGGGATCACATTTCAGTATGTGATGATTTTGTTGAATGGGGGAGTGCCTATTGAATTTGCTGGAACTGAAGAGCCGGCCGCTTATGGAGAATTGATCTCAATTGGGGGCCTTGGTCCGAGTGTAAATGGAAAATTGAGTTCTACCATTGCAGAGATTCTTCAAACTAAGCTTTACATTGACAGTTCTCGATTTTATATCAAGTTTTATGATGTTCAGGTAAATTGTTGCTTTGTTCTATGTTGGCTTGTGTGATTCTGAGAATTTTGCTAATTGATATTGTTTACCACTTTTTGGTATTGTCTGGATTTTTGAAATATTTATATGTGGAGTGAAGTGATTTCGTTCATCTATCTTCTTTTATTCTCTGCCACATATATTGAAGCTTTTTTGGTTCTTCAAACATAGAGGTTTATTTTGTATCTTGCAATTCTATTATGATTCTTAGAATGTTTGTTGGAGGAAGCAAAAAATGGGATGAATTAGTGCTGTTTTTTCAGGGAATGGGTTGCTAACGACACAAGTTACTAAGTAGAAATTGATTTTGGATGTTGCTTAGCCATATTTTGTCTGTAGTAATAGAGTAAATAACTTTTTATCAGTCATAGAAAATATGCTTGCTACTACAAAAGAAAATATCTTTGCTAACTTTATCATGCACCTCTGGTCCTTGTATTGTTTATTTAAAAAAGAAGTTATCTTCCATTATTTTCATTATTTTTTCATTGTTTTGAAATTGCTGAAGCACATTTATGAACATTACCAAATGGGTGGGTCAAGAATACCCCTTCAAATAGCTTCCTGTCCATTCCATGAATGTTATACATAATCTCAACTTTTGTGTTCATTACATTCGTTTTCTGGTGCAGCGCTCATTCTTTGGGTTCAATGGCTCAACCTTTTAATTTTTTCTGATGCAGCGCTCATTCTTTGGATTCAATGGCTCAACCTTTTAATTGAACTGTCTTTCTAGACATAGATTCGTGGAGTTTCAATGAGAAAAAAACTGGCCATTCATCTTCTTTTGGATGATTATAAATCTGTATGCAAGTTTGTATGAATGAATACAGTAGTTTATGGAAATGGGAAAAAACTTCCTCCTCTATTCCCCTTTTTGATGCCTTAAAGATTCATGTCTTCAATTTATTTCTGTTCATGTGTGATCTGAATCTTAACGAGCTTCATAAACCATATAGAGGTGATTTCTGTTTGCAAGGGTAACGGATGTCACTGTTGCCATTAAGTGTAGCTTTGGGACATTTAACATAGTTTGTTGGAAATGTTACCAACTCTAAGCAAAAATGCAGTTAACACACTCTTGATATTTTCTTATAAGCACTCTTCTATTATACAAGTAAAATAGCATATTAGTCTCACTAATAGAGAGTGGACTCATAATTTCATGGGATAGGCATAGGATTTCACTGAATAATGATGTTTAGAAAATTAAAAGTGCATTACTAGTATTTCTCTAAAATAAATTATGTATTATTGTGCAAACTTTTTAGTATCTCTTTCTCGAGCAAAGATTACATATGTACCCAAAAAAGATCTCGTTTTGCAAATTAGTTGGACATTTATAAAACACGATATTTCTAGAATGCCCAATGATAATTGCATGTTAATACTTAGTCGTATTTTATAAATATTACAAATAGGAATATCATTGTATGAATAAAAATCAAGTAAATGTTAACAATAAAATTTATCGAAATCAATAAAATCTACATATTTTTTCAAAGCTTATAACAAAATTTTCAGGAATTACATTATTGTAAAACACTACTACAAACCTAAAACAGAATTGTTAAGAAAATTGAAAATGTTATCAATCGCATCCGGAGTACACTTCTCTAGAAACCACATCATAATTAGGCTAGTGCTTAATGCATTATCGAACACTAATATGGATGATAAAATAAATTCAATAAAGTCATCTGAAGTCATTATACCAAAGACACTTTAGTTTTAAGATAGCATTTTGTCTAGGTGGACATTTGTATTAAGAGACAAATAAAAACAAATTAAAAAATCTTAAAAGAAAAACTTTTCAGCGGACAAAAGTTTCAAAAAAAATATACTTCCATAAAAGTTAATTAGAAAAATTCCCTCTTATAGAAGTTGAAAAAAATTAGATCAAATAGTACTTATGTTGTTCTTTTCAAGACAATTGATCATACAATGAACTTGTATTTAAATAAACGAATATGATTTGTTTTATGCTAACGAAGGATAAGGAACAGATGACAAATAACATTTTAAAACATGGTCACTAAAGCAAGTTAAAGAAAGAAATGTGATTTTTTGTCATAAGAAAGTGTGCCGTATAAAATCTACGGTCTACAAGGATAGAAATACACAATTTGGACTGAAAAACGGAGCAAATGTACACATGGACCACAATTTAATATGAAAATTTTCATTTTGTCATTTACGTTGTAATGGAAGTGTTTCCAATATCATCGTCCCAATTCACCATCCATATTTTGCTTGCGTTTCAGCTTTAGTAAGCATGCCCTTTGCACGCCGCTCAGCGAGTTTCATTTCATTTTGTCTCATATCGAAGTACAATGAACCAATTTGATGCTTCCTCTTGTGCAGCTTTGTAGGCTTCCCCTTTGTCGAAGCAGGCTACAAGAATACATTTAGTAAGCACAAAGTAACTGATATACAATGTATAGTAACTGCCAGTGACCAAGATTTTCTACTTGATCGATTTGAATCTGTACTGACACACGGGTAAACTCCTAATAGCAATGCAAATATAAACATTTATCGTTTTCTTTGTTACCATTACTGCTAGCTCAGTATTTTTATGTACTAACACTGGTAAAAATGGTGCAAGTGGAAAAAAAAACCTTATCTTTCTTTTACAAATCTTCCGTAAAGAAAAATAAATGATGACAAGAAGAGCACTTCTTAACATTTAAAATATAACGATAAGTTAAAATAACACAGAAAATGTGTAGTTTTTTTTCATTTTTTTATTAATAATGAGGGAAAAACACAAGTTCCTGAGCAGTACATCAACATGCAAAGAGTTATAACTATAATGTGATGAATGGTTATACTAACATACAATCCAAATGAAGTATGGCTCAACTTAACAATGCAAAATATGCCATAATTCCTTTAACTAAAATATAAGAAAAAGAAACAAAAGCACACCCCTATGTGAAAGATATCTTTTGTTATACAAGCATTCAAAATTAAAAAACTCATTCTGATGTTAACATAATTAAAATGTACAGATGTATGCGTAAACAGTCAAATTCCCATTGATTTCAGTAAACAACTACACTTCTATATTTAGATGACCCTTTTATATGGAATGAGGAGAGAAATTCATGGTCAGCTTTTCTCCAGCTTCCTTTTATCTCCATGAAAGGAAAGATGAGATAAATTTCATACATATATAAGCAATATGGCTCAGTGACCTGTGAGGAGAGCAGCTAATATATATCATAATATGACCTAGGACAAGCTTATGTAGAGTTTATACACATCAACTACCTTCATTAGTAGACTTAATTGTAATTAAACTACAAACTAAATTCATCTTATACATTTAAAATTACAATACCAACCCAGTGTAAGTGTATGACCGTGCAAGTTCCTAGTAAGATGAGCAGGGTTATAAATGAGGGATAGCAAAATATGGTGGACAAAAAAAAATCCACCCAATACCGGTGCTGCCATGGCCTATGGGGCCACTATACTTGGCCTCCCTCTACAGATTGCTGATGGCTGAGGGGTCGAATAACACCACATTATCACCTTGTTTAACATTAGATGGAAATAGTATTAAAGTCCCATTTTAACTTCCCAAATAGAGGGTGGCATCTAAAGATACATCACTATTAAGTAATGGGAATTTTAATGATTTGACATTATTTAACAATGATCAGCATTACCATCTAAATACTCTCTTTACTTTATAGAATACAAGCCACAGAACATATCACCCATGTATAGTTCAAGTTTTAGTTTCTTGATAAATGAGCAATGTCTCGTTGACTCACTCCAACATGGACAAGCATTATACAATCTCACTCGATCAAGGGGCTTGAAAACATCATTCTAATTATGTAGAAGGAATTAATTTCATCTAAGTCACCCTTCTTCTTCCAAGTTATTGGTAATAGGTTGAATGAAACTTCAAAACCACCTAACACAAAAGATGTTTGACAATATAAAAACATATAGTTCCTCAGGTAAGCAGCTGCAATGAGTAGTGATTTCAGAACAAAGAACCGCACATCATTGTCACTTGGTAACTGCATGCAGCATTCTCAAGGTAAGTGAATATTCTTGTAATGTGAATTAATGTTAAAGAATCGGTCATGATTCTTGTAATGTGAATTAATGTTAAAGAATCGGCCATATTCATGACCGATGAGATATGATCATTAATGTAGGCACTTGCTAGTCTCTGCATTTATTGTTGTCCAGATTGACAATAAAACTTGAGCAGGGACATTTAAGAACAGTGTTCATATTTGAACCAATATAAAAAAGTTATTTATGCACTTCATATTTGTTCCCATAAAGTTCTTGAGAGAATAATGACCATGAGGGTTCCATCAATAAAAACTCTGTTATGGCTATCTATGAAAATCTTTCCATACCCTATATTCACTTGGAACCTGCACTAGAAGGGATTAACTGGTCATCAATCTCTCTCCATAATTAATCTCCCTAGGTTAATAAGTTATCTATGAAACCCCCCTTCAACCCAATATCTGTTTGAGAACTAGAGCAAGGAATTAACAGGTCGTAATCATAGGATGTTTTAGAAGGCAGGGGGAGCGCCTCTTGCATGCAATTACTTGAAAACTGTCATTACATGTCCCCTAAGCTAACGGAAAAGGTCAACAACCATATTCTAAGAACTGTACCCAATAACCTTATCACTAATTTTCAACATAACAAAATCCAAAAAGTACACTCATCTCTCAATTTAACTGAGAACTTTTAACAAAACTTCCTCGACAGAGATTGACAATCTAATTATCCAATTTCCCAATGCTTTAGAACAATATCTCTCTTTGACATATTATAAACAACTTCTTAGATGTCTGAGCATTGTGTTTCTTCCAGCCAGATGCAATACAATTATCGTTCCACATACCAAAATTTCTAAGGTCTATTTTCTTTTCTGTTTATTTTGAAAACTATTAGTCATGAATTTGCTCGGGTGCTCACAAAAATGTGGGACACTAATTTTGAAGCCTTCTACTACCCCGATCACCGCCTCAAGAACCCATATAAGCATCAGTGCTTTACCACATCACTACACGTGATCCAGCAAATAATATTTAGTCCTTTCTCTACAATATTCAAATCTAGATATCGTATAGACAAACATATCATCTTCAGTGATTACTTTTTTTACTGTTTGGGCTATTCTAAATGGGTATTGGTCATCCTACTTCAGTGAAGGAGCAACAGTGTTATTTTTGTATTTTATTAATTATTTGCAGTCTATTTTTATTCAAATTATTTTAGACAGATAAACCGGATCTATCCAGGATTTGAGGTAAATGGAAGTTGGTCTGCAACAAGGAAGATCAGGACTTTCTTAATACAAAGCATATCTCAAATTTTCTTCTAAACAATCCCCACCTGTTAAGCAAAAGACCTGTCCTATATTAGAAAAGCAGGCTAAATTATCTCACAAACCACTGGAAACATGTTTTCTTTCAACATCTTTGAAGCCCCCAGCCAACAGTCACACATACACTAGACTAAAAGGGCACAGAATAACTAGCCAAAAAACTGAATACGTACTCCTACAGCCAACTAAAACCAACTGCCCAACATGTAAAAACACAAGTTCAGAAATGAGAATACCTGATAAGTTGGTCCGAAAGCAATCCCAGTTAGCTTCACCTGATCCTCTCTCGGCCGGTTCTTAATCAACTCATCTTGCTTCACTTCTATAACTTCCATGGGAACCTCATGCCGCCCTCTCTTCCCAGGAATCCTCACCACACTTTCACTAATCCCAGAAGCTTCCGACACCGGTGCTGCTGAAACGTCACCCCAATTATTCCCATACTGTCCATAATCTCCATAGGCCTCACCATAATTCCCGTACTGTTCGGTTCCATAAGCAGCAGCCCCAGCCTCAGGCTCGGGAACCGAACCATAATTGCCATAATAACCAGCATACTGGTCAGTGGCATATTGGTAATTCTCATCATTTCCGTAATCCCCTACACTCTGATCCACGGTAACACTGCTCGAACCGCCAGAATTCGACGCCGTTTCCAGTGCCGGTGATTCGGTTTCGATGATGGATCTCCGACCTGAACCGGAACTCGCATGAACACCGAGAGTGGCAGCGTTCCTTGGCGCCGGAATATTGGCGAGGAAGGATTTCACCGAGGAGGTTTGCGTGGAGGACACTAACTTTTTCTTTCTCCTATCCCGTTCTTCTTCTTCTTCTTCGTCATCGTCGTCGAGAAGTTGGGTAGGGTTTGTGAGAGGGATGATTGGGGGCCTGAATTGCACGACGCGTTTGGGTTGTGGTTGTGGGATTTGGGGTTTAGGTTTAGGGTCGGCGGTTTCGCTGGAAGTGGCGAGGGAAGGTTGTTTGGGAGGAGGAAGAGATTGAAAGAAAGAAGAAGACGATGATTTGGGTTGGGGAAGAGATTGAAAGAAAGAAGACGATGATTTGGGCTGGGAAAGAGATTGAAAGAGCGATGATTTAGGTTGAGGAAGAGAGGAAAACGACGTCGTCGTTTTGGGTGGGATTGGTTGCTGCTGTTCTTCTTCTTCTTCTTCTGAAGAGGCGTAGTTTGCGAGTAGAGAATCCATAACCACCACAACGCTATTGATTATTACAATTGCGAATTGAGAGCATAACAACACCACCCTTTTACCTATTTTCCTCAAACCCTACCCAAACCAAACCTCTATATTCACTCTAATACTACATAAATCTCTTCACCTTTACTTCAATTTTTTTAATTTTTTTTTCACAATATAAATTTAAATCTTCACCAAAAATCAAAGTAATTAATTTTAGAAAAATGTTTGAGAGAAAAAAAAAACAATTTATTACTTGTTATGTAGTTCTGTATCCATATTACAGTGGTTTCTTAATCAATTTTTTAACTTTAAAAATCGATTATTTGAGAAATTTTACGTGGTGCCCCAATTTTTTTTATTCAACTTAAGAAAAAAACTTCATATAAAAAACTATTCTTTCAAAGTAAAAATACAAATTCCTAAATAAAATTAATTAAATTAAGTAAATTTTATTTGAAACATAATTAAGGAAAAATAAAAATATATAAAAGTATAAAAAAATTAAGAGTTTTTTCATGTTTTTATTATTAAAATAAAACAAAAATTTGTTGTACAAGTCCGGACGATCGAGTGATAAATACGCAACAAAGAAGCAATTATAACTGGTGTTGAATGAATCAAACGCAAGCTCCGAAATACCCAAAAAATATTTCAATGCAACACAACACCTCCACAATATCAGGAAGTCACTATTCATGTTCGTTATTAACTGACTATCCAGTCCACGCAGACAAAGGCCCATGAGTCAACCTATAAATAGAACTTTTGAGGGAGAAAGAAGGTACGTTTTTTATACCCTAGGAGAGAATACCTAAATCATAAACTTGAACTTCGGAGTGCAATCGCAGGTACCTCCAACCGACGGAGCACACACATCGAAAGAAGGAAACTTGAGGGAACTTGAAGACAACCAAAATGTCAACAAATTGTGTACCCAGCAGTCAGGTATTGTCTAAGCCCCATCGTCCGGTACATTTACATTTTTAAAAAATGATGTGAAAATAGAGAAATATATAAAATACCGTGGAGAATTATATAAATTAATTTAACAAACTTTTATAAGTAATCTTTGGTAGAGAAACTTAAAGAGAATAAAAGCTCAATAAACAAAAATTTCGCATTTGAAAATGAAATTCTTGTGAGCCAAAAAGTGTGTGCATGTATTGGAAAATAAGAATCTAAAAAAATTGAGAAAAAGTGCTTTGTTCTTTAAAATAATTTCGACTAAATATGCATTAAATGAATTGTGTATTAGATTAATTACTTTTGTTCAACAATAATGAACATGCGTGGAAAAAAGAGAGACAGTTAATATGTAAGATTGAATTACAAAATTAATTATTTTTTTCTTCTTTTTATATTAAGAAAAATCAGATTTAGTAATATTATGAAGTTTATACAAATATTAGATATTTATGCTCTCCAATAGTGTTGGTCATTCTTTCTGAAATAAGTAATTTGTATTAATACAATGGTTAACTATATTGAATTCACGTTTAAAGTAATTGGCTTTTAAAGTTCTTTTGAAAAATTAATTAAAAATAATTTGTTCATTTCTTTAATTCCTACAACAATAAAAGCAGTGGGCCCATAGAATGAAGCATAAAAAATAAGGCAGTTTCTTCCTGCACCCCTACGTTTTTCTTCCTGCACCCCTATAATGTTATGCAAAGATTAAAATGTTCTTATTATTTTTTAAAAACTCTAAAATGCTCCTAATTCCTAAAAACCCTAAAACTCTCACTTTCATTTTATTCCTCCCAGTGCAGCCGCAACTCCCAGATCCTCATTCCGTACGACGCCATTCCAGAACTCCACATCTCTTTATACTTTAGGGTGATATTGTCAACTTGAAGGTAAGTAAAATTTATGGTTTTTGGATCTCTACTTCTATCTTTTTTTTTGGATTTTCATTTCTACATTTCATTTATAATATTTCAGATAATGCATTCCGGTAGTTTTACGGAATAAAGAATATGTATATGTTTTTTCACATTCCAAATTATGGAATCTGTAGAAATTTTGGATTGATGTTTCTGGTAAAATTTCGGATTTCTATTTCCGATAATATTCCGGTTTGATGAATCCGTAACACATTATTCAATTCCAGATTGATGATTCCGTAATACATTACTCAATTCTGGATTCATCAATCCGAAGCACATTACTCAATCCTGATCCTACTTCTTTACCTTGCTCTGCACAACTACAAAGACCCTGGATGCACCAGCACCTGAGATGAATGAAGAAGATGAACAGTAGCAAAGAAAATCCAGGGCCCCTTTTTAAATAATAGATTAAGGTCAGTTTTGGAATTTTAAAAATTGTGGGGGTGCAGAAAGAAAAATGTAGGGGTGCAGGAAGCAGAAGCCGAAAGATTTAGCAATAATAGAATAGGCTGAGCCCAGAACGCCGAAACAAGAACGGTTGGGTCACTGACTCAGATATGTTTAGTTATTATTATTTGAGAAATTCTCCCTCCACCTCCATTGGTTATTCATACACCTCCATAATAAACTTAAAATATCTTTTTTACCCTTTCTGAAAAATTTAAATATCCCAATTCTCATAACCTCACACTACATCCCTTCATTTTCTTCCTAGCACCTTTACTCCATAGCAGCAGCAGCACCTTTACTCTTAGTTGAGATTTTTGGATTGCGTTTGAGAGAAGCGAGTCTTGAAATACTTCTATTATTGTGAAACTAAGTTTAATTTGTCAATTTTTTCCGGTATCATTTTTCGACCTTGTTTTTTACTTGCTTTGATACCAAATTCGGCCATTCGTTTTGTTTTTATTTATTTATTAATATATTATATTGGAATATCTAATATATTTAATAGGATCTGGGATATACCCATATATAATTGGACAATCATACTATTAAAAAAATAATACCATATTGTATATTCTGGTATGTATATTTGCATACTAGATTGTACATTTCGATATGCATTTTTGCATTATAAAATATACATCTGATGTCTATTTTTCTAATAATATATAAGATTGTCCAATTCAATAAGCATTTTTAAATTTTATACCGGATTCACGTCAACTTTAGAATCTAAAGAAGCTGGTAGTACTATGAAATTTGGAAGCATTATTGGTTTCATAGTTTCAAAGGTAATCGCTGCCACCACACCCATATGAGTGCTCCCATTTCCATCATTGGGTCCTGCTCAACCTTCTTTCTCATCTCTTCGAAGTTCCAATCCTCTGAAAAGCCAGTTGCGTATGAAGCTTTGGATTCTAAATAGATTTGACTTCAACAAATTGTTCACCCCAATGACACTGACATAAATTTTGTTCTGGAATTGTACATTCCTCCTCCATAGAAACTTGATATAAGGTTTCATTAATTCTTATGTAGCTTGTCTGCTTTGCCTCACACCCAATTGGAACTCTGACATTCAATCTTGCATATTCTAACTCCTTCAGAGCCAGCGTTGCATCGTCTACTTCAACCAGTGTTCCCAATAGTGATCCAAGTTTTCGAAGCATTCTGGGTTCCACAGTTTTAGAGGTAATTCCCTGCACCGCACCCATACCAGTTTGTTGAAATGATATTCCCATGGAATAATGGTGTAAAAAAGATCCTCACCCCACTCTTTGTTTTCCTTTATGTTTGCTTTAACCCTCAATTCACTTCCCACCATTAATAAAACGTATAACCGTCCGACTTTGTGTTTCTGCCACCACCATGATAGCGTGACCCACCGTGGGGCATAATCCAACATTCTCAAGGTAGATACTGTTGATATTATTAGAGTCTAAGTTCAAGAGAGGGGTAAATTGGACTTAAAAAAATTTCGCAAAGAATACTATTTAAGAAATATTGATAGAAAAAGAACATATTGATTTAAGGAAAAATTATTTATTTCATGATTTCAATAAGCAGCTTCAGAAATATAAAATATTATTTTTTTAGAATCAACAAATTTTATTTATGACTTAACAATTTTAGATTTTTGTACAGAGAGACAATATGAGACAATGTTTAGACCTTTAACACAGATTTAACAAAGAAACACTTTGACGATTATAAACAAGAGATACAATACTTTTAATATGATTTCCAAACCATTACCTTTAACACAATCACTTTAAATTTTTTTTCACTTGAAACAATTCTGTTAAAGAGATTTTAAGTGCGGAAATTAAATTCAACAAGCAACTTTCAAAAGTCTTTTTGAAAAAAAGTTTCAAAATGGTAGAACCTTGAACTAGATTTCTTATTTGAATTTTAAAACAGGTATTGCTTAGCCAAAGATTAGAGTTACTTAGAATTTTAAGAAAGATTAAAGCCTTATCAGAATCTTGAAAAGACAAAATGTGATTTAACCCAGAAGCAGTTAAAACAAAAAATTCAATTATGAAACAACAGGTTTATTTTATCACAGATTTCCAGATTTCAATTTTAAAGCAGTGATCAAGAAAGGAGAATGACACACATATTTATATTGGTTCCCTCAATAAGAACTACATCCAGTCCCACTTTATACCAAGATGTATTCACTAAAGCAAAACAATCTTTACAAATGTCTTAGTTCTTGAACCCTCCAAAAACTAAGATCACAAATTGAAACACACTATTCCAGCAACACACTTACTTTTAGAAACTATATCAATAAGTACAAACACAAACACTTTTACAAAAGGAAAAGTTTAAGAAGGAAAACACCTTGATTGCAGAAAAGAGTTCGAACTAAGACCCTCACAGCTGCAACACTTGAAAGAATCTTAAATTTCAAGCCAAAGGAACTAGCACAAGAGCACTTAAAGTTTTTAAGAAAAACTTTCAAAAACTAAAACTCACTTCAAAATCTCAATGAAAGCACTTGAAAATGTATGCAAATCGTAATTGCAAGGGGTGTTAAGAACTGAGATTAACCTCCCTTTTTATAGGTTTCAGATCAAAATAGATTTTCAAAAAACAATTACGTATTGTTATAAAAATAACAGATTAAAGTTCTAACGAACATATTGTTTTTCGAAAACACTCTTAGTGGTAACATAACCACTTTCTGATTAGTTGAAAATTGAAAGTGTGAACAAAGCAAAATTTGGAGTCGAAACTGAATTTCAAAAACCATCAAGCAGTTTTGATGCAGTGTCAAAGAATCAATTGTTTTGTCAAATTCTTGTGCAGTAAAACAATTTTTTGAAAAACATGAAACAAATTTTTAAAACTCTTTTTAAGAAACCCATGTGCTTGAGCTTATTACTATGACTATGAGATATAAAGAAGAATCATAGTGCAAAAGGCTTATTTAAACAATTTTTAACATATTTAAGAACCATGAACTACATTTTTCATAAACCTTCAAACAAGATGTCTTCATCAAACACTTTTTTATGCAAGTTGAGTAGAGTTTGCATCTATCTTCAATAGAGACGTCTTTCACTTGCTCTGCGTTCACCGACGTCAGAGATGGAGCCTACAACTCCTTCGCGAGCGATGATGGAAGGTGAAGCCGAAAAAGGGAATTTGTTTTTCCCATGGTCCCTACATGTTCTGCCTCCCCCAAAGTGCTCCTCTTGTTCTGAGGTAATCTCATGTACCGTATCCATACCAGTTTGTCGATCGCTTCAAAATGGTCTTCCCATGGAATGATGGTGTCAAACTGATCCTCAAACCGCTCTATGTTTTCCACTATGGTTTCTTTAACCCTCAATTCACTTTGCCCTATTAATAAAACGTGGAATCGTCTGAATCTACGTTTGTATCCACTTGTAGTTGAACATTAAATAGGCCTAAAGCACACCTATCTCAAACCAGAAAAACCATTTAGGCTAGAGAGCCTGTTAGGCCATAGTACTACACATGATTGATGCAACTAAGAATCATTAGCATAAATATTTTAGATATATTAGGGGACACAAACATCAATCGAACTAAAAAAAACAAGTTTAGGATGTTTATTGGTTATCTAAACCTAAGTTTTTATCTAAATCATCATAAAGACTTGTATAACATCTGATTAATGATTGTTAAAAATAACGTCATTTTTATGAGTTCAAGTAGTCTAGAGAGTAATCCACACAATTTTTCAAATTTGATTGTATTTTCTATTAAGCCTTACTGTACACATAACCTAGAAAATGTAGTTTAGCATGTATTATGATGCACTAATATAATTCCTATCCAGTTATCACATATATTCCAAATTTGGTTAGCCACACGACAAGTGAAAACACAAATAACTGATCGATTCCTGTAAATGATCACACTGATAGATTCTTCTAAATGATCATACGTGAGATGAATACAGATACTTCTATAAATTAAGTTATAAACTGTAGCTAGCTTGTTTTTAAAACAACCTTCTTACAAAAAAAAAATAGAGTTAATGGTAGTGCTTTATTACTTCACAAACTTCTTTAGAACTTTTTATTGTGTGATAACAATTGATCACCAAAATATAAATCAAACATTACATATTTGTGTATTAAAGATTAGTATATTACAAGAAATTGTTGGTACCTAAATTTTTTTTTTTTATAAAAAGCTTTCATGTTAGGCATCACTATGCTACTTAACATCTCATCTAGGCTGACACCTCAAGTAACAACAATCATTTGCCATCACATGAAAAAAAATATTATTAAAAAAAAGAAAAAGAAAGAAAATACAAAAATATGTGAGGACTAGACCAAAACTCATATGTTGACAAAAACGATACATAGGTAGACTATATCTATTAATAAAGAATTATAAGAACAGACTAGATGGAAGCCTATTACCATTGAAAGGATATCAATGAAAGGCCTAAAATCTTGATAGCTAATTTAATATCAATTTAGAAACTAATTTATAAATTTTATTAATAATATAAACTACTTTAGATATAAATAATTTTTTAAATTTTTATAACAATATTTAATTTAATTAATTTAATAATTAATTAAATTTTATTTAATGATTTTTTTATCCATTCTTTTGTGACATTATTTGCTTTTGAAAGCTATTTTTATCGTTGAAAGTATGAAAATTGGATTCCATTGAAGGCAACGTACGTAAAGCTTACAACGTGAGAGGCTATCGACATAGAAAATGAAAAAGAAGAACACTTGCAAACGTTGTTCACACTGATTCACTAAAAAAAAGACCCTCCACAGAACATTTTCAGCTTTGATCGATCTCGTTTCTTCATTAGAATCAGATACTCATTGGGCTTTGAGCACCATTCAGTGCTGAAATTGCTGTCTGAATTTTTATCTGCAAAATATCTTTCTCTTCTTCATCTGCCTGCAAACATATGAAACAATTAAAAAAGCAACACAAAACGCACTTATTGGTATGAAAATATTATATTAATTTATACACATCAAACATGAATCTTCATTGATCTAATTGTTAAACTTAATTAATGGATGTGTTAAAGATAAAGGTTTAAGAACGTTGTCATTTTTCAATTAATTGTAGACTTTTGCATTGGATTCGACCAATTCGTTTCCTAATCAATCTGATTAGGACTTCAATTATTGAATTAAATAAACATTAATGCCTGCATTCAAAACCAATTTTCTTTTGCTTAGATGGGAAGATAAGTTGACGTGACTATTGTCGCAATGATCACCCTCTTTATGTCGTTGTTACAATTTATGTAATTAAAAAGCTAATTTAACTTTTGTCTTACTTTTACAATAAAGTTTAAAATGAAAATTATTAAAATAATGTTATTTGTAAACTATTTTTTTTTTGGATTTAAATCTTCATTTCATTATCTTACATTAACTAGTTTAGAATAAAAAAAATCAGACTACGGTATGCAATTTCTTTTAAAAAATTATTTAGTTTACTTTTAAAGCTATATTCTGATTTCCTTTTATGCTCTTTAATTTTTAAAGTATTTATTTTCAAATCCAATTAAAAAAAAATTAAAATAACTTGAGTCAATATTACCTCAAGTTCTATCGACACATAAGTTAATTTACATACAAAACTATTCTTTTATAGTAAAAAATAAATAAAATATATGAATAAGGTATTTCAGCAAACTCAAACCCTTAACAAATATTCTTTTTATCTACACTAAAATTATAAACAGGAAAAATACTCACTAACTTAATTTTTATTAATTCTTAATTTGACTTTTAATTATATTTGTGATTGTACGGGGTGATGCATATTTTAAAGATAGCTATAATAATTAAAATATTAAAAAAAAATCAATATTAAGCTTGATTTATTAACATCAAATTCGTGAAGTGATAAAGATTATCATAATTACATTTGGATTCCTATGTTGAACTTTTAACTTTTCTAGTTTAAATAAGAACACTCATACACCTATGTCAAGATTCCGTTTATTTTTTAAAATATTTGTCTAGACGAATTTTTTATTTGAGAGAGAAGTAAAAGAAAAATTATTTTATGACTTAAATTAATTTAGAAAATATTTTAAATAATTTTTAAAAAACTAATTTGTTACATGGCATATAAGTTAATTTTAATTCATGAAAGATTCATTTTTTAAAATTTTTTCTCATAAGGGAGAAGTTAGTTGTAGAAGAACTTATATTAGTTCCACCAACAGCCAACCCTAAAATTAATATCTAGGGCATCTCACTCGATCTTCAGTGCTAGGCTGGTTTATGCAAGTGCTGCAGATTTTTCGTGGAAACGTTTATGCAGCAGAATTGGAAGAAGAGGGTCTGATAATACTGCATATTTATGCAGCAGTTGAACTCTATATATGTTCCAAGCATGGAGAATGCATGTTTTCTTTGGTGTGCACTGCATAATTATGCAGTTCTGAATTAGTGTAGTGGTTATGCAGATGCATGT